>NC_092350.1:22907049-23542049 GCF_963676685.1 Mytilus edulis | reverse complement strand
TATTCAAGATAATAACCAAAAACAGTGAAATTTCCTTAAAATGACCAATTCTGGGGCAGCAACCCAATAACGGGTTGTCCGATTCATCTGAAAATTTCAGGGCAGATAGATCTTGACCTGATAAATCATTTTACCCCCATGTCAGATTTGCTCTAAATGCTTTGGTTTCAGAGATATGAGCCAAAATCTACATTTTACCCCTATATTCTATTTTTAGCCTTGGCGGCCATCTTGGTTGATGGCCGGGTCATGCCACACACCAATGATGATTTTGGTCAAGTTTGGTTAAATTTGGCCCAGTAGTTTCAGAGGAGAAGATTTTTGTAAAAGTTAACGACGACGCCTACGCCGGATGCCAAGTGATGAGAAAAGCTCACATGGCCTTTGGGCCAGGTGAGCTAAAAAAGTGATTTTTCACTACTAACACACATGTTTTGTTTGCTATGAAATATGCATTCTTGAAATTCTCTTCTGCAGATTAGACACTAAATCGTAAATTTAAAATCATTTTATGCCAAATAAACCAAGTGCAACTATCCTTAATATTCAAACACTATAAAAGTAGAAAAGCCGACGATTTCCTGTGAATTTGATAAACAAAACAAATCCCAGAAATGAGTTAGGAATTGTTTGTTTTAGTATTGTCACAAAACATCTGGTTTCAATTTTGACTTGTAAATCAAAAGAAACGTTAGCGATGACTGAGAAAATTATCGTTTTGAGTCATTATTTTTAAACTGATGCCTTCCCTTAATTGCTCTTGAACGACTTTAAGAAGATGGTAGAAAAAAATCATTAAGTAAATGCAATGCAACAGTTAAACAAGTTTGTTTATGCTACGAGTATGAGCATACTCGTGCAGTAATGTGATTTTGACAATCTATATTTGACATAATATTTTATGTGGCTTACATAAGATAGATTTCTATTGAATTATATAACAAAATTTTCCAAATTAATATTATTTTAATTAACAGTAGGAATTCTGTAAAAAGTTGCTTGATAAACGTCTATTACTTTGTGTTAAAAAAGTCATTCATTAAAAATCTGTCTTAATAATTCGTCATAATATTCATGGTAACATCAATAAAAGTAAATTCTATCATGAACTAGCTATAGATGGCGCTTGATATTCTTCCAACTGTTCAAAATGTCTGACAGTAGTTAATAAAAGTAAATTCTATCATGAACTAGCTATAGATGGCGCTTGATATTCTTCTAACTGTTCAAAATGTCTGACAGTAGTTAATAAAAGTAAATTCTATCATGAACTAGCTATAGATGGCGCTTGATATTCTTCTAACTGTTCAAAATGTCTGACAGTAGTTAATAGTTCTAATTCATATTTGTCTATTCCTTCATCAAAATTTCCAACCTGGTGAATCTTTACATTTGATGTATTGGCCTGTAAAAAACAAAAACAAAAGGAGGCAGATTAAGTACCATAAGAACTAATTCAATCACATGTTAATAAGACTGTCAATGGTGAGAAACATTGTCAGGAGTTGAATTAAGTTTTATCATAGTGTATTGACCTCGTAAAAACTTGTCTATTTTTTGGACAATTCCAAGCTTCACATACAGTTTATATTGTTGCCTATTGCTGTCAGAACTATGGAAAATCTTTGGATGTCTTTTCTGTTTTCTTTGTGTTGATTGATTGCTGTCGATATCTCATTGAATATTCATAAAGACATACTGATACAGTAATTTAAAATGGGTTTGAAAAAATACATTCAAGAGTATCATTTGCCTTTAATTTTATTTATCCGTTTATATAGAAAATCTTGCATTTTCATACTTAGGATTGACACAATGACAAAAGGAAAAATGTACGTAATATCTAAAATCAGGACTTATTCTTTTTTAACTTACCAGCATCAATGATGCTAAAAATGTCCGACAAACGTCATATGTCTGTTTATGTTTTACTATTTGTGTGAATGGTTTGCTTTTATTTTTCTCCAAGTTGTCTATGATAAATGTTCCATAGATATTAATATCAAATGGTGGTCTTTCATCCTGAAATAGAAAATTAAAATTGTTTATATAAATTACACCATCAATATTGAAATAATAATTGTTTTTCTTCTAGTTTATTGAAGTTGTCTCCCCTTAATTATTCCTTTAAAAGATACAAGATGGAAATCCTCTTTTGTAGATGGTAATAGTAATACTTGCAAAAATACATTTTTATTAAAAACTAAATTATGAAGCATGTAGGATTTTTGGGGGAATGTCATTGAACTAAAATAAGTTTTCAGTTTTAAATACATGAAGTTTTCACTATTTAAAAATACAGACACTGGTTTAAATAAAAATTGTGAACTAATTATCACAAATTGACACAACAATCAATATATATGTCTTTTGATTTGCTAAGCACAATAGCATAATGGTGATATAATTTGGTTGAAACTTTATGATTATTTAAGTTAATACATTGAAATCCTACCTCTTCTGCTAGCTTAGGTAAAACTTTGTCCTCCCACTCAGAAACTCTCTGTGATAATTCTGTTATCTGAGCATATTCCTGGGCACTGGCTAAATACTGATCCTGTAATTATTATGTTATGGCTTTAAAATTAGAAAACATATGTTAATATACTTACTTGCAGAGATTTGAAAAGTTTCTTTAATTTTGCCTATACTATAATTGACTACCATTTGTTTTGATTACTGTCAAACTATCTACTTTAATATATCCGATGGCTCACACGCTTAAAATGAATATTTTTCTTTACTGAAATGAGTATTTATTTTATGTAACAACCCAATATATGATAAGTGTCTTTCTTGTTCACTTTGAATATTTTTCACTATAAACAATCAAATAACAGTATGTACTTATAGATTATCGTTGGTTATCTCAACAAAGATTGCATTTCTAGCTAGAGTTAGTACAGGAAAAGTGAGAAAAGCAATCGAGTTGAGATGACCAATTATAATCCGTTTACCACTATTTAACCTATGATGATGATGTTAATTTTATTGATGAGGGGCACATGCTGCCTTAGTTTCTAGTGATAATTTTTCATATCACTCGAAACCCCTGAGAAAGGAAATTATTAGTCAGCAAATCAAAGGAAAAGTATGTAAAATAGCGATAAAACATTTTATCAACTAGAGTCATTACTTCCTGGTGTATTGTACTACTGCAAATTCATTACTATTCGTTTGATACCAAGTTTTGTGGATTTCATAGTTACCAGGGAACCATAAGTTCTAATGTAAAATAAAATATAAATTTTCTATAAGAATGTATGTAGACTTTGGAAAAAACACAAAAATGCAAGTTTTCCTCAATCCAAGAAAATTGGTACCGTTGAGAATAATTGAACCCATAGTACATGTTAGAAGGACTATGGAACAAGCTACCACTTAGTTGAATACAGTTTCATGTCAACACATAAATAGAAATATGAAATATTTAGTTTTTATTAATAGCGAGTTCTTACATGTTAACTACTTAACCCTTTCAACGCTAAACACGGCATATGCCGCGATGACATACGCCGTCCGCCACTGCTATTCGCGGCATATGCCACGATGACAACGGATTTTTCGTAAGGACTCTTAAACCATTCGGTTTTCATTCGGGTCCTCTCTAATTTTTCCTTGTATGAATCAAGGATATACAAGGTCTCATTTGCGCTTGAAATCCCGGCAATTTTAATTGTAAAATCATGCAGTAGAAGGATAATTGAAGGAAAATAAAAACAAATATTTTGACAAATGCAAATGGCGGAAATCGGAAACGAAGCTGCAAATATGGAAATATTTCAGCATTTCTTTGGGGAAACTTACAACGAGGATTAGTTAAAAGGTTTCTTGTTACCTCAACGTGTTTATTACATTCAATTCGTGTGGGAAATATGATTTGATCGATCAATACGAGACGTAGAAAAAGGGGGGAAAACGGAGGTTGACTGAAATTTTGAGAACGGAGCCACTGATTTGTGCCACAACTACATAATCCGTTGTGTATGATGCAATGCGCTATGAAATCGAGCAATTGATGTCTTCTTTATTATATGGCAGATAAAACAACAAAATAGATGAAGACTAAAAGTTGTTTTTATTCAAAATTCAACACAAATGTAATAAATTACACCTTTTACCTGTTAATTACCTGAAAATGCAGGTAACCTGCTAAAATTTTTACTGAAATAACTGCCTAATATTACAGTTCATACTCTCCTGAGCATTTTTCATGCAATAACTTTCTCTGTATCTCTTATAATAAAAAAGATACAGCAGTCTGAAAAGGAATATACTGTTCTAATGAATGAACACACAAAAAATGCAGCAGCAGCAACCATTTTTCTATTTTTTTGTGTAGCGTTGAAAGGGTTAACATGACCAATCTTGATAAAAATCTATAAAGTCCAAGCCTTGTGTGTTGAAAGCAATTTTTTGTGGGCCATATACTGTGTAAATATTTTCTTACCACATGTTGTCGGACCAGCTCTTCATAATCACTTATAACTGTGGACTTGTCAATTACTTGGGCCTCACCTGGTTAAAAAAAGTTTATGCAAATATTATTACAGTTCTTCTATAAAAGCATGCAAAATAAAACATTGATCAACTTGCTTGCTACATTTGCTTGGTTGTTTGCAAACAATAGGTAGGCGGAGTTTCAGTCTGTTTTTATATATACTGGGATTTGATTGGACAATAAGAATTGACATGAAATGAATTTAATGTTTATTGTCCAATCAAATTCCAGTAAACAGACTGAAATAGACTACCTACCTGTTGTTTACAAACATCCAAACAAATATAGCAAGCAATTTAATCAATCATTTGTTTTGCATGCTTTAATAGAAATGCTGTTATATACATCAAAGTTTATGTGTTTTTTCATTGTTAAAAAAAAACCAAAAAAAAAACCACAACACTGAGCACAGCAACATATGACTACAACTTTCACAATGGGGATTGTTGGACAACTGTTTATCAAAATCAATTGTGGATACAGTGGTATGCCTGATCCAGATCTGTATTTTCCTTGACATACCATTTAAAAGTCCGATTTTCATCCCATTAGCCTATTTTTAATAAAGCTTAAAAGCTGTAAGAGTTATGAAAAATTTGTTGTTATGTCCCTGAAAGCATTATATATGTTGTGTACATGTTATTATTTTGTACGGGTTATTACTTGTACAAAAATTGTATACAAGTAATTACTTGTACAAATTTTACTGAGAAAAAGATAATAACTTGTACAAACCAATATTTTATCTTGGCCTGTTTGAAGTTTACAACAAATAGTTTCCTTTTTAACAAATAATTCATTACTTAGCCTAAAAATTTTAAACTCTCAATATGTGAGTACATTTTATCTATCAAATATATGAGCAAAACTGTTCAGTTAAGTAGTCAAAACTAAAGTGTAACGATAGAAAACAGTATTGAAAAGACACAAAACACTGAAATTAATGTTGCAACTAATACGAGCACTGAAACTGGTAAGGACACAGATTCAAATTTCAAAATAGTATGTGCGATAAAACGAGCCCTGTCAGGTCAACAAATTCAGGTCGGTGAGATGTTGTCTTCTTCCAAGAAATAGGAAGCAATGTTATGATACCAGTGCAAAGAGTAAATCGAAGTCTGATGGCCTGTAAAAACATTAAAGGTGTTGTGCTGACTATTGCAGAAAAATTCAAGATGCCATGCTTCCTGGTCTTGTGCAAACAAATAGGTTATGTAATCTATTAGGCTTGGCTTTTGTTTCCAATATATGATATTATGTATGCAACTTTTTGTCATGATGTATGTTTGAAAATAAATGGTTATAGGTTAACAATTTATTTTTGCTTTTAACGACATTGTCACTTTGCACCAAAAGACCGTATTTAAGTGGCATCAAGCTGTTTAGCTAAATTTGCACAAGGTGTCATGTTAGCTTATGTTATTACTTTGCATCCTTCGATTGTCTGTAATTTTCTAACATTTATAAATCAATACTAATGAACACTTGAAAATAAGAAAAGAAAAACAAACACAATATAATTTTCAAAAATACGACAAAATGCCAACAAAAATCCAGACTAACAGACGCAAAAGAGAAGAGTTTTTAAATAAGAAGAAACAAATATAACTTAAAGATAGAGAGTTGTACAAGTTATTATCTTTTTCTCCACAAAATTGTACAGGTAATTACTTGTACAATTATAATTGTACAAGTAATAACCTGTATGTTGGCATCATACAAGTAATTACTTGTATAAAGTTTTTGTACAAGTAATAACCTGTACAAAATAATAGAATGTACACAACATATATATTGAAATATAAAAGTAATGATGCATGATTACAAGTGTAACAGATAGCAAAAATCAAACTGGCCACTGCAAGCAGAAATTTTCTTTAATGATTTTGAATGAAAATTGAAAAATAGAATAAGTTTGAAACCCAAATTGAACCCTTACAGCTTGGTTATCTTGAAAGTTATGGGTAATCTGTCAAAAAATATTTCAAAAGCTCTAGTCATATATGAAAAAGAAGATGTGGTATGATTGCCAATGAGAAAACTCTCTACAAGAGACCAAATGACACAGAAATTAGCAGCTATAGTTCATTGTACAGCCTTCAGCAATGAGCAAAGTCTATACCACATAGTCAGCTTTAGTCAGAAATATACAAACTTACTCATTCTTCTTGAAACTTCAAATCCCCCATGGTGCGACTCCATAGCTAATTCCATGGCTTGGAATAATTTATCATCTATCAATGGTGACTCGTCTAAGTCTACGTTATCTCCAGCATCAAATCCTAACCCGTCATCTGGAATACAAAATATAATAAATTTTCAAGTAACTATTAGTAGATTTAAGATCTTTCAAGAACCATAACACCGGATGAGTGAAAGTTAAAATCGTCAATATCAAACTTGACCTCCATTTTTTCACAAGCAACAACATATTAACACAAATTATCTGTCAAAAAATTTGAAAAGCTTTGGTTGAAGGGTTTATGAGTTAATTCATGGCCACTGTTTACCGCCGTACATCCTCTAATCAATATCCGATTTTCTTTTGGAAATCCAGTTAAAATGCACTTACATGTAAATCTGTTTGAATGACAGGAAAAAAAAAAGAATGAGGGTCACAATTCAATTTATTACTTTTATGCTCCTAATTATAACATTACTCACAAATTCTCTTGATTCAGGTTCAGAAACAATATTAGTGTAGTGTTTTAAACATTAGAATTGAATTAAAAAAAATATATTAAAATCAAACAACTTGCTTTAGGTAACTTTCTCAGATGAGTTACAAATGTCACAGGAACAATTTTTATTTCAACACCTAGCATATTTTCAAACAGCTCTTGATAAAAACAAATTGAATGTTGCCCCCCTCCCCCATCAATTGTCAACTTTATACCTATAGGGTCATCTATCATATTCTCAACATCATCCTCTTCCTCCTCTTCTTCAATATCTTCTTGTATAAATGTCTGTGGAAAATAAAGTTTGTTAATAAAAAATTATTCAACATTTTATTGGACATGACACCAGAACATTGAGTATAAGATTTCCCACTGTTCTTTCTGACAGACGTGGCAACTTATTTATACACCATCCACAGCAAGACAGAATAAAATTGAGAAAGGAAATGGTGAATATGTCAAAGCGACAACCACCCGACCATAGAGCAAACAACAGCCGAAGGCAACCAATGGGTCTTCAATGTAGCGAGAATTCCCGCACCCGTAGGTGTCCTTCAGCTGGCCCCTAAAATATGCATAATAGTACAGTGATAATGGACGTCATACTAAACTCCGAATTATACACAAGAAACTAAAATTTAAAATCATACAAGACTAACAAAGGCCAGAGGCTCCTGACTTGGGACAGGCGCAAAATTGCGGCGGGGTTAAACATGTTTATGAGATCTCAACCCTCCCCCTATACCTCTAGCCAATGTAGAAAAGTAAAAGAATAACAATACGCACATTAAAATTCAGTTCAAGAGAAGTCCGAGTCTGATGTCAAAAGATGTAACAAAAGAAAACAAATAAAATGACAATAATACATAAATAACAACAGACTACTAGCAGTTAACTGACATGCCAGCTCCAGACCTCAATTAAACTGATTGAAAGATTATGTCTTCATCATATGAATATCAGGTACAATCCCTCCCGTTAGGGGTTTAGTATCATACTATCATAAAATATATGAGAAGAACATAACCCGTGTCATGCCAACAACTGTTTTTTTAGAAATAAATGTGTTTAGTTCCGATGCAAAGACCCTATCAGTGAATCAATGTTAAAGCCAAAATATGCAATCTTTAATGACCTGACAACAGTATCGTAACTATATCCCCTTTTAATAAGTCTATTTAAAGGTCTTGTTAGTTTCTGAGGAGAATACTGACATTTTTGTGCTTTATAAAGAATATTTCCATAAAATTTTGGATGTGAAATACCTGAACGTATAAGAAGCCTTCTAAGCATTGTCTTACTACCAAACATAAGTCAAGGTAACATTACTTCAATACCACAGTCACATTTAAGATTAGTTTAATAGAATCTGGTCAGTATTTAGTGGTCAATAGTGTTTATTCTTTAAAGGGGCACTAGCTGTCAAATTCATGGTCACCGATTTGACTCAAATTCTCATATTTGATTTATAACAATGTAAAACATTTATCCAAACTATTAAAAGTCTAAACTAAACAGGGTAAAGAGCATGGGGTAGATAATGTGTAGGTTCGTTTCGTGTGTATTTTAGTCCAGATGCCATCCAATTAACTATCAATTTGACCTTAGATGACCATATAAGCGATGTAAACATAAATAAAGATATGAATAGATTAAACCAACACGTGCAATGGGATTTTTATAGGTCTGTTTGAATTTATTTTATAGATTAAAAATATAAGTTTCTCATTGTTTTTAACTGTATAAGAATGATTTTATGTGGATCCAATCAGTAATCAAATGATTTACCGTAGTTTCACTTTTTATTGTTGACATTCTTTTTCTTTAGATAACCAGTACACATACAATGCATGTGTTGTCAATCTCTAGCTAGGGGGTTCAATTGAAGTTCACATGAATACCGATTTAATGAAGTCGAGTTATTCACTTGCAAGTGAATAATTAATTTTCCATATTTCTTAGCTCAATTTGACCAAATTGAACCATTTTGGCTGCTAAAAGGGAATTATTATTTCACTATTTCACTTTCATCAATGATTGAACATAAAAATTCTTACTTTAGATTTTTTATATATCTTGTAGCTAGTGCACCTTTAAAAGAAGATTACAGGTCTGGTAAAACCCTTATCATTATTCATCAGATAAATAACCAGTTTTTAGACAGAGGCATATTTTCGGCACACACAATTGAGGATTAAAAAAACCCAATAGTATTTACCCGCAATTTTCTTTCATTTTTATGTATTGATAATCTCCTCTTGTACTCTTCATAATATTTCTGTTCAAACTCTGGAAATGTTGGACATTTCAGCTTGTTCTTTGGAAACTTTGATCTTTGTGAATCTATTTGATAAACAATAAAATAATACAGTTCATTATATATCTGTCAGAGAAAACTTCACATATCAATACCAGTTATAAATTTCCCTTTTCATTAAAAACCAACCATAACATCATCCCTTGTTCTTCAGATCACAAAACTAAACACTTATCATAATAAAGTAAAAACACATCCCTTGTTCTTCAGATCACAAAACTAAACTTTCGTCATAATAAGGTAAAAACAAACAAGAAACACATTGCCCAAGTCTGAAGCATTAATACAGTTTCACATCAACTTAAGCTGCATTACTTAGTAAATAAAATGATTTGGAAAAAGTTTTTCCTTTATTTTAGTACTAATACAGTTCTTGGATCATTAATGATTAAATACAAACATCTCTAAATTAATCAGTACTGCATACATGTATGTTGGGTGACTCTCATTTCTGATATGGTCTAATCCATTAGATTAATGTGAGAGGGTAGAAAAGGAAACTTTATGTTTGGACATTGGTCATTTATGATTGTTGATCTACATGATGATGTATGTAAATTTATTATTAGAATGTATCAAAAAGCCAAGTCAAAGAATAAAAAGGTATGTTTCCATTAAAGAAGAACTAATCAATAGTCTATCACCTGCTCTGTACATGTTAAGCTAAATCTCATTAATGTATGAACAATTATGTTTATAAAATCAATCTTACTCTGTTGCATAATAAACTCAGTTAGAGGTAGTTGTTTAGGAGGAGCAGGACGACGTTTCCTCTTCTTACTTGTAGGATCTTCTAAACAGGCAGGTATTCTCAAAAAAGATGTACCTGGAAAAATATAATTTATTTCCTTTAATAAAACATGTTTTCATTGGCAAGCAGCATTATTTTAAATCCTCTTCTTATCAAATTCTTCATGTTTGCACTCTTAATGTTGGTTAATAATGAAAAGTAATGTTAATAATTGACAGAAAATTAAAAGTCTCTTGGCTGCTCTTTTATATAATAGATAATATTGATACTTTATCATTCAATCATTCATTACATTATAAAACTGCAATAGTAAATAAAAAAAAAACCTACGAAACAATTTTCCTAAAATCAATAAACAATTACCAAGATAAATATTGCAGAATTATCGTAGAATAATAAATACCTTTTTTGAAAGGTCTTTCTACTATTTTACCAGCATCATGAGGATCTATTGGTTCCCACAAGTTAACAATCTGTAAAACATAACATAAACAACTTCCTTGCACATAAATAGAATAACCAAAAAAAATCATATGAATGCTGAGGTTTTGATACACTTATTACTATTGTTGTAGATGTAGTTACGTACTGGCTTTTTTTGCCTTGTATATAAAAATCACCACAAACATCCAATTGAATATCAAAATATCTGTTAACCATTATTTAGGTTGAAAAAAACTATTCAAAGTCTGTAACTGTTTGAATAAACTGTTATCACAGAGATATGTCTCGCTTTTTGTAATTTCGATAATGCAAATGTGGAAATTAAAATTGCAAAACTTTAACATGTAAGTTTTGCAAATATTGAAAGTCAATGAATCATAACTGAAAGTACATGGCTAAACAAACTCCATTGAAATAAGATGCTAATACAACTGTATACCAAATACCATTGACTTACCATAAGTAGTTCCCTTAAAACAGACCTAAACACAATTAAACTAATACATGTAAACTAAGGAAAATTTCAAAGTCAATAAACAATAACTGAGGTGGTGTGGTCAAATAATCTCCATGTTTATAAGATATGCCAATGCTTATTCAACTGCATACCAAATATCATTGACCTACCACTAGTGGTTCCCCATAAACTGACCTAATCACAAACTAATACATGAAAACTAAGCAAAAATTTCAAAGTCAATAGACCATAACTGAAGGGAAAGAGCAAAATAATCTCCATGGAAATGAGATAAGTCAATTCTTATACAACTGCATACCAATTATCATTAACTTACCACTAATGGTTCCCCATAAACTGACCATATCACAAACTAATACATGAAAGGGCGTATGACATTTGCGCCGATTTTGAAAATTTTCATTCTTTCATTTGCGCCGATTTCATTTTTTCATTTGCGCCGATTTTATATTTGCTCCTAATTAGATTTACAGGTAAGTTAAAACTTGTACATGTACTGTGCTATACCATTGGTAAAATCTGGTTATAATTGTTTTTCATCCATGTTTAAGTTAATTTTGATTCATATTGTTCTGGAACTTTGTTGTAACTTGATGGTCATATTGCACTTTGAAACGGACCGAGAAGTAAATTCTTTAATCATCGAGGGCCATACATACCGGAAGGTCA
This sequence comes from Mytilus edulis, assembly GCF_963676685.1. NCBI lineage: Eukaryota > Metazoa > Mollusca > Bivalvia > Mytilida > Mytilidae > Mytilus > Mytilus edulis. Next base: position 23,530,208 of record NC_092350.1, on the reverse strand, counting down.
GTGTTCTCAAACATAACTACATATCTTACTAATGTACCATAAAATTGTGTAAAGCCAGAGTTACCACGGATTCTATTGTCAAAACACAGATCGAGCATAACCATGTGGTAAATGTCCGAAAGACAGGTGCTAAAGAACTACGGATACGGTCAACAAGGAAAAAGGTCTGGAGATGTATCTTGTAGGTGATGATGGTGAGCAGGGGACAACAGTTGTATACATGTTGTGATTGACAATTTATTACATTTGTACAAGTGGCAAATGGAAGAGGTCTATAATGATAAATGAAAAATAACATGACTTGGATGGAGAGTTCTCTCATTGACACTCACATCTTCTTATATCTATTCACCTGTAATTTACCTGTAATAAAATCGGCGCAAATGAAAACAAAAATCGGCGCAAATGAAAGAAAAAATCGGCGCAAATGAAATGCAGATCGGCGCAAATGCAAAATGCCGACATGAAAGCTAAGCGAACATTTCAAAGTCAAACGACCATGACTGAGGGGGCGGTGTCAAATAATCTCAATGGGAATAAGGTATATATAAAAAAGAAGATGTGGTATGATTGCCAATGAGACAACTATCCACAAAAGACCAAAATGACACAGACATTAACAACTATGGGTCACCGTATATGCCAACACTAACTTATACAACTGGATACCAATTATCATTAACTTCCCACTAGTGGTTACCCATAAACTGACCTTATCACAAACTAATACATGAAAACTGAGCAAATGACAAAAGACCATGACTGAGGGGGTGGGGCCAAATAATCTCCGTGGAAATGAGATATGCATGCCAATGCTTATACAACTGCATACCATTTATCATAAACTCAACACTAGTGGTTCCCCATAAACTGACCTAATCACAAACTAATACATAATAACTAAGCAAAAGTTTCAAAGTCAATAGACCATAACTGAGGGGCAGGGCCAAATAATCTCCATGGTTATGAGATGTGTCAATGCTAATACAACTGCATACCAAATATCTTTGACTTACCACTAGTGGTTCACCATAAACTAGACCTAATCACAAACTAATACATTGTTGACGCCGCCGACACTGCGCCAACGCCGGAAACAGCATACCTAATTTCTTGCTTTTTGACTCTGTCAGGCGAGACAAAAGTGAGTACATTTAAGAACTCAACAAAACAGACCAAAATCTTTTTTTTAAATTAGTATTTTTAATGTTCCAAAACCAGTCAAGGTCTTACAATGTATATGTATATGTGCACATGCATATGGTTGATTTCTACTAGCACAAATAATATTGAGTAACTGCTCACTAAGGATAAACATATACTTTTACAATTTATTCTTTTGATAACTACTCTGGTGTGTACTTCTTCATACAAATCTCACAGGTATACTTTTGTAGGTTTTTTTGGTCACATCTTCAATTTTTACCTTCATAATTGAATCATTCTTATTTAAGTTTAAACAATCTTGGGACGGTAAAGCTATGTTTTTTCATGCAAGTTGTATATATTGTGAAATACTGAATGGACAAAATAACATGTATGTTTAAAGAACCTTCATTTGACCTTGACTTACCTGTTTAGGAGGTAGTAACTTGACTTGTTTATTTCTACTCGATCTTTTCAACTCAAAAATATCCTCAGTAGCAGCATCCCCAGTTTCCTATAGAAATTGATTATAACAAACATAATTTCTTTTTTAAGTCTGTTAAATAAATAAAACAACAATTTATAATTTCGTGTGTCATGTTAAATTTCTTTTCTAATCTCAAACCAAAACAGAATATATACTAATTTCAATTTCACATTACACAATACAGGTATATAAACACTTCCACCCCATCAATTAATCTATTTGATGTTCAAGTCTTACAGAAGTTCAAAAGATATGGAGTAAAGTTGGTCTTATCATGGATGGACAAACAGATATACACCATGAATTTAACTTTCCCTTTTGCTGTTTATATCTGGATGTAAAAATTGTAGAATGGATCACTAACCATAGCATTTTGGTGAACTTCTTCAACATGTGGACCACCATCCACTTCATCAGTTGGTGGTATGTCTATACCATTTTCCTGTGGCAGGTCCATAAGATCATCAAGGGGTGGTTCAAATGCATTATCATTATCATCATGATCAACTACAATGACAGATAACAGGTTTCTTTACAGATGTCACTCCGGGATCCATAAAGTAGGGTTAAATCACTAGCTAAGATTAGTCCTTAATGTTCGTTTTTTATTTTTTTTTATCAATAACTATGGTTCAATTTCCATTAAGAACTGTTAAAATATAAATGAATGTAATCAAAAAGAGAGATTGCTGAATTTGCTGTATTTTACAACTTAGACCAAAAAGTTAAATATTTAATTTTTTTTATAGTTGGTGTAATTGTTGTCATAATTAGTTTTCAATGTATTACTTGCACTTCACAGCATTTTATCTTAGGTTAGGTTACTATATACATCACTGTAAATTTTCAGATAGGAAAAAATTCATTTTAAAATATTTGTTGTGTAGTAAATGACAGTAAACGGGATTTAAATTGCTCTGACTATTAATATCATAACAAAATACAATTAAAACAGGATTACAGTGTATGAAATTGTTTCAATAATCATGATAAATCAAACTTAACAATTTTTGTGTAATTAAAAAGATATCCCTTGAAGTGCCATCAAAACACTTTTTTGTAACTAGAGGCTCTCAAGAGCCTGTGTCGCTCACCTGTTACTGTATTTACTGATGTCGGCCATCTTGGTAGGCGGGGTCATTTGACACTTTTTTTAAATAGATACCCTAGTAATGATTGTGGCCAAGTTTGGTTAAATTTGGCCCATAGTTTTAGAAAAGAAGATTTTTGTACAAGTTACAAAAATGAAGAAAAGTTGTTTAATATTGACTATAAAGGGCAATAAGGGGTTGACTGACAATTTTGGTCATGTTGATTTATTTGTAGGTCTTACTTTGCTGAACATTATTGCTGTTTACAGTTTATCTCTATCTATAATAATATTCAAGATAATAACAAAAAACTGCAAAATTTCCTTAAAATTACCAATTTATGGGCAGCAACCCAACAACAGGTTGTCTGATCCGTCTGAAAATTTAAGAGCAGATAGATCTTGACCTGATCAACAATTTTACCCCTGTCAGATTTACTCTAAATGCTTTGTTTTCAAAGATATAAGCCAAAATATACATTTTACCCCTGTGTTCTATTTTTAGCCATGGCGGCCATCTTGGTTGGATGGCCAGGTCATCAGACACATTTTTTAAACAAGATACCCCAAGGATGATTTTGGCCAAGTTAGGTTAAATTTGGCCTAGCAGTTTCAGACGAGAAGATTTTTGTAAAAGTTTACGGACGACGGACGCCAAGTGATTAGAAAAGCTCACTTGACCTTTCAGGTCAGGTGAGCTAAAAATGTATTCCTGCAACTATTAGTTTCTAAAATATATGAAGTTGACAAACTGTTGGTTGCCTGACTGCAATAAATGCAGGAGTCTTTGTGATATGTTAACAGATACAGAAATATCAACAGTTTAATACCTGACATGTTGGCTTGGTCATTGTTTGGTATAGAATTTGGTTCTGAGTCTGTAAGATGTGGATCAATGTGCATTGATTCTGAAAAAAACCAAACATATATCAGTTATATATATATGTTGTAATATTGCAAATGCATACAATTACAGAATTAAATTTTTGGAATAAAGGGAAATGTAGTGTATGTCAATCAGATTGAAACTCAACCCCAAAAAATAACCAGATTAAATATAGAGATCATATGGTAGAACTTGAACCATGAGCCATCTTTACATTCTAGAAGTCATTTAAATGTATAAAACATTTCAACTTATTTTGATGCTTACAGAGAATTACTATTAAATTTTTACAGTTTCAATTTTTTTAAATTCAGTTCAGAATACATCAGGTGTTTAATATGCCAGATTCGAGATTTTCAAGTGTTTGATTTTTCTTGTTTTTGCATAGGTTTGTCTTGTGAGCAATAATTTGACCTATTTGAGTATGAATTATGGCAAATGACCGTGAATGAGACTTTATAATTTTAGATGAGAAGGTATTTTATGGATCTTTGAAGAAATGGCATCCATGTTTTTTCCATTAATGAAAAGTAGATGTACAAGTTTAAAACACAGTGATCAAGTATAATTCAATTGGTGGAAGAATAAAGACCAGGGATGCACAATAAAAGCAAAAGTTCTACAATATATAATACTAGGCCATTTGTAGGCTTAACAACTACAGAAATAACAATATACTTTAAATGTTTTTTTTTAAATTTTCCTTTTGGCTAATCTAACATAATCATAGATGCAAATCAAAAAGGTATGGTGGAAAACAATCTGTTTATTTTGGAATGAATCAACCTGGAAATTTTAATGGAAAAAGATATCAAATATTGCTGAAAGACAAAAGTTCACATATTTCAGATTACAAATTTAATCTAGAATCTCAGAAATGCATCAACTTGGACTAATTTGCATGGACAAAATTCTAGAAAAAAAAATGAAAACTACACTTTAAATAATTTCAGAAATTAATTATAAGTTTAATAAAAACATAGCTTTTTCATTACCATGTGTACTGAAAGACATCTGTAATGATTTTTCCAGGAGTGCCAGGTGTGTCATATCTAGGAGCAAGGTTCCCGTGGTGTGAACAGAACATGTATTCATCTTGAAATCATTTCTACTGGCTAACACTTCTCCTGATTTACTGAAATGAAAAGAAAAAGTTTGTTAGATGTTGGACCAAATCATGATGATACACTATAGATTCCCTAGTTTGTTCAGGATAATCCTGTAGTGGTTTTATGATACAGTGCAAGAGATTATAAAAATGGATTTTTTAAATTGTTAGAATGATACACTGTTATTTATGCTAAATTGTCCCTTATGAAGTAACAGATTATAAACTTATGATTTGACAGTATGATATAAACAACACTAAGGCTAGTTAATTGCATCATCTGTTTTCGTTACATTACACAAAGTTTAAACAAATTTTGCTGCTCAAAATGACAACAGACCTTTTTTGTGGTGTAGTAGTTGCTAAGTTCACAAATTCATGTCTAACTTTACCTCAAAAGTGGTTTATCTCCCTTGTCACAGTCGTCAAATGGAATTAAGGATAGGGGCATCTGTGGTATAGGTGGTATACACTATTAAAAGAGAGAAAAAGAAAATGTCATAAAAAATACAAGAAAAATGAAAAAGTTCTCTTCATACATTAGAAACTTGAAAAATTATTAAAATTTTACATTGTATTTCATCAAAATCCAGAAATATATCATTTCAGTTCTGCAGAATGTCTGTAGGTACTATTATTTGTAAATATAAAAACATTTAACAGTAATTTCTCAAATATCAACGTGACTTTTTGTACTTTACTATAATTTTACCTTATCATCACTTTCTTCTTTCAAAACAATATTCTTGTGTTCTTGTATGTCATCTAGTGTGAGAAACTGAAAGTAAACAAAATATTAAACATTACAAACCACTAAAGTCAATATAAATTCATTCATAGTTTTCTCATGTCAATTTTGCATTTTATTTTTGCTGATACTATTCTTTTATTAATATTTAAGTACTACCCCCCCCCCCCCCCCCACTACCCCCAAAATAAATCCTTAGATATAATAGATATAAGAAGATGTGGTATGAGTTCCAATGAAACTACTCTCCATCATAGTCGCATTATAGGTCCAAGTACATGAAGACTTGGCTCCCAGTGAACAGCAAGCTATAAAGTGTTTAAACCATTCTATCAAGGAAAACGAATCGTCTTTTCTATACAAAAATGAGAAACAAGAAACACTTCTGAACCACAAAATAACATTGTAGGTAAATACCTCTTCATCTTCACCATCATTGTCCCCCTGGTCATCCTCATTGTTATTACCATCTTCATTTCCTGTTTTCTGTTTTCTACAAAAAAATAAGTTGTATTCCCATTAAAATAAACATTGTTAATAGCTGGTAGAAGACAATAAAGAGTAAACAGTGATTTAATAATACGAATTTGATGGCAATACAAGTACAAAATTTCAATCACTCATACTTGTAAACAAACATGAAAAGATAGTACAATGTATGTACTCAATTAGAGTAACGATACTGTTTCCCATGGAAAACTCATCAGATTCAAAGGACAAATTCTGTAAAAGTCAACATAAGCAAATTGTGATGAAGTAAGTTTTGAAATGGGTATATACCTTTATAGCTTGTTGTTCTGTGTGAGCCAAGGCTCCGTGTTGAAGGCCGTACATTGACCTATAATGGTTTACTTTTTTAAATTGTTATTTGGATGGAGAGTTGTCTCATTGGCACTCACACCACATCTTCCTATATCTATATGTATATATAATGACACCTGAAAAAAATGTTCATATCTCTTTGGCAATGAAACATCATTTAAGTTTGCCTGTGAGATTATGTAGTAAGCTAGTTTACATCTTGTTCCAAACTTTTTGTTTTTCTTGAATGTGATACAATTTTCTTCCACCTTTAATTTGCAAAGAATCAGTAAAAAAATTCAACTTTCTATACATAAAACACTTACTTTTTATTTGCAAGAAGGTCTAAAGTCTGATATACTAAGGTATATAAATATTCAACCTGAAAAATACCAAGTTAAACACATTGGACAAGTATATTCATGTTACATATATGCCCCTAATAATGATGCTGTCCTCATCAGTTAAGTTCAATTTCAAAATCAAGTAAAACATGAAAGGCTGTAGTGTGTTTCTTATATTTGAGTATATATTTGTGTTTAGGGGTCAGCTGAAGCATGCCTTCTGGTGCATGATTTTCTCGCTATGTTGAAGACCCTTTGGTGGCTGTCAGTCATATTTTGCTCTTTGGTCTGCTTGTTGTCTCTTTGACACTTCCCCATTTTCATACTTAATTTTATATTTAACTAAACACTATCATACTCATACCAAATCATAAATCATTTCGTTTTGTACAAGCAAAGAATTCTTAATGAAGACCCCTATGTCTAACGGGTAAAATATTAAGTTAATGTATTAACTAACAGTAAGTGTATCTATAAATCATTCACATTTGACAATTATATTGAATGCACTATAGAAAAATACCACATTGAAATAATTAAGCAGTATTAAAAATAACAAATTTGTACTTTGAATCCTATATACATGATATATTTCCAATATGCATGATATACAGACAGATGAGATTTCCCTGAAACTTTCCACTTTTTTTAAATATGAAGTTTATCATTGAATATTAAATTAAGTACCTTTTTACTGTAAACACAGGCTGAACCTTGAATTACCATAGCTGCTTCAGCAAAGTTCATTGTTGTCAACCCTCCATCAAAGGTAATCGTAACCTTCTCTAGCTAAAAAGGAAACATATTTCTTGTATTCAACATCGAAATACCCAAATTGCCCAGAAAACCCATTTTAGATAAAAAGGATATCATTGAATTATAGGGTTTCTTAGATACTAAACCGTTCATACTTTTGTCATTTGATTTTATTTTTAAGAATATCTTTCTTAACACAGCTTGATATTCTTAAGAGGTATTTTCCGGCAGTTTTGATAAAATTGACTGTCAAATGCTGTGCTTGTATGTTTTGAGTTGCCATTAAAAGGAAATTTACTCTTGTCATCTGCCTTCAAAAAACATCTTTTAAACAGTTAAAGCTGATCTGCTAACATCTTATGTTTTGTTATTTTTACCTCAGACAAATAATCTTCTAATTGCTCAGCTATATTTACATCCCAGTTTTTGGTCAGATCTCTAATGGGTTGTATTAACTGGGAAAACCTGGTCTCCAAATCACCTTGAGTCTGAGAAGCTGAAATCGTCATCTTTTCTGGAATGATAATTCAATACATCAAATCAAATTTATAATACATGTATTAAGATTAGTATATCTATACATTTGTACATGTATTAAGATTAGTATATCTATACATTTGTACATGTATTAAGATTAGTATATCTAACATAAATATTTTCATTCGGATTTCATAGAATGAACCTTCCTACATGTTGTACATGTTTAGAGAAGGCATCAGGTTAAGATGTTGTAATTATTCGATTTTCAAATGTGTTATTCCAAAATCACCCATATTCTTACATTTATACAAAGAAGAAACTTGGAATTTTATCTCAAATTTCTCATGCACATGTAAACATGCACCAATTCCTTAAACAGAATGAAAGAGCACCTTTATTGTCTTGCAACACTCTTTAGTTTAAACATATTTATTTATAGTGGATTGGGCAACTTATTTGAATGTCATTTTCAATGATTGCCAACATTCTGTCCTTTTTTCAGAATGTTTGTAAAAACCTCCCTATGTGAAGGTCCCCTGTACTAACATGGCCATAGAAATCATATTGACATTTTGTCTCACTGTCACATGCTGATTAGTGTTCCAGCTAAAATTTCAAATGGAAATGAACATATTCAAACTATAACTAACCAATAACTGCAAAATTTCCTAAACATTACCAATTTAGTGGCAGCAACCCAACAATGGGTTGTTTAGTTCGTCTCAAAATTTCAGGAATGTCCCAGGTTAGGGGAGGGTTGGAATCCTGCTAACAGGTATAAGTCAGGGGACTTATTGAAATAAGTGATTTTTAAATCACTTATTTAAGAAGCAAATTTGAAGTTTTGTCACAGATTTTGTAGTTTTATCAAAATTTTAAACACATAGTTTAAGATAATATCTTTTCAATGTAAAATTGAAAAAAAAACCTACTTTTTGCTTCTTTTCAGTAGCAAGGTTTATGCCTTTGATGCAATCATACAGGTGCAAATTCTATTTTAGTTGAAAAAATGCTTTAATAATGGCTTTACATATTGAACTGATACTTTTTTTAAAGAATTTTCCAAGATTTGAGACTATTAAGGTTTCATCTTACAGATTATGTAATCAAATTCTACTTTTCACGATAAAAAATTCACTGTTATGTGTGTTGAAATTAGTGGGAATTATTAAAATAAGATACTTAAAGAAGTGATTTCATCCTATCAACCAGTGTTCTCCCCAGGCCGTTTTAGCGTCGCGACACTATATTTTCCTCCCGTGATGCATAACAACAGTTTTCTTTTCTGGACTATCATTAAAAGAAGGAGTGGAGTCGTCGAAATTTTGCTTCAAACACGTGCAGTCGCAAAGTGGTGAATAAATCCTTTATGTGACATGTGACGGGCGCCATTTAACCATATCAATTTGTCATATAATACAATCAACACCTTTATTAATTAGTCCTTTGATGTCGATAGCTATAAAATGCAATCAGCTGATTATTTATTTTCTGTCAAAATCTTAACGAGGTCAAGGTGAATTCCAAGTATTGTCTGATCAGGTAAAGTCCGAGAAAACCGAAAAAGTAAATAAACAAGATGGTTGAAAATAAATTGTTATATATATTTCTTTCGCCAATGACAAATTTTAATCGCCAAACCCTGGAAACCCTGGCTATATGATACTTTCTCTTCCCTTTCTTTTCTTTTGATAAGAACAAGTTTTTTCCTAGATATTTAGTGTAATTGTATCTATACAGGTTGCACTATAGTTAACTCGTACCATCGAAAACTCGTACCACGTTAACTCGTAGCAAAAAAGTTAACTTGTACCACTGGGAAGTTGTACCATTCAGAACTCGTACCACTGTAAACTCGTACAATTAAAAATATATTAAACAAGAGGCTGTCACAACGACAGCAAACCGGATTTATTAACATTTATTTGTGTCCTGGCAATATCACAAGAACCATTACTGATGAATGGTGAAAGTGAAAATCGTCAATATCAAATTTGACCTCCATTTTGTCATCAGTATCAACATATTAAAATTTGAAAAGCTTAGATTGAATGGTTCATGAGTAAATGCAACAACCTGAATGGAAACGCCATTTTACGATCTTTCAAGAACCATAACTCCTGAACGGTAAAAGTCAAAATCGTCATTATTGAACTTGACCTCTATTTTGTCATCAGTAACAACATATTAAAATTTCAAAAGCTTTGGTTGAATGGTTCATGAGAAAATGCACGGACACGACGGGAAAAACCATTTTTCAATCTTTCAAGAACCATAACTCCTGAACGGTAAAAGTCAAAATCGTCATTATTGAACTTGACCTCCATTTTGTCATCAGTAACAGCATATTAAAATTTCGGAAGCTTTGGTAGAACAGTTCATGCATAAATGCACGGACACGACTGGAAACTCCATTTTTCAATCTTTCAAGAACCATAACTCCTGAACGGTAAAAGTCAAATTCGTCATTATTGAACTTGACCTCCATTCTTTCATTAGTAACAACATATTAAAATTTGGGAAGCTTTGGTAGAACAGTTCATGCGTAAATGCACGGACAACTCCATTTTTCAATCTTTCAAGAACCATAACTCCTGAACGGTAAAAGTCAAAATCGCCATTATTGAACTTGACCTTCATTTAGTTGTCAGTAACAACATATTAAAATTTTAAAAGCTTTGGTTGAACGGTTCATGAGTTAATGCACGGACAACATTTGATTGCCGCCCGCCCGCCCGACTGCCCGACCGCCCGCCCGCCCGCCGTACATCCCCAAATCAATAACCGACATTTTTGTCACAAAAATCCGGTTAAAAATGAAAACTCAGACAAAAATAGAGAATGTTTTTTAAGCTTTATTGCTTAAACTGATCTTTCAAACTAGAACTTAATCCAGAAGAAAGTTAAAACATTGCTTTAACTGTACCCTAAGTTGAATATATATATCCAAATTAAATTAATTAAAGCTGTAAACCATGATCACAAATTGAATGCTATGTTACATTTCATTGTTATTTATAGACAGTAAGAATTTAATTTTGGAAATCATTTTGATTAACTGCTAAGATTTATTCATGAAAAATTAATATTTTCTTGGGGTAAAACTGATAATACTTTAATAATCTACATCTGCCACGGTATTTTCTATCCAATAGACAAGGAACATTAGCTACAAATTGGTCATTGTACTTTCAAATTATATACATTTAACAGACTTAAGAGGTATTGAGTGAAAGTAACGTATATCATGTATATAAAAAATTATATTCATCATTAAACACCATTTAAATGCATTTGAATAAGTTGGTACGAGTTAGCAGTGGTACGAGTTTGCATTGGTACAAGGTTTTTTTCAGTGGTACGAGTTGACGTTGGTACGAGTTTACAATGGTACGGGATAACTATAATTCCACTATAATAACCCATTCATTCATTTAGTTGGGTAGGTAGGGTAACTGGAACCACACATATATTTTTATTTGGCCATATATAATCAGTGATCGGGAAGGTCGTGCGCCCTGCGCCTATCGACCAGAAATGGCGCATAGAGTGACTTATGTAAGCCCCCATGTGGCGCACAATATTTTTCACTTCGTTTAGATATGTTTAGATATCGTCAAATGGATTTCCGATCGTGTTCCGTGCCGCCATGTGTGTGTACACAACTGTGTAATGTTCCTCCAATGATAGGAGCACCTATATATTTTTGGGACGTCTCGGTGTTTTCCTAGGCCCGTTTTCCTATGGAAATAATAGAACCATGGGGTGTAACTGATTACCCAAAAAAGTAATTAACCATCATTCATGATATGATTTTTTACAACCTTAAATTTGTAAAATTTGGCTAGTACAGACGAGATTTGTCTCTAATTATTATCTTTTAACTTAGTTCAGCTTGCTACTTTTTCGTTGAAAAACCCCAAAGTCTTTTTATGAATATAGTTTTTGTCTCCATAAAAGGCGACTAACTGTCCTTGTCACTTTTTGGTCTTTGGCTTGTTTTGACATTTTGTAAACATGCCTTCAGCGAATTGTTGTTTTGTTTTATCAATTAATGATACTCTCTACTATTATTGTTGTCATCGTGAAGAAGTAATAATAATACAAGAAGTGCAGAGGAAATGCCAAATACGTCCTCTAATACGGAACGTCAGGAATAAGTATGGTATCGACGAAGACCCAAATTTAGACTAGTGATTAATTTGTACTACTTAAATAGGTGATTATAAAAGAAGACAACTCTTACTTCCAACCTTAATGGCCATAATGTTACTTGAATCAGTGATTAGAAAATCACTCATTTAAGTACATTTAAGTCCCCTGACTGGTTTAACCTCGCCACATTCTGTATGTAAGTGCCTGTCCCAAGTCAGGAGCCTGTTATTCAGTAGTTGTTGTTTTTTGTACATAAATAAAGCTGTTTGTTTTCTCGTATGAATTGTATTACATTTGTGAGTGGGGCAAGACCTTTTTCAGGACGTGGACGTTGGGATCGGGTGTTTTTAAGTTTGGGATTTCTGGATTGATCCTTTCGGGATCTAGGAATTCTTTTTTTGAATTTCGGGATGTCAAGATTTAAATTTCTTTAAATTCGGGACCTCAGGTTTTCATATTTTAAAGCCCAGGATTTTGGGATCAGGAACCCTCCTCATTTGTTATTTGCCTTTTATAAATTATAGCTTAGCTGACTGTGGTATGGGCTTTGTTCATTGTTGAAGGCTGTGCGGCGACATTTAGTTGTAAATTTCTGTGTCATTTGGTATCTTGTGGAGAGTTGTCTCATTTGCAATCATACCACATCTTCTTTTTTATTTCATATATGTGATATAGTAATACTCAGTAAATTAGATTTAATTTGACTTTCAAACTGTGGCTTCTCTTCCTTCCATGAACTAGAGAGGACGGGTTTTGGTGTGAATAACTTGAGCCTTCTTGCTCGTAATGAACAACTGATGAAAGCTTTCATAAACACCTACTTTTTTTACTATTTACCTGGTAGTTTTTATATTTATATTTTGATTTTGGATATCCCGCTTCCGCTAATACATAAAATGGTAAATATTGAAGGAACAATTTGATTGGATATAACGGGGCACCTTGCAATATTTTATCCAATCAAATATTGTTTAACATCAAAAACGAAAGTAGAATATTTTAATCCGCCAATTACAAAATGAAAGTACAATTATGACAATTTGTTTTAGCATTAAAATTTATAGAATCATAGCTAAACCAAGAAATTAATTGAATCTTTTGTAGTGTGAATTATTGTAATTATGATCAGATAAACGATTGATGAAGTAGTTGACATCTATTGAACAGGGAACTATTTTTCAGTGCAACTGTGTCCGAAAGTGTTGTTAGGTCCGTTGCAGCGGCTGTTGTTGTGATTTGGTTATTAATATTATACATTAAGATGTCATCTTACAAAGTAACGAAAAATGCCTTTTTATGGGGCATGGCAGCAATATATTTGCTTGCATTTTCATCACTATATGTACAAATTCCTGGTAACTATCCGTTTGTTTACTCTTATTCAGATTTTAACATTTATAACCATAAAGTGATTTCCAATAGCTATACATAAATAACCCATTACTTATCTTTTAAATCTATTTATTTCAATTTGATTTATAAAAGTCCATCTTGAGTTCTATGTTCAGATTCTGTTGACCAATTCAAGCACATCATTTTAAAGACATTTATAGAAATGAAACTGAAAGAGTTATAAATATAAAAAAAACTTATTGAAACAGTATAACTGTGTTAAATATAGTTGGAAAGCAAGATTTATATTATGAATAACTAGGTAAATTTTAATCAGTTTCTAAACCGAAATCTAAAGCATTTTATACTTACAGAACAATGACCTTGAGCAATGTTCACCATCCTAATGAATACCTACTCTGTAATATCTTATAAATACTGAATGGTGACACATACAATAAATGATTGACTTCATTACTCCCTACATCTGTCATAAACTATTGAATCCAAACATCCCCCTGCTCAAATAATATTTACAACTTTTCTGACTTCTGATCAATTGAAAGTCTATATATCAAATATTTTTGTTTATATGCCATGTATGTTACTTAGTTGAGTCTGAGTACCATTTACTTTTCTAATATTGGAAAGAAATTATACTCTTTTCTAGGTGTTTACCTAAAGTTGTAGTTACTTTTTGCTTTACTCTGAAATAATTGAAATAAATGTTATAAATTTTGATTTTGATTCCAGAAATATTAAAACCTTTTTAACCAAATTTCTTTCATTCAAGGTTTATATGGTGACAATGGAATATTGCCAGCTAGATTAGCGGTTGGGAAAGGTAATTAAGTTCTATTTTTAAGATTTTTAAATTAGACTAAGGTTGTAGCATACATGTACTATTTATTACCAAACTATTGTAAAAGTACAACAGGATTCTTCTTCCATGATTGAAGTACAATTCTATTCATATGATACCAGGCCTGTCTCAGTTTGTTAACTGTTCATGCACTACTGCGATTCTTAAATTAAATTCTCTAATTAAAGGGTAAAGAATGAATTGAAAGTTGTATATATGTCACTGTATGTCATTGAGACAGCACCCCCTCCCCCCCCCCCCCCCCCAAAAAAAAAAAAAAAACAAAACCAAACACCAACAAACAAAACATGCATTTGTCCCCAATAGAAAAAAGTCATATCATACATCTAAACCTGAGTCAAGACATTGTGAATTATTAACACTCTACCAACACTACTTATGTGATTGCCAGTTCATTTAGTTCCTCTATCAAATCTGACCATTATTAACAATCTTATATTTTTAGCTGCAAAGTCATTTGCTGATTTGCTAGATGGACATCCAACTTTGCTGAGATTAATGCCAATGATTGGATTAGATACCGAGACTGGCCTTGATCTCCTTTGTATACTGGGTATACTGATCTCCTTTGCAGCACTTCTTTTCCAGGCAGCTAGAGATGTTTTTGCCTTTACTCTTTTGTGGATGTTATATTTGTCTATATACCAGGTAGGTTTACTTAGGATATCCCTTGATGTTTTATCGGTAATTTGTATATTTTCCTTTGATGTGTACTCACTGATAATGTCAGTATCAGTGGACTGGCCGTGATATAAAAATTATTGGGTTAGTACGCAATTGACATGCGCGAATACAACGCGTAAGGATCTACTTTCCCCTTTCATTCACAAAATTGCGCATGATTTTTTTCGCAGAAACGCACGAGATTTTTGGCGATGAAATACTTTACATTGTTTGAAACTTTCACAAAGTTAGTTTAGCCTTTTTGAACAATTGATGTCAAAATGTAAACAAAATATGCATGAAAAAGCCGATAGACTTTTAAAAAAAATGTGTTATCTATAATTGATATATTAAGTACATGACTAACATTATTATATCGTCCATGATGTTCCAATCCGAGTTTTTATGCATACAATACCAATACATAGCCGGGTGCTGTTCCAAGTAGTTTTCTTTTTCTGTTTTTTGAGAAGTATTTGTTTTACCTGTTCAGTCACTATAAAGTGTTGCAATTCATATTTAAACGCAACACATAAATAGTGACCAAAAAGGTACCGCTATCGCATGAGAGAAGCTAGAAAATAATGGTCAATTTAAAGACAGATATTCATAGAACAAAGAACAAAAAAGTGAACTTATTCATTTGCGGATCTACATGTAGGATAAATTTTAAAAAGGGGGGTAACCGGGGTCACCAAACTATACATGTATAAAGGTCTGCTTTGACCTGAATTGTAGCCTTTATAAGCTAAGAGGTGACTGACACGGGTCGCCTTCCCCTAAATTCACATAAGAAATTAAAGGTAACCACAGTGACTGTAAACTCAAATTTCATTTTTCTGGTCCGTGTTGAAAATAGATGAACAAGACTTTGACAAAAGCAAGAATTATATTAAGCTAAAAGTTTAGTGACGTCTATTAAAATGTTTGAAATAATTATGAAGAAGGCAAGAAATGAGCTTGTTCAGATAATTTACAAATAACTTTAACAGTCACTCAGCTCCTAAAATGTCTCCTCACATAGTCCAAATAATCATGACGAAAAAATATAATAAACTTTCAAGATGTCATAATTATTTGGACTACTCCTCAGTGCTTCCTTAAAATTATTTGAAATCAATGTGATCGTTTTCATGATGAACACTGAGCGAATAATGACAAGATAAATGTAATTTTATCCACTAAACTAAGTAAAATATAATTATAATAACTTGTCGTTGAACTTAAAAATGATGATCGATGAACAATTAATCTGCTGATTCATATCGTATCATTCTAATGTTCTGACTTACTATGCTCGAGGGGGGTCATGGATGCATGGATAGGACCTTTATCGGGACTCCGGGATCAGGTGTTTTTAAGCTCGTGATTTCGGGATGTCGGGATTTACTTTAATTTACTTTATATTCGGGACCTCGTGATTTCGTGTTTTTAAACGGGCCGGGATTTCGGGATCAGGAACCCTCCTATCCCCCTCTTTGTTGATGCTTTGTGAAAAATACAGAAATTTGACTTACCGGTATGCTACCATTATATTTGCCATCGTTAGAGTCATGTCCAAAGCAAAATATTAATGAAACACATGCAATAATTCCTTCAAATCTTTATACTTTGTGCAAGAGAACGCCATGTTTAATGTTTACTGCACTGTGACAAAATTTCAAATGACGTAATGCAGCCTGTGACGTCAAGTGTGATTCGCCGTGATCCGACGCGAAAAAGAAGTTTGTTTGTTATTTTCTCTATTATTGTAGTGATTTTTAATTTTTTTTTAAATTACCGATAAACAGAATAAAGGACTTTTTGTTTTTGATACTGACTTTATCACAAAAAATATCAGGCTCGCCCGAATTTGTCTATATACCAGGTAAGTGTACTTAGGATATCCCTTGATGTTATATTTGTCTATATACCAGATAGGTGTACTTAGGATATCCCTTGATGTTATATTTGTCTATATACCAGGTAGGTGTACTTAGGATATCCCTTGATGTTATATTTGTCTATATACCAGGTAGGTGTACTTTGGATATCCCTTGATGTTATATTTGTCTATATACCAGGTAGGTGTACTTTGGATATCCCTTGATGTACACATTATGTCTGTCTTCATGTGTACAATAAAAGTGTGTAATGAAGATTATTCTGTTGTTGATCTTATATCTGTAAACATAAGGGACGACGTCAAAAGTTCAATGTAGGATAAAAAACTTAATTCACATAGTTTTTTCACTGACACCCCCCCCCCCCCCCCCTCTTAACTTAATTTGGGAAAAATTGATTTACCTTTATGGATATATGTAAAATCAATTTTGGATTAACAAAACTAGCAGAAATGTTGACCCCCCACCCCCAAACTATTTGATTTAAGTTTTTTATCCTACATCGATCTTTTGATGTCGTCCCTAACAGGTACACTTCAAGTTGTCATGAAATTTGCCCTGTTGTGGACATTACATCTTTACCAAGTAGGTGTTATGGTGATTATTTTGTTGGGAGTTTGCTCTTGGTTGTTTGTTAACAAAGATTAAAAAAAAAGGATTGTTTTTTTGCAGATGATATTCTGACTACATACCAGGAAGGTTTCATTAAGATAATTCTGTTCTTGATGTTACATGTTTATCTGTATCTGTCTGTAGTTGTTATAAGGACTTCTCTGTTGATGACTCCACAGTAGATACAATGTACTGTGTTTGTACCATACTTAATAATCAGATATATTTAACTTCAGTTGAATTTTAAATTACTATATTCTTATAAACTGGATGAGATAAGTATTGTTTAAACTTTTGAAAAGTGAGATATTGTAAATGTACATGTACATGACTATTTAGTTATTATCTTACTTGATAATTTGAAAATTAACCTATAGTAAAGAATAAGATATTTTATTCACCAAATTTGGGCTGCAGGAGTGCATATATCACAGACACATACACAGTTTAATTATAAACAATCAAATATTCAATTGAATCTAGACAATAGGCATGTTAAAAAAAAAAGAAACATACACACACACACCAAAATAACAACAACAGTATTGAAAGGATTGTACATTAAGATACATTCTGAATTATTTTCAGAACAGATCTGAATGCATTGGAGATGCCAGTTAATAAATATATATTCTTTGTAATTTCAGGTTGGACAAACATTTATGTGGTTTCAGTGGTAAGTTACTGACATAAAATGAAATAAGACTTACAAATTGCATGCATCTGGAAATATTTTGAAAGAAATAGTTTTTATTCGAAATTACCAAACTCTTGAGAATGCTAAGCAAAATTCAGTCATCCATGATGCACAAATATTATATTATGAAGGAGAAAGACTCAATCAAGATGTATTAGATAATAAAAAACTTAGAAACAAACAATTTAGTAGTAAAAGTTACATGTATAAAAATTTAAAGTAAAAAGATGTGGTTTTATTGCCAATGAGACAACTCTCTACAAAAAAACAAATGACACAGAAATTAACAAGTATAGGTCACATGTATTTCATTACTTATCATTAAAATATGATGGTGCATTTTGTGTATATAATGTATAAATTGAAAAAAAGAATAATTTATTTTACAGGGATATTTTACTGTTGGAAGCAGGTTTTCTAACAATTTTGGTGGCACCATTAAATATTCAGCTACCAAAGAAGTACAAAATGTCTATACACCATGAGCATGACTCGATAACACTTTGGTTGGTTAAATGGCTACTGTTCAGACTGATGTTTGCATCTGGTATTGTTAAACTAACCAGTGGTTGTCCTACATGGTGGGGTCTTACAGGTAAACTATTATTAACTCTTGCTCAATAACTCTGTGGTTGGTTAAATGGCTGCTGTTCAGACTGATGTTTGCATCTGGTATTGTTAAACTAACCAGTGGTTGTCCTACATGGTGGGGTCTTACAGGTAAATTATTATAACCTCTTTCTCAATAACTCCATGGTTGGTTAAATGGCTACTGTTCAGACTGATGTTTGCATCAGGTGTTGTTAAACTAACCAGTGGTTGTCCTACATGGTGGGGTCTTACAGGTAAATTATTATAACCTCTTGCTCGATAACTCCATGGTTGTTTACATGGCTACTGTTTAGACTGATGTTTGCATCAGTTGTTGTTAAACTAACCAGTGGTTGTCCTACATGGTGGGGTCTTACAGGTAAATTATTATACATGTAACCTCTTGCTCAATAACTCCATGGTTGGTTTAATGGCTGCTGTTCAGACTGATGTTTGCATCAGGTGTTGTTAAACTAACCAGTGGTTGTCCTACATGGTGGGGTCTTACAGGTAAATTATTATAACCTCTTGCTCAATAACTCTATGGTTGTTTACATGGCTGCTGTTTAGACTGATGTTTGCATCTGGCATTGTTAAACTAACCAGTGGTTGTCCTACATGGTGGGGTCTTACAGGTAAATTATTATAACCTCTTGCTCAATAACTCTATGGTTGTTTACATGGCTGCTGTTTAGACTGATGTTTGCATCTGGCATTGTTAAACTAACCAGTGGTTGTCCTACATGGTGGGGTCTTACAGGTAAACTATTATAACCTCTTGCTCAATAACTCCATGGTTGGTTAAATGGCTGCTGTTTAGACTGATGTTTGCAACATGTGTTGTTAAACTAACCAGTGGTTGTCCTACATGGTGGGGTCTTACAGGTAAACTATTATAACCTCTTGCTCAATAATTTTGGTTGGTTAAATGGCTACTGTTTAGACTGATATTTGCAGAAAATTGAAAAAATACATGAACGAGCGCTTTACTTTATTTATGAAGACCATCAGAACTGATACAAAACACTTATGCAGATTTCAAACCTTCCATCACTAAAAACTGTAGAATGCACTCTAGTATAGATTAAAATACAAGACAGTTATAATCTAATTGCAAGATTACTTTAATACTTTAATAGAAACAAATATGTTTGCCAAATGTTGAGATTAAATTTCTCTAACCACATTCTATACAATGACACTGAAAGGATAAAGAAAATTTTAAATGGCAAAGCCATTTGAGTATTGTCCATAAGAATTGTTGTTCTAAAACATGTGGCATTAGAATTGTAACTTTCCTTTACTGACAGCTGTCTCCATCTGTTAAAGGAGTAGGTTCAGTAAGACCCCGTTTTGGCCCCAAAATATAGCAGTTTTACAAAGTTGTGAAAATGCAATCTTTAAGCTGTATTTTGGAAAGTATAATGCTTCTGCTACATAAATATGGACTGTTTTTGACAATGCAATGCACACATATCGCGTACTAGCATCATTAAGTCATGTTAAATTACTGAAATCTTCAAAATTTTAGCATTTTGGTTAATTTTTAGACGGTTTCCGTCTAAAATGAAAGTGGCCGCATTCGTGTTCATTCATAATATTGAAATGGAAGTTATATTTGATGATAATACAAAACATATATAAAGGTTGAGGATGAACACGGATGTGGCCACTTTCATTTTTGACAAAAACCATCTGAAAAGTGACGTTTGTTGGCATATTTTATAGATTTTTTCGTATTTAAGCTTGAATCAGAGCGTTTTTTATAACTAAATCAGTTAAAATCTTTCACATAAACTAATCGAATCAATTGAAGTAGACATTTAAGTGTTTAAAAAGTGTCCAAAAACTATTGTTAGATGAACCTGAAATTTGAGGCCAAAATCGGTCCTTACCGGACCTACTCCTTTCTATAAGTCATTGTTATTTGTTCTGTCATTTCAACTATGATATTATTTATTTTTCAGCATTATCAGTGCACTTTGAATCTCAGGTTTGTACATTCTTAGAAGTAGTCAAAGCATATTTCATTTTTATGCCATACAATAGTTGTGGGGGTGGGGGTAATGCAATTTTTCTGGTCCGAGCCTGTTAGTTCATACCCCATCATGTTTAAGTGTTGGTTTAATAAAAGAGAGGCAAAAGATACCAAGGGACATTTATACTCATATAAGTCAAAAACAAATTGACAACACCATAGCAAAATATGAAAAATAACTTATTGACAAATAACTGTATATAAAACACATTATATTATTTGAAGAAGACTCCAAAAATATTAGCACTTGACTGGTAATATCTATGCAACACTTTTATTTTCAAATTTCTAGTTATGTGATTCTGAAATCAGCATGAAAATACAACCTGGAAAAATGGGACATTGCATTTTCATTATGGCATAAAGTTACCTTTCTTGAAACAGAGTTTCCAGGGCATCATATTTAGAATATTTCTTTTAATTCAATGGAAACAAATAGCAGTAATTTACAGTCTCTTGACAAATATAGTAATTATAGATAACTGTTTAATATTTTCATGATGTTTTAGGTTGCTCTTGGTAATAAGAGCTGATTCACAAACAATGCTTCTTTTGTGTTGATCTATATAAAAATTAAAAGATATGGTATGATTGCCAATGATGAATGAGACAACTCTTCACAAGACACCAAAATGACATAAAAGTTTACAACTAAAGGTCACAGACTGCCTTCAATAATGAGAAATACCCATGCCTCATATTCAGATATAAAAGGCCCTGAAAGGATGATGTAAATAAATTCAAACAAAACAACTTAATGGGATGATTGATGTACAAAACAAATTAAACAAATATGATATACAGCAACAAGTGACAACCACTGAATTACTGGCTACGGGCTTGGGGCAGGTGCTTGCAGAATGTTGCAGGGATAAACTAGTTTGTTGGTGCCAAACCCTCCACCTAACCTAGGAGAGTAGTGTAACAGTATAACATAAGAACACACTATTAAACCTGTTGAAAAGGACTTAACTCATCAGGTCGATACAAAGTTGAAACACATCTAACAAAATCACAGACCTATGCTATTATATATACAGATACTACATTTTTTGTAAGAAGTTATCTTTGGAATATCTACTGGTTACCAGATTTGATCCACATGTTTTTAGGCTAGGGACACAACCTGGATAGAGATTAAAATAATTTTTCCAAAAGACTTAAAAGTAAAGAGAAGAACAAAATTAAAGAATTAATTTTAATTTTGAAAAAAATGCTCAAATACTAATAGTATTAACTTATATATAGGGAAAACGGTACTATTTATTCTGCCATAGGCGACAATGTTTACATTTTCTAAATTTACCACTTTTTAAGATAAAAACCTGGATAAAACAGTTATATGTTGTGTTAGTACTTTATTACTCTGTTTTAAAAATTAAAGCCAAATAGTATCATGACCAACTTCCAACGGAGCTTGTTTATGTTATCCATGCCCACCGTCATTTTGCACAAAATTTATGAAATTTTGCAAGTCTTTTTGAATAATCCTCTAGAAAATATTTCAATAGGTTTTAAAATTTATATTGTAAATATACACACTGCAGTTATTCATAGATAAATAAAAAATATATTGTACCCTTACATCCAATCACAGCGCTCCTAATTTGACTTCCTTCACCTGCCTTGGGTACACAAAAGGCCAACCTAATGCTGGGAAAATTAAATACTACCGTTTTCCCTATAACAAGTGCAACCTTAAAAAATATAATTTGAAATGAGTTATCTCCCCTACCATATAATTGTAATTTCAGTGTATTCCTACACCATTAGCCTGGTATTGGCACCAGTTCCCAGAGTGGTTTCTAAAACTGAGTTGTGTTGCTACATATGTGATAGAGATGGCAATACCGTTCCTGTTCTTTGCACCTGTCAGAGGCTTAAAGATATTTGCTTTTTATGCGCAGGTGAGTAATATTTGACATAACCAAAAGAAAATTGATTAAACCATGCATTTGCAGTTGATATATATATGTGTTGAAAATTTTAGACCAATTTTTAAAGGCCCCACCACAAAGTGGTTGGAGCCATATGGTTTCACACTTATCCAGCATCTGTCATTCCTCAACAAACAGTAATACAAAATTTTTACTAAACACTTATTAGTATAATTATGCCAAAATTACAGGCTTTGGACTTTTGAACAATTTCTTTACAATAATAGGGTTGTCCTTACACATTTACTTTAACTTTTATTGTTAATAGTACTACAATATTTCTATATGTATGCCATCACTACAAAATGACTACCGGTATGACATATAGTTCTTACCATGTAGG
The DNA here is from genome assembly GCF_963676685.1 of Mytilus edulis. Taxonomy (NCBI): domain Eukaryota; kingdom Metazoa; phylum Mollusca; class Bivalvia; order Mytilida; family Mytilidae; genus Mytilus; species Mytilus edulis. The sequence goes on along the minus strand of NC_092350.1, from coordinate 23,507,228 downwards.
TCATTTAAAAGTAGTTCTGTGAAATGTTTGGTCATGCCATGTATTAACTCCGATTTTTTGTGTGTTGTTGCATACTTCTAATTGATGAGTTACTAAGTGATAATTTTGTTTTATTCTGATTGACCATATTTGGTTGAAGGAATAACAGACATTCTATAGCCATACAAAATACCATACACATCCTACTTCTTAATCTTGTATACACAGTGTCACTTTAAATTCATGTATTTTTATTTATATTGGTAACTAATGTACAGATGAATTACAGAACAAATGTTGAGTTCTGTCCCTTTTTTAGATTTTTTTTTTAGATAGTCAGGTCATTTGCTTCATTTTGACACATTTTGTTGGTGGTGTGTAAATAAAGTTATTTGATTGGTACCTAATGTTTAGTAGCAAATAGAACATGCATGATAACAATGAGCTATGAGTATATATTGTATCTGACTAGATGGACTCACTGATTTCGATGTTTAATATTGAATTCTATTAGAAGACATATCACCCAACTCAGACACATCATTCTGACTCAAGCTGACCAGTCTTTACTCTAACACCTAAATGCTGAAATTTAGTGAACAAGCAACTTTTGGTTTGCACAAGACATTTATCAGTATGCATTTTATTGCTTTAATTATACTTTGTCTAGATTGTTATAGAGGTGTTATATTTACATGTTTGGTTGTATGAATAAGGGTCATTAACTGTTCTGATTCATAACTTCAGTTTGGCCCAGTTTTGCTGTTTAAATAAGGCATCTGGGCCACCAAAGACTAGATTAAATGATTAACTGCCACAAGTTTGTTTTGTAAGTTCTTTTTCCATAGGGGTCATACAAGTTCTAGGTCAACTTTACTATTGTATAAGGATCCATAATCAACTCAGGACCATGATGGTAATTTGATAATCTGTCCATGAATGTATTTTTTTTCTCCAAAAGATCACAGTATAATTACCTATGAATGCTGTGTAATAAATTACATTTGCAATTCTCTTTATTTTGGTAAAACAATTTTTTCGTTAGTTATCGCATAAATTGGCATATTGCAAAGTGTTGAGAATTTAACTGCCTGTTGTCACACTTTACACAAGACAATTGCCTAAATGTTAAAGAGAAAATGTACGAGTGTATGATTTCAAGTCGGCCAGTTAAGCTTGAATTCATCAACTCCTATCATCCTTTGATATGGTATTGTTTGTAATTGTTTTGCTTGTTCTAGTCTTTTAGTTGTCTATATTTTGGAATTGTCATAGAATTAAATTATATTCCTGTACTGTATTTTTATTGTATCTTTTGTATGTACAATTCGACTTCATTTGTCTAGACAGAAAAGGGAAGATGAGATTTTGAGAAATAAGTGAAACCTGCCATATTTCAAATTCAGGAACCTTGTTAGTGCTTGTGTTTTGTCATATCTTGGTTCTAGTCTCTGTTATATTCACTCTCAACTTGTTAAGTCATTGTTATTTACACCATACATGATTTGCCCACAAGTGTCTATTGTTGAAGATGGCATGTTTCATTCACATACCTCCTTTTGTTTATTACTCCTTAAATTTGCTTGAAAGTATAGAAATGTCCGGGTGTTTAATGATGTTGATTTCCAATATGAGTTGCAGCTATATAATAATGTTGTTAGAATACTTATAAGAATATGTTTTTCAGAGTACCTGTTGAAGTACCTCAATATTTATGGTTGAACAAAATCCAAGTTTTTATACCAGTAGTTGTATATCAAACAACGTCCTTCACACTACATGCTACACATGGCACAAATAAATAAAAGATTAATAGAAGACTTTTTAAAATGGTGAATTTTATATGTTATCAAATAACTCATAATTTTCACTGAAAACTGATTCTGAACAGATTTGTTGCTATGATACATGTTATGTCTGTGTTAGTAGCTTATGATATATTTCATTCATTTTGTCCCCTAAACTATCTGTCACTTCATTCCTTATGTCCACTGAAAATGAAATGATTTTGCCAGAGTGACACTGGAGCATTAATTCTCCATACAAGTCCCTTTACTTTACTGAGTACTTCAGTAACTATTTCAGATAATTGTCTCACAGATTTTTCAACACTTCCTTTATCTGGACCTCCTAAGAGGATAGTCACATGTTCACTCTCAGATCTATTGTCATGGTAACGAGTTATCAAAATTTGACCCGTTTCTAAATCGGCATATACGGCATTTTTCCAGTCAGTCCTAGTTTTGACAATGTCTTGTAGAACACATACAAGCTTTTCAAAAGTTCCATCCGGTATTGTGAGTGGAAATTCATATTCAAACGCCAAAGTTTCATTGTTTGTTGTTGTCAAGGTTGATTGCATTTCTACAAGATCTGTGCCAATTTCACCCTTATTGTACCAAGGGAGCACCATTAACGGACGAATATAGTAACAGCCATCTGGCACTTCAGGTTCCACCAATGAGTAGCACATCTCGAACAAGGGTAGCAAGGTCAAAAGGTCATCGTATTCAGCTGATGAGAAATTATGGTAGAACCAAAGGCAGTTCAGCAATGGTCTTGGAATTTGACCTTGACTTTGAAACAAACTGACCACTTCTTTGTATTTTTCTAAAGAAAAATTTCCTTTGCAGACAAACAGGTTTCCAATTTTTGAATCTTCTCCAAGCTCGAAGAATTTATCAAAATCATGTCGGAAAAGAGATGTTATGATATCATTGAAACGCCTTGGCAGATGAAAAATTATATTTTTCAGCTTTGGATTTTCTTTTAACCACAAAATTTCTCCAATGTCATGCAAATGTTTCATGCATTCCTCCACAGCTGTTCCCATGACATCACACTTTTGGCAGATTTTGGTGACCTCTTCCCATGTTAGGTAGATATGTTTCGTTTGTTGTTTGATCCTTTTGCTGACTTTGGTCCAAGAATCTGATACATATCTTTTTGCGTTTGGGAAATATGTTGAATTGAGAACTAAAAGTTCAAGGCTATTTACAAGTGATTTGAATCCAACTAACCAATCCATACTGCTGACAGTTGAAACATCTTGAATAACATTAACTGGATTGGTCAGTAATTTTTCCACTAGGTGGCGCTTGTCTTCCAGATGTGATAAATAATCACTTGCATAGTCCTTAGCTCCTCTTGCCTCGTTTATTTTCTGACCCAGCAGTTGGAGTTCCAGCAGTAGTTTGTCTTTTGCTCTTGTTTGGTGATTTGTCACCTGTTCAAGTAAGATTTGCTTTGTTTGTTCTATTACTTCATGTTTCTTCTGTTGGTTTTCTTCCTCATCTTCTTCATCCTTTTCTGTCTCTTCGTTTTCTTCTTCAGCCTCTTTTTGGCCTGGATATCTGCAGAGGTCACTTTTCAAACCAACAAGTTTGATTACTGCCCCTGGAACATGTAAACTGAGATAGTCAAGCCATTTGCCAATCATTTCTTGATGTCTTTCGATACTATAGGTACTGTGGTCATATGCCAGTATAAACAAAGCTTTCTGATCCAAAAATAAAGCAGATGGGGCATTGTATGTTGGATCTCCACTGAAATCATAAATGATGAAGTCAACCATGTTTTCCGATTTCCAAATTGTTTGTTCTACAAGTTTTGTTTTCTCTGATTCACTATTTGTCAGCATTGACTTGCTGTGTACTAGGCCATTTACAAAGCTGGTTTTCCCACATTGAGATTCTCCAATAATAGCTAATTTTTGTCGTTGTAGATGCTCTGTTTTCATGATAGCCAGTTTCTTTAAGTAGTCAAAGATTTTTGTTGGTTCAGATGTCCGCCAGATTTCTTTAGGTGGATATTTGAGTGGATTCCCATTTAACCACAATCCATATTTCTGCAATTTGTCATAGCTGTGAGCAACGGTCAAGTTTTCAAGATTATGTAGATGCATTGGGAGTGAATGGATCTGGTTCTTTGCAATGTTTAATGTAGATAATTTTGTTAAGTCACATATTTCATCAGGCAGTTTCTTGATTTCATTTTTTTCCACATCTAAAGTTATTAGATTTTTTAGACCTTTGATTGTGATTGGTAGATGTTTAAGGTTGTTGTCTGCTATGAAAAATTCACGTAAACTTTGCAAGTTTGATATTGTTGTTGGTATGGCAACAAGGGAGTTGTGACTTAGTTTAAGACTGACTAAACTTCTAACATTTCCAAGTTCATCTGGTAAAGTGCTGAATTGGTTCTTAGATAAATCCAAAACTGTCAGTCTTGTTAAGTTGTAAGTATTTTTGGGCAGTACACTTAAAAAGTTACAACTAAGATTCATCTCCCGTAAACCATAGTTTTCAGTCTTTGGTATATTATTTATTTTGGTTGCTTCTAAATCAAGCACTTCTAGTGCAGGAAGTTCAAAAACAAATTCTGGAATAGAATCTGATGGAACCTGGCCTTTATGTAGAAATTCCTCCAAAACATCTCCAACTTTGCGACAGAAACTTCTGTAATTTAAAGCGAGGGTTTTTAACTTATGAAGAACAGGTAGTGTTTCTGGGAGTGTTTCGATCGTATTTCCCCACAATAAAACTTCTTCTAGTTCCTGACACAAAGCTATCTCTGGTGGTAGTCCAGTAATATTTGTATGTTTCAAGTTCAGTTTCTGTAGGTTTATAAGTTGGCCTACTTCAGGGGGCAGGAAATCAATTTTGTTTCGACTAATATCCAGAACCAGTAGACTTGTAACTTGCCAGACTACAGGTGGAATTCTAGGCATATTACATTCAGCTAGTATTAGTTCTTGTAGGTTGACCATTTGTTCCATTTCTTTTGGCAGACCATATTTTAAACCATTTTTACCGATATCTAATTTCCTAACTGTTGTCCACCGTCTTATGTCTGCAGGTAACGAACTTAGGTTATTAGCTGATAAGTTTACAATACCAATGTTTTTCTCTGAAAAAGAGAAAAATAACTTTAATTGTCTAGAATTAAAAACTAATACATATTCAGTGTTTCTGCTATAGAGTGACTTAGTTTGGAATGTGTTTTTTTTCAATGGACTTCATTTTTTACACAGAAGAATGTATCTATTTTTTGGAGCCTTTTGAATTTATGAAAATCAAAAACTATTACAACTCTTCAAAAATATCTTCTTTCACATGTTTGTAAAACATCACTTAGAAAAATATCAAGAATGATGACGTAAGGACTTATCTTTGGCTGCAGTTCACAAAACATGTATTGATTTTAGCAGATAATTTATTGTTTTCTGCTAATTGGTTTCATTTAAAAGAAAAGTAATTTTTTTTTTATGTTTTGAATTCTACTTTAGTTTGAAAAGCACCATTAATTTTAAATTGTTTCTAAACTTATAAGGTCTTTTTTCTGTCTTCTTTCAAAAAAGTATTTGATGTTTCTATTTTTGACAGAAAATTGGATAGATTGTAAAGATTTCAAATGATAGTTTGTTAAGTTGATAATAAGACAGAATAGTTATAAATAAAAACTAATTTGTTCCTACTGGTTACAGTAGTTATGTTTTGTCTTGTCTGAGTAACAAGTTAAAGTTTTAACATTTAGATTTCAAAATTTACATAAAACTATCAAAATAGCATACAGGCAATAAATATCTCTGTGTATTAAGTCCCCCCCTTATTTAATGTTGTATAACATATACAAGTATCAATGAGATGTATGTTCTTCAAGTAAAGTATGTTTGTACCTGTTAGAAGAGGTCCAGGTACCCTCGTCAATCCTTGATTTGACAAGTTTTTAATTTTCAAGCCATCCTCTGTCTCATTAGGTTCCTTTATTTCTACTGTCTTTTTCTTCTTAATTGCAGCTTCTTTTGTTCCTTTCCCTTCTAAATCAGACTTTTTATCCTTTGGTGTAGAGGTCTTGATAGTCTTTGGACTAGTAGATTTGTTACTTTTTGTGTCTGATTTTCCTGATTCTGGTCTTTTTAGTGATTTTCCTGATTCTGGTCTTTTTGGTGATTTTCCAGATTCTGGTCTTTTTGGTGATTTACCAGACCTGGGTCTTGTAGGAGATCCCTTAGCAGATCCCTTTCTTGTTGGAGAAGGAGATTGTTTCCGTGGTGATCTTGCCTTAGGGGATCCAGGCTTACTACCTGACTGACTTCTTGTTGGACTCTGAAAAATAAAAAAAGGGTATTTTGATTTTTTTTAGTGTAAGAATTTTAATAAGTGCTTGAACATCTGATCTTTGTGGCTAACTCTCTTCTAAATAGGACACATTCATTTTGTATTCGGTAATTATTGAATGGTTTTCCATTGATAGTTAATAAGGTTAATTCTTATTTTTGATAAAAGAAAAATTGTAAGTTAACGAAAAGAAGGTTTCTCCATTTCCATGAGTCCTTCATAGTTCAAACAAGATAAAATCCTCATCTATATAAATTCAAATAATCATTGAATTTTTGTCCGTTCCATATATTTATCTAATAAGTACTAATCTATTAAAACCTTGATAATTCATTGATTGTGTTTGAAGTTTATTTTACTAAAGGGCTTAAATTTTCTGTCTGTCAAATGAAAATTAAATATTCATAGCTAGGTGCTTTATAAGTAGAAACTCAATATATATGTTAATGAATGTTTTATAAGGGTAACTTATATCTTGGCAGTTTGTTACACATTTATTTATATTTAATAGGTTTTTGTTAGAGATTTATATTGGGTTGTAAATTGTTTCTGAACTTGTCTAGGCAAATAAAATTTATATTTTTATTAAAAGGACATGTTTATGCATTTTCGTAATTTATCAAATGAATTTTGAGGTAGACTCAATCTATGTTTATATTTGTGACACTGTGTAAATAGTAAATTGAAATAACGTTCAGAAATTTAGAAATAAAGGAATTAAAAGGCTTTGAATTTTTTTTAATTAAATCTAAAATATTCTTATTGAAAACATACATGTATAAAAAGAATTTTCAAAACAAACTTTAAATGAGAAACTTTATAGTACATTTAATTTTTATAATTCAAATGCTTCCTTTTACATGTTTCATGTCAATGTACTCCATTCAGAAATGGAAGAAATTAACACCAACAAATACTTAAAACTTATAAAGTTAAAAAAAAAAGATTTTCCCCCCAAATGACCCTCAATAAATGATTGATCAAATGATTTAAATATCTTATTGTTGACAACTTTACAAACAAATATTAACAACATACCATTTAAATTATCATTTTCATGCTCCTTTAAACCCCTTCAAAGGCAAAAATAAGAGCAAATATAATGCATTTATTAATTGCTATTTGGTTTCTAAGTAGAACTGCAGGGAAGCTTTTCATACCAGTAATATTTCTGTAGAGTAGTCCTATTTATGTGATGCAAGTTAAATAGTACTTAATGATTTGTGGATAGATTTGAAAGGTCTTTGTATAATTACTTTCAAGAAAGCTTGAAATGTCTTCATATATGAAAATATGATTGCCAATGGGACAACTCTCCACAAGAGACCAAATGACACAAGTTAGCAACTATAGGTCATGCTATGTATGTATGTCTGTATGTGTGTGTGTATCATGAACTACTCTGACAACATTATGTAAAGAAAGAGAGAGAGATAAAATTGTTCCAAACAGAGGAAAAAATGGTGATTACTTGACCCTGATCAAAGAATAACTGAAAGCATTTGGTCTTGGAAAAACATAACCATATGTTTTATTTGACAGACAGGGCGATAACTTTTACTGAGAGTTTTTTTTAAATTTCAGACATACTACTTGACTAATTTGACTACCATCACAAGACCAGGTTTAATAATAAGTTTAATGAAACTTTCCCTAAATGTGGCTTTGATGGATGGGTTATGGTGCTTGATATTATATAAAATCTTGAGATAAAATTTGGTATCAGGATATATTACATAATCTGATTTGCAGAGTTAAAACCTCCTATTGACGGCCTATATTTATTTTGTCTGATTGTAAGGTGGTATTTATATTTTGTACTTGTATGGACAAAACATTGATCAACGATAAATTAAATATATATTTAAATGTCTTTAACTCTATAAATTAATTGATTGAATAGTTACTGACATATTAGATTGAAGTATGGACAATGATGGATAGGAATATAAATGAATTCCCACACTGTCATGAATAGGGCGACATTTTTTTAAATATTAACCATATTATTTACTATTGTTTACACACCTCTGTTTTTGCTGTCTATTATGCTGGTGTTATGGGGGTCATTTTGTTTGTAAAAATATGTTTAATATTACCTTTATTTTTATCATCTATTTTCAAAAGGGGTTGAATGCTCAAAAACCTATAATGTATCAAGATTGAAACCTTATCAGTGGTTTTGATTATATCTAAATACCTTTTAATAATTTAAAATCGTTAATGGTAAATCTTTGATGGTCTTTATAAGTATATATGATTTATTCACAACTTTTCTAAATTTTCAATCCCTGCTTTGGGGAGAAAATTTCAGGGACTGAATTTTCGACTCTCCCTTGACACCATTTGTTAGTATGGTCTTGAGGAAACAATGATAGTCTTTTGTCAGGGGATGATAAATGGCTGACCCCTGTTAAGGGAGAGTCATATTTCTTGCATGTAAAAGACACCCTTGTAGATTTTGAAAAAGAGCAGGCTAATGCTGCTACAAGGCAGCACTCGCACCCTCAAAGTGGAAAGTGATTAATATAAGTTGCAATAACTTGTTTCCCAATCCACTATAAATGCATATGTTTAAATTAACTTTTCTAAGCATTAGTTGATTTAAAGTCATGTTACAGGAGCCTTTCTATTGCTGAAAAATGTTTTACATCTAGACAAGTTGATTTTTTTTTTTTTGGCCACTTGAAAGACAGTAAATGTAGTATTAGGGAGAAAATTTTGCCATGAAATAGACCACCTTCTAACCCCACAGACAGATGTTGTGATTCTGTCACATGTACAAAGCTTAGCACTCACTAAACATGGAGTTTCTAGGTTTAATGCTCTTTCCAACTGTACAATTTTGAAAGTAGCTTCATGATTTTTTATCCTAAAAAAGGGTTGCCTATTTCTGTGAAATATTGTCAATAGAACATGCTTTATTCCATCAGAAACTTATACTGAATGTTTTAATTTATATTCTAATGTGTTTTAGTTGTTTTTGGTATTCGTGATGTTTTGTAGTATTTACAAATTAATTAAATAGATAATTCAGTTTGAATAATGTGTATGTGTAATAGATATACACTACAAGGGTAAACCAAAAATATATATAAATGGCATCCTGATGAACATTATACATGTACCCCCAATTGAAGAAATTGACTGTTTCAAAAACAAATTACAAAATTTTAGATTTGTTACCTTCATATCTTGAAGCCAGACTTCCCTCTGTGTAATATGGTGAAATTATTATTGTCATACTGACTTAGTTACTTAATATATGTAAATAAATACAATTTTATACATTCAAAATTAATCTGCGAATTTAAGTATTTAAGCTTCTTTAATAAATTGTGTGTTTAAAGATCTAATTATTGTATTAAAAAAAGTCTTGACCAGAGGCATAAAGTTTTTAACTTTGTTGAATCATGTACTTGTTATTAAAATATCTTACATATGAAACAATGCTTTACAAGACTTTTATAGTGTTCCTGGTTGAAAGAGGAGTTTCTGTTGATTAAACTTCTAAACTTTCAATTTTCTTTAGTAATTTTCATTAAAAGAATTTTGTTGTGCTCTATATAGTCTGCTTTCAACTTTTACATGTACAAACATTTGGTTCCTAAAACAAACCCTTATTTATTTGTTAAGGAGTTATATACACTTTGCTGATAAAATCTGTTTATCTTAATGATTGAAAAAAGAAATTTTACATGTTATATTGAAAGTCACAATAAAACTTGTGCTAAAAATATTTTTTTGTCTCTTACCTTAAAATTGCTACTCTTTTCATTGTTTTCAACTAAAGTTCTCTTAAATCTAGCCTTCTTAATCATGTTTTCCACACTTTGGTAAAGTTGTTTTCAAATATTTACAACTAGTAACATTTCTATCTAGATTTTACACAAGCCTCATGTTTCCAGTTGAAACGTTGTCAAAATGTATTTGATTTTAGGATTTAACTTGAGTAAAACCGATTATCAATGCCTCGATCTGTCAAACCAGGCTTTCGTTATTGATCTTTTTATGGTATTTTAATATCCCAGTGAGTGCTAACAATTTCGTCAATATATTTTATCTCAATTTTTCACTTGAACCAATTTTATCAGTCCAACACAGGTAGATATAGAAATCCATTTCTACTTATGTCAGAATTATACAGGGGTACTTTTATTTCACCTGACAATGCACATTTGGGGAGGTCTCATGGGGGAGATTTTCTTGGTTAATGAAAATAATAATAAATCTAAATATTTATTTTGTGGTAGGGTTCAAAATTTTCTTTAATTACAAACTGTTTATCATTTGTGAATTTACCTATGTGTTTTTGAAACAGTGTTAGATACAGTGACAGTGCTATGATAATAGTATAAAATGTTTTTTTTTTAATTTTAGTCCTGTCAAAGGATTAAGAATGATACTCAGTGCTTCTTTCCTTCTTTTCTAGAAATTTTGATTCCAATCAACTATTTTCAGTTTGTTGTAATGTTCTCCTACATGTTTAATTGATTTAGTAATTAAAAAAAAAACCTTCCAGTAACCCTTGCAGGGTTAATAGGGGTAATTTTAAATCAATTGTTTAAGCATTTAATGCTGATAACAATCAAGGTTATAATTGATTGGCTTTCAATCATGTTAATTATAATAAATGGTTAATTGTTTTGGACAAGATTTACAATCAGTTTATAGCATGTTAGATGTTAACTGTAACAATTTCTCGATTGACCGTATTTAGGAAATCAAGAAAGAGTGATTGATTATTTCCAAGCTAAGGGTTTTTTCTTTCTTTGATGTTCCGTTGACATTTAGGAGTAATACCATTGTTTTTTTACTTTCAGTTTTTGTTATATTGGCACTTTTCAAATAAAGAAATATTGCACCAGTAAAGTTTCATCCTGTCCAGTAGTACAGACAAAATTTCACATATCATTTCATTGCATTTAAGATGTTAACCATCACTGGAAATAGATGGTGATAGTTATAAGAAGATGTGGTATGAGTGCCAATGAAACAACTCTCCATCCATTTTTTTATTGAGAAATATTAAGACTGGATATATAGGTTTTGCAAAATTTTGAGATCAATTTGTGTATGCAGCATCTCGTAAAATCGTAATAATTATCGCATATTTTTGTCCTTCCTTTAATAACTGAAATAATAGATTCACACAGAAATTTCGTAATCTACATTCAATTTACTTGATTGACATTTCATCAATAACATGATTTATATTGATGTGCTGAGAAAGGAAATTCTATTATTATCTCTTTACGTTTAATTGGAAATTAAGATTATGACAACTGATTATGATTCTATTTCAAGAAGAAGAAATTGTAGAAATCAGTATACTTAATTTTAAAGAAATGGTTTGTGTAACATTTACAAGCTAGAAAACATGTGGATATACCCTGCCTACTAAAAAGTATAACAAAAATACTGAACTGTACATGGTAAATTAAAAAAATGGGAAGGTTATAAAAACTAACAAACTTAAATGTTTCAACCAACAGAACAAGTGACAAATATCTGCCATATACCTGACTTGGTACAGACATTTCTAAAGAAAATTGTGGGTTAAACCTGGTTGTATAGCTAGCTCAACCTTCCACTTATATGACATTTGTTTCTAGTTCCTTAATAATTAACAAAATTGGGTGAGTAACCCAAACAGAAAGTATTGGTGAATGTGACAGCAGCCAAAAATAATGCAAAATCTTGCTTTTTTTTTTATGTCAGATGTGATATTGGAATATCATAAGTATATCACAAAATAGATCATGCTTTTAAAAAAAATGGATGCTAAATTAAGCTGAAGACATAGAAACAGTAATTGTTCCTCTATATTTCAGTTTGAAGCTTATATTCAAATTCTAAAATATATATTAGATAAAGGATATTGAAAGTATATTGGATATTTAAACTGGGACATGTTAGTCATGAAAAGTATTGGAAAATACCCTAGTATTATGCTAGTGTTTAGACTTAATCATTGTAACCCAGGTTTTAATACCCAGACAAAGTCAAAACCAAATTGTGTATAGTGATATTGAAAATCGTAATCAAATCGTAATCTGCGGTATATAATAGCACTTAATTAAAATCTAAATAATCTTCAGAACAGCCAAGAAATTTTAATTGAATTAAAAATGAAAATGTACCTGGTTGTGAGGATAAAATGAAGAGGTATTAGACTTTAAGCATTTAATTTTGTGCATATCTATAACAACATAACAGTACAGTCTGAGAGTTTTCATGTTTGATTTGTTAGGATTGACTAGTTTATGCTTCGTAAAAGAAATCCCCCTTTTTTATGATGTCTCCTGTACCATTAGTGTGATCCCTTTTTGCAATAAATACTTAATTATTAATAGGATGTTTGTTCATGTTTGAAATAAGTGCTCACCATAAATTGTGCCCTTTTAAATTAAAAAACGGTAACACACAGTTTCCAAATGATAACTAAATTTGGCTTTCTTAAAGCAGAAAATCCTTGTAACAAGTTGTGGATTCAGATCTTTCAAATTTAATAGGATCTTTATTACTTATTTTTGGTCAATATTTGTAGAAAGGAAAGTAATTGTTAATAGGAAACTGCAGTTACTGTAATTGTATAGTTACTACTTGTAAGTGGTCAAACCATGTTGAATTCCTGAGCTTTCATTTATATAGGAAAGTGCATGGGGAAAAATGTGATTATCTTCTTGATTGTTGATTAAAAAACGGCTACTTATGTCCATTGGCAAATATTTCATTCATATTTATGACAATATCATGTTAATGTGAAATGACTAATCTATACAAGACCAGCAAACTGAGTTTAATTTTTTAAGTTTTTATTTAACGTTTTTCTATTTTATAAAATAAAAAGGTATAACAAGAGCAATTTCAAGGTGTACAATAGAACTTTTAAAAAAGTGAGCTGTCTCGTACTTCTTTAAAGTACATTGTTTTGAATTGGTGGGTACATGTAAATATATGAAATAACATATATCTTTTTACACATTCTATTACGTGTACCAAAAAATAATTAGTTACCTCCATAGTTGAGAAAAAGTAAATATATCCCAGCAAATAAATGAACAAATAGTTTCCAAAAACTGATCTAAGTTAATTCCATCTTTACAATTGGAAGTTCCTAATCACCTCAGTCATAACAATAACGAGTTGGGTATAGGTAACCATGCAATTGACAACTAATCAAAGGATATGCTAATTTCTAAAGTGAAAGGCAAATCTGCCCTGTGTATTTAAATTGGTGGTAGATAAACAGAGATTTTTATTTGTAAAATGTATTTCATTTAAAGAAATTGTTCAAGCAAGTGTGACATTTAATCTGGTCTATGATTGACTTGTATATGTATATATTACACCAGTGCTTGCATTGACCAGACATTTTATTTGTACATTTAAATTTCTCTTAAAAGTTTTCATTTCATATCATGTTTGAGTAGTCAAATTGAGAAATTTATTGATAAAAAATGAAGGAATTTTAAAATATTGATTTCATAAAAGGTTTATATAATGATATATACATGTATTGATATCAGAAAGAAAACGTAATAAAATTTCTTAAATTTATTGGCATGAAAGCATTTGTTTGAAGTCATATATAAACTTTAAAAAAAAAAAGTAATGTATAACCTTAAAAAATTATTCAATATTTTTCATCAAATTAGGAAATAATTTGATCAACTTGTGCAAAATTAATGAGTTTTTGTGAATACATGATGAGCTTTCATATGTATCATTTAATGGAAAGGATTCTTTTTACATGAATCTATTAATCAATTTTTGCCCTATGACTCTTATAAATAAGTTTGAACTAGTTCTTTTGATTATGCAGAAAGATGATATAACGAAACAATAGGCATCTGTATGTACATGAATATGATAGAGCATTGGTGATCTTAATGATTATGCTTATAAATTGAACATGAAAAAAAGATGTGGTTTGAGTGCCAATGAGACAACTTTCCATTCTAATCTCAATTTTTAAAAAGTAAACCATTATAGGTCAAAGTACAGCCTTCAAAACCAAACAGCAAGCTATAATTAGCGCCCAAAAATGAATAGTGTAAAACAATTCAAACAGGAAAACCAATGGTCTAATCTATATAAAAAACGAGAAACCAGAAACACCTATTAAATACACCAGCAAACAAACCGCTGAACAACAGGGTCCTGAGTCCAGACTTATGACAAGTGCAAAACAATATCTTCTGCAGGTTTAAATGTTTTAACAAGCACCAACCTTCACCCTATCCTGAGACAGTAGTGTAACATTACAACATAAAAATACACACTATATAATATCAATTGAAATGGCTTATAACTAAATGCCTGTATTGAACAATGAGCAGGTTCAAACCTTACACTTGAAAATTTGTTTTTGGTTTGTTTCTATGTTAAAGAGTAAGATCGAAGATTAAATGGCTTAGATGCATGATTTTTAAAGCAATTGCTTTTATGCCGTCGCGTATGGCCATCTTTGTGACCCAGATCAGAGACTCCGCCCAGATCAAGCCATAGTATTTTGTTAAACAGGCTCCTGGTCAGTCATTCTGTAACACCTATGTATGTTTTCTAATGCAATACATAGCTTGAAACTTTAAAAAAAAAGTTAGTGGATTTAAGAAGTTTCAGAATATGTTCTTGTAGATGTATTTTTGTATTTAAAGGGTCAACCGTTTGACTATCAAATAACATAGAAGTCCGAGTGAAAAAAAGTACATTTTTATAAATGCGATTCCGTTTTCCGCCGTTCGTACGATGTTTCAACAAAATATGGATTCATTTCAGTTGTTGATTTAGTATTGAAAATTTAACTGAATTATCTCCCAATAAATACGGTTTTTATGTTTAATTTGTGTTTCTTTAAGAGGTCAAGTGCTCTTGTTCATTCATAAAATTATCGTTCATTCATACATTTATCGTAAAATCAAAATCACTACACAGGTTAATGCGTAGTGTCAAATTATTACCTGTAATCTAAAAATAGACAAACTTTATTTGCGCAAATAATTTAGCGGAACGAAACCCTTGTTGAAAACACATAACAATAAGTTCGTTTTCCTTTTATGTCAAAACTCCGTAATATTTATCGATCACCTTACTGATGAAATGGACCCGTCCAAACGTAGTAGATGCCAAGTCGGTCCAGATGAAGGGATATTTACAATTTGGAATTTTCTAGTTTATTAATACATAGATTGAAAAAAAAGTACGTCTTTTTAAATATCATGATCAAAACTGGGTTTGCATAACAAATGTCAGATGAAACCATTATCCTCGTCTTTTCAGTGAACAAGTCTACTACGTTTGTTGACACTCGACGGTCCACCGTGTTAGCAATTTTATTTCACATGTTTTCGAAATATTGAAGATCAATTTTCGCAATGTTTCCTGAAAATTGATAAATATCAAAGCAACGTAGAGCTGTTTGTTCTTGTTCGTATAATAAAATTGAGAATGGAAATGGGGAATTTGTCAAAGAGAACCCGACCATAGAAAAACATACAACAGCAGAATTAAGGTCACCAACAGGTCGTCAATGCAGCGAAAAATTCCCGCACCCGGAGGCGTCTTTCAGCTGGCCCCTATACAATATATATATACTAGTTCAGTGATAACGATTTAATGTCATGTTTGTCTGTGATGACCCCCCTTTTCGGGATTGCATGAGAATTGTAGTTATCTCGTACCCACATGCACTTGTTTATATGGATAATCGACCTTCCTATGGATAGAAACAAGTGCCTGTGCTCGTACCGCATCAGAAGGACACATATCAACTGAGCAATAATGTTTGGAACTTAGTTTTAAAAATGATGGAAGCAAGTTAACTCGTACCACGGAAAACTCGTACCACGTTAACTCGTACCAAAAAAGTTAACTCGTACCAACGTAAACTCGTACCACTGGGAAGTTGTACCATTAAAAATATATATTAAAAAACATGAATGTTTATAAAAATGATGACAAAGTAACATTATGAAAATATTTTTATTAAGCTGAAATATACATTTATTCTTTACATGTTTATGTCTTGTAAGATATTTTATTTCTTTCCCGTTTTTTAACATTTGCGTCTGGAAAGTTGAAATGTTTTAACTTAATCATTTGTGTTAATGGTTAAATATAAATTAATAATGAAAATTGTTAAAATTAAATCAATAAAGGAAATTATTGCCAAGGAAGTTACAAACACTACCAGGGGATAATCCATGATGATTTCTTTTTGAGTTATATGTTTCAGCACATGTATATTTGACCCCAACTTTAGCCTGGTAAACGTGTTGTCTCCTTGTGAAATATAAAACATATTAAAAATGACTTTCTGCTAAAGTCTTTTATTTATATAAAGTTAAAACCTTCTTACTTTTAACTAGACAACACTCATGTCAGGTTTAATTCTTGTATATATGTGGATGAAAAATAAAAGTCCCCAAACATTAACATGGCAGCAATTGCTTTTACAGCCTTTAAGGCTTTGATTTTATTAGTTGTTAGTGGCTTTGAACTAGCTGTCAGTTAACTGCGAGTACTTTCAGATGATGATGATATGTGGATGTTTAAAGTCCGACTATCCTGTCTGGATATCGCGGACTGTAGCAACCTATTCTATAGACTGGAGTCTGTCTGTCTTTTGGCCTTCATTTTACTCCGACTGCGTTGGTGTTGCTGGTACGGAGTATCAGGTCGTGCTGCTTGTATGGCTGATTGTATTACCTCTTTGGATTCTTCAGTGATGACGGGCGATGTGTGCGGTGGTGTGCGCAGTAGGTCTGGGTGGTCGATGTCGAACCCGTCTTCAAAGTTCATCCTACTGTGCTTGCCTCTGTCATTGGTGGAGGTGTAAAATACCAGGCGGTGGCAGGCCTTGTTGGGGTTGTAGGGACTGGTGACAATATCCCTATTGACTACAACCCCAACTGGTTCCCCTTTGTACTTAGTTGGTGTTAGTACATGTCCAACTACGCTGTCTCTTGCCTCTGTTTGTGTGATGGTGTTTGTTGGACTTTGTCAGCAGGTATCACGTCTGTTTTTGTTGCCATCCACTGGTCAAAACGCTTTGCGTCTCTTCTCCTGGTGGATGGTGGCTTACTTTTCAGGGCCGGCTTGGATTTACTAAAGGATGCCTCTGGTTCCTTAGCCTTTGTCTTGATCCACGTCAACTGTACTGACACCTGGTCAGAACTTGCCGAGAACTTCCAGGCAGGTTCTTTTCCAGTCAACTTTATGGCAGCTAACAAAGCGCTCAATTCATCGGGTATTTCCATGATGATTTGTCCAAAAAGTGAGTAGTGTTAATTAAGCAGTGATCAGTACGAGTACCTCTCAGATCTGTCTCTAGTGTCTTTTTGTTGTTGGGATGTACAAATACCCGGCCACGTCCACTTGTATTATTGTCATCTGATTGGTTAAGCCTTTTTCAACTGATTCTTATGTTGTACTGTTAAACCACTGTCCCAGGTTAGGGGGAGGGTTGGGATCCCGCTAACATGTTAAACCGCCACATTATGTATATATGTACCTGTCCCAAGTCAGGAGCCTGTAGTTCAGTGGTTGTCGTTTGTTTATGTGTTACATATTTGTTTTTCGTACATTTTTTTATATAAATAAGGCCGTTAGTTTTCTTGTTTGAATTGTTTTACATTGTCATTTCAGGGCCTTTTATAGCTGACTATGCGGTATGGGCTTTGCCCATTGTTGAAGGCCATACGGTGATCTATAGTTGTTGATTTCTGTGTCATTTTGATCTCTTGTGGAGAGTTGTCTCATTGGCAATCATACCACATCTTCTTTTTTTTTATATTAGAATAGTTAGTCAATGCGGGACAATATTATTTCCAGGGTACTGTAGCTATCTGAGGCTCTGAGCTATTAGTTTTACTTTTCCTAAACAAAGTTGATGGACACAATTGGAGTACCCTGGTGTCCATGTCCCCAGCCATATGCACAACTATTTCTCAGAAATTGATAAATCATCAATCATTTCTGAAATTAAAGTATCTTGATAACTCTAATAGAAAGGCAGAAACAATGAACAGCAAAAATGATCAGCAATATGCAAGATCTACAAATAAGCTCAGAAAAATGTATTTGACTATTTATTGGAGTTATTGCCCTTTGAACAAGGATTTCTGTAAACAAAAATACATCTGAATTGTAAATTAAATATTTTTTTCATTTCTCAATGGAGAGCAATAAAAGTTGACTTGACTACCTGATTGGTACATTTAACTTAGGTTGGGCAATGAAGAAACCAGATTGCTCCAAAGAACAAATTCATATGGTCATAAATTGTGGCTGATTTAGCGTAGCTGAACATTTTACCATATTTACCACAATTCTTATAATTCCTGAATGCATTTTGAATATAAAAAAAACATATACACTGATTCAGCTTCTTAAATGTATATTAAAATCATAATACATGAAAGTGACAACAGAAAATGTCAAAAATACTGCACAGTACACTGTACCAAACCAACTATCAACACCCAACTACTTCGAATAAAAGTATACATACAAACACATGACCCAGATAGAATGGCTCTTTACAGGTTCAAAATGCATCGTCTTCTTCGTACAACAATTATAAATGTTTTTTGCAACATTGTCTAATTTCAGCTAATGCTACAGATCTTGATCATACTGACAGGGAACTATAACTTCTTCAATCTTTTGACCATAGTTCTATGTATTCCATTACTAGATGACCAGACATTTGGAAAGAAAGGTAAAACAGATTAGATGGTTTAAGATTTTTGTCAAAATTATCTGTTTGAAAAGAATTTTAGAAAGTTAGATACATGTAGTTCTCCTCACTAAAAGAAAAATTGGAAAATAAAAACTGTTTGATTGTTCAAGTTTATGAACATAAAGTAAATTAGCAGATAAATGACTGAATCTTTGTCACTTTTAAAGGTCTAATTACCAATGATCAAAGTCAATATAAAGTCTATATAGGTGTGGAGAGATCGATGTAGGAGGTGAAAAAAAAACAGTATTCACATGTTAATAAAGCTGAAAATTTCCCTATATTCTTATATGATTCCAGTCTTATGTATCAATAAATGTTTCCAAAGTATACATTGAATTTTATTCATTATCAAGATTATAAGAACAGAAACTTTTATTAAAATAGTTCAGTTTTCTGAAACAACAAATTATCTTGACCAAACATAAACTTGTTGAAAAGTCAACAAACACTTGTTTTGAGGTTTAATCACACTTAATACCATAACTGCCCACTCCTGGTAAACAAACAGTTTATATACAGATCTTAATAGTACTGGCAGCCTTCTACTGTAAATCACATATTACAATGTATATTACACACACTTGACATTGTACAATTTGACTACAAGTGTAGCCATTCATATTATTGTATATTACACACACTTGACATTGTACAATTTGACTACAAGTGTAGCCATTCATATTATTGTATATTCCACACACTTGACATTGTACAATTTGACTACAAGTGTAGCCATTCATATTATTGTATATTACACACACTTGACATTGGACAATTTGACTACAAGTGTAGCCATTCATATTATTGTATATTACACACACTTGACATTGTACAATTTGACTACAAGTGTAACCATTCATATTATTGTATATTACACACACTTGACATTGTACAATTTGACTACAAGTGTAACCATTCATATTACTGTATATTTGACCTAATATAAGTCAACATATTATAGTACCATTGACTATTGTTTTTTTTTATTTCAGGAAGGAAGAGAACAAGATCTACTGGACTTTTATCTAACATTTTTGAGATAGTAACAGTATGTTACATAGGTTACCAGACTTGGAAGCTGTTTTCATTACAAGTGGTAACCAGTCCAAGTTTTTCTATAAAGTCTGAAATAGGTAAAATATCTATAGTCTACAAATTACTGTTGAGGTAGCATTTTATTTGAACTTTTATTTTTTTATATAAAGAGAAAAAACATTGAAAAATAGAACAATACAGAATTCTGAGGAAAATTCTAAACGAAAGTCTATAAGCAAATGGCAAAATCAAAAGCTCAAACACATCAAACGAAAGGATAACAACTGTCATATTCCTGACTTGGTACAGGCATTTCATGTAGAAAATGGTGTATTTAACCTGGTTTTATAGCTAGCTAAACCTCTCGCTTGTATGACAGTCAAGGGACAGGAATTTTAAAAGTAATATAAAATTTCCTGATAAACAATCTCAACAACAAATTTGACAAAGTATGAAATCCTGGCCATTATACTATGTGGATCTATCCTACACATCTGAGGCCATGGTAAATGTAAAAATAAGCAGATGTGGTATGATTGCCAATGATACACCTGTCCATCATCAGAATACAAATGATGTACTTTTGAGCATATTAATAAAAAGTAAAATACATACTGTATGGTATGGTTTTAATGGCCCAGATATGACAATATGTGAAACAATCCAAATAAGAAAACCGAAGGCATGACAAAACAAAAAAGAAAATCAATTATAACAGACAGCAACCAACAGCAACCACTGAATTACTAAATGATTAAACACATGTTCCCTTTGATCTAATGCCAAATTAGACTTTTGACCTCAGTTTTACGGTCCAATGAACATAGAAAATGATAGTGCCTGTGGGCCTCTGTGTACTATGTGCACATTCTTTGTTCTGAATATATATTTATGTTCATTATCTGTTTTATTATTTTATAGCTTTTAGTTCTAAAGAATTTGACCATTGGTTAGAACAAATAGTTCCATGGACAATAGTAATAGGTTGTGTATCTCTGGGATATGAAGTTCTTCTTTCTGTTTTAAGGTCAGTATGTCAGTATATGTTAAATAACCCTTCATATGTTACTCTTAACTAAATTATCATGAATACTGTATACTTGCCAAGTTGAGATACAGCAATTCGTTTCACCAAAAACTTACAAAAAAAATTTCTAAAAAGTTATAAACATTTCAGTATAACTCACAACCCCAGGTAGACAAATTTGACAAAAAAAATAATAAGTATTTGTCTTGGTGTTTAGTTCATATTTTTAGACTACTATATTAGATGTGGCCCTTGGACATAGAAAATTACTTGAAATTATATGATATCAAGAATGCCTTTTTTACAATATAAATTGAAAACACAAAATCTTCCCACTACAAAGCTTGTCTATCATATTTGTTCACTCATCCAATGTTCCTGTCATTAGGTGACATTGAAAAGCATATGCAATACTCTCTGATTCCAGTACTGTATGGAAAGTTTGATCAACCATTTTCTTATCTCATGATTTAGAGCTTTATATAATTACAATAATTTGACTACAGTATTGTATTGACTGTCTGGTCGTCAGTATTAAGTTTTGTGTTTTAGTGTTCAAAATCTTATTATACAGACGTTTTATTATGCACCCGCGACAAAATGTCAGGGATGGGGGCATATTAATTTACCCCTGTCCGTCTGTCCATTGTACTGTCCGTCCATCCATTAATGGGACCTCCCATCCGTCTGTCCATCTAGATTAGGATACATTATTTGTTAGTCCTCCTACAGTTTTAGAGGTACAGCTTTAATATTTTGTAGGCTGTTCATACACATAATGGAAGTGTACATTGCCACAGGATTTTGATTTATTTCAAATATTGATATTATTCTGAAAATGACAGGTAGTTGGATTTAGTCATTTTTTTGGTACTAGCTACATAAAGAGATCATGGTTTGTCAGGCTATCTCATCCGACAGTTACATCATCATGCATGGTGTTAAATTCATAACTTTCTATAGTCAGGCATCATTTGTGTCGTGTGGACAACATAACAATCTCTAAAATATCTAAAATATTTGGAACAATACTCATGCATATGGCAGAGCTGAAAAGAAGGAGGGACATTGTCCATATCTAGTTATCTAATGAATTCAATAATGTTTTGAAAGTTTGGTGAGTAGAGTTATATATGTTTGTGATCTAAATTGTATTTTATAAATGTTTTATATTTTACTCTACTAAAGTATGGAAAGTATGGCCAGCTGTGCTATATGTTTGTGATCTAAATTTTATTTTCTAGATGTTTCATAACCGATTCAAGTATTGTATGGAAAGTATGGTCAGCTGTTTTATGTCTAGTGTTCGGTGTGCTTGCTGTAGCAATGTTCTGTTTAAGTCTGGTAAGTAATGTTACATGTAAAGTGTTTCACAACCAAGGTGACACATTATATTATGTGACAGATTATTGACTTTCAAGATGAAATGGAATAAGACAAGCTGAGATTTTTTCCCCTGTTTGATACATATCAATAACAGAGGTTGTTTTATTAGAACCTCTAAGTGACCTAATTTACATCTTCAGTTGACCTCATTATATGGCGTTCACCATATCCTCTTGTTCAGGTTTGTCTAATTTTATATCCGTTGTATAATAATATCTTGGCAAAGATTACTATGGGACATTTTTTTAAGGCTTACACTTGAATATAAAAACATACAAAAAATGGCAGCTGCTGTGAATTGCAATATGAAGCTTGTTGACACTGTTAGCTTTTTGTTAAAAAATGGTTTGACAGTATGCATCTGCTTTTAAAATCACTGAAGCAGGTGTATCTTCAGTGACTAGTATGTGATATTAAAGCCTGAAAACTAGTTGGCAGGGGTTCAAATTAGCGGTGGTCCGAGGTCCAGGACCTTCCACTATTGCAATCGGACTTTCATTTTGGTTACTAGCTACGTCCGACGGACCTTCGATTTTAAGGAAAATAAAAATTGACTTTGCCGACTCTTTTAACCAAAATTTCCAAACAATTTTAAAATATATTTTCATCTTTATCATGTTTATCATTCATGACAGCGATGTTCATTTCGTTCAACCACAGCTTTATACCGAAAATTGCCAACAAGTAATGTGTAAATCCGAGTAAAATCCTATCTGACTGACAAAAGCATCACTGAAAAAGAATGGATGTCATAAACTGGAAATAAAGACAATTACATTACCGGATCATTCATATTCTGGGGCGGGGGGATAAAGGTAATTCCGGGTTTACCGATCAAATACAATAAAAAAAATAATAATTCCAGGCAGACAAGGATTTGTATATTATACAAAACCTTGAGGCAGGTGACAAAATACATCTATGATGATGAAATGCAAACACTAGAATCGAAAACCAAAAGATATATTGAAAAGAAAGAAAAAGCATGTAGGAAATATTTTATACAGAAACTCAAAATTTCTTTTAGTTCACAAATTTTCATGTCAAAATCCAATAAAATGTGACAGTAATTTTTTTTATCATTGATAAATGTTGATATTACATGTAGATGTTTTTATAGTGTAAACATATAACAATTCCAAGAGGTAATTTCTCAATTTTGAAGGGCAAGTAAAAATCTGGAAGTTTCATACTTTATTTTCACAGAGGAACTAATATAATAGTGAACTGTTTAATATAATGGTTTAATTAGTAATTAATTACCAATCGCTGAGACAACACAACCACCCACAGTGACACCCTCCCCAATACCAAAATTTTTTTTATTTGAATTCATAATATAAAAGACAATTATACATTTATTATTTAACATGCTATACAACAGTGACATGGACAATGAAACAAGCTAACCTAACACCAAAAGCACATTAATTTTGTATCTTGACTGAGTTATGAAATATTTCAAGTAAAAGTAGGACCTGGAATTTAGGCTGTGGACCTTTCAGTTTGGAGTGTCAAAGGTCCTGGACCTTTTAGTACCAAATGTTAATTTGAACCCCTGGTTGGTTATTTGACAGTAAGCTAGTACACTGAAAAAAGGTTAAGTATCAATAAACAAATAAAAAAAAAAGGACAAATCAATGTGCTCTGGAAGCGTAAGCAGTTACTGGACTATTATTTTAGAATTCATTTAAAAATTATTTAGTTTTAGATAGGAAGTGATAATACATGTATAAAGTGATTTTGACACTCTAAATGTTAAAAATAGTTTTGTTTTAATGAAATGTTATTTAATCATGTTCATATAATTTGATAGTTCCTTTTGTATGAAATGAAGAAAATATTCAATATTTTAGGTACCGTTTACAACAGGTATCCATCGTCCATCACAGAAACTACTCCCAACAGATATTACAAGAATGCATGAAAAAACTAAAGAATTTCACATAGCAAGTTCATATGGATTATTTAGAAGGTACAGGGAATTGTTAACATGGGACATTGTCACGGCAGACTTTGATGTCTTATTTTTACGTGTGTTACTTCATTGTTGTTTTCTTATCCTATATATGCATGAAATACTTGCCACTGGACATAAAACAACAACCAACCAATCAGTCCTGACCATTGATACATTTCTAGTTTACAGATGTTTGCTAGTCTATATTGCTATAGTCAAATGAAACCATGGATCTGATTGGTCAGGATCAATATCAGCTTTTCTGAAAAAGATCTGAATTGGTTATAACCTATCAAAACTTGGTTCCCTTTGTCAATAGCTCAATTCAATAGTGCATGTTTAAAAAGTACATAATGCATGAAAGACTGAAATTAGATAAAGTCTTTAAACATTTCTGATTGCAGGTTCCTTATACTAATGAATTAGATTGGAAGTCAAACCAAAAAATTCCACCAGTAGTTCGTAATGTCAATGAAAAAGTTGACCCCTTCCAAATTACCAGTTCATATGGACTGTTTAGAACGTAAGACTTAACACCATTTTTTTCATAGTCTCTGTCCTTGTTTGCTGCTTTGGGTCATTTTTCTGTCTGTGTGTCCCAGTAAGTCTTTTATGTTAGTTCTTGTTATTTTAGTAGCTTTGCATGATGGAAACATGTATATATTTGTTGGATTTATTTTCATGTTTTAATTATACAATTATGTGGCTGTTTTTGATCATATTTTTAACATTTATAAACTAAAGTTTGGCTATCATTATATTCCCAAGATTATTATCAATATTGTAATGATTGACTTTGGTTCTGTTTGTGTTTAAGGCTCTTTTTTGTAATGTTAAGCTAAATCTAATAAACTTGGATTCATTTTGTACAAGTTAATAGATACATAATGTTTTAGTACCCCAAAGGATACATAATGTGTTAGTACCCCAAATTGCACCAGTTTTGACAGTTTTGTCACCTACGTTTATTTATGATCGAGACAAAAGTTTCCATACTGTGTTTATTTTGTAAATGTGTCATTATTTACCATATGGTTCCACTAATTTAAATTTGAATCCACATTGAATCATAGAAAAATGGGTTTGAACCCCTCCAAATAGTCCATGATTCTGTAATGACAAGTACCCAAATTGCATCCATGCTAAAATTCACAGCCTTGAAAATCAAATAACAGATGCTTTATTTTATTCTATAAATATTTAGAAACAATTTGCCATGAGTCCATGCTTACTATTATTTTTTTTAAAGAAATGGATACTTGTAACATATTTAATTTGCTCATTATTAAAAAAATGACTTTTTGTCAACGTCGCATGGGGAGTGGCTTTTGTAGATTTACTTTTTCCAGCGAATGCTTCGTCTGTTGATATAAATTGTGAAGGTTTTTGCGTATATTTAAATAATTTAATATGTTTTGGAATTGGGGGTAAAAAAAAAGGAGAAATCAGGTGCAAAAAAAGGGGGAAAACTAGGTTTTCCAAACAATAACTTTAGATTTAGTGAATGGATCTGTATAAATTTTTACCTGAAGGTTCAATACCGCTAAAGAAAGGTTGGGATTAATTTTGGGGGTCATAGTCCGAATAGTTTAGGAATAAGGGGCCAAAAAGGGGGCAAAATATAAGCATTTTTGTAGTTTTCAAACAATAACTTGTGTTTAAGTGGATGAATTTCTCTAAAATTATACCACAAGTTTTCATACCATTAAGGGATGGTTAGTAATGACTTTGGGGGGTTATGGCTAAAAATGTTTTGGAATTAGGGGCAAAAAAAGGGGGAAAACTAGGTTTTTCTAGTCAATGGACAATTAAGACAATTTAAAAGCAGTGTAAGGGAGGTAGTTCAAAAACAGTTAATATACCATATTTGGTATGTTTGGATTTACCTTCCTTACACTACTTGTAAATAATGTATAAAGAAATGTCAGATTTTGGACTTATTGCAAAAAAAGGGGGTAGGTAGTAGTTTTAATTTTTTTTTTCCAAATTTCTCAAATTCCAAATATTTGAAAACTTTAAAGAAGAAATCTTTAATTGCACAATATTGCATAATAGTTTTGTAAGATCTTGACATTTGTTATGTGTCAGAAACTCATATTATGTCAAGAATTTGATCACAATCAAAATTCAGAGCTGTATCAAGCTTGAATGTTGTGTCCATACTTGTCCCAACTCCCAACTGTTCAGAGGTCGTACAAATCTGCGCCCTGCAGATCACCTGGTTGTGTTTTGGTCTGTTTTTGTATATTGTATGCAATAGGTCTACTATATTTGGTGTATGGGATGATTGTAAGGTGTATATGTCTAGCTGGCAGGTGTCATCTGACCTTGACCCCATTTTCATGGTTCAGTGGTCAAAGTTAAGATTTTGATTTTTTGTCTTTTTTCCTAATACTATATGCAATAGGTCAACTATATTTGCTGTATGGAAATATTTTATGATCTATATGTCAGTCACACAGGTTTTTTTTACCTTGACCTCATTATCACGGTTCGTTTGCTCTGTTAACTTTTTGTGTTTTGGTCTGTTTTTCTTAAACTACTGTGAAAGTACTTTTATTCGTGGGGTACCAATTTTCGTGGTTTTCGTGGATGACTTTATCCACGAATTTAAGTGTCCAACGAAATAAAACAACCATTGTCCAAATGAAGACACGGAAAGATCCCCATGAAGGTTTGACTACTGATATGGTCTAGAGAATATATTGCATAACCTCGAATCAGAGAATACTTTAATAGCAGTCACAGAACATAACTTTTGATCTTTTAATTCTCATAAAATTATTTTTTTCCGATGAAAGTCAGATTTCCGATATTGATATGTTAGTATGATAAAGTGTTCATTTTATATCCTCATAATTCTCGTACATATGAGAAATAATAGTTTAATGCTGGGCTTGATTTTGATAAGAATTATTTGACAATTCAAGATACGTTTATAGCATTTGTTTATGATACTGATTTATTTAGGTGACATGTTTATGGCCTAATTAACACCTTTGATGGTCCTTAATCTGATGATCACTTTATCTTGGGTTAATTAGTGTTTTCACTACGATTTACACGGGTCAATGTTTTCTTTGCAATTTCCTTCAATCCAGACTATTTGTAACCTTCGTTCATAAGGCTTTAATTAATTTTTTTTTTGAAAACTGAAATCCACAAATTTAAAAACCCACGAACATATAAAACTTGCTTAAACCAAGAAAATTAATATCCACGAATTAAAGTACTTTCACAGTATTAGCAATGGGTCAACTATATTTGTTGTATGGAATAATTGTTAGCTGTACATGCCTGCCTGGCATGGTTCATCTGACCTTGACCTCATTTACATGGTTCATTGGTCAATGGTTGATTTTCTTGGTTAATGTTAAGTTTATGTGACAGTTGTAATAAAGCTTTATATTTAGGGACTATCAACATAATATCAATGATTAGTAAAAAAGGCGACACATTTTAGCGTGTGCACTCTTGTGTTGAATAGGTGCAATTTGGGTAGTCAATGCAATTTGGGAACTTTGACTTTATGTCCTTGGCAGATTAGAAAATTTGCCTAAAAATATGATTTAATTTTGTGATACTGTCATTCATATTCAGGTATGGGCAACAACATATATCTTTGATTTTTTTGGTCAGATGAGCCAATAGTTGTAATGACAAGAAGACCAGAAATTGTTGTGTACAAAGGTGATTTATTGCTTAAATTTACTGTGATTGAAAATAAAGGATGTTATGTATAGATTTATGTCACAAATCATAGCAAAGAAAGAGTACTTCTACTGCTTGTCATACTGACTTCTAATGAAAAAAAAAAAGAAAAAAATTCAAACCAAATTTACATCTAATTTGTTTTTGTGTAGAATGACTGGTGTCGGTGGTAGACCAGAAGTCATTGTAGAAGGCAGTAACAGTATGCAGACAGGTTGGAAAGAGTATGAGTTCTTGTATAAACCTGGTAACCTGTCTAGGAAACTACCTATTGTTGGTGAGTATAGGGATAACAGTATTGATAAAGAGATGTGGTTAATCTGACCTTGACATCATTCCTTATAAACAGTTACTTTGAATAGATTGTTGATATGTGGAAAGACATTTTTATGAATAGAAAATCACAACAAAATCAAATACTGATTCATTCCATTTCAAGGGTACCAGTTTTCATAAATAAGTTAGAAATTATATTTTTATGGATATTTGAGTTCATGATTTTGCCAAAATTAGCATAGTTTGCTTGATCACAACTTTTAAGTTGTTGTAACTTGATAAGATTTGCAGATACTTTATTATAGGTTAGCTATATTTTCTGTTTACAATCATTGTAAGGTTCCTATGTCTTTATGACAGTGTTTATCAGACTTTGATATGATCATCATTGATGATTCAATGATCCAATGATAAGTTTTTGTTATACCTGTAGTAACCTCTTGACCAGAAGGTAAAATTAAATCATAATCTGGTGAGATATTTCAGCATGTCAATCTTGTTTTACTATTAACAAATGCAAAATAATTTCTCATTGAATTATTCATAGTAAAAATTCTCAGGCATTTTGGAAACACCACTTAGGATTCATTGTTGATACATGAAAAGACATTTTTAGGAATAGGAAAATACAACAATATCAAATACTATTCATTCATTTATATTCCAGGATACCAATTTTCTTAAATAGGGGGAAAATTGTATTTTTATGAATATTTGATTTCAGGGTTTTGCCAAAGCAGTAGAGTAAACTATAGAAAATTTGTACATTTTAAAAACTTAAATTCAGGTTCACTTATACCCACTAAATCAACAAAAATATGTATCCTACGAACAATAATGAATGCACAGTAATCAAAGAAGGAATTATATGCATCAAGTTATCTTATTTACTGTGGATTCATTATCATTGGTTGAATACTAACTAAATATTGATTCCATGGGTATTGATGAAACACAATTTTAAATGTTCACTGAAGTACACATTTTCTATAGGCTTGTATGCCGACTTTGGCTAATAAGAAAAAATTCAAATAATCATAAAAAGATGAGTTTTCCTCAATTCACATAAAATGGTACCCATGAAAATTAATGAATTTCATCACTTCTATTCTGGTCATGTTTGTGGTGTGTTTCAAGCATTCCATTGGCTGAAGATGTCCGTGTGTAAAGTCTTCTAATGTTATGAGAATAAATCCAAAGAGAATATATTTTGTGTATAATTTCAGCACCTCATCAACCAAGATTGGATTGGCAGATGTGGTTTGCTGCCCTTGGTAACTACCAACATAATCCTTGGTTTGTTACAATGGTGTATCGTTTGCTTACTGGGCAGGAGGAGGTTCTCGAGTTGATCGCCAACAATCCATTCCCAGATGCTCCGCCAAAATATATTAGAGCCAAATTGTACCATTACCACTACACAAGTTCCAGCCAAACAAGGTAGATAATTTGTTAGCTATCAGTAATTAGATGGTTACATGGAATAAAGGTATAATACCACCAAATCATGGTACGTCATATCCGGTTGTATACGAATCCTACATTTTATTGCAGTAAAACCATTTCTGTGTCATAAACATATGTCTTGGGTATTTCAAAACACCATTATTTTTTATTTGGGATTTCTATAGAAAATTTTGTAATCTTGAGGTTACATGGTGACTAAACCTTGTACACAGATAAGATAAGGGGAGAAATTTGATTGGTTAACTTCCAATAATGGTTATTTTCTTATATGCAATGAAATGTTATGTGAATTTTTTTCTATGGAACTGCACAGGATAAAACTTTACTCATGCCAAGTTTTTCTTTATTTGAAACAAGGATAAATTCTGCACATTCTTTTGAAAAGTGCAAATTTAACAAAGACTAGTAGGGGAAAATCAATGGTGGTATTACACCTAAAGAGGTTATTTGAAAGTTATTTGGAAGAAAGAGATCATTGGAAGGATACTTTGAATAAAGAGGTCATTTGAATGTTACATTGAATAAAGAGTTACTTGAAATAAAGAAGTCATTTAAAGGTTTTATGGAATAAAAAGGTCGTTTGAAGGTGACTTGGAATAATGATGTCATATATAGCTTTTATGGAGTACTGAAGTCATTTAAAGGTCACATAGAGTAAAGATGTCATTTAAATCAAGTGTGTTTATGTATCACTTATAATTCTTTTATTAAAAAGATAGGGAGTTAGAGCAAATTTGCATAGAATAAGTCATAAGTGCTCAATATACTCACTTTATATAGTTCCAAATGATACTGGTTGATAGATTGCCTTGCCTTACATATACTTATCAATCTTACGTCAAATATAAGATTGTAGAATCTTGGAACCATTTATTATACTCAACAACAACTTAAATCATTAGATTTTTTTGTGAAAAGCTGGCATAACCCTTTATCAGAAACCCTTATATCCAACAGTTTGGAAAGCTAAATGAAAACAAATGCTTACAGATCAAGAAAATCTGAAACTTTAGCCCAGAACTAACCTATGAAGATACATATTACATTAGATCAAAATTATCTTATTAAAGCAAATCATAAAAATCCTTGAAACTCAGGTTGTTTTATTGGTTTAAATGGCTACAGCAAAAAAAATTGTTTTATGCTTCATACAAATGGTTTTCAATTGTAGATCTCCAAAAAATTGGTGGACAAGGAAAGAAAAGTCTGAGTATTTACCTACTCTTAGTAAAGATACCTCAAGTTTAATGGATATTATAAAACATTATAAAGTGGTGAGTAGCTATACTAAGTAAAGTTACTTCTAGTTTATTGGATATTATAAAACATTATAAAGTGGTGAGTAGCTATACTGAGTAAAGATACCTCAAGTTTAATAGATATTATAAAACATTATAAAGTGGTGAGTAACTATACTGAGTAAAGATACTTCTAGTTTATTGGATATTATAAAAAATTATAAAATGGTGAGTAACTATACTGAGTAAAGATACTTCTAGTTAATTGGATATTATAAAACATTATAAAGTGGTGAGTAACTATACTGAGTAAAGATACCTCTAGTTTATTGGATATTATAAAACATTATAAAGTGGTGAGTAGCTCTACTGAGTAAAGATACTTCTAGTCTATTGGGTATTATAAAGTGGTGAGTAACTATACTGAGTAAAGATACCTCAAGTTTAATAGATAGTATAAAACATTATAAAGTGGTGAGTAACTATACTGAGTAAAGATACTTCTAGTTTATTGGATATTATAAAAAATTATAAAATGGTGAGTAACTATACTGAGTAAAGATACTTCTAGTTAATTGGATATTATAGAACATTATAAAGTGGTGAGTAACTATACTGAGTACAGATATCTCTAGTTTAATGGATATTATAAAACATTATAAAGTGGTGAGTAACCATACTGAGTACAAATATCTCTAGTTTATTGGATATTATAAAACATTATAAAGTGGTTAGTTACTCTACAGGGTAAAGATACGTCTAGTCTATTGGGTATTATAGAGTGTTGAGTAACTATACTGAGTACAGATATCTCTAGTTTATTGGATATTATAAAACATTATAAAGTGGTGAGTAGCTATACTGAGTTAAGAATTTAAGATATCTCTAGTTTATTGTCAGTTCGTTCATCTGTCTGTTCGTTCGTCCGTCTGTCCCGCTTCAGGTTAAAGTTTATGGTCAAGGTAGTTTTTGATGAAGGTGAGGTCCAATCAATTTGAAACAGTACACATGTTCTTTATGATATGGTCTTTCTAATTTTAATGCCAAATTAGAGATTTTACCCCATTTTCACGGTCCACTGAACATAGAAAATGATAGTGCGGATGGGGCATCCGTGTACTGGGGACACATTCTTGTTCTGAAATGCTTTCAATTATTATCATAGTAGTTTTAAACAGGTTCTAGGCATTTCATGTCAGTAAACATGCAAGTAGGGTGAGCTGACAATAATTAAAATCTTTCAATTTCTTTAAAAATTAAGAGTTGGGGTATTCATTGTACTGTAAAAGAAAGTTAAGAGTACATGAAGTGGTTCCCTTTAGGCTATGATTTGAATGGATAAATAATGTTGAGAGAAAAAGGGATTTTAAAGATTTTTCTATTTAAATAAATGTAAATATTGGTTGCACTTTGTAAATACAGCTGTTTCATGGACCACTTTTTGGGGAGATATATAATATTCTTGTGGTTTTTATTTTGTTTACGTTCTGGTTCCCAGATATGATCTATAGGCTACATCTCATAGACAATTGGAAATTTACTAGTAAAAATACACATTGATAGCTGCCAAATTGAATTCTAAGGAAGACCCATTTGAAGGGAGGGGTAGTACAGAACTTTAGTATATAAGTTTAAACTCTTAAAAGTTTGATGCATATTAAAGTTGAAAATATGCTGAACAGCCCTATGTTTTGACATTTGAAAACAATTGAGGTGAATATTCTACGATATTATTTATGAAAATTCATAGTAAAAGTGACACGGTTTTAGCTATAAACAGAGTTCCTATGGGAAGTTTCATTTTCTATACTTACAGGTATAATATTGCTATTTTATTTTCCACATTATTTCCAACATTTGCAATTTACTATACAGGTGAAACATATCTTTTTATTTACTATTACTTGTATAGATTTGTTAGTATTTTTTATAAAGGACCTGATAAATTTCTTTTTTTTTCAAAACCACTAGACCATGAAGTACAAAAATATTGTTGACATTTTGTAAAATAACTGAATGTCAAGGTCTTTATAGCCCGGAAGTTATCACACACCTGTATTTTAAGAAATAAAAAAATACCCTAAGAATAGGTCTAGTAATTTTTCATTTATCAGAAATAAAAAGACATATTTACAGCTTACGTTTAAATTGGTTCATATTTTTTTATTAAAAACAAACAGGATATAGAATTATTTATTTATATACATCCCTGGTTAGTTGGTTAAACTGGAACAAGTATCTTTGTGTCGTATCATGTACACGGTGGCGGAGACTAAAAACCACATCCAGTGTAAATTTGTGGATACATTGCATATATGAAAAAAGTGTCCTTTCTATGAAAGGACATATTTCCAACCATAATATGTCTCAAACGAAGGAACTAGAAGACAAATCTTGTGAAGATTCAGACAAAAATGTTTATTTTAAGAAAATTAGATGCAATCAACATTTGGATCATGTGTGCAGTTTGTTTTGTGCAATTTGTAAAGAAAACATTTGTCTGAAATGTCTTACTGATATTCATAAAGGGCATGATGTTATAGAAAAGGAAAAATATATTTATGAAGATGAATTTGTTGAGGGAATTCAAAGAGAGAAAGAAAACCAAGAGACTAGAATAATGTCAGAAGTTGGAATTCAAAGAGAGAAAACAAACCAAGAGACTAGAATAATGTCAGAAGTTGGAATTCAAAGTGAGAAAGAAAACCAAGAGACTAGAATAATGTCAGAAGTTGGAATTCAAAGAGAGAAAGAAAACCAAGAGACTAGATCAATGTCAGAAGTTGGAATTCAAAGAGAGAAAGAAAACCAAGTGACTAGATCAATGTCAGAAGTTGGAATTCAAAGAGAGAAAGAAAACCAAGTGACTAGATCAATGTCAGAAGTTGGAATTCAAAGAGAGAAAGAAAACCAAGTGACTAGATCAATGTCAGAAGTTGGAATTCAAAGAGAGAAAGAAAACCAAGTGACTAGATCAATGTCAGAAGTTGGAATTCAAAGAGAGAAAGAAAACCAAGAGACAAGAATAATGTCAGAAGTTGGAATTCAAAGAGAGAAAGAAAACCTAGTGACTAGATCAATGTCAGAAGTTGGAATTCAAAGAGAGAAAGAAAACCAAGAGACAAGAATAATGTCAGAAGTTGGAATTCAAAGAGAGAAAGAAAACCAAGTGACAAGAATAATGTCAGAAGTTGGAATTCAAAGAGAGAAAGAAAACCAAGTGACTAGATCAATGTCAGAAAATGGGATTCAAGGAGAGAAAGAAAACCAAGTGACTAGATCAATGTCAGAAGTTGGAATTCAAAGAGAGAAAGAAAACCAAGTGACTAGATCAATGTCAGAAGTTGGAATTCAAAGAGAGAAAGAAAACCAAGTGACTAGATCAATGTCAGAAGTTGGAATTCAAAGAGAGAAAGAAAACCAAGAGACAAGAATAATGTCAGAAGTTGGAATTCAAAGAGAGAAAGAAAACCAAGTGACTAGATCAATGTCAGAAGTTGGAATTCAAAGAGAGAAAGAAAACCAAGAGACAAGAATAATGTCAGAAGTTGGAATTCAAAGAGAGAAAGAAAACCAAGAGACTAGAATAATGTCAGAAGTTGGAATTCAAAGAGAGAAAGAAAACCAAGTGACAAGAATAATGTCAGAAGTTGGAATTCAAAGAGAGAAAGAAAACCAAGTGACTAGATCAATGTCAGAAAATGGGATTCAAGGAGAGAAAGAAAACCAAGTGACTAGATCAATGTCAGAAGTTGGAATTCAAAGAGAGAAAGAAAACCAAGTGACTAGAATAATGTCAGAAGTTGGAATTCAAAGAGAGAAAGAAAACCAAGAGACAAGAATAATGTCAGAAGTTGGATTTCAAAGAGAGAAAGAAAACCAAGAGACAAGAATAATGTCAGAAGTTGGAATTCAAAGAGAGAAAGAAAACCAAGAGACAAGAATAATGTCAGAAGTTGGAATTCTAAGAGAGAAAGAAAACCAAGTGACTAGATCAATGTCAGAAGTTGGAATTCAAAGAGAGAAAGAAAACCAAGTGACTAGAATAATGTCAGAAGTTGGAATTCAAAGAGAGAAAGAAAACCAAGAGACAAGAATAATGTCAGAAGTTTGAATTCAAAGAGAGAAAGAAAACCAAGAGACAAGAATAATGTCAGAAGTTGGAATTCAAAGAGAGAAAGAAAACCAAGAGACAAGAATAATGTCAGAAGTTGGAATTCAAAGAGAGAAAGAAAACCAAGAGACTAGAATAATGTCAGAAGTTGGAATTCAAAGAGAGAAAGAAAACCAAGAGACAAGAATAATGTCAGAAGTTGGAATTCAAAGAGAGAAAGAAAACCAAGAGACAAGAATAATGTCAGACGTTGGAATTCAAAGAGAGAAAGAAAACCAAGTGACTAGATCAATGTCAGAAGTTGGAATTCAAAAGGAGAAAGAAAATCAAGTGACTAAAACAATGTTAGAAGTTGCACTAGGAAATTCCTTAAACTCAACATTAGATTCTGAACAGGGAGAAATGAGAGAAGAACAAACAGAGATTGAAGTTACCAGACAATTTACAACTGATATAAATAACATTTTTTGTATGTCACCCTGCCATGACAG
The DNA here is from genome assembly GCF_963676685.1 of Mytilus edulis. NCBI lineage: Eukaryota > Metazoa > Mollusca > Bivalvia > Mytilida > Mytilidae > Mytilus > Mytilus edulis. Next base: position 23,471,674 of record NC_092350.1, on the reverse strand, counting down.
TTCCATATGGATATCGGATGGTACTCATGACACTGTTTTGCATTTAAATTTGAAAAAAGAAAAGCCGCAAATAATTTCACAGTTTAATATAGTTGTACATGACATGGCAATTACCCCATCTGGAGATCTGATTTTAGCAGTAGATGGTAACAAAACGCTACAGGCGGTTGACCAAAGAACAGGGAAATTGTCTAATTCTAAGTATACATTTATCATGGCGTTATTCAAGAGTTATGCCATTGTGTATCCATGTAACAAGGGACAAGGTCATTACAGGTGTCGTAGATCGGTACCAGTTTTTATCCTTTCTTAAAGGAATGTTAACATTTTTAGGTGCTACCGGTTACAGTTCAGTGCTAGTAAGGGATCATGCAGGAAATTATTTGAATTTATATGAAGTAGATAAAAACAGGAAACCATTATTTACAGTTCCAGAGAGAATTACAAGTACCAGTAATGGAAACATTTGTGTGGTAGATGGATTAGATATAAAGACTGGTAGAATTGTAATACTTGGACAGGCTGGAAATGTGGTAGGGACATATGAAGGCAATCCCAATATTAACTCTAAGCGACGACCTTTTCACCCAGCTGACATCCTGACCACACCATCAGATAATATAGTTATAGCTGATAGGAACAATCATGCAATTCATATTTTAGATATGAATGGACAAATTATTGCTAACAAAAGGCTGTCTGAAGTTGGAATCAGATTTCCCTATTCTCTTGGAACATCAGTGCAGGGATACTTCTTTATTGGATGTCATTCTCCAGAAACTGACAAAGCTAAACTTTATGAAGTAAAGTTTTCTGGATTTTCATAGATGAAAATTCAGGTTAGAATGTCTTAAATATCACAGTATTAGGGCTGGCTTTGCTAAATTAAATTGAAAATGTTTAATTGAGTAATAAAAATTATCTTCCTCTGCCAACTATCATGGCCATTTATAAATTGAAAGAGAAAATCACTTCTGCTATCTGATGTAAAATTTTCAATTTAATTTTCATTCATTTTTCAAGGGTTGTCCTGTCTCTGTTACACTGTTTGACTCATTTGGTGAGACAAGGTATGCATACTGTTTCAGCAGTTGGTGTCAACTTGCTTAACAGTTATTAAAATTTGTAATATGGTCAGCTTAAGGGGAAACAGTACTGAAGCATCTGATTTTTATCATGATTATCTAGGTCTACATGTTTCTATTATCTAAGACGTGTTTGGATGGAGTTTTAAACTTTTGCATCAACATTTCAAATGGCTCAGCAACAAGTGTATGATATACAGCTGTTGCCAAGAGATGTAATATACAATCTATGCAAAATCTTTGTCGATTAAAAAAAACATAGGTTTTGCAGACATGAGAAGTTTATTGTGATACCCGACATTTTCTACCTTTTTTTGATATTATGAACTTGAAATGTGATTGCTGTATTTTGGAGTTCTCTCTTACAGTGAGTTGACTGTTAGTGTTGCTCTCCACCAATTGCAATTCATTCAAAATTTTGACCCAATTGCAATTTGTTTTATAAAATCAAATTGTTCAACTGGTCAGAAATTTGAACCAACTGCTGTAGAAAACCACAGACAAGTCATGAAAGTGCAAGGTGATAAAATAAAACATACTTACAATCCTATAAGACTTTTACTCCACTTTATTGATGTTGTGACACAATTAGTTTATCAGTTTGTATAGTTATATTATATTCATTTCCATGCTGAAGGGGAACTGTTTATTTTGAATTGCTATTAAATTGTCCAAACTAAGCTTTCATATAGTTTTTCTTTCTAAAAGTATTCTATATTTATAAGAATCAGATATCATTTTAAATAAAACATCATATATTCAGTAAAATATGTGTGAACAATTTGGTTTAATAAAACAAATTGCAATTGGGTCAAAATTTTGAATGAGTTGCAATTGGTGGAGAGCAACACTAACAGACAACTCACTGTAATAGGGTTCATGAACAAAAGACATAACTGATATAAATATAAATTCGGCTCATCAGAGTAGTGAGGTCCCCATTCAAATGCATTGATCATCCAAAAAAAGGAGGGTTCCAAAACCCTGTGAATGAGTTTATGAGTTTATTTAACTATATGGAAAGCTATTTATTATTCTGAAGACACTTTTAAGGATTAATACCTTAGTGGTGCTTTAAAAAAATAGAGGAGTTTGCCTCATTTTCTGATGTTTAAGCATTGCTTTAAACAGCACCATGATGCATTTAAACAGTTACTATCTTTTTGTTGACATATTACTTGTTATATTTGCTGGCATGTTTGATTATTAATAAATTCCACACTTAAAAACTAGTGTTGTCAAAGGTTAACCGGTTAACTGTTTGAACAACCGAATACCAAAAAAACTAACCAGTTAACCAGACTTTTTTTCAATTTTAATAGATTTGATATAAATTTGTATTGAATTCATTAATCAATTATGTTTTATTTAAAAATTGTCTTTGTGGTAATTAATTTGACAGATCAATTGTCCAGTATATTGATTGCTATTGTTAATCTAAAAGACATAAAGTTAATTAGAACTTGTCTCTCAGCTCGGGGCAAGATCTTTTAAAAGGAAACATAATTAGTATACATGTTTTTTAACAGCAACTTTAAATCACTAATACGATTAAATTTTACGATTTGCTTAATTATTTCATTTTTGATCTAATATTGTGTAGACCTACATCTGAATGTGCAAGCCCCGTCGTGCAAGGCTTTGTCATACTTTAAACGAAATGCTAACTCAAAAATTGCGAAATGCAAACCAATGTAAATGTATTGAATGTATTACTTGATAGTACGAGTAACATGCTTAATCATTTCAAATTGAAACACTCCACATTATTTTTGGAGACAAGAGAAAATGAAAGAATCATCAGTTTCAGATATATTCTATCCTACTAGATCAAGAAGTTTTTTTTTTTTATTTTTTAATCTGAAGTTAGTTGATGCGGTGTATTTGATTATTAAAAGTCAAACTTCGCCAGGAATCCCCACAGACCAGCCTTGTAATGGCAAAGGACAAACTTCAATTCATTGTATCATAATAAGAATAAATTTATGATTTTGATGGAAGAATGTCACATTTACCCTCAAACCACATCTTCTTATATCTATGTGTAAGGTACTATAGATAAGTCCTTCAAACATCAACTTAAACTACCAGTTAACCGGTTAATCGGTCGAACGATTATCCGAGTAACCGGTAAGCCAAAAGTTTACGATTTGACAACACTATTAAAAACACAAGACAATATAAACATTAAATGCATCCATCAAAGGACACTTGACAAGAAGTCAACCTACTTCCTGCTTGAAATTTCTGTCTCTTTCCTCCCCACCCACCAAAAAAAAATTTTTTTTAAAAATCATTACATGTTTATGCTTTATTTTAATTTTGCAAATCAAATGATTGGAATTATTTTTATACGACCGCAAAATTTGAAAAAATTTTCGTCGTATATTGCTATCACGTTGGCGTCGTCGTTGTCGTCGTCGTCGTCCGAATACTTTTAGTTTTCGCACTCTAACTTTAGTAAAAGTTAATGGAAATCTATGAAATTTTAACACAAGGTTTATGACCACAAAAGGAAGGTTGGTATTGATTTTGGGAGTTTTGGTCCCAACATTTTAGGAATTAGGGGCCAAAAAGGGCCCAAATAAGCATTTTCTTGGTTTTCGCACTATAACTTTAGTTTAAGTTAATAGAAATCTATGAAATTTTGACACAAGGTTTATGACCACAAAAGAACGGTTGGGATTGATTTTGGGAGTTTTGGTTTCAACAGATTAGGAATTAGGGGCCAAAAAAGGGCCCAAATAAGCATTATTCTTGGTTTTCACACAATAAATTTAGTTTAAGTAAATAGAAATCAATGAAATTTAAACACGATGTTAATGACTACAAAAGGAAGGTTGGTATTGATTTTGGGAGTTTAGGTCCCAACAGTTTAGGAATTAGGGGCCAAAAAGGGACCCAAATAAGCATTTTTCTTGGTTTTCGCACCATAACGTTAGTATAAGTAAATAGAAATCTATGAAATTTAAACACAAGGTTTATGACCATAAAAGGAAGGTTGGTATTGATTTTGGGAGTTTTGGTCCCAACAGAATAAGGGGCCCAAAGGGTCCAAAATTAAACTTTGTTTGATTTCATCAAAATTGAATAATTGGGGTTCTTTGATATGCCGAATCTAACTGTCATGACTGTGTATGTAGATTCTTAACTTTTGGTCCCGTTTTCAAATTGGTCTACATTAAGGTCCAAAGGGTCCAAAATTAAACTTAGTTTGATTTTGACAAAAAATGAATCAGTTAGGTTCTTTGATATGCTGAATCTAAAAATGTACTTAGATTCTTGATTATTGGCCCAGTTTTCAAGTTGGTCCAAATCGGGGTCCAAAATTAAACTTTGTTTGATTTCATCAAAAATTGAATAAATGGGGTTCTTTGATATACCAAATCTAACTGTGTATGTAGATTCTTCATTTTTGGTCCTGTTTTCAAATTGGTCTACACTAAAGTCCAAAGGGTCCAAAATTAAACTTAGTCTGATTTTAACAAAAATTGAAATCTTGGGGTTCTTTGATATGCTGAATCCAAACATGTACTTAGATTTTTTATTATGGGCCCAGTTTTCAAGTTGGTCCAAATCAGGATCTAAAATTATTATATTAAGTATTGTGCAATAGCAAGTCTTTTCAATTGCACAGTATTGCGCAATGGCAAGAAATATCTAATTGCACAATATTGTGAAATAGCAAAAAAAAATTTAATTAGAGTTATCTTTCTTTGTCCAGAATAGTAAGCAAGAAATATCTAATTGCAAAATATTGTGCAATAGCAAGATTTTTTTTTAATTGGAGTTATCTTTCTTTGTCCAGAATCAACTTAAATCTTTGTTTTATACAATATACTATGTATATTCACTTTTTACTACCAACTGATAAATTAAAATAATCTTTACCATTCAGTGATAACAAGCAGTTTTTTTACATCTTAATATTTTATGATGTATTTAAATGAGTAGTTATTGTTGCAAACTCCATTAGAAATTTTAATTGAGATTAGTTTTGGAATAAGGGAAAGGGGGATGTGATTAAAAAAATTGGGTTCAATTTTTCTCATTTGAAATTTCATAAATAAAAAAGAAAATTTCTTCAAACATTTTTTTGAGAGGATTAATATTCAACAGCATAGTGAATTGCTCTAAGAGAAAACAAAAATTTTAAGTCATTAGAACACATTCATTCTGTGTCAGAAACCTATGCTGTGTCAACTATTTAATCACAATCCAAATTTAGAGCTGAATCCAGCTTGAATGTTGTGTCCATACTTGCCCCAACCGTTCAGGGTTCAACCTCTGCGGCCGTATAAAGCTACGCCCTGCGGAGCATCTGGTTGCAATTATTATGAAATGGATTGTTGTTCTATAAAAATAAAGGAGATGTGGTATGATTGCCAATGAGACAACTATTCACCAAAGTTTTATTAAAGTGAATTTTATCAGTTATAGGCAACTGTACAGCTTTTATAAAAAAAAACCATACCGTATGGTCGACTATAAAAAAAAACATACTGTATGGTCGACTATAAAAAAAACCATACCGTATGGTTGACTATAAAAAAACCATACCGTATGGTCGACTATAAAAAAACCATACCGTATGGTCTACTATAAAAAAAAAACATATCGTATGGTCGACTATAAAAAAAAACATACTGTATGGTCAACTATAAAAAATCCATACCGTATGGTCGACTATAAAAAACCCATACCGTATGGTCGACTGTAAAAGGGCCCAACATGAAAAATATGACACAATTCAATTGAGAAAACTAATGTCCTTATTTATTACAAAACAGTTTATGAAAAACAAATATGGCAGACATGAACCTATGACAACCACTAAAATCTCCAATCACCTTTGAATTGTTTTGTATAATGTTTTTTGTTGGGTTTTTTTTTACAGTCAAACATGTATAACACATGCACAGATACAGCATAAGTTATGATCTTATTTCCAATATAACAATGAACCTCTAATACTTAGTGTCTTGTAGTTATGCAAATGTAGACAGGCGTATAACCCCTGGATCTGCCAATGCTTGAAATAATAGTCATTTTTACTGGGTAATAACTGCATATTATTATAAATTTCAGGAACCTGTAAAAAGGAAACCGAGCAGTTTGACATTTGTTGGTAATTCTGTAAAGTGGCTGAGAGAGAAGATAGGACAACCAGAAGGATTCATATTTACCATGTCGACATTCACAGCAGCCTTAGTTATAAACTTTCTAAGCTGGATACAGATCTTTTAGTTTATAAACCATGGCTGAGTATGGCTGAAAAAAGAGTCAATTAAGGGTTCATGGTACTGGTCAACAATTTCACCCAGAAAATATTAATACAGATTGAAATAAGAAATTTAAACAAAAATAATTTTCAATATCATCGCTTTATAGAAAAACTGTACTTGCTGAACAATTCTAGTCCAGTGTCTAAATTTTAATTTAGGAAGCCTAAAAAATAATTTACTAATTAAAAACTATTAGATAAATCAGGGGCAGATCCAGCTATTTTTAAAAGGGGGTTCATAAACTAGGAGAAAGGGGGGTCCCAAGTACTAGTTTATGTCCCCATTCGAATGCATTTATTGTCAAAAAAAGGGAGGAGGGGGTTTCCAACCCCTGAAAACCTTCCCCCTGGATATGCCACTGTTAATGATAATTGTTAGGTTGTTGTAGAATGTAGATTAACATTTTAATTGTGTTGTTAAGATTCTGTGAAAACCATATCATGTTTAGCCCACTTAGTCCATATGGCCAGTATAAGCTTATGCCATAATTTGGCTTCTGTCAACTCTACTTCACTCTGTTCATTACCTTTTCATATTTTTAAACTTCCCTTTAGAACTCACAAAAGCCAATTTAAAATGAAAATTGTCTGAAAAAATGTTTATAACGACCTTGCTAAAGATTCTAATACAACAACAAAAAATAAAGGTGCAGCATCCTTTGAACAAATTTATCATATACTGTAAATTCAGAAATTAATGCGAGGTTTTTATTATTGCGAAAAATGCGACTGAGTTGTAAACGCAATAATTTAAACTCGCATTTTGAAATATTTTATATGAATTTGACAGGATTTTTCTCAAAATCGTAAATATTAAAATCGCATTTAAGTCTAAAATGACAAAATCGCAATAATAAATGCACGCAATAATTTCTGAATTTACAGTAATGCAAATTGGAAGGCATTTAAGACAGCAATGATTACAAAATGATTCCCATTGAAATTATGGTAAAATTTAACCAAAAGTACATGACTGATCAGCAACAACTTGCCATAGATAATATATATAAGACGTACCCTTTGATAAAAATATCATTTCTTCCATTCAGGCAAAAATTTGCCTGTTAAAGACAAGGTTACTTTTAGTTGAATAGCTAAAAATATCATTTCTTCCATTCAGGCAAAAATTTGCCTGTTAAGGGGGTTCGCGGGTCTAAATCATTTATATAGGATTTCTCTATATTTTTCTATAAATGAACTTTATCTTATAGTTAATAGAAAAATAAAATAAAAAAGTGGGGTCACCGTTCATTTGCGCTCACAATCTGCCTTCGAAAGAAGCATATATTTTTGTAAAGGTGGTATTTTTCTGTTGAAGTAATAGGAGAAATAAAGGTAATATCGAAATAAAAAAAAGAAATTTATTACAGAAATCGCTAAAATTTTACAATAATTTAGTTTAAGTACAGCTTATATGAAAATTATATTAAAAAAGATAGGTCACCGATGAGTTGAAAAAGATATTTCAATTTTAGAGCCAAAAAATGGCATTTTTCCACAAAAAAGGGAGATAATTTGGAACTTTTTCAATGATGTATACATTTTGAAAGTCATCTGGGGCCAACATGAATTGATTGTTTTGAATGATTTTTGTACCATATGATAAAGTAACACCTACTAAAGGAAATAAATAAAATTTGTAATGAAAAACAAATGTTTGATTTTTTTCTGAAATTTTTATACCCTCGAGCCTCCTTAAAGACAAGGTTACTTTTAGTTGAATTGCTAAAAATATCATTTCTTCCATTCAGGCAAAAAGTTGCCCGTTAAAGACATGGTTACTTTTAGTTGAATTGCTAAAAGTATCATTTCTTCCATTCAGTCAAAAAATTTGCCTGGTAAAGACAATGGTTACTTTTAGTTGAATTACTCAGGCTAATTTCTGCCAAAGTTAAGGCGTCAGAAGAGGTTTTATATGGTAAAAAAGTTAACATTGATGACAATTAGCATAGATACATTTAGGCAATACAACCACTACAGAGCCTCTCTTGTTATTTTTAGTATGAAGTGTTGTTTATTATAAGTAGCCCTTGAACTGTACATGATTATATCTGTCAATATATATGTATAGACACCCCGATATTGACATTTATGTGCCAGTTTGTAAATAGTTCTGGAAATCCAAATACAGTAGGTCTCTTCATAAAACAGAGAATAACATCAATTATTTATTATAATTATTACTTTATGAACACATATCTTTTATTTTTTCTTAGTAGAAACATATGGATTAAGGTGGTACCTAACACTACAGGGAGATAACTCTGTAAAGTCAGCTAAACGTTTTAATTACGTTTTGTGGTAAAGGGAATATTAAGCTTCTCAGTGATCAAAATTGGTGTTTGTCAAACTGCTATATAACCAGTGTAATTTTTCTGATAAAATGGTTGGTTCAAAATTTTTTGAAATTTTTATATTTTTGTTAAAGGGTCAAAGTAAATACTTTGTGAAAATTTTATGAAAATCAAACGAGCCAAATTGATTTTAGTGAAAGTATTGGGTACCACCTTAAAGTAATTTTAGTTATATATTTTTTGTGAAGAGTATCACTATGTATCTATTCATGGTCAAAAGTGCAGCATATTTTTTTGTTTTAGATGGATTATTTTTTTGTTTTTGTTTTGTTTTTCAGTTCCTACAACTATATACAAACTAGGTACAACATCAAATTTTATATGTTTATACAAATAATTATACTATAATAATGTTTACTGTCGTTGTAACAGCTTGATGGTGTTAGATATAATTGTTTCTATTTATAAATTATAAGACTATTTTTAAAGAAAGAGGAGATTGATGATTTTTTTTTTGTATTTTCTCCCTTTTTGTTTTTATTTTAAGATTTCAGTAAATTAGAGAACTCGTTTATTTACAATGATTTCTGTTGGCATAAAACATGTATATGATATGATATAATATTTACACTTTTGAATTTGATAACAATTTTTAGTTCTAAAATGTTGTAAGAGTTTTAAAAGTGAAATAAAGGAATATGATTTACCTATTACATTTTAGATATACCCTTTATGATCTTTATTTCAGAATTTTGTTAAGTTATATTTTTCATGTTAACTTTGTTTTTGCAATTTAAAGACAAAAAATTGCACAGAAAATTCCAAAGTCCATATGTAGTTAAGTTTTATTACTTGTCTCTCTTAGCAATAAACATATGTGCATAATACATTGCATTTTTATATGTGTAATTGTCTCATTATACAATTCCCATAAATATATTGAAAATTCTTTTTGAACCCTAAAATATAACCTTATGTAAAAACATAGGAAATAATATTTTTGCCTGGAGTTTGGTATTTTATGTGATGTTCAGATTCCAAGAGACTTACAAGTCGCCACAGAGAAATATTCTGCCCATTATAAGGGCCACCGTGCCGTTATTAGCTCCAGAGACAAGCTCTCATATAGCCTAGTGTAAGTGTGCATCTAGGGAAAGTATAATATTTGCACAAAGGGAGGTAACTCTTAACATTTAATTTCACTTCAGATTGAAATAAACAATTGATTTTCCCATATGCGACAATGATAGCCTTTTTTGAGATACAGACTTTAGAAAGTTGATTTTTTTTACGAAACCTTGCTAGAATTACAGAAAAGTTATTCGGACTACTTTTTGGTCCAAAAAATATAGGTTTGCGTTGCTTTTCTTAGCGTATTTTGTACTTATCTCCCATGCCTATCAATTTTGCACCTTATAATACATGTCTCGTCCTAGCGTTGAAAAGACCTCTCATTTCCGTTAGGGCTAAGGAAAATAATTTCTGTGGCCTATCATATCATGCAGAATTCACGAAGTCTCTAATAATAAAAAATTACGGGCGCACTTATCAACCAATCAGGATTAGCCATACTCTTAAATCTGAATACCATGTTATGCTCATAAATTGGCTGCGCCCATACAATCTAATGGTGTATTGTAACCTCTACGTTATTCAATACTTTCTAGAATTGTGCAATTCATAGTGCGTTAGATGCAAAATTATATATGCCACACATAAATCAGCTTCAAACCGTCCTTGCATTACTCTCTGAATTTTCATAAAAAAATTTCAGAGGTGACCCCAGTCGTAAATGTAAAAAAAAAAAATCTGATTTTTGTGGTAAATGCGCCTGCCTTGTAACCTTCATTGACTGGTATCTTGTTTTGTGTTTTGAGTTTATTTCCCATAAATACATGAAGTAAGAGATGTAGAACCATCTGTCTTTATGTAAGGATGTTTCCAACCAAATAGTGCACATGTTTGTTATGTTTGAACACTTTTTTTCAAGTTTGTACTTTTAATTATTCCTTTTATAGCATCTGGAGACAATATATTGAATGTCTTTTTTTATTTGTGTTGTTAGGTTGTTGTTAAATTGACATATATACCACATCTGTTATTTACATATATATGAAAAGTTCATCGGAATTATGCAATGTATGTGACCTTATGTATTATAGTTGTTTTACAGTATATTGCTTAGTAACAGATAGGAATTTTGATACAATTGTGTGAAAAAAAGTTAAAAAAGCAATTATATAATCAAGCTTATAGTTGTGTGTGTTGTGTTTGTAATAAGGATTACATTTTCAACTTTTCCTAGAATGTTTTCACTCCTGGTTTTTGTTTGGCAATGCATTAAAAAAAATATTTTTTATGTGCACAGCAACTTCTGTAACTTTTATGGGGAACTAAGTTTAATATTTGAATCAGAGTATTTCATCCATCCACAAAGATGGCCACTGATGCTAAGAATATACAATGTAACAAAAGGTTAAAATACATTTTTTGGCTTTTATGTTTAAAACTAAAGAAGTACAAGCTAAATTAATGACCTAGTAAAAATTACCAGCAGGTCAAGGTCTATTTGGCAAATTTCTAAGTTTTGGGTAATTTTCTTGCAAACTTAAATAGATTAAGAGAAATTTTAAAAGTTAATATAACGGTTAACCACAACAACAAGATCTTCAAAATGTTAACTTAGTAGAAATTGCCAATTGACCCATTAGGTGTTATTGCCTTTGAAAACATGCTTTTTACCCTTTTTGCATTTTATCTAGAAACTATAGTAGATTAAGAGTCTCTCAATGATACAAATATTCAGCAAAATAAAATCTAGAAATAAGTCACATGTACGACATTGTCAATTGACCCTTTATAGAAGTTACTGCCCTTGAAAGATGATTTTTTACCTATTTTGAGTATTTGTGATCATCCGACATTACCAGATCTTAAAAAAAAGCCACATAATAAGATTTACAAATAAGCAAACATAACTGATTGCAATAAAATTTTAAATCTCAAAATGGCATATTATTATCAGGTGAACAATTCAAGCTCTTGGGAGCCATCTTGTTTAAATCCTTGTTATTTCTACAACTTTTTTTGTACAGTTTGAAATTACTTTCTGTCCATAATTTTATTTTTTGTTTTTTGTATCTGAAAAAAAAACCAAGCGCTGTACACAGAACTCCCTTCTTTGACATGTACATTATTCTCAAGTCAGAAAGACTTTACTTTTTTGTAAATGTTATATTTTAATTTTAGCTGTATACATAAATGGTTACTTAAAACTACATAAGAAGTGCTGTTAAATTTTGTTATTCATAGAATAACAAAAAATAATATATAAATATCGTGTTCAGGATGTAGGAATAATTTATTCAGGTAAAACTTTATTATACATGTAATAGTAATTATATGGCTGTTTTGTTGTGAAAATGACATATATAAAATGTATGTTTAGAGGGAAAAGATTATACATTTACATTAATGTGCATTGTGTGCATGTGTGTTAGTTATATATAGCATGTTATTGATTATATGTGTATACTTCTGTCTCAATACTAAATAAAGGATTGATCCGCTTGATGCAAAGAATTGTGTTGTGCTTGGAACAAACAAAAAGGGAGTGATTGGGAGGGCAGAGGTAAAATATGCAAATACCTTAACACATGTGTATGTCAGTTTTGATGATTTTTCCTTCTAAGAAGGGGGGGGGGGGGGGGGGGGGGGCAGGACATTTTTCGGGACATTGGGATCGGGTGTTTTTAAGCTTGTGATTTCTGGATTGATCCTTTTGGGATCCGGGAATTCCTCTTTGGAATTTCGAGATGTCGGGATTTTAATTTCTTTAACATCGGGATGTCTGGATTTCTGGAAGCCTAGGATTTCAGGATCAGGACACCCCCACCCCCTTCTAAGCCTAATCAAGTTTTCCTGACTTCTCTTTCATTTACTAAGACATCAAAGTACCAATCATTTGCTCTTTTCACTAAAATAACGACTAAAATCTATCATCAAGTATTTTTTATCAAGAATTTTTCTGAAATTAGTGTGATCTCTAGTAACAATATTCAGCTACTTACAGTTATTGTAATGATTATCTATGTTCCTCTGATCTTGACATCATTTCTAAACTCTAGTGGTTCATTGGCTAGGTTGGTTCTTTAGAAACATGACTGGTCAACAATACATATGTACTAGCACATGTATTTGTTGTGAAGGGTATATATATTGAAATTTGACATATGACCTTGACTGTCCTCATCTGCACTCTCAGATAGACTAATGATAATTAATGTTTTTGGATTAGTTATATAGATTAATATACAACAGAAGAATGATGTGGTATGATTGCCAATGAGACAACTCTACACAATAAGTAAATTTTGTATGTGCATTCAATGTAACAAGTATATGTACATCTTATGGTTTAATCTGACCTTTAACCGATATTACAAAGTTGGTTGACTTTTCAGCTCATTCAAATATTTCAACTTTGCCATAACTAACTTACCTTTGTTAGAAGTCAATGCATCTTTTGATGCATCCTATGGCATGTTAATTTCACAGTGACATGTTCTAACAAAGCTGACTAGAATGAACTTTTTTAAAAAGCTATCAGTTCACAGACTTATGAAGCATCATGATCTTACTGTATATATCATGTTTCTCGCTAAAAAAAAAAAAGAACACTCTTCTTTCTGTTGTAATGTTATGAATAGAACTAACATAATGAAAAGTTATTTCTCTTACTTCAGAAATCTTCTAACATCTTTCAGTAGCAAGAGCAGGCATGCTATACTAATGCATTCAGTTTAAATGGTTCTTTCTTTTGATGGTGTTGACACAATTCTCAGAATTTGAGAACCCGTGGTAAAATCTAGATATATTCAAGCCCCCATGAATTATTTCGATTCTGATAGGACACATACGGCAATTCTTTTGGATCGAAGCGCTCTAGGTGTAGGCAAATATTTGCCGTTCCCATAAATAAACGCACTAATAAACTAGCGTAAAAGAACGGAGCAAACTGCATTAGTGACATGCTTAAACTATTTAAAATAATGTATTTAGACAGTTTTGGATGAATTTGAATGATAATTTATTTATATGTCTTATATGATGTACAATAAAGGGCTTTTGCCACATTTTAGTATCATTTGTGTATGTTTCCTTGTGATGATTTTCGGATCCACAAGCGTGTATTTTCCCGTAAAATGCTTACATTCTAACGTCATTGTTCTATGACGTCGGGTATCTCATTCATAAAAAAGCATATGACGTGGGAGTAAAATCGGAACAGCACTGGCAATATATTCATATTTTACCACGGGTGTGTACTCAAAGCGTTTGAAGGACGTCATGTTAGAATTGTATATATATTTCTGGCTGTGGTGTAAACTATTAATATACAGCTTTACTGTATATTTCAGAAGGGAGAAATCCTGGATGCTTCATGTCTTGTTTGCAGATACCGTATGTTGCAAAGTTTCTGTCAGTCATGTGTCCATTGTCCTAGATCTTATTTACATTATTCATCAGTAACTGTTTAATAAAAAATAAGTACTTTGTTGTTCATGTGAAATACTCACTTATTATGCATTTTAAGATAACTTTATCCAGTATATGGGTTCCATGCAAGGTCTACATGTTTTTCAAACAGGGTTCACCTGACCTTAACCCTTTCGGCGCCAAAACGACATTTTTGTCGTTTACCGCTAGCACGCCAAAACGACATTTTTGTCGTTTTTTTAGTAGAAACCACAAAGCATTAAAAACATACATAAAAAACTTCATTTGACTTCCGAAACCATATTAGGTTTAAAGAAAAATAATCGACTTTGTTCTGTGTTTCAAGAATAAAAATAAAAGTCTCAAATACATATTGAATTGGCACTGGCTACGGTTACATGGAAATGTAACAATAAAAAAAATATTATTGTTACATCGTAGACTAATTGCCGGAATGCAAAGTTGGGTAAGGAACCGATTAATTACGAATGTAACAATAATTATTGAGGCTACGGTTACATTGTGTTATTGTTACATGAAAAACAGCAATGTAGATTTATTAAATTTAAATTTTCTATAGTTATGTTGCTTAATTCTTTCATATGTACTAAACAATTATACTTCTAATAATGATAAATAATAAATATTATTATTCAGCAAATGGCGTTTAAATAGTTTTACGTATTAATGGTTTTGATGTTCTTAAAGGTACAACTTAAGATTAGTAGTGCAAAAGGCGAAAAATGGTTTGTTGTTGAGAACTCGTGCTGAGAAAAGTGTTCACTTTTATAAGTATTGAACTGCACATCTACTCTTATTACTGTCATTATACTTTGAACAATGGATGAAGAGATTCCTATTACCAATTTTGTTTTGGATGAAAAATTTTAAACTTGGGATGCGTTTGATACGAAACTGAAACAATATCAAGAAACAAAATTTCTTACAGCTATAGGAACAAACTCTGAAAAAAATGATACATCAAAAGCAAGGTTTGCTAACTGCTAAGTTGGATACTGAAATTTGAAGTAAACCTAAAATCCGTAATGGACGGCAGTGCGATCATATTGAAAGACGACATGAAACTATACCACATGCTTTCAACCAAAATATTGGATGAGGAAGTATTTCTCACCACTGGAAGCATGGCAAACATTAAAGGTTGCCTTATCTTCTAAAAGGAATATTGCAGAATAGAATTGCACGGTATGCAATACAGACGTTCGTAATGCGGCATCACTGGTGTGTGATGGCTGCTTTGAGTGGATTCATCAAAAATGCGTCGGACTTAAACATGCTCCAAAACCACTTACTCGGGATATGTAGAAACTGTCATTGTAAATACAAAAATAAAGAAATTGTATGTAATAATTGTATGTATTGTAAATATAAAATAAACGTCATCAATTTTTATAAATTAGTACATATTACAAGTCCCATCGTACATTGCTGTTTCAAGTTCATGTAACAATAACGCTATGTAACCGTAGCCTCAATATTTATTGTTACATTCGTAATTAATCAGGTCCTTACCCGACCATGCATTCCGGTATTTAGTCTCCAATGTAACAATAATATTTTTATTATTGTTACATTTCCATGTAACCGTAGCCAGTGCCTATTGAATTTTGGTGTTGAAAACTATTTTTTCTGTGATAATGTGCAAATTTTTACATAATCTATACTCCAATTATAAACTTTGTATGCCTTTATTTATTAAATTAACTGAATGAAATTAGTTCACATGGTTGACATAAAAAAATACAGTTGTTATTCTATTTTTAAATTGTAACGTTTATCTGAATGACGTCATCAAAACTGGTGCTGTGTGTGACGTTTGTGCGTATAAAATTGGCAGGTACTTGAAATTACTGGAAACGTTTTGCAGTAAAACCATTTATTTTTTACCGATTTTTACAATGTGAAGTGTTACAGATCGAAAATCATTCGATAATTGGTAACACAGTTTGCTGTTTGTAAATATATTAAATAAAACTGTTTGTTCAAATTTAGAAGGTTAGCTCGGCAACTATAGTCGGTAGAATCCGGGAATATCTCTTTTTGAATGCACTCTTTTACCCATCATATTTCTTGAGAAATTTACCCATTTTGGGTTGGCTTAAACATAGGTTTACTTCACTAGTATTAAAACAATCAATTAAAGTTATAACTTATAAGGAATAATTTTGACAATGCCGGTTTAATAAGATAATTTCTGCGAAAACCAAATCAAACCCGGATTTTTTTGATTGATCATTCTAATACTTAAATACGGCATACAATCTGCATACTCCACCTTATGTGTACTGTACATATCCGTCTCACTTTGTTGTCAATTCAATATGTTAGAATACATATTCAACTTTTAGTTAAGGTCGTGTTTTTATTTACCCATCACTTACTGAGTATTTTTGGATTTAGTTTTGTCCTTTGTTACTGTGCTGGTTTTTATTTTTTTTGTGCTTGGTCTAATTTTGACAAGTCAAGCTCTTTTTAAAAGCTTTTCGCTATTTATCCTAATGTTAAACTGGTACCCGACAGTTCTAGATTGGAGGAGGGAATTAACGACTACAAAAATTTACTGAGTTATTCCAAAGCTAGGAAGAAGCCTTTGGCAAAGTTGTCGTATCACATACACTTTCTTTTCATGTTTTTTTTTCGATCCTGCAATACTTAAACATGCATGTCGTGATTATCTCATTTTAAATGTTTCACATTGAATTATATAGTGACCAATCGTGCATACAAAAAGAGAGGTAAAAGATACCAAAGATATAGTCAAACTCACGAAAACAAACTAATAATGCCATGGCAAAACACTAAAACTAACCAAAAGACAAGTTAAAGGCAGCAAAGAATACTAAAGACTGAGCAACATCAACCCAACCAAGAACTGGGGGAGATCATATATACATAACTATTGTCGAAGGCAGTACGCCGACGACCCGTAGTTTATAGCCTTGTTCTGATGATTGTGGTGGCTATATGTGTCTCATTTGTAAACCATACATACAGATATCAGAACTTTCAGATATCATAACGGACTCTTTCAAAAATAATACTGGTGCTAAAAGAAAAATTCTGAATTATTTATTTTAACAAACATAATTGTTCAACAACAGCTAAAGAATAAACAATATATAAACACGGACGGCAGTGCATGATTCTATAAAAATTACATACAAGCTTATACTATAGTACAGACAATTCAAACCCAACACACGCAATTGATATACTAAATTGTGTATATACAGAAGTTAACATGTAGATCAGTCCATCTGATTCATTAATATTATTACACTATTGTCATCATTTTGAATCCGGTTTTATTTTCGTTACTAGGAAAGATTAAACAAGTCTCCAATCTAGCTACTTCGTATGACTATAACATAAAAAAAGATCAAGATATAATCAAATAGAGCTATGGAAAAGAGTTAAAAATATAAAAACATATTATGAGGCATCTCTTGTGATTCTAAGACCAGTGTTTTTTTAATTTTCCGTTTGGTTTAAAACTGGAAAAATAAAGGGTCGTCTAAAATTGCATATTATCTTCTATCTAACTGGATGGGATATGAATGACAACATTTTAACCCGGGGCAATTTATCTGTGTCAGTCATCGGCGATGTTTTCCACTCATGCCGGAGAGTTGTTTTATTGTCCCAGTCGTTGTTTTCGATAGTATTTGAGTGGGGTTTTTTTAATGTCCAAGCGATTGCGTTCGTTGATATCAGACTGCTATATTTTGATTTAGGAAATTAATGATATAGCAAATACTGGTAGTCTCGAATAATTTTATTCACAGCCAAGTTATACTTTTGCTTTTAGTGTTTGAAATACCGTATAATGCATATGTCCGACTATCTTCTTTTCAGACTGTAATTTGACCTCTATATATATATCTTTGTTAATTTGTTTGTGTCCTGGCGTTAAAGTCTCATTTTCACCGAGTCTAGATCTCTTTTTAAAATTGAGCTTGTGATTATATTTGTGCATGTTTCAAATCAAATTCAAAACTTATAGAATCAATCACAGTCAAAAGGAAAGTACGTCGTCCGTAATTATGATTGGAGTTAACTATTGGTACCAACATTTACCTCTTTTATTTCAAACTTCAACCTTACCGTGTACATGTACTAGTTTAAACAAAAATAGACATACATCATAATATAGGAATCTATGAAAGAAAATAGTTCAAGCATTTGGGGCTATGTCGATTTTAACGAAATACCTAAAGAAACTCTTGCCAAGAGAATTTGTCTTTACGATTAGATAGTTTCTCCTCATTTTCTGCGGAAATCACACCTATGAAAAAGTGATCTACATCAGATTATCGATGTCAAAGATCGCAACAAGAAACATAAAATATTTTTATCGACAGACCCCGTTTAATGATTGAGGTTAAGTCGGACATGTATTTATCACATGCAGCATAGGACCTATAATTATGTTTTTTTTACTGATATTAAGTTCATAACACTTTATAGAAATAGTATCTGTAAAAATCAGCTTACACCATTAAAAGGTCAAGTGAACCACAGATATTAATACATTAAACTGAGATATCAAGTGTTGCATAAACAAAAAATATTAAGTGAAATTATGAAAATTTGCATGCCGTTGACATGTAAAATATTGATTGACTTGAATCCCCCAAAAAATCAGTAAATAGGATATATTTATAAAAAATAAATGCTAAATGTTCACTACTACATGTACTGATCTAGTCAGAAAAGTGACATTCCTCAAAACCAAATAGGCAAATCAAAATGAAAGATAAGTCACACAATTGTTAAGTTAAAGCAAACTTATTTCAGATTATACGTTATCGGAAAAAAAAAGATAAGTATTGTTGTATATTTATGAAATATTTTCCGCTTAACTATTTTTTACTCAATTAGTTGAGACTTATGATGGTTGAATTATTACAATGCTATTTACTTATATCCCTAATATTGTGGTGATATGAAAAGATCTGCAAAGTGTTAAGTCGAACTCTTCATCGATGGTGCTTTAGAAAAAAAAACCAGACCAGCGCTAAGTATGAAAAAACTGAGAACACTGCTCGTTTTTTTAATCATTTGATTATATCAAATCTTATTATGATGATGCTTCATAGAGGGGCGTAAAGAGAGGGGGTAACTGAAAGAAGGAAGGCGAAATAAAGTTGCCATTTCACGATGAACGAACAATTAAAAATTCTTGCACGTTGTTTTTTTTACCGATTTCACAAAACACGGTGAATAATGAACCTTTTTCACGGCTGCACGTGAAATAAAAATGGCAAAACACGTTACACGAAAATAACCCTTTACCACCCTTTTAATATCAAAATACAGTAATTGAGCTATATTTTCTTCAATATATTTTCACTGTTAATAATATTTATGCTATAAGAATCTTCATTCATTTCCATATTGTCGGTTTTTTTAATAGTATTCTAGAAAAGAATAAGAATAACTTCGAATTTTAGCCCGAAAATTAAGCAAAAATCCCTGAACATAGAATCTACGCATAGTTTGCTACGTGTACTCAAGTTAATTCAAAGGTCACCAGAGATATGGGAAATTTCCCCGAATGTATGAGATGTCCAATTAATCGATTAACGAGGAAACGTGCATGTGCTTGTACGGTAATGTGTTGACGTTACGTTACGTATCATTTTAGTAACGTCATTGAAATATGTATGGCAACGAAACGTCATGGATCAGTGAACTAGGTTGAATTAATAAGGCAACTCTAGTTAGTGTATGCAATGATTCTAAGGTGTGAAAATTTTTTGGTCGTATATTGGTATCACGTTGGCGTCATCGTCTGCGTCGTCGTCCGAATACTTTTTCGCACTCTAACTTTAGTAAAAGCCCCCCCCCCCCCCCCGTAAAAGTGAATAGAAATCTATGAAATTTTAACAAAAGGTTTATGACCACAAAAGGAAGGTTGTGATTGAGTTTGGGAGTTTTGGTCCCAACATTTTAGGAATTAGGGGCCAAAAAGGGCCCAAATAAGCATTATTCTTGGTTTTCGCACAATTATTCTTGGTTTTCGCACAATAACTTTAGTATAAGTAAATAGAAATCTATGAAATTTAAACACAAGGTTTATGACCACAAAAGGAAGGTTGGGATTGATTTTGGAAGTTTTTGTCCCAACAGTTTAGGAATTTGGGGTCAAGAAAAGGTCCCAAATAAGTATTTTTCTTGGTTTTTGCACACTAAATTTAGTATATTAAAGTAAATAGAAATCTATGAAATTTTAACACAAGGTTTATGACCACAAAAAAGGTTGGGATTGATTTTGGGAGTTTTGGTCCCAACAATTTAAAAGGAATTAGATTCTTAGTTTTTGGTCCTGTTTTCAAATTGGTCTACATTAAGGTCCAAAGGGTCCAAACTTAAACTTAGTTTGATTTTAACAAAAATTGAATTCTTGGGCTTTTTTGATATGCTGAATCTAAACATGTACTTAGATTTTTGATTATGGGCCCAGTTTTCAAGTTGGTTCAAATCAGGATCCAAAATTATTATACTAAGTATTGTGCAATAGCAAGAAATTTTTAATTGCACAGTATTCAGCAATAGCAAGAAAAAATCTTCAATTGCACAGTATTGTGCAATAGCAAGAAATTTTCAATTGCACAGTATTGGGCAATAGCAAGAAATCTTCAATTGCACAGTATTGCTCAATAGCAAGAAATCTTCAACTGCACAGTTTTGTGCAATAGCAAATATTTTCAATTGCTCAGTATTGCACAATAGCAAGAAATATCTAATTGCACAATATTGTGCAATAGCAAGAAATTTTCAATTGAAGTTATCTTTCTTTGTCCAGAATAGTAGTTGAATCAACTTAAATCATTGTTTTATACAATATACAATGTATATTCACTTTTACTACCAACTGATAAATTAAAACAATCTTTACCATTCAGTGATAACAAGCACTTTATTTTACTTTTTTTATATTTTATGATGTATTTAAATGAGTATTTATTGTTGCAAACTCCATTAGAAATTTGAATTGAGATCAGTTTTGGAAAAAAGGAAAGGGGGATGTGAAAAAAAATGGGGGGGGGGGGGTTTAAATTTTCTCATTTCAGATTTCATAAATAAAAAGAAAAAAAAATTCTTCAAACATTTTTGGGAGGATTAATATTCAACAGCATAGTGAATTGCTCAAAGGCAAAAAAGATATTCTAAGTTCATTAGACCACATTCATTCTGTGTCAGAAACCTATGCTGTGTCAACTATTTAATCACAATCCAAATTTAGAGCTGAATCCAGCTTGAATGTTGTGTCCATACTTGCCCCAACCGTTCAGGGTTCAACCTCTGCGGTCGTATAAAACTGCGCCCTGCAGAGCATCTGGTTGTCATTTGGTCTCTTGTGAAATATTATCTCATTAGCACTCATACCACATCTTATTTTTATATTGATCTCATATACACAACGCATTGGTCAATGTAAAGTCTTCATGTTTTATAGTTTATCTATACTATGAGCAATAGGTCAACTACATTTGTGCATTGAACAATTGCTAAGTGTAAGTCCCTGTCCAGTAGAGTCTAACTAGCCTTAGTCTCATTTTTGTCGAGTCTTCGACTTTAGTCGAAAAAGCGAGACTAAGCGATCCTACATTCTGTCATCGTCGTTGGTGGCGGCGGCGTCCACAAATATTCACTCTGTGGTTAAAGTTTTTGAAATTTCAATAACTTTCTTAAACTATCCTAGTTTTTCTTCCGGGAAATATTACGTTCACTCTGTGGTTAAAGTTTTTAAAATTTTTATAACTTTCTTAAACTATCTTGGGTTGGTACCAAACTTAGACAGAAGCTTGTTTATGATCATAAGATAGAATCAAGGACGTATATTAAGTATGTTAGTTATACGTCCTTGATAGAATCCAGAAGTAAATTTTGTAAAATAATTAATCCATTTTTCCATATTTTACTTTTAAATGGACTTAGATTGTGTGCCAGGAAACAACACATTCACTCTGTGGTTAAACTTTTAAAAATTTTAATAACTTTCTTATACTATTTGGATTTGTACCAAACTTGGACAGAAGTTTGTTTATGATCAAAAGCTAGTATCTAGAGGGGAATTTTGTAAAAAAATAAATCTATTTTTTCGTATTTTACTTTTAAATGGACTTAGATTTTCTGCCAGGAAACAACACATTCACTCTGTGGTTAAAGTTTTTAAAAATTTCATTACTTTCTTAAACTATCCTGGGTTGGTACCACACTTGGACAGAAGCTTGTTTATGATCAAAAGCTAGTATCACGGAGGAAATTTTGTTTTCTTCCAGTTAACATTGC
Organism: Mytilus edulis; assembly: GCF_963676685.1. Lineage (NCBI taxonomy): Eukaryota > Metazoa > Mollusca > Bivalvia > Mytilida > Mytilidae > Mytilus > Mytilus edulis. Next base: position 23,449,193 of record NC_092350.1, on the reverse strand, counting down.
ATTCAGTCTGCAGTTAAAGTTTTTAAACATTTATTAGATTCATAAACTATCCTGGATTTTTACCAAACTTGGACAGAAGCTTCTTACAATCAAAAGATAGTATCAACAGGAATATTTTATTGATTTATTTCCTCATTTGTGTTGAGCCTGTGATTAACAGAAAGAGTAGGCGAGACACAGGGTTCCGCGGTATTCAATGTTTTGATGTTCTTGGTATGATTGTATTGTATACATGTCTGTCTGGTAGTAAACTATACAAAAGTCTGTCCTGTCCTGTTCTGTCTGTCTGTCTGTAGCTCACATGGGGCCCTTTAAATCAGTCCTGTCCTGTCTGTCTGTCTGTCTGTCTGTCTGTCTGTCTGTCTGTCTGTCTGTCTGTCTGTCTGTCTGTCTGTCTGTCTGTCTGTCTGTCTGTCTGTCTGTCTGTCTGTCTGTAGCTCACATGGGGCCCTTTTAAATCAGTTGATAATGGCCCAACTCATCAGATCGACACAAAGCAATCCACACTGACAAAAACAATTTAGGTTCATACAAATAATGGAATCTTTGGTAGGCTTGCTTGCTAGCTGAACTGTGAAGTCATTACTAGGTTAGGTAAACTACCCTCCTTTAAGAGTAGACTAGTCCGACAGATAACCAATCTACCTCTGCCTGTAGGACTAGACTACTCCAAAATGAGGGTAGTTTACCTAACCTTATAATGACTTCACGGTTTAGCTAGCAAGCAAGCTTTCCAAAAATATTACCTACTGCCATGGCTGAAAATAGAACATATAGGGGTCAAATGCCTTTTTTGGGCTTATATCTCAAAAACTAAATCATTTAGACCAAATCTGTCAATGGGTTAAAAGTTCAATAGGTCAAGATCTATCAGCTCTGAACTGTTCAATTTCAGACGAAACAAACGACCCATTGTTTGGGTTACTGCCACTATTTTTTTTTTAATTATACAGAAATTTTGCTGTTTTTGGTCCTTATCTTGAATATGATTATATATATAAAGATAAACTGTAAACATCAAAGACTTTGAGTGGTCAGTAAAGTAAAATCTACAAATCAGTTTATACGATCAAAATTGTCAATTGACTTCTTTAAGGAGTTATTGCATGCCCTTTAAAGAAATTTTTCACAATGTGTTCATCTAGTTTGCTTACTTAAAAAAAAATCTCCTTTTAAACTGCTGAGTCTATTTTAGCCAAACTTGGGCTGAATGAGTTTCCGCAGAGTATTGCAAATTTTGTATGTCATGTCCTTGTACGTCAAGAAACATATCCACTATGGCTAAACATGTAACATAGGGGTACAATGCATTATTTTGCTTTTGACGAAAATATGACAGATACAAAGAACATTTAAATGGAATTTGAGCCACTGATAATATGATCCAGGAACATACTGTTCCCAGTATGATCATAATATATATTGAAAAGCAAAATTAATCATTGATGAACTACAGGTGAGCGATTCGGGCTTTATTTTGTAATATAGTGTCTCATTTCGTTTTAAAATGAATTTCTTACAGTTTTATTGTTTGTTACGTTTAAACAGGAACATATATGTTAGATATACTGTTCCCAGGTTTAAACAAACATTTTAAAAATTGAAATGCCGTGACATTGATTTGAATATTTAATAACACAATTATTATGTATTAAATTTTTAAATTTGCATCATATATATATATATATATATATATATATTTACACTCAGTGTCGGATCTAGAAAGGGAGTCCAGGGGTTGGAATCCCATTTTTACGACCAATGCATTTTAATGGGTACATAATCATGATGGAAATGTTTTGCGATCTTGACTGGCTATACAGCCCTCGTACGGTCGGTTGGGTACATAGAGTTGGATCCCTCTGTTAAAAATGGCTGGATCTGCCCCGTACACTTAAACAGTTGCGTTGGAATGTTTTTATCAATTCTGTGGTATGATGTCCGAAGGTCCAACTTGAAAATCTAAAAAGGAATGTCCTTGTGCTTATCTTACGCAATTTGGTTGGTGATTGGAAGGTTTTTAACGTCCAGTGGCAAATATCAAACGAATATCAGGTGATCGAGAACATAATAATGTGATATGAAATTGCCGCCCTGTTTTGGACTAGACCAATTTGCAGGTGCGTATCCAGGAGTTTGAAATGGGGGCCCCTAGTTAGCAAGCGTGTAGGCAGATGCTTGTAAAAGTATATTATAGAGAATACTACATTGATAAATCCGTATATATCAACAGTAGGCTATTTTTCAAATATATTCAAAACTACTGTATTTACTACTAAATATATGATAATTGCATGTCAGTATCATCATGGCATTGCACGGCTACGGTTACATATCAACGTAAAAGTCATTGCAGTCAAGTCCCTATGATGTAACTGACTGACGTCCAGTGCCTTATCATATATTTGGCTATCATAAAGGGGCCGGCCCGGCCCCTGACCCGTTATGATCCACTTCTGAACTGAGACAAAATACAAACACAAAAAATAGACACATACTAAACATTCACAAAAACATAATACATGTACATAAGTATGCAAATTAATAGTCATATAATATATATAAATGTTATATTGACACTAGCATATAAATGTTATATTGATATTAGCATATAAATGTTAAATAGGCAAAATCAATAACATGAATTAATAAGTTACAGCACTGTTAAAAGCATAGCTTTAAGATAAAACAGAAACACATATCAATAGATAAATGGATAAATGGTCATGAGAAGCATGTATAGCAGTGCCATGACCTGCCACTTTATTGAATGAAGTTATTAGAATTTTTAATTGTAGAAAAGGCGTTTCTTTTCTATGGTGGTTCATGTTTCTCGAAGTAATGTCATGCACGGAAGGTACCGACTTATAATCTATTACCATCAAGTAGAAGCATACGTCCCTAAAGTGTTGTTTTCAAACACCACTCACCAGTTTTCCTGTCACCGAATTTTAGACTTTAAATGCAAGTTTCAAGATAAAGATCAATTATGTGAGAGAGAGAAAAAAGTATCCTGGTTAACAAGTCAACTGTTATCAAAGGAATCCCTTTTAACTGACTACTGAGTCTCAGGTTGAATCACAATAAGTCGCAGCATCATTATCAAAGCAAACGTGCAATGACCAAATTGGGTTTAGAGAATTTGTAAGTTCAAATTGGATGTGGTTGCTAATCATCATGAGCCTCTGAGAATGCTGAACGCCTCTTATATAATTTGAGATAAGGTCATGAAAAGTATTTACATATCACTATTAAGGGAGCAGCCATTTAACTTCAAAAAAGTGGTTACGAATTTTTTTTTTAGTCAAAATAAAATTTCTTGTGTCGAACATTTTTTTTAAATCAAATTATCAATCAAACTTTTGTATTACACTAAAAGGTATGGTCAGGGAAAGTCTTCATTCAAAATATATATTTTTATTATTATAGTTTGTACCTATGACTAGTATACTAGTATAATAGTCCCAGTTTGTTACGTACATACAAATTTCACTATATAAATCAGTGACTTGCCCCAATACAAAAAAAACCAGATGCTCCGCAGGGCGTAGCTTTATACGACCGCAGAGGTTGAACCCTGAACGGTTAGGGCAAGTATGGACACAACATTCAAGCTGGATTCAGCTCTAAATTTGGATTGTGATTAAATAGTTGACACAGCATAGGTTTCTGACACAGAATGAATGTGTTCTAATGAACTTAAAATTTTTGTTTCTCTTAGAGCAATTCACTATGCTGTTGAATATTAATCCTCTCAAAAAAATGTTTGAAGAAATTTTCTTTTTTATTTATGAAATTTCAAATGAGAAAAATTGAACCCAATTTTTTTAATCACATCCCCCTTTCCCTTATTCCAAAACTAATCTCAATTAAAATTTCTAATGGAGTTTGCAACAATAACTACTCATTTAAATACATCATAAAATATTAAGATGTAAAAAAACTGCTTGTTATCACTGAATGGTAAAGATTGTTTTAATTTATCAGTTGGTAGTAAAAAGTGAATATACATTGTATATTGTATATAACAAAGATTTAAGTTGATTCTGGACAAAGAAAGATAACTCCAATTAAAAAAAAATCTTGCTATTGCACAATATTTTGCAGTTAGATATTTCTTGCTTACTATTCTGGACAAAGAAAGATAACTCTAATTAAATTTCTTTTTGATATTTCACAATATTGTGCAATTAGATATTTCTTGCCATTGCGCAATACTGTGCAATTGAAAAGACTTGCTATTGCACAATACTTAATATAATAATTTTAGATCCTGATTTGGACCAACTTGAAAACTGGGCCCATAATAAAAAATCTAAGTACATTTTTGAATTCAGCATATCAAAGAACTTCAAGATTTCAATTTTTGTTAAAATCAGACTAAGTTTAATTTTGGACCCTTTGGACTTTAGTGTAGACCAATTTGAAAACAGGACCAAAAATGAAGAATCTACATACACAGTTAGATTTGGTATATCAAAGAACCCCATTTATTCAATTTTTGATGAAATCAAACAAAGTTTAATTTTGGACCCCGATTTGGACCAACTTGAAAACTGGGCCAATAATCAAGAATCTAAGTACATTTTTAGATTCAGCATATCAAAGAACCTAACTGATTCATTTTTTGTCAAAATCAAACTAAGTTTAATTTTGGACCCTTTGGACCTTAATGTAGACCAATTTGAAAACGGGACCAAAAGTTAAGAATCTACATACACAGTCATGACAGTTAGATTCAGCATATCAAAGAACCCCAATTATTCAATTTTGATGAAATCAAACAAAAGTTTAATTTTGGACCCTTTGGGCCCCTTATTATGTTGGGACCAAAACTCCCAAAATCAAACCCAACCTTTCTTTTATGGTCATAAACCTTGTATTTAAATTTCATAGATTTCTATTTACTTATACAAACGTTATGGTGCGAAAACCAAGAAAAATGCTTATTTGGGTCCCTTTTTGGCCCCTAATTCCTGAACTGTTGGGACCTAAACTCCCAAAATCAATACCAACCTTCCTTTTGTAGTCATTAACATTGTGTTTAAATTTCATTGATTTCTATTTACTTAAACTAAAGTTATTGTGCGAAAACCAAGAATAATGCTTATTTGGGCTCTTTTTTGGCCCCTAATTCCTAAACTGTTGAGACCAAAACTCCCAAAATCAATCCCAACCTTTCTTTTGTGGTCATAAACCTTGTGTCAAAATTTCATAGATTTCTATTAACTTAAACTAAAGTTATAGTGCGAAAACCAAGAAAATGCTTATTTGGGCCCTTTTTGGCCCCTAATTCCTAAAATGTTGGGACCAAAACTCCCAAAATCAATACCAACCTTCCTTTTGTGGTCATAAACCTTGTGTTAAAATTTCATAGATTTCCATTCACTTTTACTAAAGTTAGAGTGCGAAAACTAAAAGTATTCGGACGCCGGACGACGACGACGACGACGACGACGCCGACGCCAACGTGATAGCAATATACGACGAAAATTTTTTCAAAATTTGCGGTCGTATAATAATATACGGGTTTTTGTCTATTTCCGTCACCTATATTGTTTTATACTTATTTTTATTTTTTTAAAGAAAACGAAATCAAAGTAATTCCAAACACAATAAGAAAAAAGATAAAAGAAACGAGACATTATTGAATTATTAATGGTTAGTTTTTAAATTTTTGCCCAACTTATATGAAATAGAAGTTTTTCATACTTTTTTTTATGAAATTCGCCTCTTGTATAAATCTGAATTTTACAATGATCGTAGAAGTTTACAATTTTGGTTTCATAAACAAATAAAACCGATTCAAATCCTATTTAACAGTTAGATTTGATAAGTTGATAACCCTAACTGTATACAGTGCAAGAAGTCTGCATGGACCACCGAACAAGGAAAAGAATCCGGGAGGCAAAATCGAAGGCAAGACCAGGTAAGACCTGTAGCCATGAGTTGGTTGGGTTCAGTCACGTTCTTAGTTTTAAGCTGTTAAGGTTATTTCATTAATAAGGCCTTAGGGTTAATAGGAAGCAGGTGTTACCTGATAGAGAAGATGAACTATGTTATATAAGCTTTTTAATGAGTCATATTTATCTATTTTTATTAAAATCAAAATTAATAAAATCAATCAGAATCGTCCTTATAGCTATGCCTATGCCTTTAAAAAATCATGATACACAGACTTGTTTTTACTTAGAGTAAATTTTGAGTCGAAAGCAGCCATTTTTGCCAACAAGGCCCAGTTTACATGAATCTTAATCCTCAATCCTTTATCCTTACGCATTTGTTTTATGACATCCATACATTATCTATGTTATTTAGACAAAGAATCAAATCAAAACATCAAGGGCCAGGCATACCAAGCACTTGTCCGTCCCAAACTCGAATACTCTTGCTCAGTTTGGGACCCCCACACTTCAGAATCTATTTCAAAGATAGAGATGGTCCAAAGGCGAGCTGCTCGGTATGCCTGCAACAGGTATCATAATACTAGTAGTGTATCAAACATGCTGAACACACTAAACTGGCCTATTTTGACACAACGCAGACTGCATGCACGACTGGTTTATGATGTACAAGATCACACATCAACTTGTTGCTATACCATCAAGCACAATTCTCATTCCATCAGACTCAAGAACCAGAAAACATCATTCTCACACCTTCAGACATATTTATACATCAAAAGACTCGTACAGATTTTCATTCTTCCCATACACAATAACTCAATGGAATCTTTTACCAACCACAGTAGTAAATACACAGACAGTCGACTCTTTCAGAGATCAGCTAACATATGCTGTTCTCTCCACTATTATTTAAAAAACTTCATCTCATGTACATAGTTTTAATCACTACATCTGTTCTTTGCACTGTTTGTTAATATAACTTAATTTTAATAAATAGGCCACGTATGTGTAACAAAAAATTTGTTCTGGCGTGACATTTGTTCCACCGGAACAAATTTCATAGGAAATATGTTCCACCGGAACTTATGTCACAGAAAATATGTTCCAGCACTATAAAATTTGTTCCGGAACTAATTTTTTAACCAAGTGTGAAATAAGTTCTGGAACAAAAATCACAGCACCACGAGTTTTGTTCCAATATTAAAAATTTAAAAAAAAAGTGAAATAAGTTCTTTTGATATTAGTTTTAAACGAAGGTATTTTATAGAAATCAATGAAAATGTTCTGCTCGAAGCCTATTTCACAGAAAGTAAGTTCTGTGCTTGCATGGGGTATATTTGCAATTAAAGGAATGACTGTAGGATGAAGATATGAAAATGATGGGATGATAATGTATCTGTGTTTTATCGTTTATGAGGTATTCAACCTCCTTGTTTCCTAATGATCTGTCATGGGTGTTCTAATCATACATGTACTTAGCTATGGTCATTGCACATTTTTAAAAGATTGTGTCTTTTGTTTCTTTATGTCTTTTAATAAAATTGATCAGTCACTTTGTCCTTTTCAAAAAAGTACAAATGTTCATCTTTAACTATAATACTTTTTTTCGGAGTGACTTTTATTATTATATCTTATTCTACTTTTTCCTGGCTCATAAGTGCCATTTTTAGTATTATTAATTGAGCATGTTATTAAAATTTTGCTTTACTCCACATGATCCAATTGAATGTTTACACTTTTTATTTATTACATTATCAATATAATACATGTTTTTTATAATGAGTCGACTTTAAACTCACTGATGACAAGTGCTCAGTATATATAAGATAACTTGTTTAACCAGTGGAACATATTTCACAGAAAAGGAACTTATTTCACCAGGTGAGGAACAAATTTCACAAACATGGAACTTATTTCACTAGGTAAGGAACAAATTTCACCAACCCAGAACTTATTTCACCAAGTAAAGTGTGGAACTTATTTCATAGAGATGGAACAAATTATATAGAAATTGTCTGTGAAAAAAGTTCTCCCAGAACATATTTCCTGTGAAATTAGTTCCACTGGAACTTTTTTCACAGGAACAAATTTTGGCTCACATATGCACCAGTTATTAATCATCTTTATTCAGATGGAAAACTGGAAAACTTAAAGAAGAAGAAGAAGAAGAATCATGAACTTCACTGTTAATTTAGATAATGTTATTATAGATCTTTCTTCTGGAAAGACCTTTTGATTGCGTTGTGATTATTTGTATGCCCCTGTCATAGTGAGGGGGGCATTAAGCTTTTCATTCATTGGTATGTCCCGAAATTGGTTTGTCTCAACCAAATTTAATATGAGGCAGGCATTACCTGTAAATAGGGACGAAGTCTGTATGAATTATTTTTTTGTAACTTAAATATTTGTTAAAAAAAAAAAGAAACGGAAATACCGTAACGTTTCCGATATTGGTTCTGTTGTTAGGGATTTTAGTTGTGACGTCATATGCAATGTAAACAAAGAAACGCTATCATCAGGTAACGTTTTTTCATATCAAGGAATTATTAAAAATGAAATCGGTATTGAGTTCCTTCCTATTTTATACTAGACTGATAAATATATATTTTACTCAAAGTTTCATACAAACGAGACCTGAAAAAGGAAGTACATTGTAGATTTCTGCGCAGATGTGAGAATTCAAAATATGACATAAAAAAAAATTAAACGATTTTGAGTTCATTAGTACAATGAAAATTTCAGGAAAATTTCCCGGATTTTTTTCTTTTTTTCTTTTATTGATTTTTCTACTGTTATTGGGGACTTTGTCTCCATATTATATGACTTGAAATGTTATGAAAGTCAGAAACTTATACACAATGCTTATTACCACAACATAGATGAAGTTTGAATTTGGGTGGAAACACTTTAACCTTTCTAGCGCTATGTCCTTTTACAAATGGAAAAATTGCTGAATTTTTTATTTCCTTTCTCTAACTTAAGTTTGCCTAGGCCAAATGATACGAATCTTGCACTATTTTTTATTTCATTTTGTTGGGTTATGTTTCATATATGTTTACTCCACATCTCCTTTATTTATATGTATTAATGTTATCACCTCTTGCTATTTCAGAACTAGAAACAGAGATAAATGGATGGCACAGATTTAATTATGCCAATACATTTGATTGTGGACTACATACAGTATGTGACAATGTAGATAGAATTGATGCACGGTTTGTGTCTATAGAGGAGTTCAGAGAAAGATACGAGAAAACATACACTCCTTGTGTAATTGCCAATGACCAGTTAGAATGGCCAGCTACAAAAAAGTGGTCAACACATGTAAGTCTTTACTTAACTGGCACCAGCTGCAATAAAATGGACACCACAAGTCTTCATTATCTGACAACACATACATGTCTTTAACAATAGATGATTGTCTATATAAGATTGGAGGCTCTCAATAGCATGAATAGTCCTGTGTCTTAGTTAGTTATTGGTATATATTTAGAAGAAACTATCAAAGACATAATAAACCAAATTTATGCATAGAATTTTAAAACTTACTAAAAGCAGTGTATTTATTTAAAAATTTTAAATAATTTAAAACCTTTTTTCAGAGATTATCAAAGAAGTTTAGAAATCAGAGATTCAAATGTGGTGAAGATGATGATGGATATTCTGTCAAACTAAAGATGAAATACTTTGCAGAGTATATGCATGATAATACAGATGACAGTCCACTGTATATATTTGACAGTGGATATGGAGAGGTACAAAATATTCACACCCTTTATGTGTTACCTTTGAAAGTATTCATATTTATGGCATCAGAATACCAGAGAAAAAAACACTCATTTATATTATTTAATATGAAATTGCTTTGAAATTTTTATGTTTATCATATCTGGTGTGTCTAAGAATAAAATTTAACCTCTTTTTAAAACTTATTTGTAGACCAAAAGTAAAATAAATTATATTAAATACCTACAAATAACTTATCAAAGGTCTTTGGGTCGCTTAAATGGAAAATTTCATGTGATGAATATTTGAATGATAGAAGTAAATAATTGATTTTTTTAGCATCCTAAGAGAAAAAGACTACTTGGAGATTATGATGTTCCAAAGTATTTTAAAGATGACTTGTTTAGTTATTCTGGTGAAGGTAGAAGACCTCCTTACAGGTAAATTTACAAATAGTCATGACAAGTCCACCTCCATACAGGTAAATTTATAACTTGCCTTGACAATAAAATTGAGAATGAAAATGAATCAACAACCTTGACCAAAGAGTAAAAAAACAGCCAAAAACCACCAATGGGTCTTAAACACAGCAAGAAAATCCTGCAAGGGATCAGCTGAAGTCTGCACTGGTCCCTAAACAAAAATGTGTACTTGTTCAGTTGAAATGGACTTCATTCTAAACTCCAAAGCACATCAATGAACTAAAATAAAAAAAAAACATACAAGACTAACAAAGGTAAGAGTTAAACATGTTTATTCCATCTCCATACAGGTAAAACAAGATCTATAAATAAGTCATATAGCTGATACTGTCAGTCCATTCCTTTAAGGAGTCCTTAGAAGTGACAATTATTCTGTCACATTTGTTTGTCCTACTGGGAAAAAAATATAGTGGAGAAAAGCTGTAAACAACCAAAAAGATCAGCAAAAAAGATAAGTTTAGTTGTGAATTATAATGTCAGAGAATTCCCATTGTTGAAGATGCACATATATATTCAGGTGAGTGATGCAGGGTCTTCAAAGCCTCTTATTTTAGAACTTATGCTGGATGGTTATTTATTATCAATAAATTACAGAACCTAACTTTGTATTATGTATTGAATTTTTTTTTCTCTGAATCTACTTTTTGAGTAGCGGTTGGACAAATGAAAAAAATAAAAATAAAACATTTTTACAATTCTAATCTGGTTATAATTCCTTTTTCAGGTGGTTTGTTATGGGACCAGCAAGGTCTGGTACTGGTATTCATATAGACCCTTTAGGAACCAGTGCCTGGAATGCTTTAGTCAAAGGATATAAAAGGTAAAATCTCCAGTAATCTTTACTTGTATCAAAACACCCAATCATATTTTTTATTGCATGTACATTAATCATTATTATACGGTCAGTTTTATAAAGCAGGGACATATAGTCATGGAGTAGTCCAATTAAAGAGGAACAAAACATTTCATTTAATAAATAATTAATTATTAATGTATTGTTTATGGCGTGAAATGTTATGAATGCAAGCAGATATGTAAATTGCATATGAAAGAATATTTTTTGTTAAAGCAGTGGAATAAAACATTCATTTCCCTTGACTCAGAGAAAGTAAAATAACAAAAATACTGAATTGTGAAGAAAAATCAAAACAGAAAGTCTCTAATCAAATGGCAAAATCAAGCTGTAACACGTCAAACGAATGATTAACAACTATCACATTCCTGACTTGGTACAGACACTATCCTATGTAGAAAATGGTGGAACTTGGTTTTATAGCTAGCTAAACCTCTCACCTGTATTGAAGTTAACATTCTCCCTGCACCAGAATAACTAAACAAATCTTCAGGGAGATGTGAAGATTTGTTAAGCCTTGAAAAGTCATATTTTTCTGAGGGTATACTCTAAGAAATTTGTATTTTCTTGGGTTAAAAATCTTCAGATTTCCCCATAGAAAGGGAAATAAATGTATAATGGAGTTTTACATTTAAATTTTTTGAGAGTCTGAAAATATAGAAGAAGTCTGTTGTATTTTAGTTTAAATTCAAATAACAATAAAATTTAACCAATTTGTTTTCAGATGGTGTTTATTACCCACTAATACTCCAAAGTACATGTTAAAAGCCAAGAGAGAGGAAGGAGGGAAACAGAGAGATGAAGCTGTGTCATGGTTTACTTATGTCTATCCTAAAATTAAATCTCCATCTTGGCCTAAAGAATTTGCTCCAGTAAGTGAAATATTAAACCTTCATGCTAGTGTTAAAGGACTATACCAAGCTAGATACTGTGGATTAACAAAAAAATGTATTGGTAGAAGCAAGGCTCAAGTTCAATCCATCATATAGTTGTTGAATTGTAAACATTAGTTTGTAGAGACTTGATGTAATAGTTTTTAATGAAAGTGAAATGTGTGAAATATTTTATGTGAACTACATATGGTATGATTGCCAATGAGACAACTATCCACTAAAATTCAAATGAAGTGGATGTACATGTAAGTAATATTATATAATATTGGCAACAAAATGGCCTTCAACAATGAGAAAAAATCTGTACCATATGGTCGGCTATAAAAATCCTGACATAAAAAATATGAAACAATTCAATTGGGAAAACTAACCACCTAATTTATAACAAAACATATATATATACGACTTTTTTGTATATAGGACTATTTGTTTGAATTAAAGTTTCAAATACCTTAATAAAATTTCTCTCATTGCCAAAGGAATTTTTCCAAAAGTTAGGGTTTACCTTTCTCTTTTAATCACAAGTAATAATTTACATAATTTCATGCTTAAATTTTTTTTATCATAGAATTTTATGAAAAATCATGATTCCTCAAGATGGTCACAATTTTCTAATATCTCAGAAATAAGATAGCAGGGCTCACGCTACCAGGCGACTTGGGCGAAGAAGTCGCCTTCCCGGCCGTCACTTCGCTTTCCCCGACACCCAAAAGCGAAATCAAGTCGCCCTGTCCATGACGATAGTCGCTTTCAGTCGCTTTTGTCATCGGACATTTTCAATTTTTACCAAGTTGATGAAACATCAGTTTTTTATTGATAATTAAAGAAATTCAGACATAAACGATTCATTATCTTTAGAAAAGAGGTTGAAGCATTGTCTTCGCAGTGTGTAGCAGGTTATTTGATAAAAATACAACTTTTTATCACTTCATGCATTTCTGCAAGTTCCGGTGCTTGTTACTCGAAAACGTACATCAACCTAAATTTCGGCGGCAAAATAAGTTTATTACTTCATTTAAACGTGATAAAAGTTGCCTCCAGTAAATTTTTAATCCATTTATTGCATTAAAAACGTCATGTTCCTTTCCAAATAACTTGTCAAACATCGTTTATTTTTGTAAATTTTCTTGCATTCGTCCGCCATTGACCGATTTCTAAACTACGGATCTGAACCGGAGCAGCTATGACCGAAATCCGTACTTTTACAATAATTACTACGGACGCACGAATGGAACAGCTGACAGAAGAATATTGATCCCAAAGGGAAAAAATACGCATTCCACACGCATAAAGAGACTTTTGGTTACATCTACATGATCTAATTGATTGGTGTATATAATTCCCTATATTTTTTATGGATTGTTTCAAACTATTGATTAAAGTTGCTTAACTCTGAGACTATCATACTAATATCAATATAATATTATGGCCCAGCTTAATAACTTTTAATTTTTTTTATTAGAAACACTAAATTTCATACACAAGATAATTTTAAATTAAATTGTAATTGATATATAATAATTTCTTTACATTTTTAAATTTTTTTTTTTTTTTTAAGTGCTAGATATTTAGTTGGTAGTTTTTCACAAGAACTTTAGTAAAACTTAAACAACTTTTAATTTCAAATGTAACTTTAATTGTAATTTTTTTACTTAGATATGAATTGAACAATATAAAAAGAACATTATTTACATATTGCCCTTTATACTATTGTAAAATCCAAACATTGCAGCGCACCGGGCGAATGATCACTTCTCTTTCAAATCTCACCACTTCTCCCTATCAGTTTCAAAAAGAGAAGTCACTTCTCCCTATAATTCTGAAGTAGTGTGAGCCCTGAGATAGTCATTTAACTCTAAATTAAGATAATCATGTCGAGTATATTTGTGACTTTTTCAGTTGGAGATTCTCCAGGGACCAGGAGAAACAGTATTTGTACCAGGTGGTTGGTGGCATGTTGTTGTTAATTTAGAGGATACAATAGCTGTTACACAGAACTTTTGTAGTGTTGTTAACTTTCCAATTGTGTGGCATAAAACTGTTCGTGGTCGTCCAAAGTTGTCAAAGAAGTGGTACAAAACATTAAAGGTATAATTACTTGATAGCAAATTTATTTATTTTTAACAAATGAATCATTCATTCTACAATGGCTGAATTGTTGTTTTCCTTTGCACAACCTATGGTTCATTAAAAATTAGAATAAAATTTACAAAAGGAACTATTCAAAACTGTAAGAGAATACATGTACATTTATCAAGATATTTGTTAAACACTTTTAACTATTGAAAATCACTACACATTTTAAAGGGAATATAATCATAATACACTACGTTTATGTTGTATAGATGTAGTTGTGGTGCTTTTAATATATTTTTATGCGCCACCACCTACGGTAGTAGAGGGGCATTATGTTTTCTGGTCTGTGCCTCCGTTCGTTCGTCCGTCCGTCTGTGCATCTGTCTGTGCGTCCGTTCGCCTCAGGTTAAAGTTTTTGGTCAAGGTAGTTTTTGAAGAAGTTAAAGTTCAATCAATTTGAAACTTAGTACACATGTTTCCCATGATATGATCTTTCTAATTTTAATGCCAAAATATAGTTTTGACCCCAATTTCATGGTCCACTGAACAAAGAAAATGATAGTGCAAAGTTCAGGTTAAAGTTTTTGGTCAAGGTAGTTTTTGATGAAGTTAAAGTTACATCAACTTGAAACTTAGTACACATGTTCCCTATGATATGATCTTTCTAATTTTAATTCCAAATTTAAGTTTTGACCCCAATTTCACGGGCCACTGAACATAGAAAATGATTGTGCGAGTGGGGCATCCGTGTACTATGGACACATTCTTGTTTTCTCTCTAAATGTTTAAAAGATTTTTGCTCATACACCCATACTAATTATCTGAAAGGTTCTTTAGAAATAGAAAAAAATAATGATGGAAGTACAACACCCAAGCCATGTTCCTAAATACAATCCAAGGTACTATTTCTGTTTATTACAGAGGGAGCGACCTGAGGTAGCTGAAGTAGCAGACAAAGTAGATCTGAAACAACCAACAGGATTCAATTCTGATAGCTCAAGTTCTGGATCCTCAAGTTCTAGCTCTAGTGAATGTAGTACATGTGAAAGTTCTGATGATGAAACACAATCAAAATCAAGGAAAAGGTAAACAATACTCTTATTGATGATTGTCAGGTGTTAAAATTTTAACCGATCTGGACAGGTGTTTTGTATATAAATTAAAAAATGTGAGTTTTTGTAGCTCTATAGAAAAAGTATTAATTTTTCAATTCATAACTTTAAAACGTTTACTAGGCAGAGTCAGTTTGTTATGTAACTGGCAGTCTTACAGACAAAAAATATTTTTTCTCTGGCTGTATAGATGTGAAAGAATGTCTATTCCAGATTTTTACCTTCAAGTGTAAGACTGGAGAAGCTGCTCTTGTGCATAGCCCACCTCTTCTCTGAGAAATTTAATATTACAATTAAGCACAAACTTTCCTAACTTATTTTTATTTTGATTAATCAAAAATTACTATATACATTTAATATCTAGATAAGCGTACTCAATAAATATCAATTTTATTTAAAGAAGGACACAACATTCTATTTGGAAACTGAAAAAATCAAGTGTCATTTTGCAATAAGATACTCAATACTCAGAACAATACTTGAGTACTTGCTAAAATTCCTAGTGTAAATGAAACAGCCCTTGTCTCATTGGTACCCAAACCACATCTTCCTATATGTACTAAATTTAATGTAAAGAAACTTCCTTTCAAGTTGAATTACATAATTTTCACTTATTCAATGCATAATTTGTTTTAGGAAAAGAACTGTAAGTAATAGGTCCCGATCAATCACACCTAATGGAACAGTTCATGACTCGCTACGTCGAAGGAGATCTTACTCATCAGATAGCAGTGGAGGCAGTAAAACCACAGGCCGGAGCATCTCAAGTACACCAAAGAATTGTAGATAACAAAGATACTGTAATAATGTACACAACTTTATTTATTTTTGTATCAAGAGTTAGTCAAGTTAACATCAGAAAGGGTTTAAAATATTGTAATAAACTCCATTGCTCTCAGCTGTTTCAAAGGGAAATGTACATGTTGACATCAATTGTTTATTGAAAAACATTCAAAACCATAGAAGATATGTTTCATAATGTTTTAAAATTTGTTGTCCTTTTCAACCAATGAATGAGAAATGAAAGTGTCCATGAGTAGGTATTTATCAATCAAAATACTGTGGATTCATTATTATTTGTAAGGTTTCATGGGTACAAGTGAACCATACATTTAAATGTTCAACCAAAAACTAATTTCCATAAAGTTGTAGCCAGACTTTGGCAGAACTTCAAAATCACATATCCAGGAAAATGCTTGGTTTCTGCAATCCACAAAAATTGGTACCCACGAAAACAAATGAATCCTTAGCACAATTGATTTCATGCTTTGAGACACAATTGGGGATAGAAAATTAAATTTGTATTCTTAAAGTTTTTTTTCACAGCTCTATTGTTGGATGTTTGTAAGACTAAAATAATTTGTTGTTATTATCTACCATCAAAACTCCCAGATGCTGAATAACAAGTTGTATTAGAGATAACCTCATTTATTTTGTTTTACAGCTCTTCTATAAAAGCATGCAAAGCAAACCTTTGATCAACTTGCTTGCTATGTTTGATTGGATGTTTGTAAACAACAGGTAGGTAGTCTGATTCAGTCTGTTTACCATTTATTCGAATTCGTTTGGACAATAAACATTAACTTCATTTCATGTCAATTTTTATTGTCCAATCAAATACCAGTATATATAAAACAAACTGAAACTCCACCTACCTATTGTTTTCAAACATCTAAGCAAACATAGCAAGCAAGTTGATCAAAGTTTTGTTTTGCATTTTTTAATAGAAGAGCTGTAATAGTTCTCAAGAGAAGGATCTTTGAGATTACTTATTATTTTTTGTGTAAGCTTTTTTTTTTTTAAATAACTGTGTGAAAATGTTGAAACTGATAATGTTTAAATATTTCATCTAATTATGTTACATGCACTGTTGATAATTTTGTTGGCATAGAGACTATATTTAAAGCAGTTTTGAAGCATCTTTCAGGTCACACATAAATATTTTTCAAGGTCATTAACCCTCCCTTGCAGTATTCTTTCTTCAATTTCATATTTTCTTTACTTTTAAAAAAACTTCAATTTCATTAACAATTTTAGAGGGAAAACAAACATTAATACTTTAAGCATATTTTTATAAATATGGAAAAGAATGTGAATACCATTGCCTAAATTTCCAGAAAAAGATTGCTTTATGAAGCCTTAATACAGTTTCAAGCAGAGAGGTTTTATACAAAATATATTGTCAACATTGCAGTATTTTCTACTTCACAATATGTTATTTCAAAATGAGTTCATATTACCTTGATAATTCTTATGTACATAAATGTTGTTAGCTTTTGTTCTGTAGAAAGTTTTATTGCAAGATTAATATTTATGGCGTATGATTGACATTCAAAGAAGTATTTTATACTATTGATAGAGCATAGATTTTACATCTTAGAAATATAGTGCTGTCTGACATTGTTTTTCAGCATCTAAAGCATTCAGTATTATTTCCAGCATTATGATTGGTCGCTTAAACAATAGATGTTTAGCCAATAGGGTTACATTAATTTAATTATGGTTTATAAATATTTGAACTCTGTCTGCTCATAGTCCTTTAGTTGCTGAAAAAAAGAAATTTCTTCAAATGCTATCTAATATTTTGTACCAACAATAAAGAGGTAAAATAACACATGAGTTGCACAGTTATTTTACTATCAAATTTTCATGGTGACAAAAACTCATTTTTACCCATCACTTGCCCACTATTTTAACAAAAGATCAATCATATTCCTGTAAGAATAAGAGTTACTGACATGAGGAGTTAAAATTGACCTTACCATAGGTCTTGCTTGGTCATTAGTGATATCTTATCACCTTAAAATCACATAATGATCCACTAAAGACTTGAATTATATAATGTCATCAAATCATCAATTTCAGTTTTCTAACTTTATACTAGTCATCTTTGAAAGTAATTATTACAAAAAAATGATGTAAAAATAAAAAATATTGAATCTGTAAATAAAAAAAGACGAGAGTACTATTCATTTGTATATAACAGTGAAAATTACTGAATCTCTGCTATAATGGATTTCTCCAGTGCTAGTGGTGTGCTGGAATTTTAATCTAAACATTTCAATAACAAAATGTTTTGGCTAGGTATTGATTTAAAAAATGCACAATTAAAATTGCAAAACTTACACAGTTACTGGTAAAAACTAAAAATTTCTTATTCATTATACTTTTTGAAATGGTCATCTTTTACCCAACATTAAACCATGCAAACATATCAATAATGACAACTTGTTAATATTGTAAATAAAACATAGAATAAACAGAAAATTGTACAGCTATTTTATATCATGTCCCATATTAACTTCATCCAAATCTCATTTTACCAAAAAAAAAAAAAAACTTTTACAGTTAAAATAATAAAGCATGCAAACCAAGAGTTTGATTGCCTTGCTTGAAAACTTTGTTTGGTTATTTGCTCAGACATTGCAATTAAGATTGACACCTAAATGTTTACTATACACAAAGAGACCAAAGAGACCTCAGACACAACTGTCAAGTTGATATATGATGTAATATGGAAAAACCAGAACCTGTTTATTTTCTATTTTTTTATTAATCAAAATGTCAAATTTTAACCATCACATCATGATATTGATAAATTTATCTAATTTTTTACTCATTTGCATTGAATTTTTCATACTCTTTATAACTCATTTGTTATCATAAAATTGAGAATGGAAATTTTGGAATTTTCTTTTGAGATTGTTCTAATGTCATCAAATACATTCCCATATAATACTTTCTATAACCCAGCAATAGGAATACAATATAAATATGATAAGTTTTAAAACTTTATTATCTTTTTGGTAAGGATCACTTAGAGCCATAACCTTATTAACTTTTTGGTAGGGCCTTGACCTTATTAACTTTTTGGTAGAGTCTTGGTCTTACTTACTTTTTGGTAGGACTTTGGCTTTACTATTTAATATGTCCTTGTCTTATTTTAAAAACATTAACCTGAACTATAGACATAGGCTAAGCAATGAATTGTTAAAGATCTGGCATAGGTGCTTATTTTTTTTTCATAAACATTTAAAAACAGGACCAGTGATAACTACTGAAAATATTGATAAGTGCCTTTATAAAAACAATGTTAATTCTGATGCAGACTTCTTATCAAACATATTGTGAATTTTGTATTATAATGAATGGTCTTGATTACATAATAAATCCTGTTTTCAATAGCTAAATCCTGTACAAGCTGAACTATTTTTATACTGCTACCAGTGTAGTCAGATTGTATTTACCAGACTTTTTGTACATATTATTGACAGTAACTGATTGTATGTTAATGTAAACCAAGATCACCTGTTTGTGTTTCTATTTCATGTGTAGGAGTTCACATCTTTTAGATTAATTTGGACTTGGCTAGACACAGAATAGAAAACTTTACCTGTATCTATACATCATACAAATTAAGGTGGTATGGTGTCTTCCTCCATCTTGGATTGTAAAAAACAGAGAATGAAAGGTCCAGATTTTCCATCAAGTTAGCAAAATTTGATGCAGGAAAGCAGATGTTTAATGTACATTTTCATTTAAAAGTACCAATTTATAAGAATATAACTTCTAAATATTGATATTTTTGCAAATGTTAATTATTTTAGGTTGTTTTTAGTTTTTTTTTTAAATTGGCATTTTAAGGGGAGGTTACTCTAAAAAAGTGCATTTTCTGAAGGATTCTGTACGGAATTTTCCTATTTTGTATTTTAGCCAGAAAAAACATACGGTGACCCTATCTTTGCTTTTGATATTCTCAAAGCAGTGTCTGAAAGCTATCTTTTCCTGAAGTATTTAACAATTCTATCATTTTGTTTAGTTTCTAATCACAAAATGGTGTTTTTTCCTGTATAATCCATACAAAATGTGTCATTTTGTCCCGTCCTGTAGCTTGAGAAAATCCGCGGTGACCTATCATTTTTATCATATTTTTCAACATGTATCAAAAGATACAACGTTTTGGCAAAGTATTAACAAATTCTATCATTTTTATTTTAGACTCCCATACCACCTTAAGTGTGTATTCTAAGACAATGTATGATTATTCTGTATATCATGTGTCTCCTTGTCTGTTTTACTATAGAATGTAAGGTCTGCAAAATCTGTCACAAATAATTGTTAGTCTTTTACAATTCATCTAACTAATTGTCATCTAAGGTCACAAATGTTTTGCACATTGTGACAATTAGACTGTAATTCAAAATATTACATTTTTGTTATTAAAGCTGTTCTCTAAATAATGACTATGATCACAAAACTTGGTCTCTGCAAAATGATGTATAAGGTTTTTCTGGTGTGGTTGCATACAAAATACAAAGTGCCTCTGATATTCACCTTAAATGACCTAGTTTACTCCTCTCACCATACCCCAAAGATACAGGTTATTGTGGCAATTCATTTGTTCACTTGCGGATCACAGTTTGTGTCAGTAATTCTTTAAACCTGTAATTTGGGTTCAACAAAAATGTTAAAATATTTTGAATTTTGAATCATTAATGCATAGAACATCTACTATTAAAAAAGATTTAACTGGGCTTTCCAATGGAATGGATTTGTATGGCTAATGAACAGTCATTTGGGTCAATGGCTCTAGTTTAGTCCATGCAAAAACTTATGAACTGTTCAATCAATGGTTTTAAAATTTCATTTTAAAAGTTGTAACTGATGACACAAATTGAGGGCAAATTCATATGTGGCCATTTTCACTTTTAATGTTCAGATATAATGGTCCTTAATTAAAATAATTTAAAATTGGCATTTATAAATTTATGTAATACAAACATTTTGACGGTTACTGTAACTTGTTTTGGTATCTTTATGTATAACATTGATTTTGTAGTGAATTTTCAAATGGAGGGGAGGGGTAATGGTATGTTAGTACATTTGAAATTATGTCACCACATCTTACAACTTCAATATGCATACACATTGTATTACGGTAAAGATTATCATAAAAGTACCATGCACAAAACCTTAGACTACTTTTACTGTGTAATAGAAGTCTCAATTAAAACATGTAAATTTCTTGTATAGATTCAAGTTTCCTTTATTGTTAGGAGAGTTATAAATTATGTTATATATTAAAAATTGATAACTTTTATATTTCTGTATTTGGTTTTTTTATACGACCGCAAAATTTGAAAAAAATTTCGTCGTATATTGCTATCACGTTGGCGTCGTCGTCGTCGTCCGAATACTTTTTGTTTTCGCACTCTAACTTTAGTAAAAGTGAATGGAAATCTATGAAATTTTAACACAAGGTTTATGACCACAAAAGGAAGGTTGGTATTGATTTTGGGAGTTTTGGTCCCAACATTTTAGGAATTAGGGGCCAAAAAGGGCCCAAATAAGCATTTTCTTGGTTTTCGCACTATAACTTTAGTTTAAGTTAATAGAAATCTATGAAATTTTGACACAAGGTTTATGACCACAAAAGAACGGTTGGGATTGATTTTGGGAGTTTTGGTTTCAACAGTTTAGGAATTAGGGGCCAAAAAAGGGCCCAAATAAGCATTATTCTTGGTTTTCACACAATAACTTTAGTTTAAGTAAATAGAAATCAATGAAATTTAAACACAATGTTAATGACTACAAAAGGAAGGTTGGTATTGATTTTGGGAGTTTAGGTCCCAACAGTATAGGAATTAGGGGCCAAAAAGGGACCTAAATAAGCATTTTTCTTGGTTTTCGCACCATAACGTTAGTATAAGTAAATAGAAATCTATGAAATTTAAACACAAGGTTTATGACCATAAAAGGAAGGTTGATATTGATTTTGGGAGTTTTGGTCCCAACAGAATAAGGGGCCCAAAGGGTCCAAAATTAAACTTTGTTTGATTTCATCAAAAATTGAATAAATGGGGTTCTTTGATATACCAAATCTAACTGTGTATGTAGATTCTTCATTTTTGGTCCTGTTTTCAAATTGGTCTACACTAAAGTCCAAAGGGTCCAAAATTAAACTTAGTCTGATTTTAACAAAAATTGAAATCTTGGGGTTCTTTGATATGCTGAATCCAAAAATGTACTTAGATTTTTTATTATGGGCCCAGTTTTCAAGTTGGTCCAAATCAGGATCTAAAATTATTATATTAAGTATTGTGCAATAGCAAGTCTTTTCAATTGCACAGTATTGCGCAATGGCAAGAAATATCTAATTGCACATTATTGTGAAATAGCAAATTTTTATTAATTAGAGTTATCTTTCTTTGTCCAGAATAGTAAGCAAGAAATATCTAATTGCAAAATATTGTGCAATAGCAAGATTTTGTTTTAATTGGAGTTATCTTTCTTTGTCCAGAATCAACTTAAATCTTTGTTATATACAATATACAATGTATATTCACTTTTTACTACCAACTGATAAATTAAAATAATCTTTACCATTCAGTGATAACAAGCAGTTTTTTTACATCTTAATATTTTATGATGTATTTAAATGAGTAGTTATTGTTGCAAACTCCATTAGAAATTTTAATTGAGATTAGTTTTGGAATAAGGGAAAGGGGGATGTGATTAAAAAAATTGGGTTCAATTTTTCTCATTTGAAATTTCATAAATAAAAAAGAAAATTTCTTCAAACATTTTTTTGAGAGGATTAATATTCAACAGCATAGTGAATTGCTCTTTAGAAGAGAAAACAAAAATTTTAAGTTCATTAGAACACATTCATTCTGTGTCAGAAACCTATGCTGTGTCAACTATTTAATCACAATCCAAATTTAGAGCTAAACCCAGCTTGAATGTTGTGTCCATACTTGCCCCAACCGTTCAGGGTTCAACCTCTGCGGTCGTATAAAGCTACGCCCTGCGGAGCATCTGGTTTTCAACTGCCAACCATTAAGTACTGAAATAACTTAGTTGTTGATCAATTTTCCCTCAGCATATGGAGCCTTTAAATGATCTAATCGGATGCTGTTTGTTGCTGGACAAGTAATATCCTGTATATAGCTATAATACTGTACAAATGATGCTTTATTACAAATCAGCTGTTCTGGAAAAAATACTTAACCTACCATTTTTAGCACCAAATTGTATTTATAAGCAAAGAATCCATTGTGGTTGCTAGATTTTATAGATTCTCAAACCAAACAATCATGGAATGTGCACAATATATGCATTCAAACATTTTTGGCTCCATCCTTTCATGTTTTTCTTTTCTATGCTTGTGGTTAATGCTATAAAATTATCTATTACTTTGATATAATTGTTTCAAACAAACCTTTGTCATTATATGTATTCTCTCATGTGGGTAATCAAAGAATTTGTGACAGAGCTGTGCCATGTTCTTATAAATGTTTTTTTAATGCCTGCCCCACCTACGATAGTAGAGGGGCATTATGTTTCTGGTCTGTGTGTCTGTCCGTCCGTCCGTCTGTCCTGCTTCAGGTTAAAGTTTTTGGTCAAGGTAGTTTTTGATGAAGCTGAAGACCAATCAACTTGAAACTTAGTACACATGTGTCTTATGATATGATCTATCTAATTTTAAAGCCAAACTAAACTTTTGACCACAATTTCAAGGAACATAGAAAATGAAAGTGTGAGTTTCAGGTTAAAGTTTTTGGTCAAGGTAGTTTTTGATGAAGTTGAAGTCCAATCAACTTGAAACTTAGTACACATGTTTCATTTGGTATGATCTTTCTAAATGTAATTCCAAATAAGATTGTTTTATCCAATTAATGGTCCATTGAACATGGAAAATGATAGTGCGAGTGGGGCATCCACGTACTTTGGATACATTCTTGTTTTGCTTTTTGTTCATATTTGTCTTTATTTGCCCATCTGACCTTGACATTTTTCTTCAAAATTTTACCTACCGCAGTCAGAAATATGAGCTTGAATTGATTTTACCAGGAAATACAGGTTAATAAGAAATACTGTCCCCAGTCTTCAAGATGATGCAGTGATCAACTTCACCATGTTTACATGCAATAAAATTAACATACATATAAAACAGATTTTTTTAGTTTACAAGTTCATTGATTTGAGATATACATCACCAGAACACACAAACATGAACAATTTTCTAAAGATTTATTAAGGTAATTATCTATAATACTATTATACATCTATTGCTTCTCATACACTACAATGAAAAGAAACTGACAGACACAACTGATTTTACACATATTTCTGCTCATACACTTCTATTTAAAGGAACTGACAGACACTATTGTGTATACACCTAATGATGCTGCTCATACACTACTATGAAAAGGAACTGACAGGCACTACTGTGTATACACAGAATGCTGCTCATACACTTCTATTAAAAGGAACTGACAGACACTACTGTGTATACACAGAATGCTGCTCATACACTTCTACTAAAAGGAACTGACAAACACTACTGTGTATACACAGAATGCTGCTCATACACTTCTATGAAAAGGAACTGACAGACACTACTGTGATACATAGAATGCTGTTCATACACTACTATGAAAAGGAACTGACAGACACTACTGTTTATACACAGAATGCTGCTCATACACTACTATGAAAAGGAACTGACAGACACTACTGTGTATACACAGAATGCTGCTCATACACTACTATGAAAAGGAACTGACAGACACTACTGATTATACACCTAATGCTGCTCATACACTACTATGAAAAGGAACTGACAGACACTACTGTTTATACGCAGAATGCTGCTCATACACTACTATGAAAAGGAACTGACAGACACTACTGTGTATACACAGAATGCTGCTCATACACTTCTATTAAAAGGAACTGAAGACACTACTGTGTATACAGTATACACAGAATGCTGCTCATACACTTCTATGAACAGGAACTGACAGACACTACTGTGTATACACAGAATGCTGCTCATACACTACTATGAAAAGAAACTGACAGACACTACTGTGTATACACAGATTGCTGCTCATACACTACCATGAAAAGGATCTGACAGACACTACTGTGTATACACAGAATGCTGCTCATACACTACTATGAAAGGGAACTGACAGACACTACTGATTTTACACATAATTCTACTAATACTCTAATATGAGAAGGAACTGACAGACACTACTGTTTATACACCTAATGCTGCTCATACGCTACTATGGCTGAGAAGGAACTGACAGACACAACTGCTTTTACACCTAATGCTGCTCATACTCTAATATGAGAAGGAACTGACATACACTACTGCTTATACACCTAATACTGCTCATACATTAGTATGAGAAGGAACTGACAGACACTACTGTTTATACACCTAATGCTGCTCATTCGCTACTGTGGCTGAGAAGGAACTGACAGACACTACTACTACTACTCATACACTACATCAAGAAGGAACTGACAGACACTACTACTACTCATACACTACAACAAGAAGGAACTGACAGACACTACTACTACTACTCATACACTACAACAAGAAGGAACTGACAGACACTACTACTACTACTCATACACTACAACAAGAAGGAACTGACAGACACTACTACTACTACTCATACACTGCAGCAAGAAGGAACTGACAGACACTACTACTACTACTCATACACTAAAACAAGAAGGAACTGACAGACACTACTACTACTACTCATACACTACAACAAGATGGAACTGACAGACACTACCACTACTACTCATACACTACAACAAGAAGGAACTGACAGACACTACTACTACTACTCATACACTACAACGAGCTACTACTACTCATACATACACTACAACGAGAAAGAACTGACAGACACTACTGCATATATGTAACTGCGTCTTCTCATACATTACAATGAAAAGAAACTGACAGACACAACTGTTTATGTAACTACTGCAGCTGCACATACTCAAATATGAGAAGGAACAAACAGATACAAATGCATATGTAACTACTTCTGCTCAAACACTACTATGAGAAGAAACTGACAAACAATACTGCTTACTAGTATACATGAAGATAAAAAGATGTGGTATGATTGCCCGTGAAACCTCACTCTACAGAACACTAAATAACACAAAAATTAACAACTATATATGTTTGTCACCGTACAGCCTTCAACAATGAGCAATTCACAAACTACATACATTATAATTGTTATTGGGTGTTAAGTATAACGTAGAGTATAATGTATACAGCTGAAGCCCTGTCTATCTATTGGTTGCAAAGGTCAATTTTAATTAAAATGCTTGATCAAACATATATACAAACAAAACAAGCAAGCCAACCAAACCTTTAAACTACAAACATTAGGGAAAATAGCTTTAAAAGTCTTACGGACAATAAAACACTTTCAACAAAAATGGTGAAAACGGGGGATTGTTATTTAACCTCCACAACTGCAATTGATGCATGCAGATTTGTACGGGAATTGTATATAAAAAGATTTAAAATGCACGACTCAAATTTATTTACAAACATTATATAAAATTTTATTCATCTTCATCGCCCCTTATCATACACGATGATCTTCTTTGACTTTCTCTCTGAAGTCTAAGCTTTCTGTCGTGTTCTGTTTCATTTACCCTTTCAGCATCCTCGACAGCTTTAGGCTTCTTCACTAAATTAACCCATTTACCTTTGAATTTTTGAAGCAACATTTGCCTCTGAACTCTCGTTACTAAATGCCGCAATGCGTTTCTCGACGGATCTTCAATATTTTCTTCTGCTTCTCTGATTTGTCTTGCGCGTTCTTCCGCTACTAGCTTGTTTGCGATATTTGTTGTAACTTTCCGTAATAACTGTTCCTGCATGATCGTCTTCTGTTCTATAACTTTGTTTTGGTATTTTGTTTCCTCATTGTTTTCTTTCGCTTCCACTTCGTTGAAGGCTCGTACAAGACTATTTAGTGCTACTTTCATTATTTTTTGTTCTTTTGTGGGGTTTGAATTAGTTGGATGTTCTGACATTCGGCGCCTTTTTTCATTTTCGAAAGCAAGTCTTGTGTCGTTCGCGGCAAAAGTGTGTACTACCTTTGCAAGGGATTCGTCCAGCATCTCGGACATAGCTAATTGGTATTCTTTGACCACGTCCTCTTGCTTATTCTCAAGATTAAGTTGTGCTTCCTCAATATTTTTGTTCACAAGAGATCTTTTAAAATTAGTGTCTGTCATTCCATCAACTAAATTTTCAATACTTGGTGTCCTGTGTTTGTTGTCATAAATTCCACGAAGAACTTTTATTCTGTGTTGACGCTCCTCTTCCATCTCTTCATTTTGTTGTTTTCCAAATTTCTTCCTCATCAACTCCCAGTGAAGCAAATCTTTATTTTCATAAACTATGGACTTCTTTTTATCTTCTTCGAGTCCAATCCTGCCGTAATTATACACCATCACATTGTCGAACTCCCTATTTAAATTTTCAAGTTTGGATAATGCTTCTAATCCCTTTTCCTCATTACCTACTTCTAACTGTCTTTCTTGTTCTCCCAGAATAGCCTTCCTAATTGCATAGCGTGTAAGCCGTGGTGTAGACCTCTGAAGGTGTGAAGGGATGTCAACATCCCAATGTGTTCCGCCGTATGCTGGACGTTGGGTGGCTAGAACGGCATGTCTGGTGTCTCTCAGATGGTAGTGACCAGGTTGTCTTTTGATACCAATTTTTATACAAGTCTGTGCCTTTGCTTGTTTAAGTTGCTCCTTGAAGGAACCTAGATACTTTTTAACTTGAACTTCTTCAACACTATCCGTGTCACTGTCACTTTCACTGCTAGACATTTTGGTGGTTTCAATAAGACGTTGACATGGAGATATTCATCTCTCTATGACGCTAACGGCTTCGTACGTGTTACGCTAAAAATAGACGAAGAAACGTTCGAAGGAGTCATGTTACTAGTATATTGTCCGACCACTTTGATTTTAAAGAATGGGAAGAAAAGGGAGTAGATTTCAGTATTATCTGGCATTTATTAAAAAAAGGCAGTGGCTGTTTCGGTCGGCGCCGGCAAAAATAGAAAATGTGACATTTTGCCGGCTCTGTTGAAAATATATGAATTAAAGCCGGTAAAATAACACTTTTAAATAGCTATAAAGGCGCATGATGAGCAAAGCCCTGGATATTATCTTGAATACACACGAAATGTTAGTTACATTTTGGAAACAAACACATATCAGATGCATTTTGTCTATCCTATTTTGCATCTGCATACAAGTGTGGACACAGATTAGTGTAGATTGTATGATTGGATGTTTGACAGTGTTTTCTGACAAAAAAGAATTTTCTGGTTTTATATGAATAGTTTCACAACATACATATATTACCACTGATAAATTCAACGTTAATTAGAAGAAGAAAAACATTGTTAGGATTAATTCATATAAAGAATCGGTTTACACTTTCGTCCGTGCTGAGAGATATATTTATGGATCTTATTGAGATGGTTTTTTTTTACTATTTCTGTTTCTCTTTCTATCATAGTGTCTGCGAAAACACAAAATTCATCTGTGAATGACATTAACTCCTCTCAGGGGTCAAATGGCGATTTCGAAGAAGTTTTAAATACGGGTATTTTTTGATGAGCATTTCTGCTATAGATACATTGTTGTCAATGGGCCACAGATGCCCAAGCTTGTAAATATACACGAATTAATATATTACAAGTAAAAGATTTTTTTAAAAAGGACTGTAAAAACCATCCAATTTCATGCATGGTCTGTGTTTGTTGGTTATATGAATTGTATAAGTCTCATAAGATTTGGTTGGGGCAAACTCAAGTAAGAAAACGGAAACTAAAAAAATAGCAATTTTATGTGAATGAAGAGGCATAACTCATAAACGATAACAGTGACACCAACCAATTTCAAATTTAACCTGTGTTTTGTGTTTATTAGCATTAGTATAAGTTTTAAAGCATTTGGTTGAGGCACACTAAACTTAGAACGGAAACCAATTTTGAGGACGTACTCTATGTGACAGACAAGGGTGACATTTAATGCACCCTTCGCCTAGTGGCGGGGCATGATAATCAAAGAATGGATAAACATGAGTATTCAGGGGCAATAACTAATATAAAGAATATGTTGACTTTTTCGATCATGTTGACTAATTTCTATATGCTATTGTGATGAATATTTTTCTAGTAACAGTTTCTCTCTATTTCAAAAATCATCTTTCAAGGACCACAACTGCTTCACGGGGTCAATTGACGATTTCCGACATGTTGACTTATTCGTAGATCTTGTTTGTCTTATTACAAATTCTCTCTATAGTTTCTGCAACAAGAGTGCACACGCTGAAATGTCTCGTCTTCTTTACTAATCATTGATATTATGTTGACAGTCCTAAATATAAAGCTTTCTTACAACTGTCACATAAACCTAACACTAACCAAGAAAACTAAACATTGACCACTGAACCATGAAAATGAGGTCAATGTCAGATGAACCATGCCAGGCAGACATATACAGCTAACAATTCTTCCATACAACAAATAAAGTTGACCTATTGCTTATAGTTTAAGAAAAACAGACCAAAACACAAAAACTTAACACTGAGCAATGAACCGTAAAAATGAGGTCATGGTCAAATAAAACATACGTGACTGACATATAGATAATAAAATATAGTTAACCTATTGCATATAGTATTAGAAAAAAAGACCAAAACTCAAAAACTTAACTTTCATCACTGAACCATAAAAATGAGGTCAAGGTCAGATGACACCTGCTAGCTATAGACATGTACACCTTATAATCATTTCATACATCAAATATAGTAGACCTATTTCATGCAGTATAAGAAAAACAGACCAACACAAAAACTTAACTACAACCACTGAACCATGAAAATGAGGTTAAGATCAGACGACACCTACCATATGGACATGTACACCTTACAGTACAGTCCATCTATACAAGACCTATTGCTTATAGTATCTGAGATATGAACTTGACCACCAAAACTTAATTAACCTTGTTCACTGATCCTTGAAATGAGGTCAATGTCAACAACAAATGGAAGTTTTTAACGACCTTGACTGGCTATACAGCCCTTGCACGGTCGGTCAATGTCAAATGAAAACTGTCTTACATTTATAAGGACCTTGCAAAGTACCCACATACCAAATATTGTTATCCTATTACTTATTATAATGAGAGAGAATTTAACATTACAAAAAAATCTAAACTTTTTTTTCAGGTAGTCACTGAACCATGAAAATGAGGTCAAGGACATTGGACATGTGACTGACGTAAACTTCGAAAATTTCATCAGACATCGACCTGCTACATGTATCAATTTTTAATTTATCTACAAATTAAAGATAATTTTACCTGATTTCAATTTTGTTCTGAAAGCTTTAGAGATTTAAGTCAAGAACTGCTATCCTCCTTTCAAAAAGATCCCTAAAAAAAAACAGACCTTTACGAACATGAGTGTTGGCCATTCTGTTATTTATATCTCAAGAACTATATAGTTGTTGAGAAATATTTTATAAGTAAAAAATATTTAACATCTATGCTTAATTTCGAACAACAGCCATGTTTGTTGGTGAAACTTATCCTCAATACAACTTCAAAACTAGATTTCCTAAATAACATTCAGCTACGGTTGGCAACATATCACCCAATAGTTTCAGAGGAGATGATTCTTTGAAAAGTTTACAATAATAGACGGACAGACGGATGACGGCAGACGAAAAGTAATGGGAAAGCTCAAATGACCTTTAAAAGCAAGGTGAGCCTAAAAATCAATCTCAATATATGCGGAACTTCAAGACAAAGAGGATGTAATTTTGTCAATTGATTTTCAAGGAAATTAAAGTGAATAAAATTATTTATTTTTGGTGTTAAGTGCCACTCTCAGCACTCTTGGCTATATCATTGCAGACAGTTTGTTTTGTGTTGGTAAAGAAATTAATGACAGTCACCTGCAACAAGAACAATGACAATTCTCCAAGATTTGCTTTTGATCATTGATCTCTTGGAATAGCTTGTTATCCTTTGAAGGAAGTGCTATGAGATATGAAGACCTTAATCACGTAAAAAGACTGAACTGTGACATTTTCTGTGACACCCAAACTATTAGTTTATTTTTTTCCATTCAGATGCCTTTTATAGTTTTCTATGCTGTATGGGTTTTGTTCATTGTTGAAGGCTGTATAAAGGTGGCCTATAGTTGCTAACCATCTTAGTCATTTGGTCTCTGATGGACTGTTGCCTCATTAGGAATAGTACATCTTCTTTTTATTATAATTTTATTTATGACGGACACAAAGTGGTTGCAAAGGCTCATCTATGCTCTTTGGACAAGTTATTAAAAAAAAACCTTGGTCCTTGGTTAGATAATAAAATTGTGTTTTCCTTGCTTTTTGGTAATATGGTGAAATTGTGTTTTACATGTGATGAAATTGTGTTTTCTTGCTTTTTGATAATGTTATGAAATTGTGTTTTCTTGCTTTTTGGTAATGTGATGAAATTGTGTTTTCTTGCTTTTTGATAATGTTATGAAATTGTGTTTTCCTTGCTTTTTGGTAATGTGATGAAATTGTGTTTTCCTTGGTCTTTTGGTAATGTGATGCAATTGTGTTTTCCTTGGTCTTTTGGTAATGTGATGAAATTGTGTTTTCTTATTTTTTGATAATGTGATTAAATTGTGTTTCCTTCCTTTTTGGTAATGTGATGAAATTTCCTTGCTTTTTAGAAATTTTATGAAATTGTGTTTTCTTGCTTTATGGTAATGTGATGAAATTGTGTTTCCTTGCTTTTTGGTAATGTGATGAAATTGTGTTTTCCTTGCTTTTTGGTAATGTGATGAAATTATGTTTTTCTTGCTTTTTGGTGATGTGATGAAATTGTGTTTCCTTGCTTATTGGTAATGTGATGAAATTGTGTTTTCCTTGCTCCATGGTAATGTGATGAAATTATGTTTTCCTTGCTTTTTGGTGATGTGATGAAATTGTGTTTTCCTTGCTTTTTGGTAATGTGATGAAATTGTGTTTTCTTGCTTTTTGGTAATGTGATGAAATTGTGTTTTCTTGCTTTTTGGTAATATGGTGGAATTGTGTTTTTAGCTTTTTGGTAATGTGATGAAATTGTGTTTTCTTGCTTTTTGGTAATAAGATGAAATTGTGTTTTCTTGCTTTTTGGTAATGTAATGACATTGTGTTTTCTTGCTTTTTGGTAATGTAATGAAATTGTGATTTCTTGCTCTTTGCTAATGTGATGAAATTGTGTTTTCTTGCTTTTTGGTAATGTGATGAAATTGTGTTTCCTTGCTTATTGGTAATGTGATGAAATTGTGTTTTCTTTGCTTTTTGGTAATGTGATGAAATTGTGTTTTCCTTGCTCCATGGTAATGTGATGAAATTATGTTTTCCTTGCTTTTTGGTGATGTGATGAAATTGTGTTTTCCTTGCTTTTTGGTAATGTGATGAAATTGTGTTTTCTTGCTTTTTGGTAATGTGATGACATTGTGTTTTCTTTCTTTTTGGTAATGTAATGAAATTGTGATTTCTTGCTCTTTGCTAAGTGATGAAATTGTGTTTTCTTGCTTTTTGGTAATGTGATGAAATTGTGTTTCCTTGCTTTTTGGTAATATGGTGGAATTGTGTTTTTAGCTTTTTGGTAATGTGATGAAATTGTGTTTTCTTGCTTTTTGGTAATAAGATGAAATTGTGTTTTCTTGCTTTTTGGTAATGTAATGACATTGTGTTTTCTTTCTTTTTGGTAATGTAATGAAATTGTGATTTCTTGCTCTTTGCTAATGTGATGAAATTGTGTTTTCTTGCTTTTTGGTAATGTGATGAAATTGTGTTTCCTTGCTTATTGGTAATGTGATGAAATTGTGTTTTCTTTGCTTTTTGGTAATGTGATGAAATTTCCTTGCTTTTTGGTAATGTGATGAAATTTCCTTGCTTTTTGGTTATGTGATGAAATTTCCTTGCTTTTTGGTAATGTGATGAAATAGTGTTTTCCTTGCTTTTTGATAATGTGATGAAATTGTGTTTTCCTTGCTTTTAGGTAATTTGATGAAATTTCCTTGCTTTTTGGTAATGTGATGAAATTGTGTTATCTTGCTTTTTATGCCCCACCTATGATAGTAGAGGGGCATTATGTTTTCTTGTCTGTGCCTCCGTTCGTCCGTCCGGTTAGAGTTTTTGGTCAAGGTAGTTTTTGATGAAGCTGAAGTCCAATCAACTTGAAACTTAATACACATGTTCCGCATGATATGATCTTTCTAATTTTAATGCCAAATTATAGTTTTGACCCCAATTTCATAGTCCACTGAACATAGAAAATGATAGTGCAAAGTTCAGGTTAAAGTTTTTGGTCAAGGTAGTTTTTGATGAAGTTAAAGTTACATCAACTTGAAACTTAGTACACATGTTCCCTATGATATGATCTTTCTAATTTTAATTCCAAATTAAAGTTTTGACCCCAATTTCACGGTCCACTGAACATAGAAAATGATAGTGGGAGTGGGGCATTCGTGTACTATGGACACATTCTTGTTGGTAATGTGATGAAATTGTGTTTTTCCTGCTTTATGGTAATGTGATGAAATTGTCTTTTCCTTTCTTTTTGGTAATGTGATGAAATTGTGTTTTCTTGCTTTTTGGTAATATAATGAAATTGTGTTTTCCTTGCTTTTTGGTAATATGATGAAATTGTGTTTTCCTTGCTCTTGGGTGAGGTAATGAAATAGTGTTTTTCTTGCTCTTTTGTGAGGTAATGAAATTGTGTTTTCCATGCTTTTTGGTCAGGTGATAAAATCATGTTTTCCATGCTTTTCTGTCAGGTGAAGAAATGGTGTTTTCCTTGCTATTTTGTCAGATGGTGAATTTTGTTTTCATTGCTCTTTGGTAAGATAAACTGAAATAATGTCAGTGGATGAAAATTTGTTTTCTAATTTCAGCATCAAATAAAAGTCAAAATCAATATAATATTAAAATTTTATTGAAAGACTTAATAATGCATAGAAGTACATAACAAAACAAGAATATCTTTTTTTTCAAACTTTGAACACTAGTGTATGATTATATCTATCATGATTGGTTTGTAGGTGTTTTCAAAGATTTCATTAATATTATATCAATGAATTTTTACAGAAAATATTATGACTAAAATTGATTGTAAGTTATACAAAATTGTTCATGACCCAAATGAATTACTTTGTGTAAGAATTTTGTGTGTGATAAAAGTCACAGGAAATAGATTGTACATTCAACAAGATTTGAGGGACACAAAATCAAAACATCCCCCCCCCCAAAAAAAAGCATAGTTTTAACAAATATCTAAGAAAAAGAACCATTGAGTGCATTTTAGCACCAAGTAAACATTTTTAAGACTCTTATTGTTCAAACAGACAAATACTGTGGTAGATTATTTAATAGCAATACACTTACAGGTACCAAAATCATAAGAATGTTGCCAAAACTCTATGTTTTACAGAAAATGCTTTAATAAATGGGACATCATAAATACTTGTCATGCTTGTGTTCTGATGCCCATCTGTCAGTAGGGAGAGGAAAAACAAAAATTTGATCTAAAAGGAAGCAATAATCTCTTTGTATTTTTTTTCAAATTTGAAAGATCAAATGAACCCTAAAGAACATTTCCATTAATAAACTTAAATAATTTAGTATTAGGCCAACTAAAATTAATTAGTAGATTTTCATCCAAATTTTTGAAAAAAATGGGGCGGGTGGGAGGATTTTATTTTTTTTAATTTTATTTCATATGAAACCATTTTGTGACGAGTTCTTCATGTATGCAAGTGTAATAATAAGCTTATATCATGTATACACAGGTATGAGGAATCTTACATTATTTTTCAAATCCTAAAATACATGTCTCTAATTGAGCTAGGCTTTAGAACATGTTAGAAACTAAACAACAAAGACGTGTAGAAATGCTCTCTTCAGTTGGACTTTCTACACCAAATGTATTTGGGTTCCTAAACGATTGTTTTTAGTACCCATAAAATGAAGCAAATGCATTGGTATGCAACACAATTATTATGAGTACAGAATAAAATGAAAACACAAACAGTGTTTAAAATAATAGGGTTGGTACTTATGCATTTATGCAAGATGAAAATATAATTACCATGTAAAACACATGTGGACTTAATAAAAAAAAAGAAGTTGTTGTTTAATGACCCTTTTGGGGATATTGGGAAATTTTGTGTTAATCAACAAGAAAAGACAGTCATGGGTAAAATCTAAGGTCTTCTGTAAATAAATAAGCGTATGTTAGTCGACTTTTTAAACTCAATAAACAAGTTCGTGTTTGTGTTTCAATATCTTTAATCCAGTCATGTTTTCTGTATCAATGGGTTCCACGATTTTTGCGCTTTGGATATCTTTCTTATTTAAACTTCCTGACACAAAGTTATTGCCTAAAAAAATCCAGTTTTCTAATCACAGAAATTTGTGACATACCGCGATTTGTGGTCTAGGACACAGCGTTTTTCTCGTAACACGAGTATTTCACGTCATTCATCAGTTTTTACTCTCGAAAGATGATGTTGTCATGATAGAGCAGCAGAATATGTCGACAATCATTTTGGTTAGATTTACTCGAGGTACAAAACCGAAAATTGAAACAGGAATGCATAAATGAAACGAAATTTTAACGGTTATCGGTAACGGAAACGAACAAAATTCGTAAATCGTAAATTTTATAAAATAAAAAACATCGGGGCGGGACGATTTCAGAGGGGCGGGCGGGGATGAAAATCTATCAATTAATTTTAATTGGCCATATCAAACATTTTTTTTTATTAGAATAAAACAAATTTATATAGTTCTAATTTGTATTATGCTAATGTGATATCCACCTACATATATATTTTGTTGGTATGGTTCCTTTTCAAATAAACAAACAATAAAAAAAAAAACCTTGTTTAAAACATATTTTGTAATAAAGAATTAATGCCAATTAATAAATAAATAAATTAACTAATAAATAAACACAAAGAAAATTTTAACACATCTATGAAAAGAATGTCAAGCACGCTACAAACAAAAAAACAAAACTTAGCTATGATTTAACAACAAAACAATATACATCACATAAACAGCAAAAGTACATGATATGGAGATTGGACAAATATAACAAAGAAAAAACTCTTCAAATCATTTGTGATCATAAAAACGGTGTGATTGTTAACATATAAAATTACGAACATGTGTAAGTTACCTGGGTATTTATAATTTTTTACAAACTTCAAGGTCTCCAAAGTATATTACAACCTTACAATTTAACCCACTTGTTTTGGTGACCATGCCTAACTTTATAAGTTATTAAGACATACATTTATTATTCATATTAGAATGAACATGTTGTCTTCAGTTCCAAAGTGGACTTGCATGTTTAATGTTGCATCTTTGGCAAATTTAACCTTATATGGTTTGGCTGGGATACCAATTTACATGGATCAACTTGTTCCAAAGTGGACTTGCATGTTTAATGTTGCATCTTTGGCAAATTTAACCTTATATGGTTTGGCTGGGATACCAATTTACATGGATCAACTTAATCTGATTAAGTGCCTATTGCCTAACCACAAATTAAAAGGATGAATGCAGTGCAAATTATGTTGTCTTCAGTTCCAAAGTGGACTTGCATGTTTAATGTTGTATCTTTGGCAAATTTAACCTTATATGGTTTGGCTGGGATACCAATTTACATGGATCAACTTAATCTGATTAAGTGCCTATTGCCTAACCACAAATTAAAAGGATGAATGCAGTGCAAATTATGTTGTCTTCAGTTCCAAAGTGGACTTGCATGTTTAATGTTGCATCTTTGGCAAATTTAACCTTATATGGTTTGGCTGGGATACCAATTTACATGGATCAACTTAATCTGATTAAGTGCCTATTGCTTAACCACAAATTAAAAGGATGAATGCAGTGCAAATTTTATATAGGCCAGTATACAAAATGTACAAACTAGCAAAACTAAGAAATAAAATATCCATGAAAATACAAATAAAATTCACAAAATTTGGACCCATGAAATGATTAAAATAGTTTCCATTTTTTTTTTGGTCTCAAACATGATAAAGAGTAATAGAAGAAACTTTCTGTGCAAATAGAAATCATAATCATTGAATTATTATCTCCCTTTTACTATTTTTTTTCAAAAACTTCCTTTTTCTACATGTTGTTGTTTACAATTAATGTTTCCCAAAGCAATCATACTTTGTGTATCTATTTTCTGATGCTGTCAAAAATTTTGCAAAATCAGGCTCACTATATACATGATATAAATAAATAATTATCAAATATATTTGTTTGTTTGTGTGAAATGTATGACACATTTACTGAAGACTTTTGATATGTAAATTTCCTGTTTCTTTCAAGCAGATATCAGTTTGAGTAAAGACTTGGTTGTATTTTTCTCTTCTGGTGCAGTTTTTATTGACATAAGTTCTGATGCAGGACAAAATGGTTCAGTTTTGATATTCTTGCTATTTTCCTGATTGTATGGACAGATCTTTAAATGCTCAAACAGACCATTCCCTGTATGGTATTGCCATTTCCTCACTGGAGTAAAGCTTGTACTAAAACACCATTTCTGAAAAGAGACATACTTATTAAAGTTTTTTTTTATAAATTTTGAATTTCAAACCTTTTTTTTTGTATACATTGTTCATAATTTCAAAGAAGCTTGTAAATACAAATATATGAATAACATTTTTTTGGTAAAATGATACGGCTGTGTTTCTGAAAAAAATCTGTCTTCACTGCTTAAGCTGTAGCTTTTTAAAATACAACGTACATTTACATATATAATTTGTTTTTACCTTCTTTGAAGGACAACATTATAACTTACATGACTAATGATTAACATGATGGATGCAAATCTTTGTGAAATGTTCAATGGATATTTAAATATTATTGTATATATATATATGTATATTTTAAATATACATATACTATATTATACTATAAATAATTTATAATATAGTCACAAATGTAATTACAACATACTTCTGGGGCTTATATTAATGCATGGAGTATTAAAAACTATTAACCCACTATTAATATATAAACACAATTAATACATGCATTCAACTTCTGGTATGTATTTGTTACTTTGTCCCCTATAAAATTTTAATACTTAAACCTACCCAGTATGCAATGGTCCATGAAGGTTTAACACCATCCCCTCTTGCCTGCCAAACTGGTATAACCATGCCCTTCTGGTCAAGGCGTGAAGCACAAACATCTCTTAATAGTTTTGAAGTTAAAGAGAGATTGCATAGACTGAAACTGTCTAAAAACACAACAATGTGTTGTAGCACCTCAAATGGAAGACAGTCAAGGTAAATCTTTCCATCAGAAGATGGGAAACTACTTGCACTATCACATAATCTATTGCACTGATATTTTGGAAGGATTTTTATGTTTGAGTCATATTTTTGTGATGTAGTTATCTCTGGAGTTGCTTCCCTTAGTTTTCGCTTATCTGACTCTATAACAGAGCAGTTTTTGCATTGCACTTCCTCCATTTTTTCTTCCTTCATTTGATCCTCTGAATTTGTAATAGCTAGCCCAAAGCTTTCTTGTAATGCGCTATGTACTATTTTCCCTTTAGGTTCTAAGGGAGATAACTTTTGACAAGAATAATCACATCCCATGTAGGCAAGGGGACATCTGAACTCCATCATTCCATTTAACCCACAGTGGATATCATTATGAACATTTTTGAAATGCCAGGGATACTCGTCTCTTCTAAAATCTTGAGCACAGAGAAAAGTATACATTTTCTTAGGCTTTGGTATATACTTTGATATGCATTCTATATCTAGACTAACTCCTAACAAATTATGCAATTTGATATCTTTTGTATAAACATCTTCTACTGATATTACTGTGTAGTCATCAGCTGACTCTGATAGATCACATGACTTTGGTTCTGACATTTTCTCACTAGAATCAACATCTAATGAGTGTTTAATTTTATCATTGTCAGTTTCATCTGTTTGATGTCCACTTGATTTTGCTTCTTCAGTTTCAGTGATCCCATGTAACTTTTGTGTCAGATGTTTTAGACCTGCTTTACCAAAATGATGGGAAAACAAGTCTAATGTTGCAGAAACGCTGTCAGCAGTTTGTTTTGAAGCTTTATGTAATTGATTAACGACTGTTTTTTGTAGTCCCGGCGGACACTTCTGACTTCCCCATGGTGTGTCTTCATCAGATGTAGCTCCTGATGTATCGTCTATAGTATTATCTGAGTCAATGGAAGAACTTCTGTTCTGCTCTAGAGGAACACTGGGGTATTTTTGTGTAAGTGAATTTTGGAAGATTTTTCTGATTTTTCTTGGAATTTTCATTGATTGAACAAGCATTCGCTGATCTCTGAGTGCTAATGCCACATCTAATTGAGTACATTTTACATGTTGGCTATCAAGAGGCAATGGTGTTGTTAAACATTCTTCTTTTGAATGCATTGGCCACCGATTCCACTCAACAACACACCTTTGGACACTTGCTGGACAAACACTTAAATGAGATGCCCTTTTACACCTTGCCATTTCCAATGGACACCCATTAGAATGGTTAATACATGGTACTTTTTGTTGGGAACAAATAAGTTCATGTTCTTCTTTCTTGCACAAGTGAAATCTGTGGCCACACATATTTTCACAGTCTGTCATTTCACAGCTGCTAAGTTGATCTGGTGTAATATTACACTTTTTGTTAACACATGACTCACAATGGGCATGAAGTAAAGACAAACTAAACACCATATCTTCCATAGCTTTTAAGTTCTCAGCTGCTGTTTCTCTTTGTTGATCTGGAAAAAAAGACCAGACCTTTTAATATAATTAGAACAATTGTATAAACTTATTTTTGCAGAGAAAGGTAGCTGTTCATTTGTATGAATTCCCAAAGGCAATTTTTCAATCAAGTGAATGAATAACATTCATGTCCATTGTCATGTTGAAAATTCTAAATTGTCATTGATTTCCTTTTGATCTTTAATCAACATTAAACTATGGGTAAACATGATAAATATCGTTTAATGAGGCAATACACAAAATAAAATAATGAAAAAAAATCACATTTTAATAATGTTTTCCTTATATTTGATTTCAGTTAATTGTAATTCACAATTTGTGTCTGTATTTTCGGGACAATGATGCAGACATAATGCATTTTGCAAGTTATTATATTGTACAAAGACAGTTATAAAAATATCTAATTAAACACAAGTAAAATTATTATCATAATATGACAGGGTATGTATTTAGAGGGTGCAACCTTTTCAGCCTTTATATTTCACATATTCGTTTTTTGACGTTTTATTCCTCGTTTACTCGTGTTTGGCTAGATTTGCGTGCTTTGTATTTCCCCTTATTTATTATCTGTGTTTCGTGTCAGTGCTCTTAATTTCTCTTGCATGTCCTGCATGATTTAAAAGTCAGTGTGTTATAATACCTTAATTCTCAAACTTGTGTAATCTATGTATATTGTTAACATTCTACTTTTGCAATATGTATGGTATTAATGAAGTCCATCAAATTACTATGATTAATATTTTTTTCAAATAAGATGCAAGTACCGGACACTAAAAGGTGACCGCAAGGTCTTAATGACCATTAATAATGACTGCATGATCTCCAAGAACGGCTGAGTAATAACTTCTGGTACTTTTTTCTTAATATTTACGATTTATTTCTCATGCTTCATTTTACCCGATTTTTGTTTTTCTTGCATCGTTTTTACGATTTTTATTTCATGTGTTTCCGTGTTCAGTACCCCCTCTAATTAATATGACTCTGTGTAATACAAAACAAATAATAAAATATCACAAATAAATGTAGCAATCTATATATTTATTGATAGAATATTAACTTTTTTGTCGCTAAATTTGTTTCTTTTGCATATTTTTAGAATATAAATTTGGAATAATCTTAATAAAAAAAAATAAAAAATCCTGTCGCTAAATGGTCTTCTTGTCACTAAATTATTCTTCTTGTCCCTTCTTGAAGCTTCTTGACCTGAATCCGGGTCCGTTCGCGCCCATTCACGTCCGCACCCACTCATGTTCGCCCCCTTTCATTTTCGCATCCTACATGTTCGCGCCCAATTTTAATTGGTTTTGTGTTTAATAACTTTGTAATCAAGTTTTGGCAAGTAGTATTCTTATAAGTATGATTGTTTTCATGGTCTCAAAATAAAGTGAGACAGCATTTTTTTTTGTGTTGAATAAATCTTAATCATGTTTTGGATAGTGTATTGTTAAAAATAATTATATTCCTTTCTAAATAAAGTGGGATTCTGCGGTCAACGTTTTATTTTGTGTTGAATAACTGTTTATCATGTTTTGGTTAGTGTATTGCTATAACTTTTGTTTCAATGACTTGTTTCAAAATGAAGTGAGATTCTGACTACGTTTCTTTTTTTTTTTTTTTGTGTGTTGATTAAATTTTATCATGTATAGTAATATATAATAGTGTATTGTTTCATTATTTCAGATCAAAGGGACCAAGCTGTTAAAAACAATTATCTTTTGTGTTTTTCATTTAAAATCTTCAATCTTTTACTCATACCAAGCTATAAATACATTCAGTATTTACACGAAAGCAATTAAAAACAACAATCATGATTTTCCAATTATTCAACTCGAATTTGAATTAAAATTGGGCGCGAACGAGTAGAGTGCGAACGGACCATGGGTGCGAACGTGCGAGGTGCGAAGGTGTAGGGTGCGAAAGTATATTGGGCGCGAACGGACCTGATACCGGTAACTTAGAAGGAATGTCATAATTCTTGTAGTTAAAAATTATCGAATAGAGTTTCTTTAATGGCTTCAATGTTAAACCTTGCACAATAATTTTAATCATTATCTTTTGTTCCCTCAGAAATTATCTGAATCTATATTCTGAATCAACCAATCATTTTGTTGCAATGTTGAGCTTTTTTACATTTTTTTTTAATTACCGGCTACTCCTACGTACAGTGCTTATATCTGCGCTGGTCATTCCGTGATATATAAGGGTAAATGTTGTTCATGTTAAATATATCAAGTTGAACACAATTACAATGGCCTTTTCAACACACAATCAGCTGATCTTCCATGTATTTGGTGTGGATGTCATAGGCATAGGATCTTCATTAATTCCATAGGGACTGCATGTTCAACATAGAAACAAACTGACGATTTGACCGGTGATAATAGAATTACAAAAGAATATTTATTTACATTACAAACAGTAAGAAAGACTTTATACAAGTATAGTTAGTAAACTATTTGATAGAAAAACATTATTTTTTAACATTTACATGTGTAACTTTCTTGTGGCGTAACTCACGGTTGAAACCGGAAGTAGGAAGAATAAAAAATAAATAAATGAGAATTTATTTGTTCCCTGTCAAACTCATTGAAAGACTCAAATGTAAGGAAAAACATCTTTTTATCTCAACTTCCAAATTTATGTTGTTAAATTGAGCTTTAAAAAATACAGTAGTTACTGTGAAAGGGGAATAAATTCGCACAACAGTTTCATACATCCATATAATTTTCGCTTCTTTTTATTTGGTTTTCAGTAATTTTTTTTAGATTAGATGGTCACTTTTGTTTGTCCTCCAGCTATATAGAAAATCATTATGAATATATATATGTAAATGATATGAAATCCTTAAGTTATTGCTTTTACTTGGTTCTCCATTCAACTGTAGCCTTAGTCCGAGATTACTCTGACGTCCAACGGCTGTTTTGCGCTTTCGGGTCGATCCGGCCCCAATAAAAAAAATATTTCTAAGGATTTAAAATAAATATATATTAATTGTAATTCATAAATGTTTATTATTTTTATTATAATGTTAAAGGTGTACATGGTGTACGGTAAACATATTAAAAAAGGCCTTTAAAAAATATTTTCCTTCTAGATGAGTATAAAACAACTAGGTTGATTATGTCTTTATTCCAAGTTTTCAAGATTATTGGGTATAATCAGAGACATATAATACAAATTATATGTTTCTGGTATAATTATATTAAAACATATATAAAAGAATTCAGACATCAACATTAATCAGCAGTAATTAGCATTTTCTTTCAATTGTGATCCTAACAAGTCTTTCATCTTGTGTAAGGTGTAATAACAAATAGTTACATACATGAACGGTACAAGCCGATCCCCAAGCTGATACATATTAACTTTGTTTTTCTTTTTAAGTTCTTAAAATTTTTCAAATTGGGAAATGTTGTTTTATTTGCCGAATTGTTTCTATAAAAGAGTGCTGATATTATATTACGTAACATTAATTAATCAGCATTGAATTGAATTAAGTGATTACGAGTGGCATTACCTTAGTTCACAATCATCAGACAACTGTTGAATAAACAAACCATTTATAGAATAATGATTCGATTAAACAAGGATTTGTATAGTATAAGTAACTATACAAATCCTTGGATTAAATAAGTCATTATGATGCGTTAAATTTTATAGGTCCATTGGACTGTAAATATTTATTTAGCTATTCTGTGTGTGAACTGAATAAAATAAAAATCGCCATGAAATTCAAAGTAAAAGTTATCATGGAAAATAACTTCATAATTTAAAAATGTAGAAACTGCGATACAAACGGACACAATAACACTCAGTGATCTGGAAGGTTTTTTTCACTATGGGCCCAGGGCCCCTCAAAAATAAATTCAATGGGCCATTTTAAAAAATAATGGGCCATGTTGTCAAATGAGTGGGCCATTTGAATTGACCTCTGTAAAAAAAATAAAAAGTATCATTATTTTTGCCAAAGAGGT
This sequence comes from Mytilus edulis, assembly GCF_963676685.1. Lineage (NCBI taxonomy): Eukaryota > Metazoa > Mollusca > Bivalvia > Mytilida > Mytilidae > Mytilus > Mytilus edulis. Next base: position 23,405,441 of record NC_092350.1, on the reverse strand, counting down.
GTTGTAACTTATCTTTATGATTTTAAATAATATCATGGATATTGTTCCTGTGATTCTGTAATTTCAATGAATATACAATAACTTCTTGCAAAACGGACAATATTAAAGATAACCTTTATTTACAATGTTTAAACTGGTACTGTTGCCTTGACTTGTTCATGTTTATGTTGGGTTTTTTTTAACAATAAATTTGGGTCTTCGTCGATATCATACTTATTCCAGACGTTCCGTATTAGAAGACATTTCAGGCACTTCCTCTGCACTTCTTGTATTATTATTATTACTTTATCACGACGACAAGATATTATATTACGTAACATTAATTAATCAGCATTGAATTGAATTAAGTGATTACGAGTGGCATTACCTTAGTTCACAATCATCAGACAACTGTTGAATAAACAAACCATTTATAGAATAATGATTCGATTAAACAAGGATTTGTATAGTATAAGTAACTATACAAATCCTTGGATTAAATAAGTCATTATGATGCGTTAAATTTTATAGGTCCATTGGACTGTAAATATTTATTTAGCTATTCTGTGTGTGAACTGAATAAAATAAAAATCGCCATGAAATTCAAAGTAAAAGTTATCATGGAAAATAACTTCATAATTTAAAAATGTAGAAACTGCGATACAAACGGACACAATAACACTCAGTGATCTGGAAGGTTTTTTTCACTATGGGCCCAGGGCCCCTCAAAAATAAATTCAATGGGCCATTTTAAAAAATAATGGGCCATGTTGTCAAAAGTATCATTATTTTTGCCAAAGAGGTGTTGTAACTTATCTTTATGATTTTAAATAATATCATGGATATTGTTCCTGTGATTCTGTAATTTCAATGAATATACAATAACTTCTTGCAAAACGGACAATATTAAAGATAACCTTTATTTACAATGTTTAAACTGGTACTGTTGCCTTGACTTGTTCATGTTTATGTTGGGTTTTTTTTAACAATAAATTTGGGTCTTCGTCGATATCATACTTATTCCAGACGTTCCGTATTAGAAGACATTTCAGGCACTTCCTCTGCACTTCTTGTATTATTATTATTACTTTATCACGACGACAAGATATTATATTACGTAACATTAATTAATCAGCATTGAATTGAATTAAGTGATTACGAGTGGCATTACCTTAGTTCACAATCATCAGACAACTGTTGAATAAACAAACCATTTATAGAATAATGATTCGATTAAACAAGGATTTGTATAGTATAAGTAACTATACAAATCCTTGGATTAAATAAGTCATTATGATGCGTTAAATTTTATAGGTCCATTGGACTGTAAATATTTATTTAGCTATTCTGTGTGTGAACTGAATAAAATAAAAATCGCCATGAAATTCAAAGTAAAAGTTATCATGGAAAATAACTTCATAATTTAAAAATGTAGAAACTGCGATACAAACGGACACAATAACACTCAGTGATCTGGAAGGTTTTTTTCACTATGGGCCCAGGGCCCCTCAAAAATAAATTCAATGGGCCATTTTAAAAAATAATGGGCCATGTTGTCAAAAGTATCATTATTTTTGCCAAAGAGGTGTTGTAACTTATCTTTATGATTTTAAATAATATCATGGATATTGTTCCTGTGATTCTGTAATTTCAATGAATATACAATAACTTCTTGCAAAACGGACAATATTAAAGATAACCTTTATTTACAATGTTTAAACTGGTACTGTTGCCTTGACTTGTTCATGTTTATGTTGGGTTTTTTTTAACAATAAATTTGGGTCTTCGTCGATATCATACTTATTCCAGACGTTCCGTATTAGAAGACATTTCAGGCACTTCCTCTGCACTTCTTGTATTATTATTATTACTTTATCACGACGACAAGATATTATATTACGTAACATTAATTAATCAGCATTGAATTGAATTAAGTGATTACGAGTGGCATTACCTTAGTTCACAATCATCAGACAACTGTTGAATAAACAAACCATTTATAGAATAATGATTCGATTAAACAAGGATTTGTATAGTATAAGTAACTATACAAATCCTTGGATTAAATAAGTCATTATGATGCGTTAAATTTTATAGGTCCATTGGACTGTAAATATTTATTTAGCTATTCTGTGTGTGAACTGAATAAAATAAAAATCGCCATGAAATTCAAAGTAAAAGTTATCATGGAAAATAACTTCATAATTTAAAAATGTAGAAACTGCGATACAAACGGACACAATAACACTCAGTGATCTGGAAGGTTTTTTTCACTATGGGCCCAGGGCCCCTCAAAAATAAATTCAATGGGCCATTTTAAAAAATAATGGGCCATGTTGTCAAATGAGTGGGCCATTTGAATTGACCTCTGTAAAAAAAATAAAAAGTATCATTATTTTTGCCAAAGAGGTGTTGTAACTTATCTTTATGATTTTAAATAATATCATGGATATTGTTCCTGTGATTCTGTAATTTCAATGAATATACAATAACTTCTTGCAAAACGGACAATATTAAAGATAACCTTTATTTACAATGTTTAAACTGGTACTGTTGCCTTGACTTGTTCATGTTTATGTTGGTTTTTTTTTAACAATAAATTTGGGTCTTCGTCGATATCATACTTATTCCAGACGTTCCGTATTAGAAGACATTTCAGGCACTTCCTCTGCACTTCTTGTATTATTATTATTACTTTATCACGACGACAAGAATAACAGTAGAGAGTACCATTAATTGATAGAACAAAACAATAATTCGCTGAAGTCATGTTTACAAAATGTCAAAACGAGCCAAAGACCAAAAAACGGCAAGGACAGTTAAGCGCCTTTTATGGAGACAAAAACTATATTCATAAAAAGGCTTCGGGGGTTTTCAATCGAAATAATAGCAAGCTAAACTAAATTAAAAGATTATCATTAGAGTTAAATCTCGTCTGTAATAGCCAAATTTCACAAATTTAAAGTTCTTTATAAAAAATTATATCATGAATGATGGTTAATTACGTTTTTTGGGATATCAGTTAAACCGCATGGTTCTATTATTACCATAGGAAAACACCGAGACGTTAAACTTCATGGTTCTATTACCATAGGAAAACAACCGAGACGTCCCAAAAATGTATATAGGTGCTCCTATGATTGGAGGAACATTATACAGTTGTGTACACACACATGGCGGCATGCAAACGATCGGAAATCCATTTGACGATATCTAAACGTTTCGAAACGATGTGAAAAATATCGTGCGCCACGTGGGCACTTACATTTGTCACTCTATGCGCCATTTCTGGTCAATATGCGCTAAAGGCGCAGGGCGCACGACCTTCCCGATCACTGTAACACTCATTTTCGTATCGATTTAAAATAGTTCTTTAACTGGTACTCCAATGCTTCACTGACCTGTTGTCATCCATCATCGATCAGACTCTTTTTTCAAATTCCATTTCTACTGTTAAAATTTGTGACAAATTCCTCCAAAATCAATATAGTTAATTCATATTTTTTCATGGGGCCGGATCGACTTGGGGACGGATCGACGTGGGCCGGATCGACTTAGGCCGGATTGACTTGGGGCCCTGTTTTGCCAGACAAGCTGGGGCCGTGGGACGTCAGAGCTCGTCCCATATTCAAAAGTGGATATTTGCCCTCCCAAAATAGATGCGCTGCTTTGTCGCTTCTGGTGCCGATTGAGGGCCTTGGAATTATATAAATCGGGCATCAATCTGTTCATTTTTCATTTATCTCTTCATTTATGTAAGTTTCACCTACCTGCCAACCTTTATTTTTCCATATTTTAACAGTTTTCACAGAGATCCATCAATTTCTGCATTTTGACTTTCATTTTCAAAGATTATCACATGACCGCGAGAAAACAGTGCAAATGACCATAATGTAACACCTCGTTCATTTAAGATGCAAGTTATCTAAATGTCCGAAAGCTTCCGAATGTTTTCGTGGTCCGAGCTAACTGCTCAATACCAATCTCCTGTAAAGGAGGTGAAAAGTCGTGGTTGGCTTCTAAATGTTAAACATCGATCTCCTATAAAGAAGGTGAAAAAATATAAATATTTGCATATTTGAGTCTCGAGGCCACGAACTCTCTCGTAATTTGACGTCCATTTGAAAGTGAAATAAATAGTATATAATAATTACTTTATTATTTTTACTATGCATAAAAAAAAATGATGTATATGAAATAAACCCAGTTCAACCCAAAACTTAATTTGCTCTGCTATTTTAAAACCACTTTTGGGCATTTCTTACAGTGGAGTTGAGCATGTTTAGGAGTAAGAACTGGATATTAATGGGAACATGGTAGATATTTGAAAAAAGATTGAATATTTGTTGCTTAATAGTGCCCAGTTTCAAAGATTTCATTATTTGAAAAAGAAATCCAGAATCAAAAGCATTAAACATGTACCTAAAAAATAACTTCAGAATGGATATGTTGTATCAGTTGATACAATTTTTCAAAAGTTTTTTATTATTTATCTTTCGATTGTTTGTGTTGTGATGCTTAGGTATTATTTTAAAAATTTAACACAACTTTTGTAATTTGTTCTTGTCTCATCTAAATTTTGTCATTGTCTAGACTAAATATGATCATTTTTTTATTGATTCCTTACGTATGTATTTTCTTTTCAGTTTAATTCTTACTTGGTACTACTACAGTCTAGAAAAGTGCATTTTAGCAGAAAAACAACATTCCAAAAAAAGCAAAGAAGTCATTAATAGGAAGCAAGCTTAGGTTTACCTGTTCTTGTGTGTAAATTAGTAAGTGAAATGAATTTTAACAAAAACTTAATGTAACTGTAGAGAAGCTTGACTAAGTTAAGCAAAGTTTTCCATATACAATGTACATGTATGTATATTTTTTTGTAAACACACAGCATTCATGGTATAACACAGCCTCCAGAATCACTGCTTATTCAGTACTTTTGAACAAAGAAAACACATCCTTGCAGTATACATATATAACAGCTGATCACAAATCTTATTTTGAGCATTGGATATTTATCATGTACAGTTTAATTCAAATTCTTATTATGATTAATAAGAAAATTTACACTGTAATAACAGATAAGAAAGACAGACATGATAGACATGCATTTGTCTTAAAAGTCGCATGATCAATTTTTTCTGTACAGGTACAAAATACGCCAATTAATCAGAGTTCAAATAAATTTACAAAACAACAGAAGTATGCTCATATGTCATAGATATTTTACGACTACTGTGCAGCAATGAATGAAAGTTTGTTACAATTTTTAACTGGTTTCTTATTGCATGTATTAGATCCATTTCTTAGAAACCAGTGGTAACCATGGTAAAATGTATGTACCAGTGAGGTTTAGCTGCTTCTGTCATCTTTTATAAATTATGTATGTTGTTCTTTCCTGCTATTAAGTACGATTAGTTAGGACACATAGTTTGAAAGGTAGATGACTGTTAATTGTATTGATATCTGACTTGACAAGTTATGGGTCAAGTAAAAATGACATTACACTCTTTTTTACAGGTACTGAAATAAAAGTTAAACCCTCCAAGATGACGATGATGGAATTTTTCGGTTGTACTTTCATAGCTTTTGGACCACCTTTTGGGTTATTTGTGTTCACAATAATGCATGATCCACTCAGAATAATTGTACTTATTGCGAGGTAAGGTTCAAATGTTTGATTTTTACATGTATTTTACATATACCTACAGACATGAAAGGTATTGGTATTTATCTTACCTCCTATATATTTCTAAAAATATGATTGGTTAAGAACAACCTCGTGGAGACCATGTATATTCCTTATTAGGCTAGTAAGGTTCCATATTATGTTAGTAGTGGGGAGTTGTGTCCCTTTATACAAACAACACAGCGGTGAGAAAAAAAATATTAAAGGTTTCAACAGACGATTAAATGGATAATGAACGATTGAAATTATTTCCATACATCTAATTTAAAGCTAACAAGTTGTGATTGTTGGCATTTGTTTTTAAATTGACCTATGGAAGTTGGTTCATAATACTAACAGTATTGAAGACTTGATCACTTTTATAGGCCATTAGTCTTAATATCACATCATGTTAAGATAGTCGGTAAGATAAATTCGTTACATAGTGTGCTAGTGACCTAATACGATATATATGGGGGTCAGTAAATTCCATATGGGGATTCGAGCATCGCTCTCACTCCATATGGAATTTACTGACCTCATATATATCCTATTAGGTCACTAGCGAACTATTTAACTAATAATATGCATCTATTCATTCTTGTCATTCTGATGGGTATGGCAGCTGATAAATTTGTTTATAGATTATAAGAAAAGAAAACTACTGTGCAAGTACAGAATTTTTTTTTTTAATCTTATGCTAAAATTGATCTGGTTTATATAAACAGTGTGGAGAGAATTAGAGTACATAAGCATTTTAAAGCATATATTGAATTTATATTATTGAAACAGTGGATGATTGACTGTGCATTTATCTGTACAAGGATGAAATACTGTTCATTGATATAAATTGTGTATTCTGATGGAAAAAATCTTCATTTAAGAATTTTATTTTTGCACAAGTTTCTAATGTTTAAAATTTTCTGTCTTTCTTTTTCAGTGGATTTTTCTGGTTGCTGTCATTATTGCTGTCATCAATATTGTGGTTTGCTGTTGTACCATTAAGGGAAGAGTTAGCATTTGGTCTTGTATTCTCTGTGGTATTCCAGGAAATATTTAGATTTTTCTTCTATAAATTGTTGAGGTAATTTTACACTTTATGCTGTTTGATTTTGATACGACCGCAAAATTTGAAAAAATTTTCGTCGTATATTGCTATCACGTTGGCGTCGTCGTCGTCGTCGTCGTCCGAATACTTTTAGTTTTCGCACTCTAACTTTAGTAAAAGTGAATAGAAATCTATGAAATTTTAACACAAGGTTTATGACCACAAAAGGAAGGTTGGGATTGATTTTGGGAGTTTTAGTCCCAACATTTTAGGAATTAGGGGCCAAAAAGGGCCCAAATAAGCATTTTCTTGGTTTTCGCACTATAACTTTAGTTTAAGTAAATAGAAATCTATGAAATTTTGACATAAGGTTTATGACCACAAAAGAAAGGTTGGGATTGATTTTGGGAGTTTTGGTTCCAACAGTTTAGGAATTAGGGGCCAAAAAAGGGCCCAAATAAGCATTATTCTTGGTTTTCGCACACTAACTTTAGTTTAAGTAAATAGAAATCAATGAAATTTTAACACAATGTTTATGACCACAAAAGGAAGGTTGGTATTGATTTTGGGAGTTTAGGTCCCAACAGTTTAGGAATTAGGGGCCAAAAAGGGACCCAAATAAGCATTTTTCTTGGTTTTCGCACTATAACTTTAGTATAAGTAAATAGAAATCTATGAAATTTAAACACAAGGTTTATGACCATAAAAGGAAGGTTGGTATTGATTTTGGGAGTTTTGGTCCCAACAGTTTAGGAATAAAGGGCCCAAAGGGTCCAGATTTAAACTTTGTTTGATTTTATCAAAAATTGAATAATTGGGGTTCTTTGATATGCCGAATCTAACTGTATGTAGATTCTTAATTTTTGGTCCCGTTTTCAAATTGGTCTACATTAAGGTCCAAAGGGTCCAAAATTAAACTTAGTTTGATTTTAACAAAAATTGAATCCTTGGAGTTCTTTGATATGCTGAATCTAAAAATGTACTTAGATTTTTTATTATTGGCCCATTTTTCAAGTTGGTCCAAATCGGGGTCCAAAATTAAACTTTGTTTGATTTCATCAAAAATTGAATAATTGGGGTTCTTTGATATGCCAAATCTAACTGTGTATGTAGATTCTTTATTTTTGGTCCCGTTTTAAAATTGGTTTACATTAACGTCCAAAGGGTCCAAAATTAAACTAAGTTTGATTTTAACAAAAATTGAATTCTTGGGCCTCTTTGATATGCTGAATCTAAACATGTACTTAGATTTTTGATTATGGGCCCAGTTTTCAAGTTGGTCCAAATCAGGATCCAAAATTATTATATTAAGTATTGTGCAATTGCAAGAAATTTTCAATTGCACAGTATTCAGCAATAGCAAGAAATCTTCAATTGCACAGTATTGTGCAATAGCAAGAAATCTTCAATTGCACAGTATTGTGCAATAGCAAATATTTTCAATTGCACAGTATTGCACAATAGCAAGAAATATCTAATTGCACAATATTGTGCAATAGCAAGAAATTCCAATTGGATTTCAATTGGAGTTATCTTTCTTTGTCCAGAATAGTAGTTGAATCAACTTAAATCATTGTTTTATACAATATACAATGTATATTCACTTTTACTACCAACTGATAGATTAAAACAATCTTTACCATTCAGTGATAACAAGCTTTTTTTTACATTTTAATATTTTATGATGTATTTAAATGAGTAGTTATTGTTGCAAACTTCATTAGAAATTTGAATTGAGATCAGTTTTGAAATAAGGGAAAGGGGGATGTGAAAAAAAAATTGGAGGGTCAATTTTTTTCATTTCAGATTTCATAAATAAAAAGAAAATTTCTTCAAACATTTTTTTGAGAGGATTAATATTCAACAGCATAGTGAATTGCTCAAAGGCAAACATTTTTTTTAAAGTTCATTAGACCACATTCATTCTGTGTCAGAAACCTATGCTGTGTCAACTATTTAATCACAATCCAAATTTGGAGCTGAATCCAGCTTGAATGTTGTGTCCATACTTGCCCCAACCGTTCAGGGTTCAACCTCTGCGGTCGTATAAAGCTGCACCCTGCGGAGCATCTGGTTTGTAAAATATACAAATAGTAATAATACACAAGAAATCTGCAGTGCAACATGTACATTAAAATCTGAACCAAACACCAAATATAATTGTCAATTATCAAAAGACAGCATTTTCTTTAGCAATAGGTGTGTGTATAAATATGATACCAGAATAGGTGCATCAACAAAAAAGTGACAGAATTTAAATAGTTTGTTCTTTTGAATATCATATTTGCATCTCATCATAAACATTACAGTATTATGATTGCAGCTTTTAGTATTTTAAAGTAAAATTACATTAAAAAAGAATTAAGCAGATATTTCTTAAATATAATTATTCAGCAAAAACAACAGTACAGAGTTTAAATACAATTATGTAGTAAAATCATTAGTACAGTTCCAAACAAACCCCTCTTGGTAAAAATACAAATACAACCTATCTTTGCAGTACATACATTTTTTTGTAATTAACAATCAAACTTCGGTAAAATAATTCATAAAGAAAATGTTTATTTTAGGAAAGCTGATGAAGGTTTACAGAAAGTTAATCAGACAGAGGGACCAGAGCTTCATGTTGCCCCTCGTGACATCACAAACAAGAATATTATGGCATATGGTAGGAAATTATAAGAGTATGAATGTTCAGACCTTCCTAAAAAAAACCATTACAATCACATCAATCCATTACCACATCCAGTCACGTCTCAGTCATTACAGCTGAAGGGACGTGCTGGGCCAGCTCTCCTTTACCCGCTATCTTCGATGAGGATTTACAGTTAGATGATCAACGACTTACTACTTTAGATGACAGAAACCAATTCAACGCTGTACAGTAAATGTAGTAGTTGGCGTATTCCCGCATTAACATGCACTCCAAAACCCATTGTAGATGGGGGAGTGTTGTGCCGATTAACGTCCGAGGGCTGTATCCTAGGTGTTAGATGATTGACCTTCATTTCACTGCCTCACGGCTTTGGTCCTGATCATGCTTCCTGTCATTTTTAGCACTATGTCCAAGACTCATCTACCAGTACTCCATCATTGAGGTTAGCGGGCTGCCAAGCTGACCAAACTGGCCCTGAAAGCAGCCGTTGTGAAGAAATAACATCAAAATAGTCAACAAACCAAAGAGAACTCACCTAAACCAAGATGGCGACCTCCAAAATGGCGACCACCACTCGTTCCTGACCGATGGCACAAAATTATTTAAACGCTCACCAATCCCCTTCGGGCACCGAGCCGACCATGCGAGGGCTGTATAGCCAGCCAAGGTCGTTAATAACTTCCATTTGTTGTCTTCCTAAAAACCTAATACTGTGATTCATTATTGATCATGGCATACTAATTTTTTATGTATTTCTTTTACATGTATGGAGAGAAAACCAGAATTTAAGTGATCAACAAACTACATAATTTCTGTACAATTAATATTTGCATGTAGAATTTTTTTTTTTTTTTTTTAAATCCATAAATCAATTATCCTCACAGATACATATTTTTTAATCCCATGAGTTATAGTAAAAAATCACAAAAAAGGGAAACAGACGATAGAGGGAAAGGATTTATGCAGGAATATTATTACTTTCACGCTCAAACAAAATCCAATAAAAATATATAAAAAAAACAAAAATATAAATGGAACTAGATGGAAAATCCTATTTCTTGCATATGAATCATCCTTTTGATTGATTAACAGATATTAATTCCTGTTTGGTTTATAGTTTCAGGTTTTGGCTATGGAATAATATGTGGAGCATTCTCTATAATCAATGTATTAGCAGATATGGTAGGACCTGGTACTATTGGTATCCATGGAGACTCTAAGTACTTTTTTGTAGCAACAGGTATATTTAATTGTCATTTACTTATACATCACATCTTTATGTTTAACAGCAATTATTTGATGCATAATCAGGACTGAAAGCTTTTTAAAACAATTTTTAAATGTACCATATGTAGGTTCAGCAGATGAAGGTCTGAAAAGGGATTATGTTATCAAGTCTTTTATTGTTAATTAATGATAAATAAATATCCAGTATCAGATATCTTGAAAATTATTTAAGATTTTGCATATCTTCAGATGTTTGATTATACCCCACACAATTTTTGCGTCAGGTATATTTCGAAATATGTGAGCGCACTCACAAAGGATTTATTATGATATATGTTATTATATATTTTGATAGCATCTTGTTTATTTGGTTGATAAGGCCATTCAAAATTTGAATTGATAAAAAAAACAGATATTTTTCTGTTTTCATATCTTTTGTGTATATTTATATATGAAAAACATCTTTAAATGCAAGGATATTTCACATTAAGATGTCTTGTACAAAGATGTTGATGTGCTTCAAATATTTATGAGTATGGCTTTACTAATATGAGTAAACATTAAAAAAAATGTGCATACAATCACAATTTTGGGTCAGATACGTATGTTCTTATTATCTCATGTTTATTACATCTTTTTGAAAAATGTTACTTTCAAAATCGTATGAACTAATTTTTTATTTTTAATTTCAGCTTTTCTGACACTGTGCTTTATATTTCTTCACATATTTTGGGGAGTTATATTTTTCCATGCCTTGGACAAAAAGAAATATTACATGGTAGCACTTGTTGTAGCTACACATATGCTGGTCTCATGCTTGGTAAGTTTATAAAAAATCATCTGGACTTTATTACTCAAAACATTTACACATTGGGTAAAAATTGCAGATATGAACCAGTGGTAAAAAATTATGGATAAAATTTATGAGTGAATGTTTTAAGTTAAGCAACCTAGTCAAGATACATAATTGTGTTAAATGGATGTTTGAAATAATTAATAAAATTAATAGTGTAAAAGAAAAATTGTCTAATTGGATGTTTGATTTTAATACTACATGAACATGACAAAGCTGTTACTTATGGAGTACAATTTACTAATATACCATTCAGTTGTACCATGATGGCATAACATCTATAGTCATATCTATTATTTTTTGTTGTTGTAAGAAAACTTGTCTATACCTGGAATGATATAAGATATTGATATATTGTTTAGTTTTTAGTTAAAGACCATTATTTGACCAGTAGATGTTGATCATATTTTGACCTTTAGATGTCTTATTATTTTGCATATTTTTATTGCTGTCTCATTGACATTTACCACATTTACCACAATTCTTTTTAATTTATCATGATCATATATTTCTAAGATCCTTCATGAGTTTTAATATTAACACATTCATGAATTGAAATGTAAATTATCAGCTATATATATATTTTTGGTTTTCAGACGTTACTCAATCAGAGAACAGTGAATCGTGCAGAACCACTATACCTGGCCAGTATTTTACCAGCATATTTTGTGATGTTAGCCATGGGTGTTGTAGCTTTCTTCACAGCAGGAGGATCAGTAGAGAACATTAAATCTGCTATCAGCTGTTGTAAATCATCAGCGAAATATGAAATTGAATAATTTGTTTATATTGTAATTTATTGTAATTTGATAGCTTTTGTCATTGTAAATTATTGTTGACCAAGTGAGATTGACTAGCATTGTATGATCTAAGAGATCTGTTTCACATGACATTTATATAGTAATTATATATTTGATATATCATTGGTTACAATGAAGATTGTGATTTCCAAGTCAAATTAAATACCATTTCACATGTCTAAGAAATCCTGTAATTTCAGTCTTCTGACTTCTTGCAACAATAAATTTTATCAAGATTTCTCTTTCTTTTCTTTGAATAATTTAAAGATATCCGAACATATGCCTCCTGTCATGTTGGTTCCATCTTTCAGATTATTTCACTTTGACTCCATACCTAACTAACAACAAATATATATTTTTCTTATGTGGTACCATTACTTTCATTCACATTATTTATTATTATTTTGGGTCATGGATGCTGATTTTGCTTTTGTAAATAAACTTGATAAAGCAAGAGAACAATATGGCATTTATTTATTTTGGTAATAATTGCAAATATTTGTAAGTCATTCACAGCTCTTTAAGACCTGGACTAACTGAATGTTTGACAATTTTTATTTTGACCACTAATCTTTTGAGGAAAAAAATCATATGTTGACCTGTAGATGTCATTGGTTTTTGTTGTATCATTTAGTTAACGTTATTGTCTCATTTACATAAATGGATACCTCACATTTCCTTATAATGAATTAAACTTATTTAATAAGTTAATAAGTATGTTGTATATATTTAAAGTGTTATGGTTAACAAATATATTTAAACCAACATTAAGAAATATTTTTATACATAAATATTGTTCCTTGAACAACTCTGTATCATAAAGATATTTCTTTAAAATGATTAAAGAAGAGCAATTTGAATATGTTTCAATATTTTATAAGTCACTCTATTTGTTTAACAGTTAACAAGATAGAATAACCAAATTTCATTTACTGACAAACTGTAGCAGGTAGATATTTCAATGGGACAATGACAATGAGAACCAAATAAACGGTGTTAATATGTTTATAGTGCCATTTGCAATATATTTATTTTGATTGATTCATATTTATCATATAATAAAAGGGCCTTTGTTGTTCAAGTAATTTACAAAAAAGCTACATGTGCAGTTTCATTTGTTTAAAGAATAATCCAGAAGATAAATTTAATAATTTACAATGGGAATTGTACATTTTATTTTTGTCAAGCTATATATAGATTAATTTTTTGCTTGGTTTTCTAAACAGCACATTGATTTAATAATCATGTGTAGAATTGAAGACATTTTGTATGATGCAATGTTATGTGATAACATAAAATATGTAAATGTACATAAATAAAAAAATATTACTGTATTCTTTTCTCATATACTCAAGTTACATAAACTATAGTCTTCTTTGTAACATAAATGTGTAAATACTGAAAATTAAAATGTACACGCATCATTAGATCCAAGATTTTTTTTTTAAATTGACCGGATTTGAACATTTCCTTTATGGACAATTCCTGTTGTAATAAACTGATGTCGTCATAGGATGAGATAAATGTATTAAGTAAATATTAAAAGAGGACGTGGTATGATTGCCCATGAGTAATTGTATTCCATATGATTGTTTTCCTATAGAACAAAGTTGTCAATGCCAATGAACTAAAATGTCAATATCAACCCCACCCTTGGTGATTGTACTGACAGAATTCTAAAAATACTGATAATAATAAATGAAAATGCTGATAGACCACATAATGGGTAGGCAGGTCTGCAATAGACTAACATTTCAATATCAACCCCACCCTTTCCTGTATGGGCATGTCCCAAGTCTGTTGATGTTAGTTTTTGCTGTATATCATATTTGTTCCTCATTTGGATTTTGTTTTACATATGGTGTAAATGTATTTAATCTCACAATTGAGCAGTACTTTTGACAAAAATACAGGACACAAATGCCTTTTATGCTGTTAAATTTTAAATGTAACATTCTAAAAGTCTGTCAGTTTATTCTTCAGAATTTTTAAAAATCCAAGGGTTGTAATTCAGTGAAGATCAATGTCATTTTGTAAACGAAACACAAAATATAGGAATCGTTATTTCCAAGAAACTTCACAAAGGATAGAATATCGTTAATGACATTTTTACATGTCTGAATTTGAATATCATATTACCTGGTGACATTATAAAATTACTTAGAAGTATAAGATGTCAAAACAGACTTTTAGAAACAGTTTTAAACACCAAAGTACCTGATAGAAATCATGAGGTAAGAACACAACTTTAGTAAATTATAAACTATAAGTCAATTTCAAAATAAAAGCTTAAAAAAATCATTATTTCAGATACAAATTAATAGGATATAATACATAAATAGGCCATCTGTATTTAGTAGGTTGAAAAAAAAAGCCCAAACATTTAGAAGCAAAACGCAACACAAAGCTACCTTCCTGTGAGGTAGACCAAATTGAGAACTAGTAGTTTGCGGCATGTTTGGTATAGCCCTTTCAAAAGAAGCTCGCAGTGTGGAAATTGGCTTCATATCATTAAATCTCATTGGCATTTATTGTTGCCCATGTGTGCTTATCTCTAGGCAATCAGTGTTTGATGTATAGCAGATTTTTGTCTTGTATATCGTATTTGACCATATATATAAATCATTATGTTCTAGATATTTCTATACGGTTCATTGGCCTATAAAAGTCAAGGTTAAGTTGTCATGCTTAGGTCTTTTGCAGTTATTGGTTTAAGTTCGAGTATATTTGGCCCATAAAACAAATGATACATTGTAAGTGCTCTATAAAACACTGGAAAGAGTGGAACGATTGCCAATGAATCAAATATCCATGGACCAAAGCACAAAAATTTGAGCAAATACAGATCACCATGCGATCTTCATCAATTAGCAAAATCTTTACAGTAAAGTTTGCCAAGGATTGAAAAGATGAAAGAATGAGTGAGCATGTTGGTACACTAAACATTCCCCTGTCTTTGGACAGTGGTATAACAAAATAACATGAGAAAAAAAAACCCAGTAAAAATCAGTAATAAAGGGGTTGACTCATCAGCCCGGTTCTTAATTCAAAAATAATTAACAAAAAGACAAAAAACACAAAATACCGGACATGGAGTACTCACAGTTATAGAAAGCTAGTTTAAAACTTTATTTCAAGTAATGAACAAACTACGTTCTCCAAGACTACAATGTCAATCAGTACACATCCAATGGAATTAGTGTAAAACGTTATAACCAGTTGATAATAATTACATAATCATGGCTACGGGCAATGCTAATAGATACCAGGCTTATAATTTAACACGCCAGACGCGCTTTTCGTCTACACAGGACTCATCAGTGATCATCACTGACGCTCAGATCAAAACTTTTAGAAGGTCAAACAAGTATAAAGCGGAAGAGCATTGAGGACCCAAAATTCCAAAAAAGTTGTGCCAAATATGGCTAAGGTAATCTATGCCTGGTATAAGAAAATTCTTAGTATTGCTAGGGAAATGAACCATAATTGACAATAATAATTTATATCTCCGTGTTCAATTGCATGAACTTGACTGAATTTTAATGTTGATGAAGGAATACTTATTTTATAATGCATATGTCGGTATCTAGTTTACAGAGGAGGTTATATTTTATCACTAGATTCTCACTGGTTAATACATGTAATAGTTGAACTATTTGTATATTATCTAGAAAATCATTGTAATTCTGACTTTTATTCTATTCAGCAAACCAGTTGTCGAATGATTTTTACATCGGATGACCGTGAGGACATTCCGGTATATTGCTGTCGCCTAGATTCCATTACGTAACTTTCGTGTTGGGATTGTAACCGATCTATAAACATGATAAATACGCCGACATTATCGAGTGCAAAATAACATTCCTTATCGCTTGTTATAAATTCATTTTTTCAATGGACACTCCTAAAAATATTTTTTTTAGAACATAAATTAATGATATGAATATGTTTTGTCGTTAGAAATATATATATATAAGTAAAAAATCTTTAATATCTATGCACACGTACAGAAAAAGTGTGTTAACGCATGCGGAAGAATATCTTAAAAACGTTTGCAATCTCCCGTGCAGAGTTATCGGTCTTTGTTCTCTCTCAAGGACCGATAACTCTACATGGGACATTGAACGTTTTGCGGGAAAATATGAATGCCTGCTCAAATCCAATCTATTAGACATATCGAATTATTACAGATTCTGAAGAGTGTCCCCCATGCACTTGCACTGCACTTTTATTAATATAGTAGAATAGAATGATATACAAATGGATGAAAATTATATATACACGTAACTGTAATATACAAATATTAATATCATATATAACAACAAACCAGAGTATACTGATTTTTATCACTACAATATAATAGTTATTACGATGAGGTTGAATTTATTATCCACGCACGAACTTGTCTCAGAAAAAAATATATCTTTACTTTAACCTCACTTTCAGGTATAGAGATGTGATTTTTTTTCTGAGACAAGTGCTTGTGACCATCCACAAGAACTTGCGGTCATCCGGAGTTCAGTACTTTAGTACTTTGATTTTTTTCTGCAATCGTCGGAACAGCTTTTCCACGTGTTTAAAACAGATGTTTTAAAACAAATTATCTGTAATATTTGTTTGTCGAAAAAATTGGATTGTTCAGTATAAGGCCTGTAAGTGTTCTCGTTTGACTAAACTCAAATTGTATGGTGGTATGTTGTTGTCTGTCTCATTGATCTCTGATTGTACCACACATTCTTTTTTTTAATTGATTTGACGTAAAAACATACCATCCTGAGATTAAAAAAAACCCAGACACTATACGCTTTTAAAGTATAACTTCAGTATAACCTAGTGACTTGGTTTTTATCACCAAAAGTTTACTGATTTCATGACCATATCTGTAAAAAAACAGATATCAGGTTTTTAAGACACAATTGTTTAATGAGTACCGCTAGATTTATGAATAGGTCTATAATTTCTTTAGGCATATTAACAACTTGGTATATGCCATAATTAATAAGGATTTCGAATATCGAGGCTGAAGTCTTCTTTTTTAACATAGTCTCTGATCTACGTTAAAATTATTTTAGTTACAATGGGCCATAATATTTAAGTAGTATATATTCAAGGTCATTTCTTCACGTCGAAGATAGGAATTTAGTTCAGATCTAAAGAACTTTTATTTTTCAAACTTTTCATCTGAATATGTTTTTTTTACCACAAATCAGTGATCGAATCGTCTTGGCAGTTTGGGGAGTTTAGTTTGACCTCAGACTACCGCATTGATATATAGTTATAATCTTTTAAGTAGTCGACACTTGATTGGTTCATCATATATATGTAATATTTCATCAGGTACTTGTAATAAAATTATTTTTCCAGCCTACTCAGAGTAATTGCTCTTTACGTTCTCGGCTTTATACTCCTTTCATCAGTCACTGCTCACAAAGTTTGTTCTAAAAATGCCAACTTGTGGAAAAGCATACAATACCAGCTTAAGTTAGTTGAGAATACAGAAATGCGATGTGATTGTGACAATAAAGAATTGTGTAAGTACAAACAGGTTCTTTTCTTAATCATTTGATTAAAAAGAGTGCAGACATATTGTTTGTTTTATCATTTATTTGTTTCTCGTGTTTTTAAATTCGCAAACATTATAGGCATTTGGCAATATGAAGTTATGAAGTTGAGGGAGTTATATTCATCCGATTGTCGGAATTCTACGGAACGTTTTTTTTTTATAACATATGCAAATAAGTTTGTCTGTTGCCTTGACATTAACGTTTAGATTGGCATGCTGAAATTAAAGACACAAGACATTTGGTTAGTTATAGGGAAACTTATCACAACTAGATTTCAAAATAAATGTAACTTAAAATTTGAATAACCTCCTCTTATATGGTCAAGTTGAATTAAACAAATGAAATTAATAAAAAAAAGTCTGTCTTTTTTGTTGTTGTAATAATCAGATTAAACATGTTATTTTCTTCATTTTGATGAGTTGTTTTTCTTCCTTAAAAATTGCATATTTCATTAAGGACTAGCTTGCAGCGATTGTTTTCTGCCATGTTAACTCAAGTTAGTGGAAGACACCCGATGTACCTTTCGACGCTTTTATCGCCATTATATATGGTACATTTGACACTTTAATATACATGATAATATCTGCGGTTTTGAAGAAATGTCCCTTCCAAATTCTAAAAATATTAGCCAGCATAAAGGACAATTTTGTGTTTTGTTCATCTAACAGACAAGAACGGAGTTTCATATGAATTCTAAATGTATTTTGGACTTGAGTGATCATTCAAGAGGCATCAGTTATCGAGACGCGGTTTAACTTTAACCTTTTAATCAAATAATTGTATCACATACCAGTGTTTTGACAGGTTGGTCCCAGTCTTCATGCATAGATCTTTGCAGGTTATCTATAAAAAAGGAAAACAGCAAGTTACAAATTGCATTTGTCCGAAGCGCTTTTCTAGATGTACACAAATATACCTTCATCAGGAACTCACAACGCCGAATATTTGAAATCCAAGATTATAAGAACCCTTACTACACTGTAGTATAAAAATTCAAAACTAGAATTAACAAAATATGATTTTATAATTGACTATTTTACATGAATACAATGTAATAATAACAAGACAGAAATGAAATAGTACACGACAACATATCTTTTCATGATTTCGAAATATCACCATTGAATAAATACCGAGCATCAAACTGTTTGATATACACATGTTTTCTTTTTATACATAACTGTTATATAATGTGATAATAAAAATGGAGGACATATTGTTATTACACAATATTTTTTTTAATAAAAAATGTCATTTTTTCAGATGGTCATAAAACGGTCGGATTTATGGTTAAATCTTCAAAAAGATTAAGTAATGTGAACAAAGGATCCACAGTTATATTTGATAAGGTGGTTACCAACACTGGTTCTGGATATGATGCTTCGACTGGACAGTTTGTTGCACCTTACGAAGGTCTATATTATTTTTCCTGGACAATTCTCACCTACTATTCGAAATATTTCACAACACAGTTAATGCAAAATGACAACATTATTGCTGCTAACTATCCTGATGGCAGAGGATTATCTTCAAGTAATGTGTCTGCGACTCAAAGTGTTTTGCTACATCTTGCAGCAAAAGACAAGATCTGCATCAAAACTGAAAGTACAGGATTGTTTATGTATGGTGATAAATGGTCTACTTTCAGTGGTTTCAAAATTTAACAGTTTGAACAAATGTTGAACAAATACAAGATGCTATTTTCTCTTTTTAAATCCATGTAAATGTAGGTTAATGTCTTCAGAATTATTTTATATTCTCGGAAGTACATCTTTAGAGATACTCCTGTGTCTACCGAATAAATATGAGTTCGATTTAATTCATCCAACATATTATTTTGTATTTAACCAACGGACAGCACTTCTTACACGATGGGTGTCATATGTAGAGCAATATCTGTATACCCTTCAGGAGCATATATGTCATCCCAGGATTTTGGTGGAGATCGTTTCACACCACTTCTCATTATTTTTATATAATTAAAAAAGCTTATCATTGATCACAGAACTATAAAATGAGGTCAGGTTAATCTTGTTGACTTGCATACCCTTCTGGAATTCTGACTAGCCCTCTGCGTTTTAATGCGCAAAAAGCACGATTATCTAAACAATTTCTAGAGTGATGCATTTTATTATTTATATTCCGTCAGCTATTTCAGGTCGTCACTTTGTCATTTCTAAAGATTTTGACTTTTAACCTTTTATTTGAAATTGCTGAAACTATAGTAAAGGAGAATACTAGCACTTCTCTAATTTTTGTTACTTTTTAGATTCACTAAAAATGTCAAAGTAAATAAGTAAGGAAATGAGAACTACAAACTAGTTTCTTCTAAAAGCACACTCAAACTCTTAACCATATTTCTCTAAAATCCTTATAATTATGACATCAAAACAACCATTTTATAAAAAGTAAAATACCAAAAACACCGAAGGAAAATTCAAAACAGGAAGTCCTTTATCGAAATTGCAAAGTTAAAAGCTCATAGATAGAAGAAAATGCGGTATGAATGCCAATGGACAACTCACCATCCTAGTCATAATTTGTAAATAGTGAACCATTATAGAACAAAGTATGGTCTTCAATACGAAGCATACTACTGTTGTCTTTATGCCTGACTTAGGACAGATGCAAACTAATGCAGCGGGTTTAAACGTTTTAACAGGCGCAAACTTTCACCCTTACCGAAAACAGTAGTACAACATTACAACATTACAACATATAAAGACACATGATAAACTATCATTTGAAATGACTTAACTAGATCCAAAAAGAAATATTAACAAAGCAGGTAAAACAAAATTAAAATTAAAATGGGGATTGTGTCAAAGAGACAACAACCCGACCAAAAAGCCGAAAACAACCGAAGTCCACCAATGGGTCTTCAATACAGCAAGAAAATCCCGCACCCGGAGTCGTGGTTCAGCTGGCCCCTAAACAAAAATATATACTTGTTCAGTGATAATGGACGTTATACTAAACTCTAAAATATATAAAAGAAACAAAAATTAAAAATCCTACAAGACTAACAAAGGCTAAAGGCTCCTGACTTGGAACAGACGCAAAAATGCGGAAAGTTAAACATGTTTTTTTGAGATCTCAATCCTCCCTCTATACCTCTATCCAATGTAGAAAAAACAAACACACAGCGATACGCACAGTAAAACTCAGTTTCAAAGAGGTCCGAGTCCGATGTCAGAATACGTAACAAAAGAAACTAAACAAAATGACAAAGATACACAAATTAACAAAAGGACTATTAGTAGTTACTGACATGCCTGCTCCAGACCTCAATTAAACTGATGAAAAGGTTATGTCTTCATTATATGAATATCAAGCACACTCATTCCCGTTAGGGGTTTAGTATCATACCATCATAAAATATATTAGAAGAACATAACCCGTATCATGCCAACAACTGGTTTTAGAATAAATGTGTTTGTTTCCGATGCAAAGACCCTATAAGTGAATCAATATTACAGCCAAAATATGCCATCTTTAATGACTTGAATATAGTTATCAAAGGTACCAGGATTATAGTTTAGTACTCCAGACGCGCGTTTCGTCTACATAAGACTCGTCAGTGACGCTCATATCAAAATATTTATAAAGCCAAACAAGAACAAAGTTGAAGAGCATTGAGGATAAAAAATTCCAAAACATTGTGCCAAATACGGCTAAGGTAATCTATGCCTGGGATAAGAAAATCCTTAGTTTTTCGAAAAATTCAAAGTTGTGTAAACAGGAAATTTATACAAATGACCACCTTATTGATATTCTTGTCAACACCAAAGTGTTGACTACTGGGCTGGTGATACCCTCGGAGACGAAACGTCCACCAGCAGTGGCATCGACCCAGTGGTGTAAATAGTTATCAAAATATTTATAAAGCCAACAGTATCGTAACTATATCCCTTCTTAAAATAAGTCTGTTTAAAAGTTTTGCTAGCTTTGGATGTGAATGCCGACATGTTTGTGCTTTGTAAAGAATAGTACCATAAAATATTGGATGTGAAATACCTGAACGTATAAGATGTCTGCATACAAGTTGAGATATATAAACACCATAAGATGGTGACAAGGGAACGTCACCTTCTAAACATACACTAAAAAAAAGTTGATCTACTACACAATATGTAAAACAATGTAAAAACACTATAACCTGGGTCGAAATGGTATTAAATAGAATAACATACACAGGTAACTTTATAATAATTCTGTTGTTAGGAGTACGGAAATATTTTAACAAATTACTTTTGTTGTTTGTTGACGTGAAAATTGATCGTAATACTAAACACTTATCAAAGGAAAAATAGTTAGACGAGATATATCACAAAAACAAGCAAACATTGAATAACAAAAATGCATTACAAATTGTGTGAACAGGTCCAATCAACATGGGAGTACGATTCGAGAGTACTTGAAGTAACTAAAAACTAGTTAAAAGCCAAAAACAAATTAAAATGAAAAATCATGCATCAGAGAACAAAAAAATCAAAACACATCCCAGGGATTTAATGTTTTAACGCCATGGACAGTCAAAGAGATCAAATCAACACAAAAGAACAATTTGAGAGTACTTGCAGTTACTGAAAGCTAGTTAAAAGAACAATCCGTAATAAAAAAATTATGCATCAGAGACCAAAATCAGTTAAAACACATCCCAGGTATTTACTGGTTTAACGTCACGGACAGTCAAAGAAGACATGATACACATCAAACAAACGGAAAACAACTGCCATATTCCAGATTTGGTACTAGCATTTCCTTATGTATTATTTTAATATAAGTTTTATGGAGTATATAAGGTATCCAAAACGAATAAGCTTTCCACCACACGTTTTCTTTCATTACACCTTATTTTAAAAATAATTTTTCAATAACACTTGTTTGACTATTTTTATGATATGTCTACCTATTAATTCTGTGATAAAAGATATTTGCAGATATTTGCAGTTCGATCCGATTTGTAGCTTAAAATCATATATTCTTCATTCTTAATCTTCAACATGCCGAAAGAAACAGTTGTAGTCTTGAACCTCATATATTATTCCATTCGAAGACCGTGAGAAATTCCGTCATATTGCTTGGTTATCTTCAACAGTACGGCGGCTTTGTGAAAAATTGTGCACATCCTGCTACAAGCATGAAATTTGGCATAGACCTTCCTCAACTATTACTCTTTTATTTCATATAGGGAGGCATTTGAAAAAAAGTGTCTCACTTCCGGTAAAATCCAAAATGGCGGACATCATACTTAAATCAGCCCAATATCGAAGGCTAGTGTGTAAAAAGGTGTTTTTAACATACTACTATCATAATATTTGGTACAAACCTTTGTTTTTTTACTACTTTTGGATAAATTAAATAGATGAGATGTCTTTAATAACACTACTTCCGGTAAAATCCAACATGGCGGACATTGTACTACAATAAGCTTATTTTTTTGGGAGGGTAATAAATGAGTTTTAACGTACTGCTACTATCATTACATTGTGCAGGAACCTTTATTTGGTGCTTCTCACATTGATACGATGTATAAGACATATGTCTTTAAAACCCTTACTTCTGGTAATACCCAAAATGGCGGACATAGAATTATCAATTTCTGATTGTAATATTCAACTTTTTTTCAAAATGTTGGGGTTTTATTTCTGTTCATTAAATTTTTGGCTTTAAGTTATTCTCAAAATCACTAATTCTATTCTGTTGTAAATGTTTAAAAAAAGAGGTAACACTTCCGGTAAAAAAAACCCACAATATGGCGTAAATTTCAAAGATGAGTCCACAATCCATATCTTCGATGTAGATTTTTGGATAGATTGATTAAACATAATAAAATCACTAAAGTACTAAAACATTTTTAAAATTACTACAATTTTCGGCCAAAAATAACGGACACCACCACATGCACACAGTGCACGGGAGACCTGATTTTCCACATTAACAACGACCGCATCATTATTTCTTACATCCACAATGTACAAGCTTCTGACAAAATGATGAGGCCTCAAAAAGAGTTTTTTAAAAGTTATCCTCTTTGTCCCCCTCTGGACTGGGTAGCATAAGAGACAATTCCAAGCTCGTCTCCCTAAACACTTACCTAAGTATATTGCATGTTTTACATGCTGGAAAAGACTAGACCAAGTTGAGGGAATAGCCTAAAAAAGCCTTCCCTTTTGCGCAAATAGTTATTTTCTTGCTTCGTTAACCATGTTTTACCCATCTGTTAATTTTGTGCGATCTTACAGTAAAACCCTGGTGATTTAGGCTGATCAATCATCATTCTTTATGTTAAAGTCACATCTTCAAATGCCATCAATGTCTCCCACGCAGTCTTTTTCTTTTCTTTTTAAGCAAAGAGAGAACCATATCACAACCGGTTAAGGTATGGATAAAAAATAAGTGTGTGTGATCACTCATTGCCTTATGCATTTGAAAGGCCATTGATAGATATTAATCCAAAGTCTTTTGCCCTCCCAAACACAATCCATGATTCATCTACCCCTATGTCACGGAATAGCGAAACAGTAATGACAGCATTATCATTTACGACTGTTCGAATCATGACTCGTTTAAGTTCGTGTTTTACTGCATCAGACACATGCACCATGATTCTAGTGTCTGCCTCTAAATGTGAACTTGTTGCTTAACTGGAAATTCATCACGTGGTGGATAACAAATAATATCCTGAGCATTTGTTGCTATAGCTACCATACGCATTCAAGACTTCATCCACTCGTATTATAGTTTCAAGGTATTTTATGAAGGTAAGGACATAATAACCAATCAGCATACTCGTTAGGCCGCAATTCACAATCGGAGAGCTGATTTTCCACATTTACAAAGACTGTGTTATTGTTTTTCACATCCACAATGTAAAAGCTCCTGATAAGGCGAAGAGGCCTCACAAATAGTTGGCCAAAAGGGTTTCCATGGATCATATTTGTTCCTTCGCCATTCATATGCGTCTGGACTAATTAGCATAGGAACCTTTTCCAAGCTTGTTACTCATTCACACCTGCCATGGTATATTGCACGCTTTACATGCTGAAAAAGACTACACCGAGTCGTGGGAATAGCCTCAATAAGTCTTTCCTCATCCAAAAATACCTGTTTTCTTGCTTTGTTAACCCCATCTGATAAGATTTTTTTCTCGATCTTACAACAAAACCACGTATCGTTTTCAATGACATTAAATTTATCAAATCCAAATCTGATGATGTTGGCTGATTAATCGTCATTCTAAATGCTAAAGTCACATCTTCAAACGCCATCAATGTCACCAACGCAGTTCTTTTTCCAGCAAACGTGTTATCTGTTAATGCCTAGTGCATTTGAAAGGTCATGGATAGATATATATCTTAAGCTTTTTCCACTTCCACATGCAAACCAAAGTTTGTCTGCCCCTATGTCACGGAATAGCGAATCAGCAATGACATTGTATTGTTATAAACAAATAAAACTCGATTCTTTGCGTTGTGATGCTCGAAATCTATATCAAAGGAGCCCATACAAAGGTACAAAGTAACGTCATAAACATAAGACGTAAATACGGGAAACATAACGTTAACGTTTGCATAATATTCTC
Organism: Mytilus edulis; assembly: GCF_963676685.1. Taxonomy (NCBI): domain Eukaryota; kingdom Metazoa; phylum Mollusca; class Bivalvia; order Mytilida; family Mytilidae; genus Mytilus; species Mytilus edulis. The sequence goes on along the minus strand of NC_092350.1, from coordinate 23,380,058 downwards.
AACATACTGGGGGGCCGCAAAAGTATATCTTTGTATAAAATTCAAATATTTCTTTAAATGTCCATATCTGAAACGAAAAAATATGATTTAAAATATGATGGGCAATTACTGTCTCTAGAAATCACTATGATAAAATTAAAGATTAGCAGTCTCTATAACGATTTTCAAATCGGACACAAAATTAATGTCTAAGAATTTGTCCAAGTTTTAATGTTCTCCTTTGCATGCATAGATGCCTTTCGCATAGGCACTGTTCTTCTGGTATCTACTTCATTAGTCTCATCTGCTATATTTGGTGTGGTCCTCTTTGTTGATCTCTAGCGGATAAAGTTTGACGATCTGGGAAAAATGCTTTTTTCCACCGAGTTCGTGGTTTTTCGTCATAAACTTGCACAATATCTCCGACACGGATGTTGATTTTGTTGTCCCTTCTCTTTTCATGAAACTCTCTAATGTTATCAGTTCTCTTTTTGTAATAACATTTATTGGTAAGGTCTCGTGGTCATATTCATGAAATTCTACTGATGATTTTCGGTACATATTTTCATCTTCATGTTCTGTGTCGACTTCTCCTATAAGTGACTATATTTTAAACTCTTCCGGTTTAGGATTAGTCAAAATGTTGAACATTTCTACTAGTCCCGATTTACGATTCACATCTGGTGATGTCGGACCAGACAACAGGTAACCAAGTTTAGACTTAACAGCTGTCGGACCTATTTCTCTAATTACGGTATCCTCTACAAAATCCCAGTAAAAATCAGCTCCTATCAGTAAAGATATAGTAAAATTGTTGTCGTTTGTGATCGGGTGTGCTAATCTTAATCCTTTTAAATGTTTGCAATCTCGGGTATCATTTTCACTATAATTTGTGATAGGACTTGCTATAGTAGGAACTACTAAAACTTCAATGGGTATTTTCTCTCCTTCTATTGGCTCAACGTATATAATTGTTTTCGGTAAGTGTTGAACTTTAGTGTTTGTATTTCCAAATGTAGAAAGATTAATAATTTTTGTACCTACTGCCTTTATGTCTAGATTTGAAGCTAATTCCTCGGTAACGAAAGAACGCTGTGCTCCTTCATCGAACAATATATTCGTGTTCATTCCTTGATGTTCACTCCAAACGGGTGCTACGGCGGTTTTCAATAATATGCTAGAACGGGATTGTATCGTGGACGAATGAAAACTTGTGGCGGTGGCAATACTTCCATGGTTGACTATGGCGTTAATTGACGTATCATGCCTACTTACATTATCGATTATATCAAAGTATGATCTGTCGGTATTTTGGGTACATATACTAGTATGGTGATTCTGGTTACAGAATCGGCAACGAAATTGAGATCTACATTCATTTGCGCGGTGCGTTCCCAAGTAATTAAAGCATTATCTCTTGTGTTTGATAATTGTTATCCGGTGTTCATAATCTGGAACTTTTAAGCATTTTGCGGGGTCGTGCATATCGTTGCAATAAATACAAGGTTCATGGCGAATATTTGTGCTTTGGCGGTAATATAATCTATATTGTGTTCGCGGGTAATCTCTCGTATCGGCGCGTGTCAAAAATGACGCTATAGACGGTAAATATTCATTAACTTCATCGGTTTCAAATCTATCTTGTATTTGCGTGCAATCTCTATTATTGGCGATAGTCAAAAATGACGCTGTAGACAGTAAAGTGTCAATAAATACATCGGTGCGATTCACTCCGGCTTCTAAAATTGTGATTTCTGTCAATATCCCATGTCTTAATCCTTTTAATTCTCAATTGTCGGTTCCGTTTTCCCTGGCTAAGTTTTGTCTTACAGCTGACGGTAGCTTATTCAAGATGATTGGGATGAGCAGTGCCCCATACGAATCTCCCGATCTGCCTAACGATTCTAGGCCTCTTATATATGCTTCTTGTTTGTCGTAATAATTACAGAGGCTGATAAGGTTGTATTGTGTTGCGGGAAGGTCTAACAGGGCTTGCATGTAGGCATTCGTGATTTTGTGTGGTTGACCAAAACGTTCTTTTAACAATTTTATAGCTTCCGTATAATTATTATTTGTGAGCGGTAGTCCATCAATACATTGAGCGGCTTCATTACTAAGTTGTGATTTCAAATATGTGAATTTGTGTATGTCGGTAAGTGTGGGATTATAGTGTACAGATGATTGGAACGAGTCCCAAAAAGTTTGCCACATGAGTGTTTCTCCTGTAAATGTAGGTAAGGTGAGTTTCGGAAGTTGGTGATTTTGCGTAACGTTGGGCGGAACATGGTACATTTGTTGTTGAACAGAGCTATACGTATTTTCTACTGAACTATGCTGATTTGTATTTTCCGTTGATTGATTAATAAAGGCAACAGTAGTATACCGCTGTTCAAACTCATAAATCCATGGACAAAAAACAAAATCGGGGTAATAAACTAAAATTGACGGAAACGCATAAATATAAGAGGAGAACAACGACACAACACTACAATGTAACTAACACATACAGAAACGGACCAAGCATCAGACAAAATCCCACGAAAATAACAAATATAACATCAAAACCAAATACATGAATTTGGGATAGACAAGTACCGTGACACGTCTTATCGCAATGTCAATTTACACTCAAAAATAAGAGAAAACAAACGACGCAACGTTAAACTGTAATACACACAGAAACAAACCATAATATAACAATGGCCATATTCCTGACTTGGTACAGGACATTTTTAAAGGAAAAAAATGGTGGGTTAAACCTGGTTTTGTGGCATACAAAACCTCGCACTTTAATGGCAATGTTAAATATAACATAGAAATGACAACATGATTACTCAGATTAGGTAAGGTGGTAATATTTGAAGTTGGCGAATTTGAGTATTTTTTACGAATGTGTCTTATTTTTGTATTCAGAAAGAATTTATACTCATCTGTCTGAAGAATTTCATCCTCAACATCCTCACCCTTCGTTAAATTAAGTATTTCTTCATTCAAAGCACTAATAATCTTCTGTTTTTGCGAAAGTGTTTCTAATAGTTCTGTACTTCCTTCTATCTTCAAATCCTGCTCTACTTCCGTTTTTCTCAAAAGTCTTGTTACAGCACTTTTATGGCCTGCTCTCACCGCTTTCAGTTTACTTTCCATGGCGTCACGGCACCAAAATGTATTGTAATAAACGAATTAAACTCGATACTTTGCGTTGTGATACAGTTATGCTCAAAATCTATATCAAAGGAGCCCATACAAAGGTACAAAGTAACGTCATAAACATAAGACGTAAATACGGGAAACATAACGTTAACGTTTGCATAATATTCTCAACAGACATCAATATCGACTGTTCGAGTCATGACTCAGTTAAGTCTGTGTTTCACTGCATCGGACACATCTATCTTTATTCTAGTGTCATTCTCTTTTGTGTAAACATGGTGCTTTACTTGAAACATCATCAAGTGGTGGATAACACTGAACATCCTTAGCATTTGTTGCTACAACTACCTTTTCCTGAAAATTGTATTGAGCAAGCTGCTGTGAACGAAAACTAAAAAGTTCTTTCTTATTGTCGTCATCTCTCAGAAATCTTTGCCAACTTTGAGGATTTTTTTTACCCCGGATTCATCTGTGTATTCCCTTTCCCCTAAATGTAGCTCTTGTTTCTTGTAGCAGCTTTCAAACTACCAGTATTGCCTATGTTCGCATCCGAGACTTCATCCACTGTTGTTACAGTTTCAAGGTGTTTCCTAACGAGTATGATGATTGGGTAATATGTCCTTACCTTAATAAAATACATTGAAACTGTAACAAGAGTGGATGAAGTCTTTGATGAGTATGGTAGTTATCTTATCCACCACGTGATGTATTTCAAGTGTACCACCATGTTCACATTAAGAGACAGACACTAAAATAGTAGTGCATGTGCCTGATGCAGTGAAACACGAACTTAAACGCATCATGATTAACAGTCGTTACTGATGATGCTGTCAATACCATTTCGCTATTGCGTGACATAGGGGCAAACGAACTATGGATTGTGTTTGGGTAGGCAAAAATCTTTGGATTAATATTTATCCATGGCCTTTTAAATGCACTATAGGCAATGCGTGACCACACACACTTATTGTGACCCATACCTTTACCGGTTGTGTTACGGTTCTCTCTTTGCTTGAAAAGGAAAAAAGACTGCGTGGAAGTCATTGATGGCATTTGAAGATGTGACTTTAAAAGACAAAAGAATGATGATTGATCAGCCTAAATCACCGGGGTTTTACTGTAAGATCGCACAAACTTACCAGATGAAGCTTACATGATTAACGAAGCAAGAAAATAACTATATGCACAAAAGGGAAGGCTAATTATAATTGAGGCTATTCCCTCAACTTGGTCTAGTCTTTTCAAGCATGTAAAACGTGCAATATACTAATGCAGGTGTTTAGGGGACGAGCTTGGGATTGGCTTTTATGCTACCCAGTCCAGGCACTAATGGATAGAGAAGGGACAAAGAGGATCCCTTTGAAAAACACTATTGCTGAGGCCTCATCATTTTAACAGAAGCTTGTACATTGTGGATGTAAGAAAGGATGCGGCGGTCATTGTTAACTTAATGTGGAAAATCGGGTCTCCCGTGCACTGCCTTGTGTGCATGTGGTGGTAACTGTGAATAAACATGTATTCTTGGCCAAATAGTAGTAATTTTATAATATTTTAGTACTTTAGTGATTTTATTTTGTTTTAATCAATCTATCCAAAACTCTACATCGAAGAAATAGATTGAGGACTCATCTTTGAAATATACGTCATATTTTTACCGGAAGTGTCAACTTTATATTTAAACATTTACAACATGATAGAATTAGTGGTTTTGGGGATAACTTAAAGTCAAAAGTCTAATGACCAGCACAAAAAAAATCTTTTTCTTTACATTTTAATAAAAAGTTGAATATTCGAATAATAAAATGATATTTCTATGTCCACCATTTTGGATGTTACCGGAAGTAAGGGTTTTTAAGACATATGTCTTATACATTGTATCCATCAGAAGCACCAAAGAAAGGTTCCTGCACAATGTAATGATAGTAGCAATACGTTAAAACACATTTCAATTACCCTCCCTGAAAAATAAGCTCATTTAAGTACAATGTCCGCCATGTTGGATTTTAACAGGAATTAGGGTTTTTGAAGACATCTAATCTATATAATATATCCAAAAGTAGTGCATAACAAAGGTGTGTACCAAATATTATGCTAGTAGCATGATAATAACACCTTTTCACATAATAGCCTTCGATATTAGGCTGATTCAAGTATGATGTCCGCCATTTTGGATTTTACCAGAAGTGAGACATTTATTTCAAATGCCTCTCTATCTGAAATAAAAGAGTAATAGTTCAGGAAGGTCTATGCCAAATTTCATGCTAGTAGCAGGATGTGCACAATTCGTCTGAAATATGCTTGTAGCCGCCGGACTAACAATGTACAGGGCTTCCAACAAAATATTTGAGCCCGCGGGACATTTATGTCTTACCTGATTTTGATCGCGTAAGGTGGAACCTTACACAACAGGGAAATAACTCTGTAAAATCAGCTAAATGCTTTAATCACGTTGTATTGTTAAAGAAATACTCAGCTTTTCAATGATCAAAATTAGTGTTTGTCAAACTGCTTAATATCCAACCATTTGTTTCCGAGAAAGCATTTGGTTCAAGTTTTTTTTTATTCTTTTGTATTTTTTTTCAAAGGGTCAAAGTAAATATTTTGTCAAAATTTTGTGAAAATCAATCGAGCCAAATTAATTTTAGTCAAGGTGTTGGGTACCACCTTAAGACTAAGTACCAAATGTAAATTATGGTAATCAGTTGGCCATCATATAACCAATGATTGACATTAAAAACGATATTAAACTTTACTTTGATATAAATTTGATGTTCTGACGTAAACTGTTAAATTGGCAATGCAAAATATGCCTTTTCTGCTGTGTAATTTTAACTATAACGTTTCAAAAAAACGTACTAGAATATTCTTAAGAATTTTGCCATATCAAGGACTTGGTATTCAATGAAGACCAATGTCATTTTGTAAACGAAATATAAAGTGTAGAAATTGTTGTTTCCAAGAAACTTTACAAAGGATTGAATATCGTTAATGACATTTTTACATGTTTGAATTCGAAGATCATATTACCTGTTGACATTATAAAGTTACTCATTAATATAACAAGTCAAACAGACTTTCAGAAACAGTTCTAAATACCTAAGAACCTGACAGAAACTATGAGGTAAGAACACTTTCATATACTGTGAGACAATTTCAAAACAAAAGCTTAAAACAAATTATTATTTCAGATACAAATTAATAGGCAATGATACATAAATAGGATAGAAATATTTAGTAGGTTTTAAAAAGAAGGAGAAAATCTCGTTCACAAGTGAAAATCAGCAGCACCAAGTGAGCCATAAGGTAAACCAAATAAAAAAATTGAAAACTAATAGTTTGCGGCATATTTGATAAAGCCCTGTCAAAATGGTACTAGGGATAAACATTGGCTCCTTATCATTAAACCTCAGCGGCATCGAACGTCACCAATGTGTGCTTATCTCTATTTAATCGATGTTTGATATAAATGTTATTTCTGTCTTGTATCTTATTTGTGAGCATATATTCATATATCAATTCTAATGTTCTAGACATTTCTTTCGGGTTCATTAGCTTTTAAAGCCGTGCTTATGTCATTTTTTAGTTATTGGTTTAAGTACATCAACTATATTTGGTCTCTAAAATAAATGATAGGTACATTAAACAACATAGGAAGATGCGGCATCATTGCCAAATGAATGAATCAACTATCCATGGACCAAAGAACGGAGATTTGAGGAATTACAGGTCACCATATGGTCTTCAACAATTAGCAAATTCCTTACAGTTAAGTATGCAAAGGGTTGACAATTCAAAGAGGAAAGAATAGCTGACCATGATGATACACTTAACAATCCTTAATCTTTAGACTGTGGTGTAACAACATAACATGAGAAATAAACCCTGTAGAAATTATTTGGAAAGGGATTGAATCATAAGAGCATTTCTTACTTTATAAAAAAAAATAACAAAAAGACACAAAGTACCGACCTTAGAGTACTCGCAGATATTGAAATCTAGTTTAAAACTTTATTTCAACTAATGAACGATGTATGTTTTCCAAGATTACAATGTCAATCAGTACACCTCAAATGGATTTATTGTAAAACGTTATATCCAGTCAACAAAAAGCACACAATCGTGATAACATGCAATGCTAATGTATTGATAGTCACATGAACTTGACTAAATTTTCATGTTGATGAAGGAAGGATTACTTTTTTAAATGCATATGTCGGTATCTTAGTTGATACATAATGCAGTTGAACTATTGGTATTTTTTCTAAACAGACGTAAGTCTCACTTTTATTGTATTCACTGTCCCAAGTCAGGAGCCTCTGGCCTTTGTTAGTCTTGTTCTATTTTAATTTTAGTTTCTTGTGTACAATTTGGATATTAGTATGGCGTTCATTATCACTGAACTAGTATATATTTGTTTAGGGGCCAGTTGAAGGACGCCTCCGGGTGCGGGAATTTCTCGCTACATTGAAGACCTGTTGGTGACCTTCTGCTGTTGTTTTTTTCTATGGTCGGGTTGTTGTCTCTTTGGCACATTCCCCATTTCCATTCTCAAGTTTACTTAACCAGTAATCCTTCGAATATTATTTTGTTGCAATGAGCACCTTTTCTAAGGAGTTTTAAACAGATGCTTTATAAACTTGTCTCAAATAATCGTTTGTCGAAAAAAAAATTATTGCATGGAGTTTTAAGAATAAATACAAGATGACCTAGTGACTTGGTCTCATCACCAAAAGTTATCAGATTTCATGACTAATCAGGCATATATGTGAAGACTGGAAGAAGATATTATGTTTTCAAGACACAACGGTCCTACTAAAAAGCGCCCGGGAAAAGAAATAGCGCCCGGGGAAAAGAAAAAGCGCCCGGGGAAGGAAAATTAGCGCCCGGGAGAATAAAATAATAATATTTTATAACAATATTTTTTTTCCTTAAAAAAAAAATTGCTTGTTTTGTCCTTAATATTAACAATGATTAATGGGAATATGTACGATGCTACATCGAAAGTGTTGTTTATATCTTTTTATAAAACTAAAACTTTGACTGTTTTAATGTCTATGCTTATCAGGGATTTAATGCTTAGTTTTGAATTAAACCAAACTCCTGCTTTTTACCCCCTTCATTTAACTACTGCATGTACATGTATAGTACTGCTTTATTTGCTGATTTATTATGTGTAACTCTTTTAATTTTGATTAGATAAATATTTATCTGTGAAATTTAAGTTGTTTAATAAAAAATTACATTTTTCATTTTACAAAAATTTTGTTTTTGAAAAACATGTCTTTTGAAGTTTTACATTTTATAAATATTCCGCATAAAGTGTGATCTATTATTATCTGTCTTTCGAAATAGTATTCATATATTATTGTTATAGAAATCGAAACATTCATACTTGTTTTTGTGCTTTATTATAAATGTCTATTTTCTGAATTTGCAAATTACTTGTCTAAAATTTAAAAAAAAAATCAATGTACATAACTTATTTCATCGACACAAAGTTGTCTCATGCCAATAAAATATCTATATATTTTCCCCGGGCGCTATTTGTTCTTCCCCGGGCGCTATTTGTTCTTCCCCGGGCGCTTTTTCTTTTCCCCGGGCGCTTTTTCTTCACCCGGGCGCTCCCGGGCGCATTTTAGTAGGACCCAGACACAATGATTTACTGATTACTATTCATCTTAATAGATCTTAATAGTATTTTTACCACAGATCATTGATTGAATCGCCTTGTCAGTTTGAGGTGTTTAGTTTAACCTTACTACCGCATTGATATAGTTATAATCATTTAAGTAGTCGATACCTACTTTGTCAACATGTATATGTAATATTTCATGAAGTGCATGTATAGTAATATTATTTTTTCCAGTCTGCTTACAGTAATTGCTCTTTACGTTCTCGGCTTCATACTCCTTTCATCAGTCAATGCTCACAAAGCTTGTTCTAAAAATGCCAACTTGTGGAAGAGCATTCAATACCAGCTTAAGTTAGTAGAGACTACAGAAGGGCGATGTGATTGTGATACTAACGAACTGCGTAAGTAAACAAAATTAGTAAACTTATAAGTACTACTCTAAATCATTTGATTGAATCGAGTCCATGCGTGTTATTTGTTTAATGTTTAATATTTTTTTCGTATTTTCAAATTCGCAAACATGAAAAAAGCATGTGGTCATATGAAGTTAAGGGAATTTAATCCATCCGATTGTCGGAATTCTACGGACTATTTATTTTAAAACAAATGCAAATAGATCGCCTGTAGCTTATATGCCACTATGACGTCATTTTACTAAATAAATTTCAGCAGAATTGTCCGACTTTTAGGTTCATGTTGAAATTAACTAATTAAGAATGGTCTGGATAAGGGTCCTTCATTTCTGCATTCTTTATCTTTGTTTAGTCCATTTGTTCTATTCCTTATACTTTTCATCCATTATTCCAGAATAATTTAATTTTGAATGTAAAGAGTCTTCTGATTGTCAAACATTGGTTTGTTTATCAGCGCATAGACCAAAATTTGTCATGGGAAAGTGACGTCATCAAGTTTTTTTCATGGTTTACTCCGGTCTAAAATTGAAGTTAGAATTATATTATAAGAAATGACTAAGATATTTTCCATCTATTCGAAATAACATAAAAAATGTGATGCACACTTTAAAATAACCAGCTACGCGGGTTATTCAGTGTGCACAACATTGTTGATGTTATTTTTTCATGGACAGAAAATATATTACAGCCATTCCTTAATTAAAAAAGGATATCTATTTTATAGTTTGCAAGAATGTAGTTTTATTGCAATCTCACATGGTACACTTATTACTATCATCAAAACATACATGATAATATCTGAGCTTTCGAAGAAATTTCTCTTTTAAATTGAACCAGGTGCTCCACAGGGCGCAGCTTTATACGACCGCAGAGGTCGAACTCTGAACAGTTGGGGCAAGTATGGACAAAACATTCAAGCGTGATACAGCTCTGAATTTGGATTGTGATCAAATTTTTGACATAACATTTTTTTTTTACACAAAACAAATGTCAAGATTTTACAAATCAATTAAAGATTTCTTCTTCAAACTTTCTAAATTTAAAATTAAATAATTGACACAGCATAGGTTTCTGACACAGAATGAATGTGGTCTAATGAACTTAAAAGTATTTTTTTGCGTTTGAGCAATTCACTATGCTGTTGAATATTAATCCTCTCAAAAAAATGTTTGAAGAAATTTTCTTTTTATTTATGAAATCTGAAATGAGAAAAATTTAACCCCCCCTTTTTTTCACATCCCCGTTTCCCTTTTTCCAAAACTGATATCAATTCAAATTTCTAATGGAGTTTGCAACAATAACTACTCTTTTAAATACATCATAAAATATTAAAATGTAAAATAAAGTGCTTGTTATCACTGAATGGTAAAGATTGGTTGGTAGTAAAAGTGAATATACATTGTTTATTGTATAAAACAATAAAAAAAACTTCATCAGCAACATTTTATATTGGCAAATTTCCAATGAAGTTATTTACATAAAGTTATTGGCAAATAAAAATAGAAAATGACATCATAGTCATGTCTGGCAAATGTCCAACATACATTATCTAAAAACATTTTAGATAAAATAAGGAAAAAAAGCTTCATCAGCAACATTTTATATTGGCAAATTTCCAATGAAGTTATTTACATAAAGTTATTGGCAAATAAAAATAGAAAATGACATCATAGTCATGTCTGGCAAATTTCCAACATATATTATCAACTACTATTCTATACAAAGAAAGATAACTCCAATTGAAAATTAATTGCTATTGCACAATATTGTGCAATTAGATATTTCTTGCTATTGTGCAATACTGTGCAATTGAAAATTTCTTGCTATTGCACAATACTTGATATGGAATCCTGATTTTGGACCAACATATTTAGATAAAGCATATCAAATAAGCCCAAGAATTTAGTTTAATTTTGGACCCTTTGGACCTTAATGTAGACCAATTTGAAAACTGGACCAAAATAAGAATCTACATACACAGTTAGATTTGGCATATCAAAGAACCCATTTATTCAATTTTTGATGAAATCAAACAAAGTTTAATTTTGGACCCCCATTTTGACCAACTTGAAAACTAGGCCAATAATTAAAAATCTTAGTACATTTTTAAATTCAGCATATCAAAGAACCCCAAGGATTCAATTTTTGTTAAAATCAAACTAAGTTTAATTTTGGACCCTTTGGACCTTAATGTAGACCAATTTGAAAACGGGACCAAAAATTAAGAATCTACATACATAGTTAGATTCGGCATATCAAAGAACCCCAATTATTCAATTTTTGATGAAATCACACAAAGTTCAAATTTGGACTCTTTGGGCCCCGTATTCCTAAACTGTTAGGACCAAAACTCCCAAAATCAAACCCAAACCTTCCTTTTATGGTCATAAACCTTGTGTTTAAATTTCATAGATTTCTATTTACTTATACTAAAGTTATGGTGCAAAAACCAAAAATAATGCTTATTTGGGCCCCTTTTTGGCCCCTCATTCATAAACTGTTGCGACCTCAACTCCAAAAATCCATGCCAACCTTCCTTTTGTGGTCATGAACCTTGTGTTAAAATTTCATTGATTTCTATTTACTTATACTAAAGTTATTGTGCGAAAACCAAGAATAATGCTTATTTGGGCCCTTTTTTGGCCCTTAATTCCTAAACTGTTGGAACCAAAACTCCCAAAATCAATCCCAACCTTCCTTTTGTGGTCATAAACCTTGTGTCAAAATTTCATAGATTTCTATTCACTTAAATTAAAGTTATAGTGCGAAAACCAAGAAAATGCTTATTTGGGCCCTTTTTGGCCCCTAATTCCTAAAATGTTGGGACCAAAACTCCAAAAATCAATCCCAACCTTCCTTTTGTGGTCATAAACCTTGTGTTAAAATTTCATTGATTTCTATTCACTTTTACTAAAGTTAGAGTGCGAAAACTAAAAGTATTCGGACGACGACGACGACGTATGGCTATCAGAACGAAGTACCGGGAACCAGGATAGATAAGTTATTACACAAATGCCCTGTTCTTCGCATAAATGTGTTATTTATTTCATTTATAATCCTATGTTAGGCTCCTCCATTGACATTCTATAGAAATAACTGTATACACTCAACCTTACTACTCAGTATATTGTATTCATGCAGCAAGCTCTGTTTGCTTCTATTCTAAATAAAAAAAACTAAACATCTTTCCTGCAAAATGTGTGCCACCATTTGTGGCTCTATTTAATTTCTACTTTCATATTTATTTGCAACAACTATAATGAAAAGCGAAGATGGGAACCAAAAATTGGCGATGTGATTTGTAATAATATGTCCTAGCTATAGTTTACAAATAAAAAGTGAGTACACGACAACAGATCTGTTTCAAGATTTCAAATGATCATCATTTAAGGAATACAGGAAAAATGTATATCTTATCCCGAGTATCAAAGTAATCTGACATGTTCTCAGTTTCCTATTACACATTTTGTATAATATATGATCAACTTTTGATCTTTTCAGATGGTCATAAAATGGTTGGATTTCTGGCTAAATCTTCAAAAGATCAAACTAATGTCAAAAGTGGATCAACAGTGATATTTGATAAGGTAGTTATCAACACAGGTTCTGGATACGATGCTTCCACTGGACAGTTTGTTGCACCTTACGAAGGTCTATATTATTTTTCCTGGACAACTCTCACCTACTATTCAAAGTATTTCGTAACACAGTTAATGCATAATGGTAACATTATTGCTGGCAACTATCCTGATGGTAGAGGATTATCCTCAGGGAAGGTGTCTGCGACCCAAAGTGTCTTGCTGCATCTTGCAGCTAAAGACAAGGTCCGCATCAGAACTTATGAAACAGGACAGCATATGTATGGTGGAAAATGGTGTACCTTCAGTGGTTTCAAAATTTAAGTTTTTAAAATTTTGAACAAATAAACATATTCAATACATTATGTTATTTTCTCTTATAAATCCATATGCATTATTATATTTAGTATTAATCTATGTTGACACCCTAAGCAATACTCCCTGGTCTACATAGTAAATTCAAATTTGAATTCATTTATAGATCATATCATTTTGTATAAAGACAACAAGCAACACTTTCTACGTTACAAAGAAACTCAATAATCTCAATTTTAGTCTCCCTTACTACATGACTTGTGAGCAATCTAATCTGTGAAGTTTCAATGGTCGAAAACTGTAGGAGTTGACAGTTGATCAATCTGATTAACATACAATTATTAAGCTACACTTTAGTAACAGTGTTCTGACATCAGAAAAATTCTTTAAACAGAAATTAAAATGTACAAAAGTATTTTAAGGATGATTGTAAGTAAGAATGAAGAGGTTCCATATTTCAATCAGATTGCTATTACACAAAACCAGTCCATCTTTATGCAGCTAACTGAAAGTTTTTTAGTTGCCATGTTCTGAAAAATTGGGAAAAAATCATTGACCAATTCCATATTATTAGGTGCATAACTTCAAAATGTATGAAATCTTTGTGTGAAGTTTAAGAATCTTGGTTATAATATGAAGGTGGAGTTTATAACACAAATTAGGCATGCAGTTTTTCCTATATCTGCCAGTCATCACCATACTGTAAGCTGTGTTTGGACTTTGTCCAACCAGACCCAAAATATAAAATAAAAAGAAAAGCTTTATATTATTTCCTAATTTTTATTTTAAAGTTAAACTTTTTGTTACATGCATATGACAATGATATACAAGACCTTCTCTTAAATAAAACATGAACATAGTGTAACAATTAAACATTCTGAATCATATAACTGACTTGTGAAAAGGCAGCAATATCACCTTGCGACAAACAATTTTAGTTAAAAATATGCATCACATTACAGTATAATATGGTAATGACGAAACATACAAAATAATCAGTCATGACAATTCTGTCTATTAAGATGTAGATTTCTATTTGAAATTCCAATATTATGACATTGAAATATTTAGGGGCTCATCATGACAGGGCCGTAACTACATTGAGGCAAATGAGGCAAATGCCTCATGTTTTAAATTAAAAAAAAAAAAAAAGGCTAAACCAAAAGATTGTCTTCATATGATTGTCTTCATATCAAATTGTTTTCACTGAAAGTGTCTTGCAAGAAGCAAGTTCTCTTCACTCTCTGATGTCGCCCCTGCATATTTTTCGTAATCCATGTTTCTATTTTACTTTTGGTTTTCAGAGTTGATGGTCTATTGTTTGTACTTCTGTGTCCCGGGTTTGTCTTTTGTTCATGTATTGTCCTACTTAATGACTAGTCTGAGTGTTGATTTTCATTTGTAAACGTGTAATGTTGCATGTCCACCGATGTCCAGGCATTATGCGAGAATATATTTTAAGAATATACGATGCTACTGGACACAGAAAAAAAAGTGGTCGTTTCTGCATGGAGAATTGAACTTGATATCAAAGAATACGAAACTGCCTTACTTGTATATAAAACCATACCCAATTTTTCTTAGAATGGATTGTAAAATTAGGTATTTTCTGTAGGTGAGATATGCACAGAAGTGATAGATATGTTTTATAAATATAGAAAATTTAATATCTTAATCAACAAAAAAAAATAAAAAAATAACTGTTTCATATACCCAAGAGCCTGTGGATAAAACTAGATAGCTGAAATGGTTTAAATTAAAGTAAGACCACCAATTTCCCGGTATCAAATCATTTGTTGAAAAAAACATCAATGTATTGCCATATTACCTTTTACATTCAAGGGTTAAATTTGCATTAAGTCGTGTTCAGACCCTTTAACAGAAAATGAAGGAATGTGAAGTACACGTGCACGAGAGCTAATCGCACACAATGTCAATGTATAGAAAAAAATACAAATGATCAATGGTCAAAGTTTTTATTCCTGTTCTTCATCTTGATAGTTGCTGGAGGGTCTTCAATAATGAAAGAATCATAAATACCGTAAAACAAGGTCAATATGGTCCCTGGTGCCGACTTGAGCAGTACTAGTATTTAACGTATATTACAGTATTACTGCACTAATGACTGTCACTATATTTAAATCTAGTCATAAAAAATCTCAAGTCAGCACAATACAAGACAAGAACAGACAGACAGATCCGGTATTAATTATTATGAGAATTACGATTTTTGCTTTATCCTACATATCGGTCTTTTAATGTTTTGAATTTCCCTAAAACTTTAAAGTCTTAAATAACAATGAATCTATGTTTTTGCTTTGAGACCAGAATATTGTCGAAAAATAGCTAAAAATGATTTGCGTTTCTATGTAAGAAAGAGTCCGGGAAACGCTCAGAATGCACGATTTTGCGTTATTTTTCTCACAATCTCCGGCGCAGAGATCACATATCCGTTCCGTTCAATACTTTGTAACACTACACTCATATTAAGTGCAGTATTGCAAAGCATGTATGGAACGGATATGAACTCTGCGCCGGAGATTGTTTTTCTCAGAGCTTCTGGTGGCCTTAAGCGGCCCGCAGACACCTCGCCAAAAATTTTTCGCCTCGCTGCGCTCGGCGAATATATTTTGCCTCAGTATTAAAAGGGGCTAGTTACGGCCCTGCATGACTCTACTTTGATATATTTTTGGTAGTTTTTCTCTTTAAATAAATAAAACCATACAAAATTTTTCACAGACACCTATGAAAACTAATCTTGGAATGGCAAAACAATGATTTTATGAATCATTCCATGAACCTTTCCTATTGTACACTGACATAGTATTACCAAATACATTCTACATATAAACTTGTACAAAATCATGTTCTAACAAATACTTAGATAATTCAATGCATTTTGTTTTTTTTGTAACTCAACTTAATGTAGATTGTTTCATCTATGGACACAATAATAATAAAATGTCAAAATGCCCTATAGAGGGAACATACCCTATTGAACCACACTGTCTGAACAAAGATTACAGCAGGTTCTCGACATACTAAGCTGACATTACTATAAATCATTACTTCACATAAAAATCAGTACATATAATAGTTTTAGAAAATGTGTAAAATGTTCATCCATCGCTACTTGAACTGCTGTCATTATGCCGACTCTTCTTTTCATGTTTATGATGGTGGTGTTTGTGTTTCTTATGTTTCTGCAAATAAAAAATATGAAATATTTAAATTAAATTGTGTTAAGAAATCAAGGTAGGCAGGTTTACTGTAATTCTCCAAGAAGTTTATGTGGGGTTATATCTCATAACTTTCATCTGTATGACAATTGCCACTTTAATTTAATAAGGAAGCAATTATCAATCAATTATCAATGAGAGTTGTAACTATTTTCAAAAGTGTGTTTAGATTCATATTTATTGTAAATTAGAGCCAAATGTTCCTATAATTTAGTAGTAGAGCTACAGGCCAAGTATACTGTTGTATTGTAATTTAGCTTTTTTTTATATGAAACTTTCAGCAAGGGTTTTGCAGTGATCCCAAGTTCAGAGGCTTTTAAATGATACAAAAATTATCCAAATATCTTTTTACTTTTTGAAAAAAATTTACTATTATACATAGAAACTATTTTGTTTAAAATATGTTCATCTTTAATGTTCTCTTTACCAGGGCCGAAATAAGGGGTAATCTGATGTTCTGTGGTTGTCGTCTGTTTATGTTGTTCATAAGTGTTTTTGGTTTCTCATTTTTTTTTATATATAATAGAATGTTGGTTTTCCTGTTTGAATGGTTTTACAATAGTAATTTTTGGGGCCCTTTATATCTTGCTGTGCGGTGTTGAAGACCGTGTCTTGACCTATAATGGTTAACTTTTATAAATTGTGACTTGGATAGAGTTGTCTCATTGGCACTCATACCACATCTTCCAATATCTATTATCTACCTTCAGACAATAACTAGATCAGCTACTGGAACTTTAAGATTATCAGATAGATCAGCTACTGGAACTTTAAGGTTATCAGAACACCAGAATGTGATGCAGCTACTGGAACTTTAAGGTTATCTGAACCCCAGAATGATGCAGGTTTTTTACCCTCCAGACATTATAACCTACCTTTTTATGAGATTTATCTTTTTCATCTTCTGATAATGAATCACTATGACGATGTTTCTTAGATTTCTTAGTTTTCTTTTCTTTCTGTGAAATAAAAAGAAATGATGAGATGAAAATAACCCTCCATAAATGTTATACCTTGAAATCACTTTTCTGGATTTAACTTCATCCGCAGTGCTTCGAGCCAAAAAATTTTAATGTAAATTGCAAGGATCTGTATGATCTAAAACATAGAAGACTAATATGACTATAAAGGACCTAAAAAAAATTACTAAAATCATTCAGAAGTAAACTTTACTTGGAGTTGAATCTTAGAGGCCTACTTCAATTCGTCCAACTCAGTTTGACTCGAGTTAAGAGATCAGAGCTAATGAAGATGTGCAGAACCTTTCCGAAACGAAGTAAAAACTCTTCCATCGAGTCCACTGTCATAAGGGAAGTGAAAAAAATTATGTCTACTGAGCATTGAAATTAAAAAAAAATGCATTATGTTTAATAAAGAAAAGATCTGGTCCTGTATGTGATGAAAAAAACAGTTTGTTAGAGAAAAAAGATAAGATTCATTTTGAGAAAAAAAAATCTGTTTTATTTATAAATTTAACATTACTGACATTTTGATACACACATGGACAATATTTGTTGATTCCAAAATACAGGCAAAAGTAAATTCCTGTTGTCAGCCCCTTTCTTCGGCTGTATATGGTCAAAAACCAGTTATTTTGTATCACTTTTCTTTTTTGCAAATACTTGACTCTATCTTGAAACTCGACTAAACCTGCCCCAACCCAGGGTTGATGTCGAGTTAACTCGGTTAGGTTCAAAAGGTCAAACTCAGGGGGTTTTGGTTGTCAGTCAAGTAAACTCGACAGACTCTACTAACCCAAGTTGAACGATTTGAAGTAGGCCAGAGATATTTATATCAGTAAATTTGGTGGATATCCTTTGCCAACTCTCTATGTTTTTTTTTACATTACTTTCAAGATGTAACTTTCAATCAAAGATATACCATTATTCTTTAGGCCAGGGTTTTTTAATTTGTTGGTTTACGGATTTTCTCCATGAAAAAGTCGGGTCGGTCGGCCGAAAAAAAAAGGAAAAAAGGAAAAAAAATATCTTTCAAGACAGAAAATATGCAAAATAAATATGTATTTCGCCTTTCTAACAATATGTTTGTTATGCTATTTTGTCATCATTTCTTAGATTTTAGTTCGATGAAATTTTATTGCTCAGCAGTCATAAACATCGCATGACATTCTAAGAATTTCCCGTAAAAAAAGGGGGGGGTGCACGGACAAAGATGAAATGAAATCGTCATTTCACAAACAAGAAACAGATTCGCGTAGCTCTTAATCAATTCCAGAAAACTTGGTGAATTATGATCTTCAAGCACGAAAACTGATAAAGGAAACAAATGTAAAAACGTGGTACGAAAATAAGTTTCAACATACGTGTAAAAAACGTAATAGACTCATCCACTGTAAAAACGAGAATATCGGGTTAATCTGTTGTCATGCATTCGCGTTTTTTATCCAATGGACGATATTTTTTTATTATCTATGAAACAAGAAAAATTCCAAATGATTATTTGATATTCAATACTTTAACTTGATGTCTTCCACCTGTCCACATTTGGACAAGACTTTTTTATCAGATGATGCATCTTACGGACTGATGACAAATATGGGAAACGAACTTATTGTGTAATTGGTTTTAAACACATGTTTCGTTTCGCAAAATTATTTGCGCAAACAACATTTCAAGGTCAGTTATAATCGATTTGTCTATTTTTAGAAAACGTAAACAGGAAGTTTTATTTTTTCACTACAGAAAGTGTGATATTTGCATTCATTCCATATAAAAAAGAATATTTTAATTATTTTTCAGGGATAATGCATTTGTTAGGGTCGGCGGGAATAAAAAAGCATGAAAAGTCATCAATTTTACTTTTATTCTGAAAATCAGCAAAATCGGGTCGGCGAATCTGTAAACCAACAAATGAAAAAATCCTGGCCTTAAGAATACATCCTTTGCATATTCTTATAAATTCAAAATTTTAGGAACAATTTAGTTGGAAAATAAGATTCCAGTACAAAGGTGTATAACTCATTAACTAGAGGCTCTCAAGAGCCTGTGTTGCTCACCTTGGTCTATGTGCATATTAAACAATAGACGCAGATAAATTCATGACATAATTGTGTTTTGGTGATGGTGATGTGTTTGTAGATCTTACTTTACTGAACATTCTTGTTGCTACAATTATCTCTATCTATAATGAACTTGGCCCAGTAATTACAGTGGAAAATATTTTCTAAAAATTTACAAAAATTTATGAAAAATGCTAAAAATTAACTATAAGGGGCAATAACTCCTTAAGGGGTCAATTGACTATTTTGGTCATGTTAAAACTTATTTGTAGATCTTGTTTTGCTGAACATTATTGCTGTTTACAGTTTATCTCTGTCTATAATAATATTCAAGATAATAAAAAAAAAAACGGCAAAATGTCCTTAAAATTACCAATTCAGGGCAGTAACCTAACAACGGGTTGTCCGATCCATGTGAAAATATCAGGGCAGATAGATCTTGACCTGATAGACAATTTAACCCTGTCAGATTTTCTCTAAATGCTTCGGTTTTTGAGTTATAAGCCAAAAACTGCATTTTACCCCTATGTTCTATTTTTAGTTGTGACAGCCATTTTGGTTGGATAGCCGGGTCACTGGACACATTTTTTTAAAATTAGATACCCCAAAGATGATTGTGGCCTTGTTTGGATTAATTTTGTCCAGTAGTTTTAGAGGAGAAGATTTTTGTAAAAGATTACTAAAATTTACGAAAAATGGTTAAAAATTGACTATAAATGGCAACAACTCCTAAAGGGGTCAACTGACCATTTCAGTCGTGCTGACTTATTTGTAAATCTTACTTTGCTGAACATTATTGCTGTTTACAGTTTATCTCTATCTATAATAATATTCAAGATAATAATCAAAAACAGCAAAAATTCCCTAAAATTACCAATTCAGGGGCAGCAACCCAACAACGGGTTGTCGGATTCATCTGAAAATTTGAGGGCAGATAGAACTTGAACTGATAAATAATTAAACCACTGTCAGATTTGCTCTAAATGCTTTGGTTTTTGAGTTATAAGCCAAAAACTGCATTTTACCCCCATGTTCTATTTTTAGCCATGGCGGTCATCTAGGTTTGTTGGCCGAGTTACCGGACACATTTTTTTAACTAGATATCCCTATGATGATTATGGCTAAGTTTGGTTAAATTTGGCCCAGTAGTTTCAGAGGAGAAGATTTTTCTAAAAGATTACTAACATTTACGAAAAATGGTTAAAAATTGACTATAAAGGGCAATAACTCCTAAAGGGGTCAACTGACCATTTCGGTCGAGCTGACTTATTTGTAAATCTTACTTTGCTGAACATTATTGCTGTTTACAGTTTATCTCTATCTATAATAATATTCAAGATAATAACCAAAAACAGCAAAAATTCCCTAAAATTACCAATTTGACAGAGGCAGCAACCTAACAACAGGTTGTCAGATTCATCTGAAAATTCCAGGGCAGATAGATCGTGACCTGATCAACAATTTTACTTCCTGTCAGATTTGCTCTTAATGCTTTGGTTTTTGAGTTATAAGCCAAAAACTGCATTTTACCCCCATGTTCTATTTTTAGCCATGGCGGTCATCTTGGTTTGTTGGCCTAGTTACCGGACACATTTTTTTAACTAGATATCCCTATGATGATTATGGCTAAGTTTGGTTAAATTTGGCCCAGTAGTTTCAGAGGAGAAGATTTTTCTAAAAGATTACTAACATTTACGAAAAATGGTTAAAAATTGACTATAAAGGGCAATAACTCCTAAAGTGGTCAACTGACCATTTTGGTCATTTAGACTTATTTGTAGATCTTACTTTGCGGAACATTATTGTTGTTAACAGTTTATCTCTATCTATAATAATATTCAAGGTTATAACCAAAAACAGCAAAATTTCCTTAAAATTACCATTTCAGGGGCAGCAACCCAACAACGAATGTCAGATTCATCTGAAAACTTCAGGGCAGATAGATCTTGACCTGATAAAAACATTTTACCGCATGTCAGATTTGCTCTAAATGCTTTGGTTTTTGAGTTATAAGCCAAAAACTGCATTTTACCCCTATGTTCTATTGTTAGCCATGGCCGCCATCTTGGTTTGTTGGCCGAGTCACCGGACACATTTTTTTAAATAGATACCCCAATGATGATTATGGCCAAGTTTGGTTAAATTTGGCCCAATAGTTTCATAGGAGAAGATTTTTCTAAAAGATTACTAAGATTTACGAAAAATGGTTAAAAATTGACTATAAAGGGCCATAACTCCTGAAGTGGTCAACTGACCATTTTGGTCATGTTGACTTATTTGTAGATCTTACTTTTCTGAACATTATTGCTGTTTGCAATTTATCTCTATCTATAATAATATTCAAGATAATAACCAAAAACAGCAAAATTTCCTTAAAATTACCATTTCAGGGGCAGCAACCCAACAACGGAATGTCCGATTCATCTGAAAATTTCAGGGCAGATAGATCTTGACCTGATGAACAATATTACCCCCGTATCAGATTTGCTCTTAATGCTTTGGTTTTTGAGTTTTAAGCCAAAAACTGCATTTTACCCCTATGTTCTATTTTTAGCCATGGCGGCCATCTTGGTTGGTTGGCCGGGTCACCGGACACATTTTTTAAACTAGATACCCCAATGATGATTGTGGCCAAGTTTGGTTAAATTTGGCCCAGTAGTTTCAGAGGAGAAGATTTTTGTAAAAGTTAACGCAGGACGATGACGACGGACGACGACGACGGACGACGGACGCCAAGTGATGAGAAAAGCTCACTTGGCCTTTCGGCCAGGTGAGCTAAAAACATATTGAAGTTAAAAGACAGGAAACAAATAATTTTGTTACATCTATCAGGGGTGTGGAAATATTTGTTGTGAGCACTTGTCCCTGGGCAAGTAAAACTAAAAATTTAACTTGTCCGGAAATTTTTTTACTTGCCCAGGGCTCACACTACTTCAGAATTATAGGGAGAAGTGACTTCTCTTTTTGAAACTGATAGGGAGAAGTGGTGAGATTTGAAAGAGAAGTGCTCATTCGTGCGGTGCGCTACAATGTTTGGATTTTACAATAATATAAAGGGCCATATGTAAATAATGTTCTTTTTATATTGTTCAATTCATATCTGAGTAAAAAAAATACAATTAAAGTAACATTTGAAATTAAATGTTGTTTAAGTTTTACTAAGGTTCTTGTGAGAAACTTATTCCAACTAAATATCTAGCACTAAAAAAAAAAATTATTTTAAAAAATGTAAAGAAATTATTATATATCATTATTAAAATTTAATTAAAAATTATCTTGTGTATGAAATTCAGTGTTTCTCATAAAAAAATATAAAAGTTATTAAGCTGGGCCATAATATATTGAAATTAGTATAATAGTCTCAGAGTTAAGCAACTTTAATCAATAGTTTGAAACAATCTATAAAAAATATAGGGAATTATATACACCAATCAATTAGATGTAACCAAAAGTCTCTTAATGTGTGTGGAATGCGTAATTTTTCACTTTGGGATCAATATTCTTCTGTCAGCTGTTCCGTCCGTGCGTCCGTAGTAATTATTGTAAAAGTACGGATTTCGGTCATAGCTGGTCCGGTTCAGATCCGTAGTTTAGAAATCGGTCAATGGCGACTCCAATGGCGGACGAATGCTAGAAAATTTACAAAAATAAACGATGTTGACAAGTTATCTGAAAAGGAACATGACGTTTTTAATGCAATAAATGGATTAAACATTTACTGGAGGCTACTTTTATCACGTTTAAATGAAGTAACAAACTTATTTTTGACTCCGAAATTTAGGTTGATGTACGTTTTCGAGTAACAAGCACTGGAACTTGCGAAAATGCTTGAAGTGATAAAAAGTTGAATTTTTATCAAATAACCTGCTACACACTGCGAAGACAATGCTTCAACCTCTTTTCTAAAGATAATGAATCGTTTATGTCTGAATTTCTTTAATTATCAATAAAAAATTGATGTTTCATCAACTTGGTAAAAATTTCATGATTTACAGTTCGTACATCATTGTTTTTATTAATTTCCAGCTGAATATTTTATCAAACAAAACGTTTGATTTTTATTAATAATCCATCAAAAGACTAGTATCAGTGATCCGAATTATTTTGTCATTGAACAATTTTAATGATCCTAAACAAGCCATACACTTTTAAATAGTTCCCTGTTTCCATAAATTTCAAGAATATATACCATAGAAATATCTGAATAAGTTTATTCAACTTAAATGCCCTGAATATTAATATTTTTTAAGTAGGGCGAACATACTCTATGGGCGAACGAACTCAGGGCGAACGTACCCAGGGCGAACATGTTATTAGGGCGAACAGTCCCGATACCTGACGGAAGCGACTGAAAGCGAGTATCGTCAAGAACAGGGCGACTTGATTTCGCTTTTGGGGGTCGGGGAAAGCGAAGTGAAGGTCGGGAAGGCGACTTCTTCGCCCAAGTCGCCTGGTAGCGTGAGCCCTGCAGTTGCCCTGATGATCCCAATAAATATTGAAGTATTTCTTGTTAGCTAATATATGATTCTTACTTAGCACTATTGTGCATCACAAACAAATGAAATCCATTTGTTTATATGTGTCCAAAATTTAGAAAAGTAGGAAATGGGTTAACATCAATGGGACAGAAACCTAACAGCAAACCAACCAATGAAATGACATGTAAAGGACAATTTTGCAGCAGTTTTGGAATAACAATTGTAGCCAGTACATTTGTAGGTACATAACAATTATAATTAATTTGAGGACAGTGATTGAAGAAATGTAAACTAAATAATAGATTAACTATTGATTTTGTGGTGTTTCTCTCAACTGACACACTTGTTTTTTCTTGATTATTTATTTATTGTCTTGATGTGAAATTAAAGCCTCCCTTCTATTTGTCAGTTTGACAACAAATAATGTTGACCTTTCATCTATAAATAAGACAAAAACTTAATTTATCAATCTGAATCTCAATACAAAATTTAAAGAAATGACACTTCCAGTAAATGATGGTTGAAACTTGATCGACGATCCCGGGTCAATGGACAAAGCCAATGCAATGTTACGCGACTCTGGTTCGCATACTTATTTTTATTTATTTTGGTAATTGATCTATTTCCAGTATCATGTAATATTTATCGTCATGAACATTGATGTTTTCACCTGCTGAACATTGGTTTATTTTACATGAATTAAACATTTTTATACGTTTTGAAATTAATTTTATGTTTTTGTTGGATTTGAACTTTGTCTCGTATATTTTTTTACTTGTCCACTGGCAACCAAGACAAAAATAATTACTTGTCCGGTTGTTCAAATGTACGAGTCGGGCGAGTCGGGCATAGCATTTCCACACCCCTGTCTATTTCAACTTTTCTCTTGATCTAGCTAGGCAAATATTAATCAAATATAATAAACAAATAATCTTAATGGATATTTAAAAATTATCTTGATGGAACCTCATATAAGTCATATGATAATGGTACAGATATGCAGTTACATATTTTCTTATAAGGTTCCACTCTGTAGTTATAATACGAACTATAAATGCCAAAAAAAAATCAATCATCAATTTAGTTAGTTTTTCAAATTTAAAACCCTTGACCCCATTATAAAATGTAAGTAAAATAAATATTGACCTTTTTTCTTTTCCTGCTAGATGAAGTATCTGTTTCTTTACTAGGTGAAATAATTTCATCTTCTGGTATTAGTTCATATGCCTTGCCTCCTTTTGCATGGAAACAGTCTTGAGCCAAATGTCCTACAAAAAAATCATAATATGTAGGCACAGTAAATTTCCTTTTTTGTTTTTCTTTGTAATTTGGATACTACTTTTGGCTAAATATCAATGATATAAAAAAAACATTAATACCAATACATTTTAAATCCAAGTTAAGGGTCATTCACTGTGACATTAAGATGAAGAACAGCAATGTAACAGCAATTAAACACTGTTAGTTTGCTTTGATATTTTCCTGTGTATGTAGCAATTTTGTGTCATGAAATTTTCAGGTATTTTTTTAACCAACTAATATCAACAAATACTTCCACAACCTTTTTTTTTAAAACAGATTTTTGAAGCTATTTATATGAAAAAGAGTTAAATCGAATTGAATGACAGAGCACCAATACTACAGCTTACAATGGGTTTTGTTCAACAATGTAGGCTATATGCATATGGTGACCAATGATTATTTTTTCGTCCTTTGGTCACTGGTAAATAGTTGTCTAGGTACCATTTATACCACATCTAATTATTTTCACACAGCGAGATATTTTATACTTTGTTATTGATTAGATAAGAGAAAAACAACCTTACAAATATGTAAATAAACTTGCACTCTAAGAATTGGACAAAGTTCCAACTTCTCAAATTTTGTGAGCATTTATTTTAATAAAAAATATTACCATGGCCACCACACTTCTTGCATGTTGTATCAAAGACAGCACCCAGTTCTATTTTTGCTCTCTCACTCCGAAATCCTTTCCTATTTTTTCTTTCATCCAAACTGAAAATATGCATAGAGAAAATTGAGCAAACCATATAAATATGAATATAATAAGCAGAGGTGACAAGAGTACATGAAAGGCCTTTTTGCACGATAATGTTTTTTGCAAGAATAAATTGCAATACATTTTTGTATTAAGAAGTCTAATCAGAAGTTAGTAATGGCTTTGTAGAAAACATTTTTTGTTCATAAATAAGGCCGTTAGTTTTCCTGTGGTTCCAGTTACAATGAAAAATGACAAAACAACTTTAGGGTAGGCTATTATTTGGACTAAAAAGTAGGGTAGGAAGGGTGACTGGAACCACACATGTATTTTTATTTGGCCTTATGAAAATATGCCAACCTTTTGTCCTGATAACTGTGAAAAGTCAAGTTCATGCATGTGGACCAGATAGATGTCTGATGGCCAAGGGCTACTTTAATTTCTTGGTTTTAAACAGCCCACACACCCAATTTCAAATCAATTAAAAGAAAAATAACTCCTACCTTAGCTGAACATTTTCTGCATCTTCATCTTTACCAGTGGTTTGGTTGATAACCTTCATAGATAATCCAATCTTATCTCCCTGAATATATAACTCATAACTAAAATATATACAATTATATGATACATCAGTAACTTACAGTCCAATCTTATCTCCCTGAATATATAATTCATTACTAAAATATATATAATTATATAATACATCAGTAACAATAAAAACAAGAATGTGTCCCCAATACACCGATGCCCTACCCGCACTATCATTTTCTATGTTCAGTGGACCATGAAATGTGGGTCAGAACTCTAATTTGACATTAAAATTAGAAAGATCATATCATAAGGAACATATATACTAAGTTTCAGGTTGATTGGACTTCAACTTCATCAAAAACTACCTCGACCAAAAACTTTAACCTGAAACTGGACAGACGAACAAACGAACGGACAGATGAACGAACCAACAGACGCACTGACCAGAAAACATAATGCCCCTCTACTATCGTAGGTGGGGCATAAAAATTATTAAGAGTGTGTCAGCATGTTCTACCATGAATTAAAAATTTCACAAAATTCTTTTAGAAAAATGTTGTTTTCAGTTTTTGAAATTATGTTACTCACATTTGAAGATTGTATTATTTATTCTAAGATTAGGAACCTTTTGTCAGTTAAGTTTTTATTTTTTTTAAATTTGACATTGTCTAGTGATTTAGAGATCAACAGGATGTTTTATAATAAGTAAGTCTGAATTGAAATTAGCAGTAATCAAACATTTTTATAGACGAAAATAGGTCAAATTCTTTCATAGCACATTCCTTTTTTAAACTTCCCCCTGTTTACAGACCCGACTCAGGCTTCCCTCATCCTGGGACCTTGTTTCTTGACCCTCTTTTCCATGTTCCTTTACCCATGCCCAATCCCTCTGTTTTGTACACACGAGCTTGCCTTTTTGTTCTTTTCTTAAGGCCATGCTGTTGTCTTCATTAACTTAGGGTTTTGATGGGTGCCCATACAACTTCTTAATCATTTAACTTATATACCTCTACTGACACAACTTTACAATACACCATCTCTCCAACAGCTAACATTTCTGAAGGGTCCTCCACCCTAGCTTTAGACATCTGGGACTTATGGACCAGACCTTATATCAAAATAGAGATGAAATATTACATTTGACGTATTCTATATCAATAACCAATACAAACTAAAGGAGAAGACTTGCAGGGTATATGTTACTATCCTGAACCTTTTAAAATTGATATAAATACTTTGTCTCCATATTTTGAAAAACTTTTTCCTTCATCAGATCTGGAATACTGAGTTTATTATGATTTATAGCATGTAAGAAGAGTATATAGTCTTCTATTGTATGTTAATGTACATGTACATGCATTTGTCTGTTTGTAATTGAAGTATGAAAGAAGAGTATATGCTAACGGTTCCAAAGCACCCGAGATAACCGTCTGTTTTTGGTGGGTTTTGTGTTGCTCAGTCTATGTTTTTTTGTATTGTGCCTTGTATACTCTAGTTTGTCTTTCGATCAATTATTTGTTTTGTCATAGTGTTGTCAGGTTTTTTTTTCAATCTATCATATGGGTTTTGATGTCAATTTGGTATCTTTCCCCAATTTTTTTAAATACAAACACACATTAATTCCAGGTGTAACAAACCTTGCTTTCTGTAGCCTGGAATTTTAATAAAAGCTCCATAGGGTTGTAATGCTGCTACCTATTGAAAGAAACTAATATTAAGCTTCTCAATGATCAAAATTAGTCAAATTGGTATTTATTCAACCATTTTTTGGAGAAAGTGATTGGTTCAAGTTTTTTTTTATTTTATATATTTTTTTCAAAGGGTGAAAGTAAATATTTTGTCAAAGTTTTATGAAAATTAAACGACCCAAATTAAGGTGTTGGGTACCACCTTAATATAATAATATACTGAAGTTTTACTTACATGTTTAGTTTAAACATATTTTATTTGCAAAATGGATTAGACACAAGTAAATCAGACTTATAAAGTCTTCTCCATAATACAATATAAAATTACAATAATAGAATAATATAATGGACATGCATATAAAGAAAACAGTTTATAGAATATAATAATAGCTATCATGTGTTATATAAACATAATTGTCTAAAACTGTTATGTATGTGACAATATGATGGCTTAAAATATATATATATATACAACTCGTCTAAACATCAACCCAACAATGTTAGATCTGTAAATTTGCTTTCGCAAATTTTTGGTTCTTCCCTCGCCGGGATTATACATGCAAAATTTTCTTATTTTCAAGGCAGCTAAATTCCAATGCAACATAGACATTGAGCTGCAAAATTTTCTTATTTTCAAGGCAGCTAAGTGCAACATAGACATTGAGCTGCAAAAGTTTCTTATCATCTGCATCCGATTTCACCTGGATAGATGCACGCTTGATAAAGCTAGTTGGTCTAGCGAAATATTGCGTTTATTTTCATCATTTTGTAAATATTTTAAACATTCTTATATTTACATACCAAATAGTGTGTTAAAATTACATTGTTAGGCAATCTATATATACATTTTATATATATTTATATTTATATTCTTAATATGTTTCATAAAATTCATTGAATGAAATAACACAGGGAAATATCTATCAAGTAAATTATACAAATAAGTTTTAGAATGATGGTTTTAATTCAAGGTTAAAACTACATGTAAATGATATAAGCACATGTGCACATTTAGGCCATATGCTGACATGTTATAATAACAATTAATTAAAAAACTGGACATATGCATATTCTATAACTATAAATTGTCCAGATTGGTAAAAACATGTCAATTAAATTCAGCTTGATAGATATTCATCTGTGTATCTTTAGAATAAAAACTATTATTGTCAAGTAATAGAAATTTTGATAATCAGTTATATTCAAATGAAATTGTATATAAACTATTGCTTGCACTTTATAGGAAAGGCTGTCCGATATGGACACTGGTCCAGACCAGCTTTAACAAAATGCTATTCCAAATAACCATGTGTTGTGTTAATGTACTGCATGTCAATCGTGTGCAGTATGCTGAATGTATCTGACTGTCATGCATGGCACAAACACAAGGTAATAGTTACAGACACTTCAACACCTGTCCACTACTAATTGAGACAAGTTTGTTTCCTTTTAAAATATATTGTACCCCGATATAAGAAGACTCATACAATATTTTGTTTTGATAATTCATATAATACTGTACATGTACAGTAGTTGTCGTTTGTTTATGTAATTTATACATGTTTCTCGGTTTTTTAAAAAGATTAGACTGTTGCATGTGTTGGTTTTCCCGTTTGAATGGTTTTACACTAGTAATTTTGGGGCCCTTTATAGATTGTTGTTTGGTGTGAGCCAAGGCTCCGTGTTGAAGGCCCTACATTGACCTATAATGGTTTACTTTTATAAATTGTTATTTGGATGGAGAGTTGTCTTATTTGCACTCATACCACATCTTCCTATATCTATATATGAAGGCCGTACAGTGACCTACATGTACATGTGTATAGTTGTTAATTTCTGTGTCATTTTGGTCTCTTGTGGAGAGTTGTCTCATTGGCAGTCAAACCACATCTTCTTTTTAATATGGAGTTATATTGGACATAGAAAATGGTAGCTCCCTAACTAGAAGTCTTTCTGATGAAAATATTTGCTTTGACTGTAGAGAGGTGATGGAATGACTAAGACATGATTAGCTAAAAGTAGAAGTCTTTGAAACTAATGTTCTTGTTCATAGCATACATCTGTTCAAGGGAATATTAAATGATAATAACAATTAATTTTGATTTTGATAAAACTTCTTTTTATAATTGAGCCTAGTTGGTAGTTATTAATGCAGTGCAGTTTTTTTTCTTCAGCGGGGCAAGTTACATGTAGCACACTCTTAAATTTTGATATTTTATCCTTTTTTGTTTATAAGTGGGGCAAGTTGGTAGGACTAAATTCATTGTGTCTTTACTATTTTTCGTAATAATTAATGCGAGTTGGTAAACCAGAGTGCGACAAGTAGATAGAAAGAATTAACAATCATAGTAATCACTGCCATATATATTTAAAGGGGGGTTGGATGGGTCCTGATCCTGAAATCCTGTGCTTAAAATCATGAAATCCTGAGGTCCCGAATTTAAAAAAAAATAAATTCAGAAATCCAGAAATTCAAAAGAAATCCCAGAACCGAAAGGGTCAATCCCAAAATCCCCAGCTTAAAAACACACAATCCCGACAAAGTTCCAGCCCCCCCCCCCCCCCCCCACTATATAGATGTCAATGCTTATGCATAGAACATTTGTTATCTTATGTGTGTAATGACTAATGTGTGGAATTAAGTTATATCAGCTGTACTGAATGGAAATAAAGTTGTGCATGAATAAATCAGCCAGTGAAGGCAAAGAAGTTAATAGTAACCTCCCCATTAAACACTGAATAAAGGGCTGGTACATCAATGGGTCCACTAGAACTCCTTCTTTCTTTATATTTCGGTGAACTCATTTTTTGTTTATAGGATCATTTTGGACTGGGAAGAGAAACACATTTGTTAACGTCGCGCTTATTCTTATAAATATATGCCTCCTTTGAGGAGAACTACGGAAGACTGGATGCGCTATCGTAATATCTTTCCAAATAAGGCCGTCATACCGTTAGCAAGAATTAACAGAACTGTCATTATCAATCATTTCTCATTGTGTACCCAGTAAAAACACTTCAAAAAATTACAGCGTTTTGCGTTTTGTAGAACATCATAAATACTTTCCTGTACAGTATAGTATAGAAAGTCCCTGGGTACAGTGAAGGACATTTCTATATATTAAATAAGAGGTTTAAATTTATAAAAACAAAAACAGGTAAAAATATATACATTTAAACATTGTATATTTGTTATATTATTAATTTTTACGATTTTTCTTTGTTTTCACCTGGGAACAGTCAAGGATTTGTATAGTAAGACTTACTATATATGTTCCTGTTTTCACATAATCATTATTTTTTTTTAAACAAGATAATCAAATTATCAAAATTATTTAAAACACAGTGTCTTAGATAAACAAATAATAATGAAATATTTGGTCTGGTAATCAAGTAATCACTATAAAAACGGCCAAATAATCACATAATAAAACAACCATGAGGAGGCTAATTTGGTTTTTTTAATTACTTATTTGTATGATGAGAATAATCCGGATAATTTTAAACATTTTTGACATTTTTTTTTTTACAATTTGCATTTGTTAAATAGATATATATTTGTATATATAGTGTCTCAATAGCCTATCTAGGCAGTGTATTTGTCTTATTTTATTATTGTGCAATGTATATTATATAATCTGTATAAAAATCTGTACACAAGTATGTGAAATTATTATTATTATCATTATTTTAAATCATAAGTTTTATCTCAAGAAAAAGAAAGAAAATTCAGAGACGACAGCTATTTTCAAGACCTCCCAGAAAAGGAAAAGACGGAAAATCGAGTCACAGATTTTTTTTTTTTTTTTAGTTCATAGCCACAAAATAGTAACATTCTTCGATAAAAGCAGAGACATATAATACAATTGTATTATATGTCTCTGATAAAAGTAAGATAGTCTTGAGTGTGTTTCCCTTATATGACTGCTGTTGATTTGTAAAAATAAATCACATCTTATTTCGTATTTGTGAATACAGTTGTTATTAGTTATTATTCACAATATTAAAGGGGAATTAGCTACGAGATATACAAAAAATCTAATATATGATTTTTTTTTTGTTCAATCATTAATGAAAGTGAAAAGGAATCGTTAATGAAAGTAAAATAGTGAAAAACATATTTTGAAATGATACCGTTTTTGACTAATGTATTAGTTTTTGGCCATGAATTAGAATTACTACATGCTGGTCCGCATAATACTATGATAATTTTGCTTGATACTATTATAATATCAAAAGTTATTTGTGATATCGTATGATCTATCAGAGTGATTAAAAGGCCTTATTCTGTATTTAAATTCGTTTAAAATAATCTGACTAGTGTGATTTTTGCGTGCCATACATGGATTACCGGTATTTTAAAAATAAATAAAAAGATAACTCTTTACTTTGTGTGGGCATCGTACAATTATATCAGCATGATTTTCAAAATAACCGTTGTATCAGTTGTTCTTATTGGTATGTACTAATTAGTGTTACAAATAATGATTGCTAACATTATATACAGCTACTAGTCATAATTGACTTTTTTTTTGCATGTGTGAGACTGTTGTTAATTTGAACCATCTTTAACTGTTTAAAAGTTATTGATCTGTTTATTTTAGTAGTAGCCTAGTATATTATCACATGATTATTAAAAATATGAATACGGAAATGAAGCAATTTACTAAGACTTTAACATTTTAACTTAGTGATAAACACATGGACTTTTAATTGTGTGTAGTTTATTCATGTTAGTACATGTGTTATAAGTTAATCCCATTTACCAATTTCATCCAACATCCTTTCAAATATATATATGACAAACCAATGATTTGTATAGTGAGACAAACTTACATTTTCGGAAGCTAACTGTAAGGTTCCATGCAGAGTCTGTTTTTCAGAGTGAAATAGAACATACATTGTACGTTATTATATATTGAAGCGGTGGGTTTAGCATGTCTAAGACGGCACATGGCAGGTGTAAGGTACAACAATACCACCACCAGATTAGATGGAAAGACCGTACTCATTACTGGAGCTAATACAGGCATTGGCAAAGAAACAGCCATGGATTTGGCTAAAAGGGGTAATTTCCAATACTGCACTTGCTTTAATTAATACCATATTATAAGCTAGATTATAAGATCCTCAATATTGATTTACAAAAGTGTCTTGCTTCACCGTTATGATATATTCGAAACAATGTTAAAATCATTTTCAAAGATTAACGCCTTTCTCTTTATTCAAAAATTGATTGTTTTTTAAAAATCAATATGTAATTGTTGCTATACGTATGAATCTCCATACACTAACTATATTCATGCCCACCGGCTTTGTTGTATTTTAGTTATATTTTTAGCCAAAGGAAGCCCTTGTAAACCATAAAGAAAACATTAACAACATTAACAAGAACAAATTGGTTGATACATCAAATAAAAAGTCGGTCTTTAAAAATTTCAAATTCACGAAACGGACATTTTTTGTTGAACATTCTAAAGCCGTTTGTTAATTCGTATAAAAGTATGAAACATCACCCATTTACTGTACTATAACTTGACCCTTCTCCGAAGAAGACCACAACGTTCTTCCTGAAACCCCTTCCAGTCACAATTATGACACAAGATCACTTATAATTGAATATATTATATTGACATTTTCAATTCTGAAGTGGTTCCCACGCTGCTTTTCAAATTGGGTTTACAGATTATGCAGGCTACTCGACAGAAAAAATCGTACAAAATAACCAATTTCTTGCTATAAGTGGAGAAGGCATACGATAATGATGTTACTGTTTTCTGATAATATAACATACTACATACTTTTAATAGCGTATTTTTAAATACGTACTAAGGAAGCTGTTGAATTTTAGGTGCTAGAGTAATACTTGCTTGTCGTGATCTAGACAAAGCAAAAACAGCAGCCGAAGACATCAAGAACAGAACTGGCAATGCAAACATTATAATAAAACAACTAGATTTGGCCTCACTGAAATCTATCAAGTTATTTGCTGGAGACGTTAATGCGAATGAAAATAGATTAGACATCTTAATAAATAATGCAGGTGAGATACATATAGATTCTACCACTGCATCTAGTGTAATACGATATTTATACACTCGAGACAGTTAAATTTTCAAATTTAAAACGCGAGGCTTGCCCGAGCGTTTTAAATATTAAAATTTAACTGTCGAGAGTGGATAAATATCGTATAACACGAGATTTGGTGGTGGAATCTGTTTCTTTAATGATTTTCTAACATTATGCAGGCAAACTTATTCCTTCTTTTCGAATGATCTGCAAAAATATGTGTTCTTTCTATGTGACGTCATCAGGCATGGTCGCCTTTTTTCATGCCGTCACAATAGGAAATTCAGAGGAAAGCAAGAAAATTCGACGTCATAATCGGATTTTAACAAATGAAGTACTGAGATCAAATGAACCACACGTTGATTACATTTTTTATACAATGGGTGCAGAAAGGGATAAATTGACGAAGAATTAGAGAAATAGAGGTATCTAAATATAATGGAAATAAATTTCAATTGTTTTCGAAGACAATAAATTGCTAACTTTCCTTGAAGTGTACATGACATCGTATATTGGAGCAAGAAAAACTTTTCCCCTCTCTTTGAGTTTGAGAGATCGAGCAAAAAATAGTAATACTAATCATTATTGTTATATAATTTAATTTTGGATGTAACGCGTCTTCTGATTGGCTGACGTTATTTTGTTATCAGCCCATAGACATAATTTAGTCATGTGACCGTGACGTCATCAACGTTTTTTTCATGGTTTTCTACGGTTTAAAATGGAATTTAGAATTAAATTATAAGAAATGACTGTAATATTTATTCTGTCTATTCGAAATAACATTAAAAATGTGGTGCACACTGTTAAATAACCCACTACGCGCGTCATTCAGTGTGCACCAAATTTTTTTATGTTATTTCTTCATAGACAGAAAAAAATAAATAAACAAATTAAACATGTTTGTGACAAACGGTAAAAAATAGCATACACTCATATATATATATATAATATATATATGTATATTTTAATTGTTGCAAGTATATAATATAGTGACAAATTAAAATACAAATTACAACAGAAGTTTTGATGACAGTTAATACAAGTAAAATATTATTTATTTTAATCTATTCAGCGCTTACATGAAAAGGATTGACTTTGTCATTGATATTTTATTACAGATGTTACATCGTATTCATATTTGTGAATAGACGTCCTCTGTAAGTGTACACATTTAAACACATTGTTGTTCAACTATCTACACAGGAAGAGACAACACATTACAGCCAATAATCTAAACTTTATGAAAACTGATCTAATGGGATATAAAGTATTATGTTTAATTAAACAAAGTAACACACATTTGTGTAACAATATGTAGAAGAGTTCCCTTTTAATCTATATGAAAATATGCGTCTATTCTAATAAAAAGAAGGAATACCCTACAATATTGACAATGATAAATAAACAGATAGTCAACTAATACAGCCGCTTATACCTGAATTGTTTTTATTTTTACTTATAAACCTTTATCATGTTTATATAACACAATGTACCCATCTTTCATTTTTAAGAAATAACACTCGGATGTAAACTTCGGCGATATACAGGACACATCGTATTATCTTTAAGTTCTATTTTTTGTGATATTTTTTATTTAACTGGTAATATTTGATCTTTTTCGTAATATGTGTCCCTTGGTGCATCTTTCAGTTGTGTCACTTTAAATAATACTGACTCCTCTGCACCAGGCACAAGGATGACATACCAGTAATGTGCAATTTCTTACAATATCTTACCATATCATTAATGTCCCGATACACATTTTAATATGCACCCACCATGCCATATATCACCGTCCCTTGGTGTCTCCTGCAGTTCAGCTAGATATATTTAGCCTACTCACAGAACTTTTTTTGGGGTACTTTCTAGAGGTGTGCTTGAGACGAAGGTTTTATATATACTCCTATATATATATATATACGAATATATATGAAAACTGTTGTTTCTTATTTGTGTTTGGAACTATGTATACTGTATTGTTTATTATATTTGTAAAAGAATAATATTATAATGATATTATATTATTCTCCTTGTGAGCTCTTTGATGGGAATAAAATAAAGCTTCTTCTTCTTCATTCACACAATATTTTTTTCTCTTAAATATAGTTGAATTTTACATTTGTAATAATAACTTGATGTCTAGGAATAATGAGATGCCCTTACTGGAAGACAGAAAATGGTTTTGAGATGCAGTTTGGAGTCAACCACTTAGGACATTTTCTCCTGACTAACTTACTACTTGATTTGATAAAGAAATCAGCTCCTAGTCGTATATTAACAGTATCTTCATTGGCCCATGAAAGTAAGTGTTGATCTTTGATATCTGATACTATTGTATTTATATTGTTATTGTTTTAATCTAATAAAAAAGCAATAAATTATCACAATCAGTAAGCAAGCATCTCGTTTTAAATTAAACGATTTAACCGTATCACTTGGACAAATATCTTCACTCGATGCCTTAGAAGAAGCTTTAAATTTAGTCATTTATCTTTTCATTTCAGACTATTTATTTGATTTCATCATGAAATCATCAGATCCAAACAGAAGATTCTCTACATACAATCTATGTTAATATTTATGATTATTAGAGTTTCCAGGTCTTTTGTTACGTCTATCGCATGGTATATCATGTTTTCTTTTCGTATAAAAAAGGACTCCAAGAATTATACTATTTAATCATTTAACAGTTTAGCTGGTTTAAATGTTCTATTTTGAAAGTAAAAACATCACTCAATGATTTTTAAGGTGCTTGTTCTATGAATTACTAGCTGTGCTAATATGTTAAAGAGTGTTGTATGTTTGAAATATAATACTAATACAGTCGTTATATCAATACGTTGGATCAGTATGAAAACCATGTAATTTTTGTCAAAAATAATCGCAGTTATATATTTTATTTCAGGAGGTACAATAAACTTTGATGACATATACAGTGAAAAATCATACGACCCTGGAACAAGTTATTCTCAGAGCAAACTTGCCAATGTTCTTTTCTCAAGAGAATTAGCAAAGAGACTTGAAGGTTTGTATCCTAAAGCAAATATTTGTGTGAAAATAAAACTATCGAATTGGTGTTAATCAACATGTTACTTGTTGATTTTTAGCGTGGTGCATTTGACATTTTTTTTATTTATTTTTATCTATACCACAAATAGATTGTAATGTTCATTTGAGTGGGATTTTCAATATGAAATGAATACTTTTTAGCAAAGCAGGAGTGTTTGTGATTTTTGGACACCAATCATATGAACAAAGCAAAAGCTAAAATCATCAAACGAATGGATAACAACTGTCATTTTTCTGACTTGGTACAGGCAATTGTGGATTAAACCTGGCTTTATAGCTTGCTAAACCTCTTACTTGCATGACAGTCGCATAAAATCCACCGATCAAACCATTTTATTGGAAAACGATATAATGCTCTTTAATTTTCAAAGACTATATATCTATATTAAAGTTAGTGGATGAAACGTGATTGTTATAATACAACTGTCTACTTAAAAGACCAAAACGAGAAAGAGAACATTAATAAATATAGGTGTACCATTCCCAAGAAGGGACAATGATCGATACCGTACTGAAAGCTATAAAAGAAACATTGAAAAAAATTGAGAATCAAAATAAGAAATGAGTCAAAGAGACAACAACCCTACCAAAAAGCATAAAACAGCTCAAGGCCATTAATGGATCTTCAACACAGCGAGAAAATCCCGAACCCAGAAACAGGCTTAATCTGGCCACTTAACAAATATGTGTTCTTAATCGGTGAAAATTGACGTCTCACTTAACTCAGAAAAAGATGGGAAAATTTGATAGCGAAAAAAAAATCTTTTAAAAGAAATCCAATAGCATTCAACGAAAAAAAAAAGAATTGGGAGACAATGATAGACTCTTTTATTGGTTCACAATATGACTTAAATAACAAACACACTCATGAATGACTTAAAAAACTCACCTATCTTACCACATCGTCATAATGTGAGGATGATGCTCTGATTTTTTCCAGGGACTGGTGTCACAACATATTCACTGCATCCAGGTTTGATTGACACCGAGTTGAAACGACATTGGGAGAAAGAAAGTATAATACTGAGGATATTTTTTAAGATAGGACAATATATTGTAAAAACACCAGAGGAAGGAGCACAAACAACAATATATTGTGCTGTTGATGAAAAATTGACTAGTGAATCAGGAAAATATTACAGGTTTGTCAATAGTTAATGAAAAATAGGATATTATATTGAAATATAACAATATAGCAAAAAGGTATATATAACAAATCACAACGTAAGTAAGAGGCAATAGCAGTTTTCGGTGTTCATATTTACTAAATCCATTAAGAATTCACCAAACAAACGAAAAGACAGGAGAGAATCGTAATAACTCTCAAACAGGAGGTCACCAATTAGAAGGGTAAGCCTTTCTTTCAATGCATGTGTCAATCACATGCAAAATCTGTCGACTCTGTCGAAAACAGTAAAACAAGGAGAAATATCGCAATTGTAAATATTCGGATCAAACTACTCTCCTCGTGTCTTAAGATCT
Organism: Mytilus edulis; assembly: GCF_963676685.1. NCBI lineage: Eukaryota > Metazoa > Mollusca > Bivalvia > Mytilida > Mytilidae > Mytilus > Mytilus edulis. The sequence goes on along the minus strand of NC_092350.1, from coordinate 23,341,414 downwards.
GAGATCATGAAAAAAATGTTTGTAATAAGTTTAGATACTTGCACATCGTATCGCCCATCACCTAAATAAACGAAAAAACTTACAAAAATATCTGCAAGTTGCAGAAAAGAAAAAACACCTTCCACTATATGTCTCAACACAATAAAGATTGTTGTTACTGTTGATAGTGTAAGAGATAATTTGTATTGTTTCCAGTAAAAATCTATGTCAGATGCTTTCAAAGATACAGTGTAATTATACAGTTATTATTATTATACATTACTTTTTTAAATACAAGGCAATGATAAAAGAACACTCGGACCTAATTTGATGCGTTTGAAGCCATGTTCTGGATTTGATCGTAGCCAAAAACGAAACATACACAACGAAATACAACATATCAATCAGGCTGTCTATGATGAGTTTATTAACAACCACTTGGTCAATACTACTGCTGGTTGAGTTATCACATTGATGGTATCATCAACTAAGTAATCAGCACTTATGTGTTGACATAAATTATCATTGATATGGTCAGAATGATGAATAAACTGTTTAAAAAAACTTTAAATGTTTCGAAATACTAATGATACTAACCAAGGAATAGATTACCTCAGTTGTATTCGGCAAAACGTTTAGGAACTTTGGGTCCTTTATGTTCTTCAACTTCGTAATTTCTTTGGCTAGTTCAACCTGTTTGATGCGAGCGTTACTGATAAGACTTTTGTATACGTTATATCTTGCGTACACAATTTCAATCCTGGTATCTATGATGAGTTTATTTATAACCCACACCAAAAATAGATAGGTGATCACCTAAAGAAAATGAAGATGCTTAAATCATTACTTTTACGCTATTATTCTTCTTTATTAAGTTGTAATTGATTCACTAAACTAACTTCACCAGAAGCAATGATACCAACAAACCAAAGATATTTTTTAGCATACACTGATTTTATAAAGATTTATAATGTAATATACAACAAGATGAGCGAAGGAAACTTTTTTTATTTGCAGTGATTGTGCAGAGAAAACGCCTTCAAAAGAAGCATTAGACGACGAAATCTCAAATAAACTGTGGACACTATCTGAACAAATGGTTGGATTAAACATTGGGAGTACTTAATACCATAAGATCAATTATTATATAATCTTTCTGTTATTTGAATTATAATCTCTAAAAATGTCATCATATTATATATCCTTATTTTAAAAAATAAATAAAACAAGCCAATAAAGACCGCAAGTCCATATAACCTCAGGTTGTGCCTTCAACCACTTATCAGGTATGTCTTTGTGCATTAAAAAAACCTACTAATTTGAATAGTGTTCAGTAGTTTATGTGACAAATAGAGAACAAATATTCATAATTTGAAAATAACCAAATTTAACAGGAGAAAAAATCTCACAAACAATCAAATGTGAAAGGTTTAACATTAAGATGAATATTTGGACCAAAAAGGTCTTTGTCGAAGGATATTGAACGTAAAATAAGATGATATGGAGTTGTATAGAAAATTAAGGGTGGATCAACGACTATATAAAAAGTGTTGATTTGTGAAGAGTGGCAATGCCTTGAAGTTGTTTGTTTCATTAACGAATGATTTTATTATAATGGTACTAGCAGCTTGTTATTATTAAAGGGAGCAATGTGTTCATTGTCCAAAAATAAGTGAAATTGTGTTGCATGTATCATGCAGCCAACAAGAGGAGAGACTTGCGATTTATATACCTGTAGCAAAAATTTCATTTGTTAAGGTATATAATCACTCATCATAAGCATTGAACAATAAAAACAATCCATACCATATAGAAAACTATAAAAGACACGACTCGAAAAATTAATTAAACAATTCAAATGGGAAAATCAATGGTAGGATTTATTTATAAGACAACAGACAAAAAACAAATATGATAAACAGCAACAGACATCAACTATTCAAAACGTCCTTATTAGTTCAGTATTTTATTGATATGTAGAAGCGACCGGACATGAGCTGCCTACACTTCCAGACCAGCTCAGTTTAGTTCCAGATTATACGAGATTTTACATGTATGACCATTTTGGTTTCTATGACACTCAACACTGAAATAAAACGAACTTCGCAGGTCCAGTAGTCAACTCCTCTGTGTTGACATGATTTATAAATAATATGGTTAAAATAATAAGTTAACTCTTTACAAAACGTAGACTTTTTTCTCTCGAAAAAATAGGATTTTTCTACAAAAGGAATATATTGCATTAGCATTGTATGACAATACCTTTCGTTCCTCAATGCTTTCCAGCCTCGTTCTTTACTTGAACATTTTAATCTTTTTTATATTTGATCTTCACTTACGAGTCTTTTAAAGACGAAACGAACGTCTATAGTATATATGTATAGTCTTTGTAATATGATGAGTTTATTCAATACTGAATCAAAGACACTGCCGATTGAGGTTTATATCCCAAGAGTTTCACCAGCCCAGTAGTTTGCATTTCTGTGTTGACTTAATCTATCATTGACATAGTCATAATTATAAATTTTATCACAGGAATAGACTATCTTAGCTGTATTTAACAAAACGTTTCGAAATTTTGGGTCCTCCATGCTCTTCAGCTTCAATCTTTATCTGACCTGATTAACTTTTTCTTGTGATCACTGACGAGTATTTAACAGCAGAAACGTAAGTCTGACTTGTCAAATTCTAGGCCATATACTTTTGATAATTATATATAAAAAAAGGTGTGGTATGATTGCCAAAGAGACAACTCTCCACAAGAAACCAAAATGTAACAGAAATTAACAACTATAGGTCACCGTACAGCATTCAACAATGAGCAAAGTCCATATCGAATAGTCAGCCATAAAAGGCCCCGAAATGACAATGTAAAATAATTCAAACAAGAAAACTAACTACCTTATTTATGTACAAAATTAACGAAAAACAAATACAGAACACATAAACAAACGACAACCACTGATTTACAGGCTCCTGACTTAAAGTCAGAAGAAACGAGTGACCGGTGAAAAATAATGTTCTTCCAATTCTTGAACCAATGCATACAAACATCATAAACTTAGTCTTCTGTGTACGAATTGATCTTTTTTTTTGTGTGTAAATTTCGTATATTGTCATTTTTTTTTTCAATCGGTCAGTTTTGTAATTAAAGGTTATTAAAGTTCGTGTTTTGAAGCCAAAGTCTAACGATTGTCACCTGTTTGTCAACAATCTACAAAAAATCAACAAAAAAACATGGAAATTGAGCACGTCTTTATTATGTAAATTCAGATAATAGTTTATTTTTAGGACATCCCTGCGTTTTTGTGATCACCGGATTTTTACGAGATGGGTCATACTGAGGTCACTTTGCATACGGAAAATATGTCGGGGGGGGGATTGCTTAAAATAAAGTAAACTTCTTCTAAATATGAATAAATTAAGGAATTTTCCTCAGAAAAAAGTATATGTACCTAAGTTTTATAATGAAAACTATCCATTGAGTTATAAAAAAACATATGCATTATTTTTTTTGATTTGAGGTTTCTTCTGACTTTAAGGACAGGCACATATATACGTTTATCTGCCAAATTGGAATTATGAAACTTTGGTTGTGTAAGCACAAAACAAAATAGAACAAATGTAAATATAAACGTGTTGAGAGACCACAATACACTACAGAAGTTACTTCTAGATATTACCCTTTGTATATGGCAACTTATATAATTAGTTATCAAAGGTACCAGGATTATAATTTAGTAACGCGCGATTCGTCTACATAAGACTCATCAGTGACGCTCATATCAAAATATTTATAAAGCAAAACAATTACAAAGTGGAAGAGCATTGAGGATCCAAAATTCCAAAGAAGTTGTGCCAAAAATAGCTAAGATAATCTATGCCTGGGATAAGAAAATAGTTTTTCGAAAAATTCAAAGTTTTGTAAACAGGAAATTTATAAAAATGACCACATTATTGATATTCATGTCAACACCGAAGTGTTGACTACTAGGCTGGTGATACCCTCGGGGACGAAACGTCCACCAGCAGTGACATTGACCCAGTGGTGTAAATAGTTATCAAAGGTACTTTAATTATAATTAGTACGCCAGACGCGCGTTGTGTCTACATAAGACTCATCAGTGACGTTCATATCAAAATATTTATAAAGCCAAACAAGTACAAAATTGAAGAGCATTGAGGATCCAAAATTCGAAAAAAATGTGCCAAATGCGGCTAAGGTAATCTATGCCTGGGATAAGAAAATCCTCAGTTTCAAAGTTTTGTAAAGAGGAAATTTATAAAAATAACCACATTATTGATATTCATGTCAACACAGAAGTGTTGACTACTGGGATGGTGATATCCTCGGAGACGAAACGTCCACCATGTAACTGGCATTTAAACAATAATCACTACGTGTGATTTGAGCCTACGTGATAAACATATATTGGTTTACAGGCCTCAGATCACAATTAATTCCCTTTGTTCGTGGTCTAGGAATATAGTTCCCAATTATTATATGGGGTATTTCTTCCCAAGTAATCTGTCTACTGTTTTCTTTGAAATGTTTACTATTTGAGTGGTCCTATCAGTTGCATATATATTGAAATAAGTAAAACATGTGGAAAAAAATGATTGTTGAAAGTGAAAGTAGTGATTTGGCCAAAATGAAAGTAGGGTAGAAATCAGCCTTCGTAATTTATTCAAGATTCAAATCCTACCATTGGCATGCTAATAGGGCCCTCAAAAGAAAACGCACTGATGGATTGTACTGGGACAAGCATATTTTATTAGAATAATAATGGTCTATAAGCAGTTAAATTTATTTCATGTTTGTGGCGGTGCAAATTTTTTAATTCAATTTGACTTTAACTAAAAAATGCATTGTAGCCAAGGGGAAGAATAATTGTGTTCTGAGGCCTAGGAGATGAGTTTGGACAAAACACATATATTGTAAATAAAGGGTCTAACAAGTAACAACATGATCTTTGTCTGATTACTTTTCAAGAAAGAAAACAGAAATTACACAAAGTCTATCAAAATAAGACATTTTTACCATATTTAGGCATATGAGGCAGATATTGGCATTTTTTAAAGTTTACATGATTTCTAATGAAAATTAAAGGAATACAATTGTGAGAATGTACCATGTTACTTCATTAAATCATGAGGGTACCTTATAAATGCAATTTAATAAGGTTTTACAAAACTGAGTTGATCCTGGGACATAACATGACATACAAAGACATTTAAAAATAATGAAAAATAAAATGTTTTCAAAAATTTAAAAGTGTCAAGTCTAAATTACTTTTAGTTGTTTAGAAGTAAATAACCAACAGGTGGGATAGAATGAAGGGAATAAATCAATTTTCAGTGTTTATTCATCCACAATTATGCTTTTTATGTCTGTACCTTTATCATACTGACCAATTCTGATTTAATAAACATAGAGATATAGATATGAAAAATAATGGCATATAAGTGGCAGTTTGCTTTAGCAGTTGTCTCATTTCAACTAAATACAAGTTATGTTAACTGGATCAAGGCTTATTTTAGGAAAACAATACCAAAAAAATATTTTCTGAATAAAATTTTGACTGAATTCTTAAAACTTTGCAAATAGCATGTTCCGCAGACATATATACTAATATAAAAACATTCCAAACTTTTTTAATATTTGTCAGAATGTGATAAAATTTGGCATTTATACTACTAAGATATAATGCTAAGTAACTGTAAAGTTTCATATGGATACTTTAATTTTTTGAGGTCTAATAGGCTTCAGATCACAATTAATTCCCTTTGTCCGTGGTCTAGGAATATAGTTCCCAATTATTATATGGGGTATTTCTTCCCAAGTAATCTGTCTACTGTTTTCTTTGAAATGTTTACTATCTGAGTGGTCCTATCAGTTGCATATATATTGAAATAAGTAAAACATGTGGAAAAAAATGATTGTTGAAAGTGAAAGTAGTGATTTGGCCAAAATGAAAGTAGGGTAGAAATCAGCCTTCGTCATTTATTCAAGATTCAAATCCTACCATTGGCATGCTAATAGGGCCCTCAAAAGAAAAAGCACTGATGGATTGTACTGGGACAAGCATATTTTATTAGAATAATAATGGTCTATAAGCAGTTAAATTTATTTCATGTTTGTGGCGGTGCAAATTTTTTAATTCAATTTGACTTTAACTAAAAAATGCTATGTAGCCAAGGGGAAGAATAATTGTGTTCTGAGGCCTTACATTTGCACTAGTTTAGTCATTCGATATTTGGTTTTTTATATGACTGTGGTAGCAATACACAGTTAGGAAAAACACTTCAAATTGACACTCATAATAATTAAACATTCTCTTTCCCTTCCTGTCAAACAAGAAAGGACTCATATTTGTTTAATGCATGTGTATATCTATGAGAATGGGTTTCTTCATAAGATTTGATGTCCAATAGTAAAATACTTGTGAAATAAAATATCTCTTTTGGCAACAATCAGCATTTATTAATTCAAAAATATTGCAAAAAGACAGGGTGGAAATGTCACAAAACTTTATCTAAAAGAGAATTTCAATCCAGAATAGTGATACTTTTGTTGACATTTATCTTTAAAGTGGTACACAAAATCATACGCATTTCTGTAATTGTTTTTAAAGAAATTGAATTGAAAAGGTTTGGATCAAATCTTTTTTGAAAAACACTTCACAAATTGCTAGACCTATGGGCGGAAAAAAATGTCTATAATACATGCTTAAAACAATCCTGGTGTTCAAATATTACACTGCTCCTTTTCAAATTTCTTATAAATAACATTTTTATATTTAAAATATTATAAACACAATATTTTGCTCAGAATAGCTTTTTTATGTGATGATCAAATGTTTCAAAAATTTTAATCTTATTCTAAAATATACAATGAAATCATATTTAATCTAATTCAATAATTTAATCGATTATCAATTGTTGACTTTTAATTTCAGTTGATTCAATGATGTATTTCAAATTAATGATTTGTAGAATAGAAAAGGTTAAAAATCATTATAAATGTAAAATAAAAAAAATAAAATTTGTTTTTATAAAAAATACCGAACTCCAAGGCTAAATCAAAACAGGAAAGTCCATAAATAAAGACAACAGTAGTATACCGCTGTTCAAAACTCATAAATCCATGGACAAAAAACAAAATCGGGGTAACAAACTAAAACCGAGGGAAACGCATTAAATATAAGAGGAGAACAACACTAAAATGTAACACACACAGAAACGGACCAAGCATCAGACAAAAATCCCACGAGAATCCCACATAAAACAGTCCAAATCATGAGAAAGAATCGTTAATCACAAGAGCTCACTTCCTACTAAAACTAATTTTACCAAACAAGTAGAGTGTCAACATCATTATGAGAGAAATACTCATAGCATGTTTACTTCTTTAAAATTTTGTAATGTTTCCTTTTCAAATTTTGAAGTTTGTGCATTGTTTATGAACGATGATCAATACAAACAAAACTACTAAATATTATTGTTTTACATATATCAGTGGCAGATCAAGAAAAATGGAGGGTCTAGGGGTTAAACCCTCTCTTTAGTTTTTAACAATACATGCTTATGAATGGAGAAAAATGGTTGAACCCTCTTTGTGTTTCTTTTTTAAATATTTGTTTGTCTTATAGTGATTAAGATTATGACACAATATTTGACATTTTTACCTATTATCTCTTTTTGTTTTGTTCACCCATCTTTGTCATTATAATGGAATCGTATGCGAATGTCACGCAAGTGAGAGTTACAGGTAGCTATAAAACCGGGTTTAAATAACCATTTTCTACATAAGAAAATTCCTGTACCAAGTCAGAAATATGACAGTTATTATTCATTCGCTTGATGTGTTGGAGCTTTTTATTTTGCCATTTGATTAGAGACTTTCAGTCTTGAATTTTCCTCGAAGTTCTGTATTGTTGTGATGTTACTCTTTATTCTTGTTCGGAAGCCCGTTTAGAAAAGCTTGGTTCCGCTTCGGCATATGTACTTTCACAGTACATCTGTCTATTGATACCTATATATTGTTTTTGGTATTAATCAGTTGTTATTGGCTTTTAACTATCTGTCAGTAACTGCAAGAACTCTAAGAACTATGCTTTTTTGTAAGTAATGATGAATGGATTAATAAACTGCCACTTCCGTTCTGTTTTTCCATGTCGCAGCATTTTAAAGCCGACGATAAGGTACACTCGTTTTCGCGGATACTTTTTTTCGCGGCGATTTGAGATCGCAATTTTCAAATTTACTAGATGTAGTTAATTAAGGAAAGGTCAAGGTTTACATTTTCACGACGATTTATATTCGCGTTATTTTTCTATTCGCCAAAGTCGCAAAAATAAATCGCTCGCGAAAATTAGTTAGTTTTAATGAGGCATATCAGATAAAACATACATAACTGAAAATGCAAACCAGTTCGATGCAACTTTAAGTGTTACTTTCTGTGGAGTTCATATGACTCACAACATTTTCTTTTTATACCTTTACACTGATATGTCATTGACTGAATAAATAGTTGTAGAGCGTAGAAACAAACGTATATGTACATCAAACTGCGACAGTAATTAAGAACCATTGAATGCAATATGCGATGGAAAGCTTGGATTGTTTTCAATTCTCGAGAAAAGTCGGGGTTGTGTGAGATCCTGAAGTGAACCCTAAGATTGTATGTGATCATTGAGTACAGCATGTGACTGTTATCAATCTTCAAATGTGGCTGCTGATTGTTTGCGATCCACGATGGAACAATAGGATTGCATACGAATCTCTGGTAGCCTTGATATATTTCAGTCTTAGATGCTAAACATTTAAGATATTTGTCAGCAGTTTTCAAACTTTTGAAAACTTTGAATGAACTTTCTCAATTGAATTAAATCTAGAAAGCAGCTCTTATACAATACTCTTAGTATCTGGTAGTGCATAACTTTATGAAATTGATTACGTCACATGCATAATGTTTCTATTCTGACTTTTTCGTCCACTTTTTTCGCTCAGGTAGTAAAACCTTAAATAAACAAAATGCACACCTTTTTTTACAATTATGAACATTCTAGCTATCAAGGTGTTTTTATCCTTCATTTTATTTCATGATGAATTACAATTTATAGTAATTAATTGATTATGAATGCAATTAACACATTAAAAGTATTTAGATAGGTAAACGAGTTTGCATAAAGAGTCAGGACGTGAGAACTTGTGTAATTTGGTCCCAGAAAACAGTATCACCATATTCATCGTTAGGATATTCAATATACGATTGTGATTGTACTAGTTCTAAGATGTGTAATGGCAGTTCTTTAGAGGCTATCTGGTCTATGAAAATAAGAAAAAGCACGTTTTCGTGACCTCTTTCGTAGATGCTCTCCATCCTTGCCATATTATATTCAAACATGCACCAATATGACCTCAGGAAATTTCGAGACATGATTATAATTGTTCTACGACTATTGTGTATAGCGGAAGTAATGTTAGTGGCAATGTCATTACCTGGTAGGAAATTCCTTTTATGTAAACACAAAATGATTCCATTTTCTTTTTCTAGTTTTGTAAGTAATTGCTTGTGGGCAAAAGTGCTATCCTCATCTGCATAAGATACAAAGGCTCCATACATATACGATTTATCATCATCGTTTTCAACTAGGACCATCTTTTTATGAGATCGTATTTTTATCATGTAATACGCATATCGCAATTTCCATCGATATCGATAGATTAATCCACTACATATTATAATCAAAACAGAAGATACTGACGCTACAAGTGCAACGATAAGAGGAATTTTTGACATGCAATCCTTTGACAGTGTATCGTAAAGTTTATCAATATTTTCTAGAGACACTAATGTTAAGTCTGAAAGTTGACATGTGTAATTCTTCTTTCCTGTAAGCCTGACAGTTGTCGTAACTAACCATTGCACAAAGTTAATTGTTTCACAAGTACAAAGAAAATTATTTTGACTAAGATCAATTGTGAAAATTTTGTTTAAAATGCCAATAGAATTTAGTTGTAGTTTTGCCGAAACAGATAAATACGAAATGCGATTATTTTTCAAATTGAGATATTTCAGGCTTTTCAAATGACCTTTATCAATATCAATACTTTCAAAAGTATTTTCGCTTAGATCAATCCTTTCAATTTTTAACTGAGACTTGAAAAAATCTTTTGATAATCTTTGTATTTTATTTTGAGATAAATTGATTGTTTTCAAATTATGTAAATTTTGTAATACTTCGCCTTTATAATCATACGGTAGTACAAGTCCTAAAATATTATTTTGTAAATGTAATTCTTCCAAGCTACCGAAATCTTCACTGAAGAAATAATGGGACACATTTGAACAAAAGTTTGATGACAAGTCGAGATGTTTAAGACTTTTGACATTGTAAATTGGTCCGATCCATGATGTGAGCAAGTTCCTGCTAAGATCAACATTCCGAATTAAATGCCAAAACACTGTAATCAAAATGACAAGAAGAATAATTAAGTAATATAAGTTGGTGAGGCATTGGTAGTGGTCTAGCTTGAAATGTTTGATCACTATACTCCATACCATATTTCATCTCTGATTCTGTGACGGGTTCTTTCTTACATATAATATCATAACTACATTTTTGAGGTTGTTCATCTTCTCTATGAAATGTGAACATATGTGAACACTAAACGTTTTTAGGGGAATGTGAAGCATATCCCATAAGTAAGGACCGTATGAAAACTGGTTATCCCTTGCTGACACGTAGTCAAGTGTTTTAGGCATAAACAAGACAGCTCCGATTTCGATTTGCTGCAATCGGTTACTGTCCCCATGAATTTCTTGAATCGACGTATTAGTCAAATACTTTATCTGAGATATTCTAAGCATTGTATTCATGTCAAACACCTTATGGATTTTATTGAATTTTAAAACTTTGATTGCAGAAAATTGGAGATCATGTGTTACATTCTCCAAGACTTCAAATTTTAAGCAGGTGTTATTTGAAATATCCAAAACAGAAATGTGTTTAAGTTGCTGGAATGTACCTTTGTGAATATATTTAATACGACAACCAGAAAGACTCAAATTTTCAATTTGAGGAATGTACTTAAAACTTTCATTTGTTAACGATCGAACGGAGCAGTTTCCCGTTAATCCTGACAAGTCTAGTTCCCGTAATGTTTTCATAGAATAAAACGATTCACTTATCATGCCTGTATCATTTGAAATAAAATCCATTTCAAGCGATCGAAGAGAAACCAGTAATGTCAAATTTGCTTGAAAGTTTCCAAATAAATTGTGTTTTGTATTTAGATTTGTCAAGTTCTCTAACGGTTTCAATACGTGTATGTTCAAGTGTGCCATACTTGCATCCAGTTTATTGTTCTGTAAATTCAGACTGCGCAAATTTTTTAATCCTATCAAAGATGTATTACTAAATTCGTAAATCTGATTGCTAGAAAGATCCATTTTCAGTAGGTTGGTCAAGTCAGAAAACGCCTGGTCAGAAATAACTTGTATTTTGTTGTCCTTGAACGAAAGTTCTTCGATGTTATTTGGAAGTTTAGGAATCTCTCTAATCTCCAATCTAGAACAATCGACATAATACAGCAGTGTGACTTGGTTTTGTCGACATGTACAATTTTTGAGGAAATCACAACGTTCCTGTCTTTCATCTGCTGTCATTACATGGTATATATATCGAAGTAGAACCAGTTGAAGCAACGTGAAATTCATTTTTCTTCGCACTCAAAATATGTAATATATAATAAGAAATACTCTATTCAATTTGTAATTGAATAATATATTAAAATCCAGCAATATTTTGTAGTTATTAGGTTTTGTATTATTAATATGTAGTCGACGTATAATTGCCATTATGTTATTGTGCTATAGTAGTTTATGAAGTTATGTCTTTCATTTTTGCTCCTGTGTTTTGTGTAAAGAGTGTCTTTATGTCATTTTGTTTTTAATTGTTGACATAATGTTTATTTATATAGTGATTAAGATTATTACACAATTTTGACTGCTGTACCCACATTTTTGACATTTTTACCTATCATATCTGTTTTTTTTTGTTCACACATTGTTGTCAATATAAAGAAATGTTATGGAACAGCTAGAGGTTTAGCTAGTTATAAAACCAAATTTAATCTACCATTTTCTGCAAATGGAAAAGTCTGTATCAAGTCTGGAATATGAAAGTTGTTTTCCATTTGCTTCAGTGATTGAGCATTTGATCATGCCATTTGATAAGGGACTTTATATTTTGAATTTTCATTGTAGTTCGGTAGTTTCGCATTATAAAGAGGACTTAAGACATGTAAGATTCTGATCATTACTTATATGTTGTCCAACTGAACAAAGTTATATATTCCATGTTTCTCTTAGTGATTCATAAAATTAGGATAATCGATATTTTGCAAATGAAATAACAATTTATATATTTGAAGCGTCATTAACACTTTTTTTTATTTACTTTGATCAGGAACGATCAATCCCTAAAATATGAAAGCCAATGATTTATAGTAACTAACACACATGAGCAGCTTAATGGCTAAACGTGACATGAAACGAATTATTAATACCGACCACTTTGTCTAAGATAATTAGCCACTTTGCTTCTTGATAATTTATACTACGGAGAAAGTTAGAAATTTTAAATCATGTCAGTAACGAGGCATACAACTGAGCTGATGAAATCGTCGGGAATAGCAGCGGCCGAGTTATCCAAGGGTCAGAAAATGAATGTAACGATATATTAATTTGTTCCATCCAAAGCGCACTCCAAGATTTAACTTCATAAGGACGCTCAATACAAAACTTTAGCAAACGAGGATTACAAATACATAGCTTACAGTAAAACAAGGTTTCTTTAACAGAGATTTGACAGAAGGCCGAAATCTTAAATACTTGTTTTACTGCTTGGAACCGATAAAGGGAAAAGTTTCCTCAAATATAATAAAGATAAAAGCAAATAAATTTAAATGCACTCAAAGCTAGACTTGCTCTAATCCATATAAAATATGCGCATACGACTTATTATACTTATATTTAAATTTATAATCCTGGTACTTTTGATAACTATTTATTAGTTCATCACAAAACTACAAATTGACAAAAAAGCCGAAAATTTGAATATGTGTTTCACTGTTTCTAAAGGATACAAGGACAAACGTTTTATGTTTTCCTCAATGATAATCATACTGAAAGCAAACAAAGTAATTGCACACAAAGCCAGAAAAGCTTTTATTGAATACGACTGATTAAATTCAATCATATCACAAAAGTAAAAATTGACAAAAGGTAGAAATTTGAAAATTTGTTTCATTGCCTGTCAACGAAACAAGGAAATATTTCATAGGTTTTCCTCAAACATAATAAGAAAGAAAGTAAATAAGTTTAAATGCACTCAAAAGCTAGAAACGCTTTCATCCATATAACATTAGTTTATATATAGAACCTATTCAATTCATAACACAAAACTTTAACATTGATGTATAAGTGTTTTAAGAAATATCCATTCTTTTGTGCACAGCGACACAAAATCTGAATATTTTATTTTAAAGTCGAAAAACGCAAACGAGTGTTCTAGAAATCTTTTGACATGGATATTCGGTGGGTCCTAGTCGACTCATTTGCAAATAATATTATATTTTGATAATTGAAAAAAGCAATAACGTTGATCACGAATAAACGTATCCATCGTTTGTATATTATATGGATATTTTTAAAAATTTACATATTATAAAGTATGGTTGCAACTTGTTTAAAGATTACCTAATTGGAAATATTTTTAGCTGAAAAATAAAAATTTGATAAAAAATGGAATACGCTATTAATATCTTATCATTTAAAGTTGACAAACGAAAAAGAGTGTTTCAGATTTTTTTTATTATTAATATTGACAAGGGATTTTGGTGGGTCCTTGTCGGCTAAGCTGCAAATAATATTATATTTCTATGTATAAAAAGCAATAGTGGTCATGATAAATAAATGTATTCATCGTTGATTATTTTTATATAAATATAATTAAAAGTTTATATATTAGAAAATATCAATGCAACTTGTTAAAAGATTATCTATTTTAATATATAACAAATTCATAAAGCGGAAAAACAGAACATTTTATTTCTAAAAAAAATAAAAGTTGATGGTTTGTATACTTGCGGATGTATGTTTTTTTATACTTGATTCGCTTTTAATCTAAAAATGACATCCAGTCTATGTGGTTTGGGTACAAATAGATCATTTTCATTGATGACCTCTTTAGTGCGATTTTTTTTTATTTCCTGTTTTGATGTAATTTTAGAATTTTTTGAAAGATTTAAAAATATTTTTACGGAATGAATTTTAAAAGTTTTAAATAAGTAGACAACACTTGATGATAAATATAATCCTGCAAATAATTATTGGGCTAAGTTATAAAAAAAATGAAACAACAAAAATAGCGAACTCCAAGGAAAATTTCAAGCGGAAAGACACTTACCAAATGTAAAATTCAAAAGCTGAAAAAACATCAAACGAATGGTGAACAACTGCTATATTCCTGACTTTGTACAGACTTTTTCTTGTGTTGAAAATGAGGGATCAAACCTAGTTATATATCTTCCAAAACATCTCACTTGTATAGCATTCGCATAGAATTCCATTCTAGATTTCATAAGTATATAATTTTATGGTAGTTGATAAAAATAACAAATGTCAACAATATTATAATAAAGTAAATTCGCATTTTGTTTTTATTTCATAAGATAATGAACGGAAAATGGGAATGCGTCAAAATGGCAACAACCCTTCCAAGAACTCAAGGGAGAAAGACAGATAGTACTCAAGATATTTTTAGTATAGAACAATATTTTGAAGAAAAAAAACACCTGAGGAAGGAGCGCAAACAACAATATATTGTGCTGTAGATGAAACACTGACTAGTGAATCAAGAAAATATTACAGTTTTGTCAATGATTAATGAAAATTTGGATAGTATATTGAAATATTACAAAAAAGAGAAAACTCAATTTTGAATTCAGTAAACAAATAAAAAGGCACGAGAGAATCCCACTAACTCTTAACAGAACGTAGAGAATGCATTGTCAGGGTAAGCCTTTCTTTCAATGCATATGTCATCCCCATATACAATAGGATTATAGGACTCTGTCAAACACAATATATATTTTCAGATCAAACTACTCTCCTTGTGTCTTAAGATCTGAGAACGCGAAAAATGTCTTTAGTCAGTTGAGACTCTTACAAATCATATAACCAATAACTAAGAAAAGAAAAACTTGAAAACAAATATATGCAAGTTACGGAAAAGAAAAACTTTCACTATTTACTCTACACAATTAAGATTTTTGCCACTGTTGATAGTGTGAGAGATAAATTTATATTGCTTCCAGTAAAAATCTTTGTCAGATGGATTCAAAGATATATTGTTATTATACTGTTATTAGTATTATTATACATTACTTTTAAATGCAAAACAAGGATAAAAGAACACACAGACGTAATGTGATGCGTTCAAAGCTATGTCCATGAGTTGATCTTAACCAAAAAACAAAACGAAACACGCGTCTGAGGTACAAAATGTCAATCCTGGAATCTATGATGATTCTATTTACAACCCCTGGATCGATGCAGCTGCTAATAGAGTTATCACCCCAAAGGGTATCACCAACCCAGTAGTCAGCACTTTGTGTTGACATGAATTATTATTAATATGCATTAATTTGCAGTGTTTGTGCAGAGAAACTTTTGTCAAAAGAAGCATTAGACGACAACATCTCAAATACACTGTGAACACAATCAGAACAAATGGTTGAATTAAACAATAGGAGTACTTAATACCACAAGATCAATTATTGGACCCAGACCACATTTAATGATCCCGCTTTTCGATGTACACGAATATAGTTCTCTTTAAGTGTATTTTTTTCTTTTCCTTTCTCAAACATTTCTTAGTTTTTATGGTGTGGAAATGAAAGAAGAGAACTGAAATAAATTTTTTGATGTTTTATTTCAAATGATTTTGATATGAAAAGAGAGATGAGGCCAGGTACAAAAAGGTAATATTTACTGTTTTCTGAACATATCTTGACCTGTCCTAAGGGGAATGGATGTGTTTGGCTAAATTTGTAAGATGTAAAAAGACAATTTTTCTGAATTTTGGATATATTGTGTAGATTCGATCGACTCATAACCAGCATAAAATCCAAAAAGGACTTTGTGGTTAGTTTTGTGAGCCAAAGAACGAGTTTATATATCAATAAACTAGAATGAGGCCGTTATTATTTATAACTCAATCAAAATGCACTGAAAAATATGTCCAGAATAATCAACGCATCAAACCATTTCGCCTGTTTAGGAATTAATACTCTTGATGGTGTGTTACCCTCAGATTGAAAATAAGACAAACACTTCGTCTAGCTTTTTGAGTTTCTAAATTATTTTTGTCGCTCTTATACCCTTACAGTTAACTGACTTTGTTATTGTTTTAATCCTTTTTCCTTAACCATTCATATCTATTAAAGAATAGAACAGCACATTCTATGTTAATTTGAGGCAAAAACATGCAACAATTTAAATCACTGACAAGATTGAGCTTTGACAGGACATATAGCAATCTATTAATTTATACCATAATGCTATGTATACTTTAACAGTTTAAGTCATATAAATGCCATGAACTAAAAGTTTTCAATATTCGAGAAAAGGGACATCCTTAAACAGATATTATGAAGTTTGCATGAAATCTAAGTATACGAACGGGATTCATATGGTTCTAGTTGCCCTAAAAATATTTTTTTTGTGTATTGTTTTGGGAACTGTTGGTTATTTTATGGTTTTAATTTTGGTCGTGATTATAGTTTTTCTTCGAATAAAAGTTTCCGAGTGCCGTTGCAATCGTATTACTTTGTTATGCGAGTTGCTCCATAATAGAAATAAATATATTGTATCTGAAACTTGATTTACATATACTGGGGATTTTAATGTCGAAAATTGTGAAAATCTGGTAGTATAAATAAGTTGGTCGTAACGCGGAACAGCCGTTTTTCTATATTATTGCGTTTGCGCTTAAAGTAGATATATTGTGATTATACTGGTTGACGATAATAGGTCATCATATTAGAATGTGTTATAATCCTAATCACTATAAAACAAAATATTTAACAAAGAAACACACAGAGGGTTCAAAACAAATGTATGTCTCCATTTTTTAAAGTATTTATCGTTAATAAAAGAGAGTGTCAAACTCCAGGAGCCTCCACCCTAGCCCCCACTCCCTTATGGACAACAATACCCGTTATTGATATATGTGTAACTATTATATTTAGTATTTTTTGTTTGTATTGATCATCGTTTATACAACTATTGATGAAAAAAATCAAAATTTTGAGGAAGTAAACAAGGTATGACTATTTCCTTCATATTGAAGTTGACACTCTACTTGTTCAGTGAAATTAGTATTGGTAGGAAATGATCTCTTGTGTTTAACGTTTTTTTCTCACCATTTGGGCTGTTTCATAGACGTTCCTATTTTTATTTAGCCTTTGACTGTTGCACCCCTATTATTGCATTTTTACCGGTTAAATGTTTTTGTTTTGTTCACACACCGTTGTCCATAAAATAGAATTGTATGCAACTGTCATACAAGTGAGAGGTTAAGTTACATTTAGCGTTAAAACCAGGTTTAATTCACCATTTTCTACAGAAGAAAATGCCTAAACCAAGTAAGGAATATGACAGTTGTTATCCATTCGTTTGATGTGTTTGAACTTTTGATTTTGCATTTTGATAAGGGACTTTAAACATTAGTATACCGCTGTTCGAAAGTCATAACTTTGAATGAACTTTATCAACTGAATCATATCCAGAAAGCAGCTTTAATAAAATGATTTTAGTACCTGATAATGTATAACTTACGAAATTTATTACGCCACATGCATAATGTTTCTATTTTGACTTTTCCGTTGTTTTGTTCAGTTACTAAAACCTACAATCGACAAATGCACACCTTAAGTTTAAACATATTTGAAGGTATGCATCTTTTTCATAATAATGAAAATTTTAGTCATTCATTTTCATATTCGTCATTTTAGTTCATTTATAGTAATTTATTGATTTTGTATGCAATTAACAAATGTCAAAGTATTTAAAGAGTCAGGAACTAAGTACTTGTGTAATCTGGTCCCAGAAAACAGTATCACCATATTCGTCGTTAGGATATTCAATATACGATTGTGATTGTACCAGTTCTAAGATGTGTAATGGCAGTTCTTTAGATTTCATCTGATCTATGAAAATAAGAAAAAGCACGTTTTCGTGACTTCTTTCGTAGATGCTCTCCATTCTTGCCATATTATATTCAAACATGCACCAATACGACTTCAGAAAATTTCGAGACATGATTATAATTGTTTTGCGACTATTATGTATAGCGGAAGTAATGTTAGTGGCGATGTCATTACCAGGCAGAAAATTCCTTTTATGTAAACACAAAAGGATTCCATGTTCTTTTTCCAGTTTTGTTAGTAATTGTTTGTGAACGAATGTGCCATCCTCATCTGCATAAGATACAAAGGCTCCATACATATACGATTTATCATCATCGTTTTCAACTAGAACCATCTTTTTATGAGATCGTATTTTTATCATGTAATACGCATATCGCAATTTCCATCGATATCGATATATTAATCCACTACATATGATTATCAAAACTGAAGACACTGACGCTACAAGTGCAACAATAATAGAAATTTTTGACAAGCAGTCTTTCGAGAGTGTATCGTAAAATTCATCAATATTTTCTATAGGCACTAATGTTAAATCTGAGAGTTGACATGTGTAGCTCTTCATTCCTATAAGCTTGACAGTTGTCGATACTAACCATTGTACAAAGTTAATTGTTTCACAAGTACAAAGAAAATCATTCTGACTAAGGTCGATTTTGAAATTGTGGTTTAAATTACCAATATAAACTAGTTGTAGTATTGCCGAAGCAGATAAATACGAAATGCGATTATTTTTCAAATTGAGATATTTCAGACATTTTAAATGACCAATATCAAAATCAATACTTTCAAAGGTATTTTCGCTTAGATCAATCCTTTCAATTTTTAACTGAAACTTGAAAAAATCTTTTGATAATCTTTGTATTTTATTTTGAGATAAATTTATCGTTTTCAAATGAGTCAAATTTTGTAATATATTTCCTTTATTATCATACGGTAGTGAATATCCTAATATATTATTTTGTAGATATAATTCTTCCAATCTACCGAAATCTTTACTGAAAAAAAAATTTGACACGTTTGAACAAAAGTTTGATGACAAGTCGAGGTATTTGAGATTTTTAACATTATAAATTGGTCCGATCCATGATGTTAGCAAGTTATTACTTAGGTCAACATTTCGAAGATTATTCTTTGTTAAATTGTATGCTAATATACTATAATGTAAATGACAAGAAGAATAATTCAGTGATGTAAGTTGATGTGGAATTGGCAGCGTTGTAGCTTGAAATGTTTGATCACTATTCTCCATACTATATTTCATCTCTGATTCTGTGGCGGGTTCTTTCTTACATACAATATCATAACTACATTTTTCAGGATGTTCGTCTTCTCTATGAAATGTGAACATATGTGAAATATTAAACATTTTCAGAGAAATTCGAAGCATATCCCATAAGTAAGGACCGTATGAAAACTGGTTATCCCTGGCTGATACGTAGTCAAGTGTTTTAGGCAGAAACAAGAGAGCTCCGATCTCGATTTGCTGCAATCGGTTACTGTCCCCATGCATTTCTTTAATCGATGTATTTGTCAAATACTTTATTTGAGATGTTCTGAGCATTGTATTCATATCAAAAACTTTATGTATTTTATTGAATTTTAAGACTTTGATTGCAGAAAATTGCAGATCATATGTCACATTTTCTAAGACTTCAAATTTTAAGCAGGTGTTATTTGAAATATTCAACGTAGAAATGTTCTTTAGTTGCTGGAAAGTTCCTTTGTTAATATGTTTTATACGACAACCAGAAAGACTCAAATGTTCAATTTGAGGAATGTATTTAAAGCTTTCATTAGTTAACGATCGAACGGAGCAATTCCCCGTCAATCCAGACAAGTCTAGTTCCCGTAATGATTTCATCGAATAAAACGATTCATTTATTTTTCCTGTATCATTTGAATTAAAATCCATTCCAAGTGATCGAAGAGAAACTAATAATGTCAAATTTGGTTGAAAGTTTCCAAATAAATTTTGTTTTATATTTAGACTTATCAAGTTTTCTAAAGGTTTCAATACGTGTATGTTCAAGTTTGCCATACTTGCATCCAGTCTATTGTTCTGTAAATTCAGGCTGCGCAAATTTGTTAATCCTTTAAAAGATAAGTTTTTAAGTTCGTAAATCTCATTGTTTGAGAGATCCAGTTTCAGCAGGTTAGTCAAGTTATAAAACGCCTGGTCAGAAATAACTTGTATTTTGTTTTCCTTGAACGACAGTTCTTCAATGATATTTGGAAGTTTGGGAATCTCTTTTATCCTTAATCTCGAACAATCGACAGCAAACAGAAGGGTGACTTGGTCTTTACGACATATGCATGATTCTTTGAGGAAATTGCAACGGTGATGGCTTTCATCTGATGACATTACATTGTATACAAATCGATATAGAAACAGCTGGAGCACCACAAACTTCATTTTTCTTACACTCTAAAATAAATAATCATTAAAACTTTTTGAAATAAATAGTAAAAAGTATAGAAAATCCCGTTAATAATGACAATAGTAGTATACCTCTGTTGAAAAGTCAAAAATCAATTACAGAAAATCCAGGTTACAAAAAAAAAACCGGAAACACATCAACTATACAGGGGGAAAACAACGAAACAATAAAAACACTGAAGTGCAACAAAAAAAAAAACCCAACAATACAACATACAGTTGTTAATGTTTGTGTTATTTTGGTCTTTTGTGGATAGTTGTCTCATTGGCAATCATACCACATCTTCTTTTTTATATACATAATAACGAACTGTTAGATAACAACTGCCACATTCCGTACTTGGATCAGGACCATTTAAAAATAGTGGTGGGTTAGCCAAAGCTCGTGAATTACTGCTAGTATATCCAGTTTGGTTTCTAATAGTGATACACAATCATCAGCAATTTATAAACAATTAACAGACACATCACTTAATCTAACTGGCTTACAGTTACCATTGATTAAATCGTTTACGACATCATCGTTCAGGATATTAAACCTAAAGGAGCCAAGAAACCTGTGTTGCTCACCTGACATTTTTGTTTACAATTGATGCATAAAAAAATCTAAATTTGTTTGCCCCTGTCAGATTTTCCGTTTTCAAGACAAAAAACACAATTTGCATTTTACCCCTATGTTATTTTTTCAAGATATGTCAGCCATGTTTGTTGGTAGGTAGAATCATTGGACACATTTTGTCAGCTAGATACATTAATTATGAGTGTGGCCGAGATTTGTCTAATTTGTCTATGAAGTTTCAGGGGATAAGAGTTTTGTAAACGATCACAAAAATGTACGAATACCGACAAAATGGACAATATTGCATTATTTTTACTAAATTGTGTTTCAATGGTTTAACAGTGTTGCAGTTTTCTGATGTTTTTTTTGGTGATAATTTTGTTTCAACAACTAAACATCACAACATAGATATACACATTAGGTAATATCAGTTGTCTATAATATGACAGAAGTTTCATTGCTATTATTTTGATTTACTTTACCCTTAATGACCTCAAAGTAGCCGTAAAAAATGATTATGTATTACAGGTCTTTCAATTTTTATAACATTTAAATCAAAATGGATATGTTCCTGTTCATATAAAATGTCAAGATCATCATTCATCTTGCGATCACTGAGTTACGCTAGGGGTTTTGATGCAGGTGTATTTGTATGTCCGCCTTTGTATGTGTGAATAATTAAGACATCAAATATGTATATATATATATAAATAAAAATGTGGGTACATGATAACTCTGATCTCGTCATCCCTACATCTTTTAAAAGTATCACAACATATGCATCACTGACACTGATGTTCAAATAAAACGTGCCAATTCATACAAATAATTTACATTTTGTACCGGAGAAAAGAATTTTCCTTATCGTTTATTTTTTATTGGTGGTATTAATCAGGAAATAGTCGTTATCTTTAAAAAAGAAAGGAAAAACATATTGCAATAGAAGAAGGAATTCGATATATTAAAGTGATATATGAGAACAACTTAAGGGCATACGATACAGTTTTGATTCCGTATTTACAAGTTGATGAAAATTTGCATATAGGCTATTTTTTTACCTGATTAAATCAAATATGTAATGAAAAATATACCTTCATGTGCTACTTTTTGAGTTAAATGAGGTCGAAATTTTATATATTTGCTCAAAATTCGGATTTGTGGCCGTATTTTCCTTTTTGAAAGAAAGACATAACTTTTTTGTTTTAAAAGATAAACACAAATTGTTATTTGTTAAATAATTCGTAATTTCTGTATTTTATAAGTATTCTAAAAATTTATGCCTTTTTTGTTCAGAAATAACTCATATTTATCAAATGGTCATGAATTGAGAAAAAAAACGTATTTTTTTGCTGTATATTTATCAAAATTAAAAAACAATGCACTATTTACAGTTTTATAAAATTTGGTCCACATAATCTCCCTGCAAAATGAAACAAAATGTCGGTTTCAAAAATGGGGGTCCATGCACTCATTTTCAAATTAAATCAGTTTGTATGATAAAAATCAGTCGAAAAATGCATCTTTTCCCGATATGTCACAGTTTGACGTCGCGAAAATAACATTTTACGTTAGCAACGTCATTACCTCCCTGTAACTGTATCGTATGCCCTTAAAGATTGTCTTGCTTTGCATGTAATATGTTGAACATGCATCATGAATAAAGATTTAAAGATGCATTAAAAACTACCGAAAGCTTTCATTGAAACACATTTTGTTCTTACATCATTACAAAATCCTTCATATGCAGCATGAACTTAATTCATTTGACATCTCATTGGTTTAAATAATTGAAAATAAGGGACGAACATATAAAAACAAAACGAAAAAAAAGAATCTTTGGACATATGTCGTATAGCTACCTGTTACCTGTTCGGTTATTCTTTTTTAGATAATTGTTATATTTTTTACGTTGTTATCTTTTCAATTATATAGTCTGTCACTCGGCGAGACATGAACAAGCCTATTGTGTGCTTTATTTGCTATTTTAGTGAGATCTATTTTCCCTGTTTATATTATATTAATTATGTTAATCATCATATGTCGCTGTATCTCAAAATACAAGGTAACTTATAGTTTTATAATTCTTGTGCGTTTTATGCAATTTGCTGTATTTCCATTCAACATGAACGCTTAAGCATAAACATAAGATCCTCTATTCTCGTCAACTTCCTACTTTTTTCTGTCAGGTTTTTTCTTGTGTCACTGATGAATCTGGTGCAGATAAAACTTGCGTCTCGCGGACAAAGTTTTAATCCCGAGTTTATTAACAACCATTGGATCGATGCTACTACTTTGTGGATGTTTCTCATCGAGGGTATCAACAGCCAAGTAGTCAGCACCTCTGTGTAGACTTGAATTATCATTTATATGGTCATAATTAAAAATTGACTTGTAATTAACTTTGAATTATCATGAAAATTGTCATAATTATAAATGAACTGTTTATAAAAACTGTGAATTTTCCAACCTTTAGCTGTATTTGACAAAACCTTTTTGGAATTTTTGGTCTTAAGTGCTCTCTAACTTCATACTTTAAAGGCATACGATACAATTTTGATCCCGTATTTACAGTTTGATGAAAATTTCCATATAGGCTATTTTTTGCCTGATTAAATCAAATATGTAATAAAAAATATACCTTCATGTGCTACTTTTTAAGTTAAATGAGGTCGAAATTTTGTATATTTGCTCAAAATTCGAATTTGTTGCCGTATTTTCCCTTTCGAAAGAAAGCCATATCTTTTTTGTTTTAAAAGATAAACACAAATTGTTTTTGTCAAATAATTTGTAATTTCTGTATTTTATAAGTATCCTAAAAACTTATGCATTTTTTATTCAGAAATAACTCATATTAATCAAATGGTCATGAATTGAGAAAAACACGTAATTTTTTGCTGTATATTGATCAACATCAAGAAAATGCACTATTTATGGTTTTATAAAATTTGGTTCACATAATCTCCCTGCAAAATGAAACAAAATGTCGTTTTAAGATATAGGGGTCAATGCACTCGTTTTCAAATTAAATCAGTTTGAATGATAAAAATCAGTCGAAAAATGCATCTTTTCCCGGTATGTCACAGTTTGACGTCGCGAAAATAACATTATACATTGTACGTTAGCAACTTCATTACCTCCCTTGTAACTGTATCGTATGCCCTTAACTGTCTTAAATTAGTCTTTAACGACGGTACTTGCGTCTGGTTTGCAAATTATCTTGTATTAAGATGAGTTTATTTAGAAAGGCATGGACATAAAAATAATGGAAGCGATATATCCATAACAGACTAGACCTAAAAGGTATAAATAAAATACCGAACTTCAAGTAGTATTTTATCTAACGGTTTGAAGAAAAATTCCACTCAAATGTTTATACGTAAATATAAAGGGAGCAACACGTCCGACTGAAACGAATGATACACGCCATTGGTATTTTATAATTTAAAGCTGACAAGCAGGCAAAAAATGTTCCAGAAAAAAACTCCTTTAAAAAATAAAAATAAAAAAAAAGATATTCGTATGGTCATGTCATGTCGTCTTATTTGAAAATAATATCAAATCTTTATATTTAGGCAGCAACGTTCTTCACAAATAAATGTATGCTTACTCATAATATTATTTTGATATTGAATTCATGAATAAAAAGAGTTAGACAATGGCATTAAAAAAACTAATTACATTTTGGGGATGCGATTGTATTTTTACTTTACTCACTTGTCTGAATTGCAAAATGACATCCAGCCTTTGTGATTTGGGTACAAATAAATTATATTCAGTCGATTAACTATATGAAGGGGATTTTATTTCCTGTTTGATGTTATTTTAGAATTGTTTTTAAGTTTTAATTTCCTGACATGAATTTGAAAATTTTTATATATCACGAGTATAAATCAAATGTTGATCTATATATTCCTGCAAATAATTATTTGACTTACATGTATAACGTTTTTAATTCTGTAGTAGTCACTAATAATAACTAATGATCAACGATACTATAATTGACTATTTGATTATAATTTCATAGTTCTTTTGTAGAAATTGTCGTTTCTTGAACACTTTTACCTGTTTTATCAGAGAATTTGGTATACATCTATCGAGACAGAACAATAATCATGCAAAGAGTGTAAGAGACATTAAAAATTGATCACTCCAATAAGCTATTATAATGGCATTAGTTCAGCCAGTGATCATACGTACGATTTTCGGTTAGGCCCTAGTATAATAAATCATCACAAGGAAGCTATCACACCAAGCTTTCCAATTGGGTAGTCCCTTCACGGATTTTATGAACGTCACAACGATAAGTTGACCGGTATGTTATATCTATTTCAGAGATGACGACCGATATGTAATAATCGTTGTAACCACAATCCCGTGTTCATATCCCCGACTCTGACATACTGAAAAAGACTTATTTCTGGGTTAGACCTTACACGAACAACACTACGGTGGTACAAGGTGAGAAGGATCTGGTTACCCTTGCGAACCTCATAAAACCATCCCAGTTTTTGTTGGGTGCGGATTGCCCAGTCGTTAGTTTTTAGCTCACCTGGACCTGTTCGGTTATTTTTTTTTAGATAATTGTTATATTTTTTACGTTGTTATCTTTTCAATTATATAGTCTGTCACTCGGCGAGACATGAACAAGCCTATGGTGTGCTTTATTTGCTATTTTAGTGAGATCTATTTTCCCTGTTTATATTATATTAATTATGTTAATCAACATATGTCGCTGTATCTCAAAATACAAGGTAACTTATAGTTTTATAATTCTTGTGCGTTTTATGCAATTTGCTGTATTTCCATTCAACATGAACGCTTAAGCATAAACATAAGATCCTCTATTCTCGTCAACTTCCTACTTTTTTCTGTCAGGTTTTTTCTTGTGTCACTGATGAATCTGGTGCAGATAAAACTTGCGTCTCGCGGACAAAGTTTTAATCCCGAGTTTATTAACAACCATTGGATCGATGCTACTACTTTGTGGATGTTTCTCATCAAGGGTATCAACAGCCAAGTAGTCAGCACCTCTGTGTAGACTTGAATTATCATTTATATGGTCATAATTAAAAATTGACTTGTAATTAACTTTGAATTATCATGAAAATTGTCATAATTATAAATGAACTGTTTATAAAAACTGTGAATTTTCCAACCTTTAGCTGTATTTGACAAAACCTTTTTGGAATTTTTGGTCTTAAGTGCTCTCTAACTTCATACTTTAAAGGCATACGATACAATTTTGATCCCGTATTTACAGTTTGATGAAAATTTCCATATAGGCTATTTTTTGCCTGATTAAATCAAATATGTAATAAAAAATATACCTTCATGTGCTACTTTTTAAGTTAAATGAGGTCGAAATTTTGTATATTTGCTCAAAATTCGAATTTGTTGCCGTATTTTCCCTTTCGAAAGAAAGCCATATCTTTTTTGTTTTAAAAGATAAACACAAATTGTTTTTGTTAAATAATTTGTAATTTCTGTATTTTATAAGTATCCTAAAAACTTATGCATTTTTTATTCAGAAATAACTCATATTAATCAAATGGTCATGAATTGAGAAAAACACGTAATTTTTTGCTGTATATTGATCAACATCAAGAAAATCTCGTTTTCAAATTAAATCAGTTTGAATGATAAAAATCAGTCGAAAAATACATCTTTTCCCGGTATGTCACAGTTTGACGTCGCGAAAATAACATTATACATTGTACGTTAGCAACTTCATTACCTCCCTTGTAACTGTATCGTATGCCCTTAACTGTCTTAAATTAGTCTTTAACGACGGTACTTGCGTCTGGTTTGCAAATTATCTTGTATTAAGATGAGTTTATTTAGAAAGGCATGGACATAAAAATAATGGAAGCGATATATCCATAACAGACTAGACCTAAAAGGTATAAATAAAATACCGAACTTCAAGTAGTATTTTATCTAACGGTTTGAAGAAAAATTCCACTCAAATGTTTATACGTAAATATAAAGGGAGCAACACGTCCGACTGAAACGAATGATACACGCCATTGGTATTTTATAATTTAAAGCTGACAAGCAGGCAAAAAATGTTCCAGAAAAAACCTCCTTTAAAAAATAAAAAAAAAAAAAAAAGATATTCGTATGGTCATGTCATGTCGTCTTATTTGCAAATAATATTAAATATTTATATCAAGGCAGCAACGTTCTTCACAAATAAATGTATTCTTACTGATAATATTATTTTAATATTGAATTCATGAATAAAAAGAGTTAGAAAATGTCATTTAACAAACTAATTACATTTTGGGGATGCGATTGTATTTTTACTTTACTCACTTGTCTGAATTGCAAAATGACATCCAGCCTTTGTGATTTGGGTACAAATAAATTATATTCAGTCGATTAACTATGGGAAGGGGATTTTATTTCCTGTTTGATGTTATTTTAGAATTGTTTTTAAGTTTTAATTTCCTGACATGAATTTGAAATTTTTTATATATTACGAGTATAAATCAAATGTTGATTTATATATATTCCTGCAAATAATTATTCGTGTTACATGTATAACGTTTTTAATTCTGTTACTAATAATAACTAATGATTAACGATACTATAATTGAGTATTTAATTATAATTTTTATAGTTCTGTTGTAAAAATAGTCGTTTCTTGAACACTTCTACCTGTTTTATCAGAGAATTTGGTATACATCTATCGAGACAGAACAATAATCATGCAAAGAGTGTAAAAGACATTAAAAATTCATCACTCCAATAAGCTATTATAATGGCATTAGTTGAGCTAGAAGTAATCATACGTACGATTTTTGGTTAGGCCCTAGTATAATAAATCATCACAAGGAAGCTATCACACCAAAATTTCCAATTAGGTAATCCCTTCACGGATTTTATGAACGTCACCACAATAAGTTATGTAATATCTGTTTCAGAGATGACGACCGATATGTAATAATCGTTGTAACCACAATCCCGTTCTCCATATCCCCGAATCTGACATACCGAAAAAGATTTATTTCTGGGTTAGACCTTACACGAACAACACTACGGTGATACAAGGTGAGAAGGATCTGGTAACCCTTGCGAACCTCATAAAACCATCCCAGTTTTTGTTGGGTGCGGATTGCCCTGTCGTTAGTTTTTAGCTCACCCGGCCCACAGGGCCAAGTGAGCTTTTCTCATTACTTGGCGTCCGTCGTTCGTCGTCCGTCGTCGTTAACTTTTACATAAATCTTCTACTCTGAAACTACTGGGCTTAAGTTAACCAAACTTAGCAACAATCATCATTAGGGTATCTAGTTTAAAAAAATGTGTCCGGTGACCCGGCCAACCAAATAAGATGGCCACCATGGCTAAACATAAAACATAGGGGTAAAATAGAGATTTTGGCTTATAACTCTGAAGCCAAAACATTTAGAGCAAATCTGTTAGGGGTAAAATTGTTTATCAAGTCAAGATCTATCTGCCCTGAAATTTTCAGATGAATCGGGCAACTGGTTGTTTGATTGCTGCCCCTGAATTGGTAATTTTAAGGAAATTTTGCCGTTTTTGGTTATTATCTTGATTATTATTATAGATAGAGATAAACTATGAACAGCATTAATGTTCAGCAAAGTAAGATCTACAAATAGTCAAACATGACCAAAATTGTCAGTTGACTCCTTAAGGAGTCATTGCCCTTTAAAGCCATTTTTTACCAATTTTTCGTAAATTTTTGCTAAATTTAACCAAACTTAGCCACAATTATTATAAGGGTAACTAGTTTTAAAAAAATGTGTCCGGTGACCGGGCCAACCAACCAAGATGGCCGCCATGGCTAAAAATAGAACACAGGGTTAAAATGTAGATTTTGGCTTATAACTATGAAACCAAAGCTTTTAGAGCAAATCTGACAAGGGAATATTGTTTATCAAGTCAATATCTATCTGCCCTGATGAATTGGAATGGCATGTTGGGTGGTGTCCCCCAATTGGTAACTTTTAAAGAAATTTTGCCGTTTTGGTTATTATCTTGAAAATTATTAAAGATAGTCAGTTGACCCCTAAGGGTATCCAATACAGTTACAGGGGAGGTAATGACGTTGCTAACGTCAATTGTTATTTTCGCGACGTCAAACTATGACTTATCGGGAAAAGATTCAGTTTTCGACTGATTTTTATCATTCAAACTTATTTAACTTTTAACGTAAAGAGTGCATTTTTTAAACATGATAAATATACAGCAAAAAATGATGTTTTTTTTCTACATTCATGAACATTTGATAAATATGAGTTATTTCTGAATAAAAAATGTATACATTTTTAGAATCCTTATATAATACAGAAATTACAAATTATTCAACAAAAAACAATTTGTGTTTATCTTTTAAAACAAAAAAGTTATGTCTTTCTTTCGAAAAGAAAAATACGGCCACAAATACGAATTTTGAGCAAATATAGAAAATTTCGACCTCATTTTACGCAAAAAGTAGCACATGAAGGTATATTTTTTTATCACATATTGCTTTTTATTTCAGTTGGCATCGATGAATATCAAACTTCTGGGGTTGATAAATTATTGTATCAACTACATTGAAATGTCAGGTGCATGATAATACAAAACATATATAAAGGTTGAGGATGAACATGGATGCAGCCACTTTTATTTGTGACAAAAGCATCTGAAAAGTGACGTTTTTTGGCATATTTTATAAATTTTTCATATGTAAGCTTGAATCGGAGCGTTTTTAATGAGTAAATCAGTTAAAACCTTCACATAAATTAATTGAATCAACTGAAATAGACACTTAAGTGTTTAAATAGTGTCCAAATAAAGGGAAAATCTTTCGTCAGATGGACCTGAAATGTGAGGCTAAAATCGGCCCTTACCGGACCTAATCCTTTACTTTCGATATGAGGGATGAAAAGACACCCTCCCACGTCTGTTTTGTGTTTTTGTTCATGTTTTCTGCTTTGTATCGATGAATTATGCCCTTTTGAACTGATTTTCATAGTTAGTTCTTCTGTTGTGCTGTTACGCTACTTTCGGAATTTTTTTTTATTAATAAGACCGTAAGTTTTCTCTATTGCATTGTTTCATTTTTTTCATGACGCAGCCTTTTATAGACGACTATGCTATGCTGTTTTACTCATTTTTGTAGGACGTACATTTACCTATAAATGCCATCATCCACTTCATTAGGATTTAAGTTTATAATTGTCTCATTGACAATATAACTACATCTCCTCATTTTTGTATGTAGTTCAAGAGTTTCATATTTCACTTTTTGCAAATATTTGATAATACAGATTATATACAGCCGAAAACCAGTTCGACGCAACTTATGTGTTCTTTTTTTTGGATTTCATATGACTTCCCATATTTCTCTTTATCATTGTTTGAATACATGATAAAAGACCGTAGAAACAAACGCATGTTCACATCAAACTGCGAAAGTAATTATTATTCATTGTATGTAATTTTCGATGGAAACTTCTAATTGTTTTGTATTCCCAAGGGAATCTGCGATTGTGTGCGATCCTGGTGAAAAACCTTGGAATGAAAGTGACCCTAGAGTGCAGCATAGGACTTTATGTGATCATTATGTGCAGCATAGGACTGTTTGAGATCATTGGGTTCAGTATAGGACTGTTTGCGATCAGTTGATGCGCATATATATATAGAACTGTATGCGATCATTGGGTGCAGTATAGGACTGTATGCGATCATTGGGTGCAGCATAGTACTGATTGCGATCATCGATTGTAGCCTGTGATTGTATGAATCCTCGATGAATCAAGGGGGTTGAATACGAGCCTGGAGGGTATGCGATCCTCGAGGGAACTTTTGGATTTTCTGGGAATACTGGGTGCAGCATAAAGTAAAATAACAAAAATACTGCACTCCGAGAAAAGAATCAAAACGGATATTCCCTAATCAAATGCCAACATCAAAATCTAAAACACATTAAACTTATAATTAACAAGTAGCATGGTACTGAATGTGATCCTCATGTGGTTGTATGCATTCCAGAGGGAACAATTGGGTTACATACGTAACTCTAGGAACCTTGATATATGCTTACATTGATGATATTTTCAATGCGAATAACATCGAGAACTTTCAAGGACAACAAAATAATAGTCCGGCCGATTGGTGCAGATATAGAGCAGAATTGTTCACTTGATGAGGAAAGCACGAAACTTTGCATAGTAGTTCTTGGTTATATACCCTTTGATTTCAGCTATGGACCCACTCTGAAAATCCAATATGGCTGCCATTTTCAAGATGGCGGAAAAATGGTATAAAAATCAAGATTGTCCTAAAGGTATTCTATATAATTTCGGAAATTAAAGTTATGATTCTTCAAAAATGGACTTCATGTTCTTGAATTTGTTATCAATTAATTTTAAAATATAATAAATAATTTGGTTATTTCAATTACACATACATTTGCAAATATGGCTGCACATACAAAAATAAATAGTGAAATTCAAAATGTTAATCAATATGGTACATGTTATTCTTTAAACGCTTTCAGTTTTAATGGTTGGAAAGAAATAGGTTGAAACGAGTCGATTGAACGTTAATATAGGTCGGTTAAATGTGGTGGAATAGTAGATAACTCATCTGAACTTTGAGGCAGTGCCGAGGGCACCCTGTCTCGTGTCTCTTCAATGTAACGTCTTACGTCACTTATCGCGTTTTCATCTGCCGTACGCAGTACATCGTCAAATTGTTCTATGTAATCAATAGGTGTACCTTTCTTCAGGCGGAATAGGCGATTCTCATCATTTAAAATGGTTAAGGGGCTACTATTTCCTATTCCAACGACGTGCGAGACAAATTCGCAACTATTCAGCGAGTATGGTCCTAAAATGCACTCCTGATCAGCACTTTTATTAGTTTTAATGGTAACAGTCATTTCTGAGTTTGGTGGAACTGTGATGGTTCGTTTTATGCAAACTTGCTGAGTTGAAATCTCGTTTCCACCGTTAACAAATGCCGCATTTATCACTTTATTGTTGATGGTAATTGTGGGAGTACTCAGGTTTATCACTGCGCTCAGTATGTCCAAAATATCTAGCCTAAGTATAACATCGTCTGTTTACTCTATTAATGTCGAGATTCGTTCTTTATAGTCTTCCCAATAACAAGCTGTTAACACAAACTACGTAGCGTTACGTTCTCAAAAACTCCATTTTCTGCCGGAATTAATTTCTCATTTACTAATGTTATCATTGCAGCAGTGTCCACAATCATGCTCACATTCTGGTCATGTATAGTACCTCTTTCTGCTAAGCTCTTTCAAATGGTTCGTCTGATGACAATATCGGACGAGGCCGTGGGCCTCTGTTCGATTTTGTGATGAGGTGATGTTTCATGGCCAATGGACTTTGAAATCGTGCGTTGGCCTACTGGCCCGACCCTTTGCTGTTTAAAGACTCCATTGTTGGAGTAGCACTTTGATTTGTTCCATATCCTTGTGATGGTGATCGTTGTCTGAAATAACCGGGATTTCTGGAGTTTGCCCGTGGAGATGCTAACCGTTGTCTTTAGGGACTATATGATCTCTACCTTAGTGGGGTGTTGCTGATCGATAGGCATTTAGCTTGGGTGTAATCTATCAGGCGATCTACCGCGAATGTATTGCTCAGGAGATCCTCCATGTGTATATTGAACTGGTCATCTTCCATGATTATTTGATCAGAAGATCCGAGGTTATACTGATCGGCCAATCCACGGCTATGCTGATTAGTTGAAAGCATAATATCAGCTAGTTTTGTGACAATTTTTGCGAGGTTATGCTCCTCATTATCCAAAGGTCTGCTCATATTTCCTTTATCGGTCGGTGATACTGCGACATCAGCAAAGTAGACTTGTCGATGGTTATAATTGGCACTTTTTGATTCATATATCGCCATCTGGATTGCTATTGGGTTTTTTAGTTGATTCAACGTCTTGTTGAAATTTTCTGGGTTCCTCTTTATTACATGCCTTGAAGAATCTTTGTCTTTACATTCTCGACGGAATGCTTCGGTTCCAATCTGGTTTGATCGTCTTTCTTGCTGAAACGCTGCTCCAAATGAATGCTTTTTTTAAGGCCTTGAAATCATCATCTGTGCGAGCGTAATATGGGGCCTATACACATTTTTCTGTTTTCCCATTGTCATCTACCGGCAAATCGTTCAAATTGGTAAATGAACGCCTCCCAAGTCATGGATCCTCTCTAATTGAGTTTTTTTAATTTTTGGGAGCTGTGGGCTTCGTCTCCGGTCCCTTGCACCAAGATTTTCTTGCCATCGGGTATATTCTCCCTCCAATGAAGAAGAGGTGTTGCCACCCTCTTTTGGTTTCCTCTGCCCTTTCCTGGACCGGTCAGTGGAGTCAGCTTGCTGTTATAGGAAGCCTGTTAGAGTTCCAGGAGCTGACGAGGTTGTCATACTTGGAGTGATAAATGTGGGATTTGCAATTGACTCGATGGGGATGATATCGTAAGTAGGCACTGCATTCAGCATTGGAGAAACTTGATAGGATCCACTTGCAGCCAATTGTTCCTGTAATGGTCTGCTGCTCTGAACCAAATATTATTGACTCATAGTAGATGGTAAGTGTGCGTAAGACGACACATACTATTGCTGGTATCCTTGATAAGTACTAGAGGGTTTTTAATTGGAGATTGTTGTTGAATAATTTGAACTGTTTCATGCAGGGCCAAAAACCCTGACATAGGACTTTTGACTTAAGGTGAAGACACCTTTAACAGAGTTGGCGCTGTTGCTGGTTCATGCGAACCATAATTGGGGAAAGACCCAAGGCATGGATTTTGTTGTGTACTTTTGGTAAACTTGCGTTGTACTGGCTAAGGTCAAATTTTGGCTTAGATGATGTGTCCATTTCAGGAATTTTAACTTTTTTATTTCGATTGTCCACTAATTCATTTACAACAGATGCCAGTTGTTGGAAGGTACCCTGCTGTTCAAATGCACTTTTAAATTGAACTGTGTCTACTTCCTCAGAAATTGTCAGCTTGTCCATTCGTCTCACAACAGCATTGAATATCTTATTGGTTTGACCATCAATTCCGCCAAGCAATTATTGTGGTCTATCCTGTCTTCAGACTGCTGAAGTTGCTGAGATATTGCTCTCCTCTGTTCGTTATTAATATGCATTGCCTCTTTCTGTTCAGCTTGAAACGTAATGAGACCAACACATATTTTATCAATTCTCGATGATTCGCTCTGTTTTATATTGCGGTAATCTCAGCTGTTATTTGGGCATTAAATTTACTACCTGCTAAAAATTCTTGGTACAATTGTTTAATAGTCATTTCTGAGCTGTCCTCTGTTAAAGCGTCCGAGTTCAGCTGTGGGTTTCTCCATATCCCCAAGTGATTAATGTTCTGCCATTTCAATGTTCTTGTCCTTGTTGTCCCCAATTCCTGCCATTTCACTGATATGTGTTTAAATGATTCTCAATTCACAGTTTGATATCTCAAATCACAGCTTTTATGTGTGACCCAAGACAACAAATAGTGCAGCTTTTCATGAAAGCTACTACTGCAGCTTTTTATGAAGGCTTCTACTTTGTGTATGAAATGACAAGCAAGGCAAAATCTAAAAGGACAGATACTAAATGACACTATATATCAATAAAATGCTTATATTCAGGTCAATTCTCAATAATGAATATTTGCTCCTTTTTAAGGCTGCCATTTTGAAAATAGCCGCCATTTTGTATTTCAAAGATAGATCAAAACAAAATCTTGCAAGAGTACACCAAGTCATTCAAATATGTTGATTTTTGTGCTTCCAGCATCAAATCCACTGTGGTTTGTGTAATACTGGAAAATATTTTAGAACGTACGGCAGCCATCTTGAAATAAGCCGCCATATTGAATTTTGAGGGTGGGTCCATAGCTAATATTGCTCAGTACACAAAAATGTACCATCATGCAAAAACTGGTGCTTTCCTCATTATTTCAGCAATTTTTTCACCGATCGGCCGGACTATAACATATATTCCAGATTAGTCGTTTTGAAATGAATAAC
Source organism: Mytilus edulis (assembly GCF_963676685.1). Lineage (NCBI taxonomy): Eukaryota > Metazoa > Mollusca > Bivalvia > Mytilida > Mytilidae > Mytilus > Mytilus edulis. The sequence goes on along the minus strand of NC_092350.1, from coordinate 23,306,130 downwards.
GTACTAAAACTGGAGATCTTAAATAATGCAATTCAGGTATTTAGCAATTCATCTTTTATAGGATTAACAAATTTGCGCAGTCTTAACTTACAGGACAATAGATTGGATGGCGAACTTGAAAATGCATGTATTGAAACCTTTAGAGTTGATTTGTTTAAAGAGTTCAACGCAATTTCCCTAAGGTATCTTTTGTTTTGAATTTAACGACCGTTACTTTCAGTGGTGGAAACAAAAACACCTAAGTGGTATCATGCTTGCCTCGATTTTCGGAAATCGTACATACGTTCACCATTCGGGTCAAACCAAGCACATTGGATGTTCCGTTGCCATGATTATTCTTTAAATTCGACTGGAAACATATATTTCAAATGGTGGAGATTATGCATTTGCATGGAATCAATTAAAACGTTCTCCCTATAACACTCTGAAAACGATTGTATGGAAAAAAGCCGACCTAGATATTACAATAAGACTATACAGAAATCAGTTCTTCAAAGATACTAGATCTATCGAGTCTATGGATATATTTGAAAATGATAATTGGTATTTTCCGGACGACTTATTAAATCCAATGCCAAACTAGCGATCTTACTAAAGTAAAAATGCTGGACGTCAGGAAGAATAGATTGACAAGTGTGAGCTCAGCTATCAGAGGCTGGGCAGATGAGATACAAGAACTGCATGGAATGACATTACAGCTCACTAATAATGCATTTGAGTGCAATTATGACAATATAGACTTTATAAGATGGATTCAGACTAGAAAAGTCAATCTGGACAGCCAATCATATAAATGTAATTTGTCAAACGGCACAATTATCGATACACTTATAGCGTACAACTCTTTATATGACTTGTTTGCGGACTGTAAGAATACTATGTGGTTAACTTTTGCATCAACATTATTATCACATATATCACTATCTCACTGTTACTTTTAGCCTATAACAGGAGATGGAAAATCATCTTTTCTATCTATGGAGTTATTCGCCGTGTTGTAGAGCGCAAAGTCTGGAGGATTTACCAATATGACGTGTATATATCATATGAAGGGGATATTGTCATTTGGATTAAAAGTGTATTAATACCAAACTTGGGACCGAGTGGCGACTGACGGTGTGTATAAAATATCCAGATTTTTTACCTGGACCGAGTCAAGCGGACAACGAGGCAGAGAGCATCCCAAACAGCAGGTCCATTATATTTCTCATCACGCCTGAATTCATATCGTCACGTGATTGCATGTTTGAACTTGACAGATCAAAATATGAGAGAATTACTAAAAATCTGGAGTGTATCATTATCATTACAAAAGATATATCAATTACTGATATTCCTGTAGAGTTTTCGTACATATTGGAACCATGCATTTATTGTACAATGGCCGAAAAATCTAGAGGACTTGGATGATACTTGGAGGAAACTTAGGATGCTGATCACTGATAGGTTAATTGCTAAACAATAAATATCGTTATAGAAATTATCAAGGCAATGCACATACAACGAAAGGTCATTACAAAATATGTTCAACTCCTCCTAAATAGTTCGATCATAATCATTGTAACGTCAAATAAAGTTAAAAGATGCTGAAATTGTGCATTTGCTGTTTTGATATAGTTTATATTTTTATATTATCATTATTTCAAATTTGGTGAATTTTAACAACATTTAGTCAGTATCAATTGTGTTAATACACCTTTTCTACAGTTATCATCCCAGATCCTTGAACCCTTTTCCTGAATGATTAATATATATATATATAACAGTTATTCGCTATGTATTTGTATGAGATTTGTTCTGCATTTGCAGACCTGTAAATGTAGTTATTCTTCAGCAAATGATTTTAAAAGACGGAACAAATTGTTTAACCTAGATCCATTAAATTTTACATTGATCTATACTATAAGAACAATATGTTGAAAAAAGTACACAGAATGTTATTTTTTTATTTTTTTATTTTTTTTTTCACAAAAAATATTGATTTTAACAATACTTTTGTTAGTTGATAAAAACGTGCAAAATACCATTGTATTCTATACATTCATATATTATCAAAGTAAAGGGATTCATACTACAATGGCAGCACAGGTATACATAAAAATCACCGGTACTGCATGTCCACACTGCAATGATAATACATGGTGATGACAAAGCAATGTAATATACATCACCGATACTGCATGTCCACACTGCAATGATAATACATGGTGATGACAAAGCAATGTAATATATATCACCGATACTGCATGTCCACACTGCAATGATAATACATGGTGATGACAAAGCAATGTAATATATATCACCGATACTGCATGTCCACACTGCAATGATAATACATGCAAAGCAGTGTTATAAATATCAGGAAGTAGTAAAGCAATATTGTCACTGCTAACATATAAATTATTGAGTATATGATATTTATCTTGCAGATCTGCTTTAAAGCTTGCAGTTCGGTGTTAGTCAAGGCTCCGTATTGACGACCGTACTTTGGCCTATAGTGGTTTACTTTTATAAATTGTTCCTTGGATCGAGAGTTGTTTCATTGACACTCATACCACATCTTCATATATCTATATAGTAAAGTTAAGAGCAATACTTGTCAATACAACTTAAACAGAACTTAAAAATAGTCTAATGCTAACAAGGAAGCTATTAAACCAAGAGTTCCAAATGGTGAAGATGAAATCATCCCTTCGTAAATTTTACGGACGCCATCACAAGTTGGTTGACCGTTATGGAATAACCGTTTCACAAATGATATCCTTCCCTTTCATGAATGTGACCTACCGAATTAGACTATTTACCGGATTTGTAATCACATACATTTGTAAGCAACACGACGGGTGCCACATGTGGAGCAGTATCTGCTTACCCTTCCGGAGCACCTGAGATCACCCCTAGTTTTTGGTGGGGTTCGTGTTGTTTATTCTTTAGTTTTCTATGTTGTGTCATGTGTACTATTGTTTTTCTGTTTGTCTTTTTCATTTTAGCCATGGCTTTGTCAGTTTGTTTTAGATTTATGAGTTTTACTGTCCCTTTGGTATCTTTCGTCCCTCTTTTATCTTCTACATAATGATTCGCAAATGCAAGCTGACTGTCCAGATCAAATGTTTAAATCAGGAATTCACATGTTTCAGTATGCATTCAACTTCATAATCGGTAAGATTTTTTAATCTTTATTTATTACCAGTACTCATGGCTTCGTCGAGCTATCAGTATGTCAAAATGAGGAGAATGCATTTTGTTTAAGAATCGGAAATATGATTCATATATCTAAAATTTTGTTAAATATGTGTGATTTAAAGGATGAATTCCGTCATAAATGACTTGTCCAGATTCGGCTCTAACCATGGTCTCATTTGATTTAACCAGCTCTTTTTACCTTTGTACTTAGATTTTATTTATTTTTTAATATTTCAGCCCCAATCATCATTGGACAATAGTTTATTGTCAAAACTCGTACCTAATGCAGTTCATTTGATAAATAAATGTGATGTGTATAACTGCACCAGCATGGTGGTGTTTTATATATATTACAAGTAGATACGTTCTAACATTAGACAAATTCGTCTCCGGTCAATAACGTTTAAACATATACATATAACGAAATTAATAAAATTGAATGAGCTAATTATTTAATTGATTTATTGTTTCAAAAATACATGTATTTGTCTAGTGCATAAAATGAACTTCAGTCCATTATTTACGGTTCATCATTTAAAAGAAGGGCAAAAGATACCATAGGGACAGTCACACTCATTGATCGAAAATAAACTGACAACGCCATAGCTCAAAAAATAAAAGACAAACACATGAATGAAAGTACACAAGACCCAACATAGAAAACTAAAAACAAAGCAACACTTTCCCCATAAAAACTGGGGGTGATATCAGGTTCTCCGGAAGGATAGGTAGATCCAGCTCAACATATGGTAACCGTCGTAATGCTCATGTAATACAAACCCGATAAATAGTCTAGTTCGGTAGGTCACATTCGTGGTCAAAAGGGAAGTGAATTGTAGTTACGACATTAGGAACACATCCAATATCATCTGTAAAACGGTTATTCCATAACGGTCCACCAATTCATGGTGGCGTCTGTAAAATATACACATTGATGATGTCAACTTCACAATTTGGAACTCTTGAATATATTCCTTGTGAGCAGCAACCATTTATCAAGGATATCATGATATGAAATAAAAGCCCGGGAATACCGTATCAATTGGGATATATCTATAATACTAAAATAACGAGGTCCAATGTGTCAGTCGTCATCAGGTTAAACCGGCAAATCAAAGAATTCAACTTTATATATAGCTAATATAGGACATTGGTGTAGATTAAAAATTACACCACTCCAATAGTATATTCACCTGTTACCTATTACCTTATCTGTACGTTCCACATCTAACAGGAGCACCACCATACGGTGTATTTAGTATTTTGTATATACACGGGTCATAACCACAGGGTTGACACTACTAAATTCAACCATTGTCACATTGTTTCCTATTGTAGTATTTTAATCAGTATAACTTTCTAAGATGACAATACGAATACTAAAAATCTGGACTTAAATTAAGGCGTATAGGTACAGTTTTCAATTTGTTAGCCAGCATGACGTAAAACAGCGAATCAAAGATTCAACTTTATTTATTACTAATATAGGACAATCCTGTTGATTAAAAAATACTCCGTTGACAAGTTCCAGGTCGACGGGTTCAAACAGAAAGCTTTTGAAAGCAGAGAAAACAAACTGTGCATCTTATAATCGGCATGACTTTATCAGATAATACGCATAGTTATATACTTTAATTCAGTCACGGACCAGCGATAACACGGGTGTGTTCTAGTATATATATATAACTCGTCTAAACATCAACCCAACAATATATATATATACTCTTTATGCAGGCGCTGCTGAATGTTGCTACATAGAAATGGAAAGTTCCCAATTGGGAAGCTGAAATGATATCTTTTGTCGTAAATGTTTTCAACCGACTCTCATTGCTAATTTCTAGAAGTAAGTCAAGATATGAGGCAGACGTATGATGACGTTTGATGCGACTGACATACAAGTGAGAGGTTTAGCACTATAAAACCAGGTTCAATCCACTATTTTCTACATTTGAATATGTGTATACCCAGTCAGAAATATGACAGTTGTTGTCCATTCGGTTGATGTGTTTTATCATTTGATTTTGCTATTTAATTATAATTTAGTGACTTTTCGTTTTGGATTTTCCCCGGAGTTCAGTATTTTCGTGATTTTACTTATTACATGTAACTGTATCTGTTGTGTCCCTTATCTCTAGTTCGATGGGATTGGTGCGTTCAACATGGTCAACGAGTTTTTAAATATTTAGTGAGAGAACATCATCTATATATCCTTGCAACTATATACTAGTATTCAAACACACTAAATAATATGCTTTGATGCGCCTCGTACACGTGTTGCTGCTCAAGTTTCATTCCATAGTTATTTTTAACAAGATTGCAAAACCCATCCTTCCTCCCTTTAACATACAAAATTGCTGCTGTTTTTAGTTTATTTTACAGATTACATGGTGAACAGATTCATATTTATTGAGTGTTTCAATTAAATTGTCATATATCATAAAAAATGTCAGACGTTTCAACATTCATCGGCAGATTCAATGAAATCTCAATATTCAAGGAATTTCAAGGAATAATTTAAGAATAAGAATGTCTATCGTCATGACGTTCCGTTCTATATGGAACGTGTGTTGAATGTCATCACCAACATGATTCAACTGGCAGTGATCTATTCAAATATCGTTCATTGAACTGTTATGGATCTGTCCAGCAGTTAGAAATTGTTTTGCATTTACTGTTGTTTCCCTTCAGTGACCAATTGTCATTAAGCTTGTTAGCATGTTCATGTTGGTTGTTTGTTGATTTATATTGTTGATTATTGTTGAATGCTGTTGAATAAATGCCTTGACAAATAATGAGCAACACGATAAGTGCCACAAGGATCCGCTTCCCCTTTCCGGAGCACATGAAATCAACCGTAGTTTTTGGTAGGGTCCGTGTTGTTTTTGTGTCCCTATTTGTGACATTTTTTTACGCATTACAGTCAATATAATGAAAATTAAATCGACTGTCGTAGAAGTGTGTGGTTTAGCGCTATAAAACCAGGTTCAATCCACCATTTTCTATATATATATATATTGTAAATGAATGTATCAATGATTTAACTTACTCATGCCCAAATAAATCAAAATGTTTATGATAAATAAAAGTAATGATATATGAATTCCGTTTAGACAGCTCCATATCTATATTTTATACTTGAATTATTTCTTTTATAAATCTGATATACTAGTAATTATTCACTAAAAGTTATTTAAATCAACACAACTGACCTATTTGTTTTGTAGTTTTTCTCTACAGGTAACAGTGACCGTTAAAGCTACTTCATGTGTATAATGCATTGATAATATACGGTGATGACACAGCAATAGATTTCAATATGATAGGAAGTGAAATACAAATACTTTAGATTGCTTTGAATAGACATTGTTTTTGTTATTTCCCATTCTCTTTCATAGATAAAATGCTGATGTATGTTATGTGTGAAAAGCACAGAATTATATTCTGTCCCAACAGTACCACATATATGGGCTCCACCTAATATGTGTATAGGTAGTTATTTGCACAGAGATATAAAGCTTTATTACATAATTTTGTTATCAGTTATTCAGGTATTTTTTTTTACATTCTTAAGACTATCAAGTGTTACAAAATCTTACCATTATCACACTGTCATATCAAATATGTTATTAAAAAAATCCAGGAAGTGACATAAACCGATTGTAAAAAAACAAAGGCCTGAATTTTATACCTCAGAATCTACCGGGAGATATCAATGTTTTAGATTTTAGCTAGTTTGAACCAATTGTCAGCTACTTCAAACGATTCTTTCGTTAATTATAAGTACTTACAGGAACTGAATTTTGAAGAAAAAAATGAATATTTATCTAGTGAGTCATTTAAGTGATAATATAATATTGATTCTCTTGACAGGTCTCACGATATGCATAACATATTATTAAGTTTATCCCGCAGGAACATTTCTTTCAACAAAAAACTTAACAAAATTGGATATCAGAAGTAAACTGCCACAACCAATAGATTTTGACAAATTTTTTATTTATCCTGACCATGTATTTTGTGTTCTGAGTGAGTTGTCATTTTAGGAATTGATATAATACCTGTGCCACAATTTGTTCGAATTCGTAATACAAATAAACTCATCAGTATATCTGAATGTGCAATTAAATGATCTGGCGTCTTAATAAGAAACACAGCTTACATACCTCAAATCATTTGTTTTTAATTCGACTTAATACCTGTCAGAGTACTAATTCGCGCAAATGTAGGTTACCCATTTTGTTGATGTTTTACTGCCATTTTCACCTTCCCTATAGAGAAACAATAGAGACAATGAAAATTGTAAGGTTTCTCTGGTTGTAAAATTACAACTTAATAGAGCTTTCTTACAATTTGACGAAAGGTACGTACGTCTGACGAATCATACGTTAGACTTGTTTTAGGGATCCTTTATTATGACATATTTAGATAACCATCATACAACTTCGATGGCATTTCATCCTAATGTTATAAAGGTTCATTACACTACATGCAACGACACGTATTAAATTATATTTTTCGTACTATATAGGTTTTCGGGACGTAGTCAGAATAAAAAAATACCATACATATTAAAAAAAAAAGAAGGCTCCAATCCTCTTCCAGCAACACTTTGAAAAAACCAAATACTTCCCCAATTCAATATTGCAACGCCCAAAAAAATAAAATGAAGGAAAACAGATGACCTTCATACTATGCCATGCTCGTTTGTACTTTCCTTTCATTTATTTTTTGTTTTACTAATCTATATGTTTACTGAAAACTGACAGTATACTTATGCTCATGGAGAAAGGACTTCCTCTGTAAATGTCTTTTTTTCCCCAGGTAAATATATTTTATTACATATCTGCAGTTTTAACAATTTACTCGGATTACAGCGTTAGCCCGAGTATCCCTGTTGTTAGTTACTGAATTTCCAGGGAAAAAGATCAGTAAAATGTAGATGTCAGTATAATGATTATCCTTTAGTTATAGCAGTAAAATTGTTAAAGGGGCAAAGTCTAAAAAAAATATAATAAGAAAGGGACATGTAGCTTGTGAATCATCGCCTCTCCCTGTTTAATATAAATTATCACAGTTGTGATGTGTCTATAAACCGGAGTTAGGCTCTTCTATGGAACAGTTATTTAAGCATAAAACCATAACCTCCTCTCCCTTTTGAAGTAAAATGTTTGTTCCCTTCACTTGTTTGTTTTTATTCTTTTTGTAGCCATTTAATGCTTGTTTGACAGTGTGGACTTTGCAACGTTCATATTAAAAACTGAATATGCAATAATAGTTATAGTTTCACATTTGTTGCCCGCGATCACAAGTCACAATACTTTTTTTCACATTTAACATATACATTAATATGAAAACACTTCATAACATAATCAGTGTTTTCTAGATTTATACCACACTACTCTTTCAAAAAAAGTTAAATCACAAAAATACTGAACTCCGAGGAAATTCAAAACGGAAAGTCCTTAATCAAATGGCAAAATCAAATGATAAAAATACATCAAACGAATGGACAAAAACTGATTTGGTACAGGCATTTTCAAATGTAGAAAATAATGGATTGAACCTTTTTTTATAGCGCTAATCCTCTCACTTCTATGACAGTCGCATCAAAGAAGTAGGTCCGGTAAGGACCCATTTTGGCCTCAAATTTCAGGTTCATCTGACGAAAGATTTTGACCACTTTTTAAACACTTAAGTGCCTATTTCATTTGATTTAATTAGTTTATGTGAAAGATTTTAACTGATTTAGTCATCAAAATCGACCCGATTCAAGCTCAAATATGAAAAATCTACCAAATATGCCGAAAAATGTCACTTTTCTGATGGTTTTTGTCCAAAATGAAAGTGGCCGCATCCGTGTTCATCCTCAACCTTTAAATATGTTATGTATTATCGTCAAATATAACTTACATTTCAATATTAAGGATGAACACGAATGCGGCCACTTTCGTTTTACACGGAAACCGTCTAAAATTTAACTAAAATGCTAGAATTTTGAAGATTTCAGTAATTTACGTGACTTAATGGCGCTACAACCCGATATATGTGCATTGTATTGTCAAAAACAGCCCATATTTATGTAGAAGAAGCATTCAACTGTCCAATAAATAACTAAAAGTTTACATTTAAGAATTTTGTAAAACTGTTATATTTTGGGGCGAAAAAGGGGTCTTACCGGACCTACTCCTTTCATTATATTAACAACGATGCGTGAACAAAACAGAAATAATAGGTTAAATTGTCAAAATAGGGTAAAGCAGTCATCATCGTGTCACATTCTCAATTAGAACAAAAACAAACAAATATTCAACAAAGAAGCACAAAAAAGTATTCATCAAATTTAACAACCACATTCTTTGCTTACTTGTGTATTTCAAATCAACCCATAAAGGATTGAAATATTTAAAGACTTGTTCCTGAATTAGAAAATTCACATCAACTCTAGTGTTGAGTTGCATGTGTTTTACGTCAGATTGTAAACGTCACACAGGAAGAGATATAAAATAAAAATTATAATAACATAAAGGCACTATAATAGAACAATAACATAATGACATTAAATTAGGACAATAGCATAATTGTAGCATCCTTGTGTTGCAAATCTCGACAATTTAAGTTGACAATTTGCTGATAGTGTACTCATACAAGATAAACAAATAAATGTGAATCTTGTCGATAAATTTAGATTCACGTACTTCAAAACTGCCTTTAGAATATTTATTTTATGACCAATAAAAGGTTGATAATTTATTTAACTATTTTGAATACTTCAAAATTAAGAATCATGTCCCCATTAAACATAACGCGGCTGTTTCCCCATAAAAAATTAAAGTATTTAGTCATTTAATAGAGTATAAGGTAAATATTTTTTTTAAAACAAAAACATGCATGCAGTCTATTCATGTTTAAAGCAATATGATATCTTTAATAAAAGTATTAATACATTTGTCCTTTATATTGAAAAGGATTTGAGATGATTAAATTCCATTTGTTGACCTTTGTGTCCTAGATAAAGTAGTGATGAAACCATGTGAAAGGTTTTGATATCAATGTTACAAAATGGTGAGGATTATTCTAATATACTCAGTTATTAATATTGTTATTCAGTGTGATGTCATCTCTAGATCGTCATATTGTGATATCAAATATGTATTTAATGGGCAACTTGGAGTTAAAATAGCTGATTGTAAAAACAGAGGACTGCAGTTTGTCCCTCAAGATTTACCCAGGGATATAAATGTTCTGGATATATCTTCAAATCAGTTAAAGAGTATTGATAGCAGTTCGCTGATTAACTATACACATCTACAGGAACTAAATGTGAGAAAAAATCAACATAAACATTTATCTAATGAGTCATTCCAGGGATTATACAATCTTGCCGTGCTTGATATGTCTCACAATCTGCTTGATCTATCTCATGCATATTCACCCGAACTTTTCCTTCCAATTCAACACTTAACAAAATTGGATATCAGGAGTAATATGCCTCAACCTGGGAGTTATAAAAAGCAATTCGACTATCCCGGTCATGCGTTTGGTGTTCTGAGAGAATTGACTTTCTTAGGAATTGATATGATGCCTGTGCCAATCTGTGGAAGCGGGTTCAGTCAAATGAAGTATCTTCGAAAGTTATACTTCCAATCTTGTTATTTAGTGCGCTTATCAAATGAAACATTCCTGAAGTTTTCATCTTCTGTAGAAGAGCTTTATCTAAAAAATTGTCGGTTAAATTTTGTGAAAACAGAAGATGATGCTTTGAGTCCGTTTCCACATCTACTTGTACTAGATTTGTTTGGAACATTTATGCACCTCACGCGTGCCTTACTTCTTTTACATCCATACCGTTATAGAAATATGACCATGATTAATGTTGGCCATGTGAGTGACCTTACCATTGATAGCGACGACTTCCCGTATGCTCTCACAATAACATCTGATATAATGAAAAATCTGAAATCCATTTGCATAGAAAATCTAGATTTATCACAGAATGGAATAGTTGATTACAAACATGGCTCTTTATTTTCCTTTGATCATCCAGAATGTCTAAAACATCTTTCGTTGAAAGGAAACAGGCTTATACTAGCTCATATAAACAATCACGAAGAGATTGACTCTTTTTTTAGAAAAGCTTTGCGATTGCAATCTTTGGATTATTCATATAATGTCGTCAACTTCTTCATAGAAAATTCAATGACCTCAGTATCTAATTTCAAAAGTTCTGGTGGCGTAATTTTGCCAGCATCATTAGAAAAATTAGATATTAGTTTCACAATAGTTAACACTTTACCCTTACTGTTCATAGTTCCGAAAATCAATAATCTTACTTATTTGGAGATATCTTATACAAATACAACTGTGACCATGATTTTTATTGAACTTCGATTAGAGACATTTATTTCTGCTGGAACGAGATACAGTTTAGGTTGGAATGAATTAAACCGTTTTCAAGAGACGAACCTAAAAAAGATTGTTTTGAAAGACGCTACCCTAAATGATGGAATAGACACTTATGGAAACAGGTTTTTCATGAAATGTCAATCAGTCGAGTCACTGGATATATCTAAAAATAGCATTTGGCATTTTTCGGACGATCTTTTCAAGCCAATGCCAAATTTGTCAAACCTTTATTTAACTAACAATTTTCTCCAATCTATTCCAGAACAACTAAATACGCATACAAACATAAAAGTGCTTGATGTTAGAAAAAATCTCCTGACGACTATAAATTCACTCATTAGAAATTGGGCAGATCAGATGCATGGAATCCATGGAATGACTTTATACCTGGACGGCAATGCATTTATGTGCAACTGTGACAATTTAGACTTTATACGGTGGATACATACTACAAAAGTTGATCTGGACAGTCGGTCTTATCAATGTCAATTATCAAATGGAAGCGTTACTGATACACTTATTGCCTACAACTCGTTTACCGAATTGTTCTCGGACTGTAAAAGTAATATGTGGTTTTCTAATTGGTGAGAGTTTGTTGGATACTGAGGCGGAATGTATCAAAAACAGTAGGTATATCATTTTCCTCATCACTCCTGAGTTCAAATTGTCATGTGATTGTCTGTTTGAACTCGACAGAGCAAAATATGAGACAGTAACAAAAAATCTAGAAAAAATTATTGTAATAACAAAAGATATTATAGTAACTGATATTCCCTATGAGTTTTCGTACATTTGGAATTATGCCTATGTTGTACAATGGTCGAAAGAGGAAACAGATTTAAATGATACATGGAGACGATTGAAGATGTTGCTAACGGATGGACTAGTTCAAAACAAACAAGTAGCTCAATAGACAACATTATAAGACGGATGGCCAAGTTAAAAAAAAAAACAAGTAGCTAGATAGAGATTTCAACAGAAGGTGACAACATTATGAAACAAATGGCCACGTTCAAAACAAACAAGTAGCTCAATAGACATTTTAACAGGAGGTGACAACATCATAAGACAAATGGCCACGTTCAAAACAAACATGTAGCTAAATAGAGTTTTCAACATTAGGTGATAACATTATTATCTTATATCGTTCAAACGGGCATTTATGTATCAACTTCATGAAATTAAAAGAATCAATTAGTTTGAAATTGAAGATTTTATGGCGTCAAGAATATTTTCGGCGATTTTATGTGCTTTCTATACAAATGTTCACCTTAATTGATTGTGAAAAAATTCAATCATTAAAATCATAAAATATATCAATTGTTTATACTATAAACATAAATATTGTAAAACTTATGCTTATATATGATACCACCTTTCAAAGTAACTTGACCATCATGACTATGTGAACATTACCTTTTGATGGTCAATTTACTTTGAAAGAGGATATCATATATAATTATATCACATATTCTATATAGAGAAGACTTTGGGATAAAAGAGTTGCGAACAGCCGTTCTCTATGGATGCAATTATAAAATGGATGAATGTAGTTATTTCTTCTAGTCAAAGATGTAGTACAGTCAATAAATAACAGTTATTTTAACACTTCTAATCGACGAAATATTAGTTATTGTCACAGATTGTATACACCACCTGCTCTTTAACCATGACAATTGATAGTCTGTTATCATGTGTTTAAAAAAAACTCATTTATACACCAAATCAGTCCTAAATTATACTTCATTCCATTATCTTAATCTTATTTACTATTCTAAGTGACTCAAAATAGGATACAATAGTCAAGCTAAGCAATATTTATGCCAACGACGTATCGAGGACATCAATATTAATGCCAAAGACGTATTGAGGACATCACTATTAATGCCTAGTTCATACGAATATTTAATTCGAATTGGATTAGAATCGAATGCGAATCGAATAGATTATCAAGTTCACACACTCTTTTACAATTTGTTTCGAAGTCGAAAAGACTAATTGCATTACAATAGTTATCAAAGCAAACATTCTTACAATTTAATACGCGAGACGCGCATTTGGTCTACATAAGATTCATCAGTGACGCTAAAATCAAAATAATAATAAGGCAAAAATGCGTTTTCGTTGATGCGAATTAGTTAATTCGCTTTAGTACGATTTAAACTGAGGTGTGGACACTTTCTAAATTGTTATTCGAATTAAGTTATAACTAATTAACTGATAATGCGAAATTAAACAAAACGACGTTCGGACAGTAAAGTGAATCTGACGCGCATTGCCATTCGTATTTGAATTTACATTCGGATATCAAACGTTTTGGACGAGAATGAAACTAATTCGAATAAGTTAATGCGATTTGAATTCGAATTACAATGTACGTGTGAACGCAGCATTATTGGCAGTCGGTTGAGATCGACATGTGTGTATCAGGAGATCCTAATCGTCGACATATAGAAAAGTATGGCTAAACGTCATATCTAAAAGAGGTCAGATCATACCGGGGGGACATTCAAACTCATAGATCAAAAACAAACTGACAACGCAATGGCTAAAAAGAAAGACTAACAAGGGACGTAAGATACCAGAGGGACAGTAAAAGTATAGACAAAGCAACACAACTACAAAAATTTGGGGTGATCTCAGGTGCTCTAAAAGGGTAACCAGATCCTGCTGCACATGCGGCACCAGTAATGTTGATAATTTTATTACACACCAGGTAATTTGTCTACTTAGGTAAGTCACATCAGTGGAAAGGGAACGGGATTGTAGTTACGACATACATACACGGAACATATTCGATATCATCGGTGAAACGGATATTCCGTATACGTAACGGTCAACCAACTCATGATGGTGTCCATAAAATTGTTTTCAAATTCACCATATGGAACTCTTGGTTTAATAGCGTCCTGTAGCAACCCTCTATCAAAGAAAATATGATTGGAAATACAAGCCCGGGATTATCGTATCAATTGGGAGATATATACTCCGTATGCCGGCGCTGCTGGAATGTTGCAACATAAAAATGGAAAGTTCACAATAAGGAAAGCTGTAATTATCTCTTTTGGCGTAATGTTTTGTTTTCAACCGACCTTCATTGTCAATTTATAGATGTAAGTCAAGATATGAGGCAGACTGTATCTGTTGTATCCTTTATCCCACTCATATGTTGCAAATTTGATTTTCTGTTTGTCAATTCAAATTGTAGGAGATAGGAAGTATTTGAAGATATACAAGCTACTATGCAGATCATTATTCAAGTCACTCTGTATAACTGCTGCTGGTCCTGGTATACAACTTTTGATTGCGATTTTTTTTTCTAATGTTGACATGTTGCTCTACTGTTTTAAGTTAGGAGAAAGTCCATTGCTTACAAACTTGTTAAACACCTTCATAGGTTTACGTGTCTGTCCTAAATTAGGATCCTTAAGTGACGTGGTTGTCTTTGGTTGAAGTCTGATATATTTGTTTTCGTTTATTACTGTGTACACAAATCACTCAACCACGTCTCTTGTTTGAATTGTTTTACACTTTTCATGTTCAGATTGTATACATTTCACTTTACGAATCACATTCATTTATGAAGGCCGTATGGTGACAAACATCTGCTTCCATCTACAGCATTTTGATAAATTTGTCATAGGCAATAATGCCACATCTTTTTATTTTCATATCAACGACAAATATTTTACCTATTTAATAGTTGACACTACAGGACGCGAATGAAAATATAAAAGACAAAAACAACCTTAAAAAAACTTACAAATGTTTGTATTGCCCTATTACCATTGAGAGTTATACTGTATGGTATTGCACAACGGATTCATTATGTATTATGTAAACTTTACTAAATTGAATAACAGGAATAAGGTCATCGTAAAAATATATAAAGGAAAATGCATCACACAAGAAACATATTTAATTTTGTGAAATATTAGTGTAATTTACATTTTAGTATAAAAATCTGCATTAGATTAAAAACTGGTATTCATGTATTTAAAGAAGAACATTATGTTTTTGTTTTTTCTCTATCGATCTATGAATTTTGAACATAGGTATACTACTGTTGCTTTTATTTAAATTTATAAAAACGATACCATTAAAATGTTAGAATAAGAAAAGAATCTTATACACAAATATAAATAACAACATACATTAAAGTTTAACAGTGCATTACAATCATGGTATTTTCAACTTTAAATTAGCAAAAAAAACTGTATACTTAAACAAAGTGTTTCATACAGACTACATTTGTACTATAGAGAAAAACACGTTAATTTGAACCATGTATTGACAGATAAAACGACAGTTCAGTGACACTAGTATTTGTAAAAAAACACACATCTATAAACATTTAACAGTAAAGGTAGTAGAGGAACTTTGTTGATTGAAACTGTAAGATATAAATAACATCAGAAATATCAATAAAACGTTCAGACTAACATTTTGAATTAGTAATTTCATGGAGGAGGCTGTTTTCCATAATAATAAACTACAAATCACGTGATACATTCTTGAAAATGCTGATGTCTTATGATTAAATTATAATCAATAAGTAATCTGCTATGGCGTGATGTTTTATATAACACGTGCTAAAACTTAGTAACGCCAATAATAGAAGTAACCCGACAAATGTAAGTGCAGCAAGATATGCTCACCCTTAATGAGCACGTGCGATAACTCTCGGTTTTTGTGGGGTTTGTTTTGTTCAGTTTTTATTTTCTATGTTTTTTCGTAGACTGTACTTTGGAGTTTTTCCGCAATGGCACCGCCATGTTGTTTTAATTTATGAGTTTGAATATCCCTCTCATATCTCCCGCATCTTTTTCACAGAACAGAAAGATCAGTTGAGATTTAAAAAAATAAATAATAAATATATGTTTATGTGTCTGATCCTAGTAAATATTTGTCTAGTAAGGCTCTTGGATTATTAAATCTCTGTAATTAAGTTCCATTATTTCTTGATCTAATTGTATATAATGTATTAGCTTATACTTATATCATGATTTAATTTATAGAATATACATTGTTTAAAACCAAGTTTGACCGCTCGATGTGTTTTGTTATCGTTTAAGGGCATTGTGTTGGTCCCAACTATGTAATTGTGGAAATGAGATAAAACATGTTGAAGAAAAATGAAGACAGGGATCACTTGTATATACAAAAATTGAAAGCTGTAACTAATCAATGTTGAAATCTATGAATCAGATCTATACAATAACCCTTGGGAAGCACATGCGATAACATCCCCTCCCCTCCACCTTAATTGAGATCTTGTTCATTTTGTTTCGCATTTTCTTTTAGAAGATACAAAACAATTAACACAACAATTTGCACAACAAATAAAGCGTACTGGGGCATTGACAGGATAAACCTGATTTCTTATTGAAACTTAAACAAAACTTATTTATAGGAAATGCATTGTCAACCGCAAATATGCAGGTCATGAATATATAGCAGAAGATGGTTACCTTGTCAACGTTCCACGATACTTTCAGAGTGTATGCGTTTCCAGCAGTGTTTGGTGTATAATCTAGAATTGTAGCTATATATATATATTATGATATTTGATCAACGATAAAGTATGGATACCTTTAATAACCGTTTTATACAGTTATACAATCAAGAAATAGAACAAATCACTACGGTAAAAGTAGTGATCAGTGAGGCTTAGCATATCAATTCAAGAGTGCACACGCTGAAATGTCTCGCCTTCTATACTAATCATTGATATTATGTTGATAGTCGTAAGTATAAAGCTAAACTTTATTACAACTGTCACATAAACTTAACATTAACCAAGATAACTAAACAAAGACCAATGAACCTTGAAAATGAGGTCAAGGTCAGATGAACAATGCCAGGCAGACATGTACAGCTAACAATGCTTCTATACAACATATATAGTTGACCCATTACTTATAGTTTAAGAAAAATAGACCAAAACACAAAAACTTAACACTGTGCAATGAACCGTGAAAATGAGGTCACAGTCAAATAAAACCTGCGCGACTGACATAAAGAT
Organism: Mytilus edulis; assembly: GCF_963676685.1. Classification (NCBI taxonomy): domain Eukaryota; kingdom Metazoa; phylum Mollusca; class Bivalvia; order Mytilida; family Mytilidae; genus Mytilus; species Mytilus edulis. The sequence goes on along the minus strand of NC_092350.1, from coordinate 23,288,519 downwards.
CATAAAATATTTCCATACACCAAATATAGTTGACCTATGGCATATAGTATTAGATAAAAAGACCAAAACTCAAAAACTTAACTTTGACCACTGAACCTAAAAATGAGGTCAAGGTCACATGACATCTGCCCGCTAGACATGTACACCTTACAATCATTCCATACAACAAATATAGTAGACCTATTGCATATGGTATGAGAAAAACAGACCAAAACACAAAAATTTAACTATAACCACTGAACCATGAAAATGAGGTCAAGGTCAGATGACACCTGCCAGTTGGACATGTACACCTTACAGTCCTTCCATACACTGAATATACTAGCTCTATTGCTTATAGTATCTGAGATATGGACTTGACCACCAAAACTTAACCTTGTTCACTGATCCATGAAATGAGGTCGAGGTCAAGTGAAAACTGTCTGACAGACATGAGGACCTTGCAAGGAACGCACATATCAAATATAGTTATCCTATTACTTATAATAAGAGAGAATTCAACATTACAAAAAATTTGAACTTTTTTTTCAAGTGGTCACTGAACCATGAAAATGAGGTCAAGGACAATGGACATGTGACTGACGGAAACTTCGTAACATGAAGCATCTATATATAAAGTATGAATCATCCAGGTCTTCCACCTTCTAAAATATAAAGCTTTTAAGAAGTGAGCTAACACCGCCGCCGCCGCCGCCGCCGCCGTAGGCGCCGCCGTAGCCGCCGCCGTAGCCGCCGCCGTTGGATCACTATCCCTATGTCGAGCTTTCTGCAACAAAAGTTGCAGGCTCGACAAAAACCTAAAGCAACTAGTACTTTTAGGTATTTTATGGTGCAGTGAATACAAAAAAATTCTCAAAAATTAATTTTCATCTGTATGTAAAATTATTTCATATTTTTCTACACCTGATTCATCCCTCAGTTTGGGAAAGTATGTTCAGTTGATACTGTATTTTTTGTCCAATCACACTGTTTAGATACATTTACCTAAGTAGGGTACACAAAAGAGCAACCAAAATTCTGGAATGCAAATACTACCGTGCCACCTTAACCAAGACATAACAAACTTGAAACCAGTCATGACACCTATGATTCATAGACTTCTTACTTTGGAACATATTACAATAAAGAATACTAGTCTGCACTCATTTCTTACCAAAAAAAATGAAACATTACATCCCATCTCCATCTGGCAGATTTTCACTTTTTTTTCATTTTACCATTTTTACTTAAGGAGTGAACAAAACCCAAATATATTATGTTTCAAATCAACACAAAAGTCAAACATGGTGATTCAGGAGGAAGTATTGGATGACCAACTATGTTTACGGTTAATCTGACAAAAAGAAACAGTTTAAGCACCAAATCATGAAAACTGATATTAAAGTCCATTCCACATTTTACAGCATGCCTTATATTACTTTAAACATTTCCAGATTATGAGGGCAATACAACAAGAGTCTTTAGATTGCAGTTAACTATTATTCCAAAATCTGTTTGACAATACATGTACTAGAATACATCTCTAAGTTGACTGTTTGTCTATTTCTCATGTATGCATTAAGTTAAATTATGTCCCCTTACATAATCAATTTGCCTTTATTGTGCTTTTCACTGTCAGAAAATATTAACAACTAATGATATTTGCATGGAAAATGAATAAACCATTTAATCTTGCTGATATAGCATCATAAATACATTCTTTGTCAAAAATAATGTCTAGTTAATGTACAGAAACCCCTATTTCTATCTCTTTTTCAGACCAATATGAGAGATAGATGACTAAGTAAGAACCCCTTAACCACTTACTGGTTCCCCAAAAGCTCCTTCTGGTGTCATTTTACATTAGAACTACAAATTAAACCTCAAGAAAACTAGTATAGCTGTACTTGTGTTGAAAAAAATAAGAAATTATGCAATTTATTTATTTCGGTGAAAATAATAGGATGTACATGCAACCGAAGAATGTCGCGTTTCAAATTTCAGTGGTTGCACATGTGTCAGACACTGCGAAAAGTTAAAGCGAGCATTTATAATTAAAAATAATTTGCAAGTTACATAAAAATAATGAAGTTCTACTTTCTGGGTAAATTTTTTCATTATTACCTACACATCAGCCAAAATTTGCTGAATCAGCAATTTGTACTCTCAGGGGTGGAATTTAAGGCTTGTTTTTATCATGGTTGCCCTTAATCAACTTTTTATTGATAAACTTACAAATTGCATGGGTAAAAAAAGTTCCTTTATTGATTTAGTGTAAAAATATATATCCCCCTTAAGGTGGCACGGTAGTATTTCCTGGCCCATAAGGGATAATGATAGCCTTTTTAGAATTTTTACCACTTTCTAACACCGCAAAAAATTCTACATTCACAGTTAACTGAAGTACTTTCATTTTACTATTCAAAAATGAATTTGAATATGTATCATGACCGTTTACTTTTTTTGCTATTTCTAAAAACCTAAGGCAACTAGTACTTTTAGGTATTTTATGGTGCAGCGAATACAAAATTTAAAAAAATTCGTAAAAATTCATTTTCATCTGTATGTAAAATTATTTCATATTTTTCTACACCTGATTCATCCCTCAGTTTGGGAAAGTATGTTCAGTTGATACTGTATTTTTTGTCCAATCACACTGTTTAGATACATTTACCTAAGTAGGGTACACAAAAGAGCAACCTAAATTCTGGAATGCAAATACTACCGTGCCACCTTAAGGTAAAAAAAAAATTTGATAAAATCAATATTCATCATTTGAGCTCTTTTGCTTGGTGTAAGTGTTGTAAACGAACAGGGCCATTTTTACTTAGGACTGCTGTAAAATTTAGAAATTGAGAATCATGCAAACAAAAATGGTATGGATTATAATTTATGCAGTACTTTATACTGTTGTTCAGTGTGATGTAATCCCTAGATCGTCATATTGTGATATCAAATATGTATTTAATGGGAAACTTGGAGTAAAAACAGAGGACTGCAGTTTGTTCCTCAAGATTTACCCAGGGATATAAATGTTCTAGATATATCTTCAAATTATTTAAGAAGTATTGAAAACAGTTCGTTTATTAATTATAAATATCTACACGAACTTATTTGAGCTCAAATCAAGTTGGAAATTTATCTAATAATTCATTTCAGGAGTTACACAATCTTGCCATGCTCGACATGTCTCACAATTTGCTTGATTTAGCCCAACTTTTTCCCCGATTCAAAACGTAACAAAATTGGACATCAGGAGTAATATGCCTCAATTTTAAATTTATAAGAAGGAATTCAACTATTCCGATCATGCGTTCGGTGTTCTGAGAGAACTTACTTTCTTATGAATAGATATGATGCCTGTGCTAAACTTCGGAAGCGGATTCAGTCAAATGATCAACCTTCAAGAATGAATTGCATTTGAATCTTGTTATTTAGTACGGCTATCAAATGAAACATTTCAAACGTTTTCATTTTCTGTGTAAGAATTTTCGCTCAGAAATTGTCAGTTACACTTTGTGTCAACAGATGTTGGCGCTTTGTGTCCGTTTCCTAATCTTCGTTCTTTAGACTTTTTAGGAACATTTATGCATCTTACGCGTGCTTTACAGCTATTATATCCATACATTAATGCATCTTTAACTACAATCAATCTTGGCCCTGTAAGTGACCTTAGTATTGATAGCAAAGACCTCCCGTATGCGTTGACACTGACATCCGATATGATGACAAATCTGAAAACAATTTGCATAGAAAATCTAGATTTATCAATGGAATAATCGATTACACACATGGCTTGTATTTTCCGTTGATCACTCAGAATGTTTAAAACATCTTTCATTGAAAGGAAACAGACTTTAACTTCCTAATAGACCTTTTCAACAACTTTCGACACCGACTAATGACACCTACAGTTTACAGGTAAAATGAAGGGTCGTCTCAAATACCAAAAAGTGTGATTATCATTACGTATATAAATTCGATAAGGCGGTTATATATAGCAACATATAATATTGATTTTACATGTATTTATACGACATTTCACGTAGAATTGATTTAAAAAATACTGCAATCATTCCGCATCCTGCATGATCAGCTTTCTCTTCATTTTCTGCCGCATGCCAATAATTGTGTATCTGTAAAATACTGAAAAGTTCTGAGAATTTATGAAGCATAATTTCTGGACTGTCTGTCCGTTTGTTACAAACGTGTAAACACGGTCGAGTTTGTGTTTCACAAACGAGCTTATCCTTACCCGATTTACATATTCAATTTCGGGAGGGGTGAACACATATAATTGATTTCAAAAGTCGAAGGATAAGATCACATCGTCATTTTTATCAACGAAAGACTACGCCGCTTCAAAATACCTAGTTAAAGTTGATGTATTTCATTCATGAATAGGGGGAATATAATTGACTTCTCGTTCAAATGTAGCAACATTTAAGCAGTTCATACGCACACCTGCCCATTGAATTTGTAATTCAACACTCTAGTTACTATAGAGCTTTGTCATTGCAAATTCTTTTTGGACAGTGATAAGCAGGGATTGGGATTCCAATGACTTAGGTTATCCCTTATTTAATTATATGGTCGTCCTCACGAACTGATTGGCCCATATAATTGCCCGTGTTCCCTTTATCGATGAGCAATTCCCATTTTTTTTTCGAAAATGATCTCAAGGTTACTTACAAGAGGCGGATATCGCATAGCAATGCATTATGGAGTTTAATGGGGTCCGTGTTGATCAAGTCTCGTTTGTTTATATGTTACACTTTCATTGCTATTTTTTATTTTGTTGTCACCGGGGCAGAAATTGTTTCTCTGTTTCTCTTTTCCTTGACAAAGCTTTGCCGGTTTTATAATCTTTTCTATATAAGTAAAACCCCGTCGCATGTTTTGTGCGCCTGAATCAAGTCCTGAAAATGTTGGTAATTTGTACGGCCTTCACACAGTAGGAATTTTAGTTTAGGATGTGATATTTTGACATTATTCTTCGTTTTCATAAGTGATTCCCTTTTAGACGATCAGAGATCGCTTTTTTTTTCTCTTCTTTTTATCTCCGCAAAGTTAATCCTCTTCTTTATTCTAATTTTTTTTTAAAATCCATGTTTTTTGGACATAGGTAGAAAATTATATCATTGCCAATCGAATAAATTTCAAGCAATACACCCGATAGTGATGAATAGTATTATTTTCACTTTTTATTTTTGAGACGACCCCTCACATCTTACCTGTCGTAGTCGTTCTCAACTGTAGGTTAGACAATTGTTGAAAAGGTCTAATAGAAAACATCTGAAAGAGCTTTACACTTTTTAAAAACAACTTTACGATTGAAATCTTTGAATTATTCTTATAATGTCGTAAACTTCATCATTAAACATTCTTTGAAGTCCAATTGTAATTTGACAGGTTCTGGTGGAAGTCACGTATTATTACCAAAATAACTAGAAAAATTAGATATAAGTTTCACAATAGTTAACCCGTTACCCCTTCTGTTGTTTATAGTCCCGTTAATCAATATTCTTACGCATTTGGATATATATTATTCAAATACAACTATTTCACTGCTTTTAATGACACTTCAGCTAGAAACATATATTTCTGCTGAAACCGGGTACAATTTTGCTTGGGACCAAATACGCCTTTTTCCGAAAAACAACATAAAAACGATTGTATTGAAAAACTCTGTCCTAAATCACGGATTAATCAGAAAAGGGAACAACTTATTCACACATCTTCAATCTGTCGAGACACTTGAAATATCTGAAAATAATATTTGGTATTTGACGGACAATATATTCAAACCAATGCCAAATTTGTCAAACCTTTATTTAAATGACAATCTACTACAATCTATTCCAGAACAGCTAAAAACGAATACAAAAATAAAGGTACTTGATGTTTGAAACAATCTCCTAACAAGTATAAGTTCAACCATTAGAAATTGGGCAGATCAAATGCATAAAATCCATGGAATGGCTCTTTACCTTGATGGTAATGCATTGAAGTGCACTTGTGATAATGAAGATTTGATAAGATTGATACATGCGACACAAGTTGATCTGGACAGCCGATCATATAAATGTAAAGTATCAAATGGAACAACCATTGATTCACGTATTGCCTACACATCTATTTCCGAATTGTTTGCGGATTGCAAGAGTACCATGTGGTTAACCTTGGCTTCGTCATTTCTTTCTACATTTGTCACAATATTACTGCTGCTTGTGGTTTATAGTAAGAGATGGAAATTATATTCTCTATTTATGGAGTTATTCGCCGTATTGTAGAGCGTAAAGTTCATAAGAGCTACCAATATAACGTTAATATATCATATGAAGGGGAAACAGCCATTTGGATTAAAGATGTATTGGTTCCAAAACTTGAGGACGAGTGGGGGATTAAAACATGCGATAAAAGATCGAGATTTGTAAGTGGAGCGAGTCTTGCGGACAGCGCAGCAGAAAGCATCCAAAACAGCAGATCCATTATTTTTCTCTTTACGCCTGAATTTCAGTCATCACGAGATTGTTTGTTTGACCTCGACAGAGCAAAAGACGAGAAAATTACAAAAAATCTGGAGCGTATTATTGTCATAACAAAAGATATAACATTTACTGATATTCCTATTGACTTTTCCTTCGTTTGGAATTATGCTTATCTTATCGAATGGTCAAAGGATACACATAATTTAGATGACACCTGGAAAAGACTAAAGATGTTGCTTGCAGATAGCTTAGTTCCTAGCATATAACTGCTTACTTAATTATAAAGTGACTTGTATTTTTCATATATCCTAACAATGCATATATTTCATGCTTTATGCAAATACAGCTATATTTTTATGGTTACTGAAAACAGTGATATTAAACGTTTATATCTTGATTAATCAGTTTATTTCACATTATCAATGAGCCATAGGGTGTATCTAAATCTTAACGCATTGAAAACAATATTCCATGTTAATGTGACTAGTAAAAAACGATTACCATCCTGCAGAAACTAAACATAGTGTTATGGTATATAAGTCAGATCATGCATATATAAATAGGGTTGTTTTGTCTAACAAACACCTGTACGCTCGGCAAAACCTGACACCTTCTGTGTGTTCTACGACAAAACAACTTTAAAATACGCCTTATTTATAACAGAAATCACACGACTTTTCCTTTTATGTAATTTAAATGAGATACAGGATGGCCTTTCTTTTGTGCAAAATTTTTAAGGTAGTTGACACCTGTGATAAATAGAGACGGACCTTTTCGTCAAATGGAATAACAAAAACGATGTTAATTCCTGTCTTTGATATTCATGTTAAAATCTGCGGAGGAACATCATTCATACAATATTAATAAGTGTAATTTACTGTTATGAATATTTACGGCCATTTAGAAATGCTAATGTCGTTTGTTGATGTGGGTCATAAGTGTTTCTCGTTTCTCTTTTTATCATTAGTTTTCCTGTTTGAATGATTTTACACTGGTAATTTTTCGTTCCTTTATATCTTGCTGTTCGGTGTGAATCAAGGCACTTTTAATGGTTTACTTTTACATACGAATTAGGTTTTTTATGTTAGTGTACAAACATAAGCATAGGAAATGAACTCCTTAATGATGAGGGAAACTATTTTTACAGTTCGTCATGTTTGAATTTACAAATGGGAGATTTGGTTTATATATTTGACCATATTTGGCGTTGAACACAGCCATGTACTTGGCATGACCATATCCTTCGATCAGACAGTTTTGATGTAACTAACAAACTATAGAATAAAAATGTAATGTAAATTACAAATTAAATCATAGATATAAGAAGATGTGGTATGAGTGCCAATGAGACAACTCTCCATCCAAATAACAGTTTATAAAGGTAAACCATTATAGGTCAATGTCCGGCCTTCAACACGGAGCCTTCGCTCACACCGAACAACAAGCTATAAAGGGCTCCAAAATTACTAGTGTACAACCATTTAAACGGGAAAACCATCGGTATAATCTATATAAAAAAAACGAGAAACGAGAAACACGTATAAATTACATAAACAAACGACAACTACTGTACATCAGATTCCTGACTTAGGAGAGGTGCAAACATTTGCAGCGGGATTAAACGTTTTAATGGTATCAAACCTTCTCCCTTTTTCTGAAACAATAGTATAACATCACAACATAGAAAAACAAACGATAAAATATCAATTGGCTTACCTCAATAAAAAAACGTAAATAAACACACTATGAACGAATAAATTTGATCTGCGATACATGAATGCAAATGTATAGTAAATAAAATAATCATGGACAACTATCCTGTTTCTGTACTTTATGTTTTCAATGTTGTCATCTTCCTAAAAAGACTTCTGTAAGTAATATATATTAATTTGAAATTTCGACGCGTGAAACACATACAGATTATAATGTAAACAAAATTTCAGAGTTAAATGTAGGCAAGCGAACACATCATAGAAGAATAGTTAATCACATCTTTGTTGTTCAATGAAAAATTAGTATGAACACGGAGACAAAGTATGGGAATGTTTGTTTGTTAAACTATTGACCAGGGTAATAGTCTTTGAAAGGGATGACCGGCAAATATTCTGTGAAATGAAATAGCACAAATATTCAATTTCTTTTTTAAATATCATTGTATATATAGAAAAACACATTCTGATGTAGAATAATAGTTATAGTCATTAAATGAAAGTTTTTACCCTTTTTATGTTTAGGACAAGAAATATAGAAAAAAAATATATAAACAGTTACAATAGAAATGATCGGCAAAACAAGATAAACAGAAGACAACAATGCCTTAATGGTAAGACCACTTCTATATACTGTAAATTTGTGGTCTTGAATTTTCCCTCTCGAAAAAGTGTCAGTCAAAAATTTCCTCAAAGGAAATTGTAGTTGACAAAATTTCCTAACAGGAAAAAGTATTTCCTCAAGGGAAAATTTGAAGCTGCAAATTTCCTTACAGGAAAAAGTATTTCCTCAAAGGAAAATTTGAAGCCGTAAACTTCTTCAAAGGAAAATTTGAAGCCGCAAATTTCCTAAAGGAAAAAGAATTTCCTCAAAGGAAATAGAATTTCCTCAAAGGAAATAGAATTTCCTCTAAGGAAATAGACTTATCTCAAAGGAAAAACAATTTCCCTTGAGGAAAACTACTTTTCCTCTGAGGAAATTGTTGACAAATGGGGCATTACTTTTTCAACAGTGGTGTTAGAGCAAAAAACATTTAGGACAAATATCAACCAAGTTATCAACTTCATTATGACTTAATTCCAAAAAATTAAGGTGACAACTTTTGCACTCAGCGGAATATCAGACTTGTCCCGGAGACTGTTCGAGTTTCCTTTTTGAATTTTACTCGGAGTTCAGTATTTTTTTGTAATTTTACCATCTAATACAAGAGTTTTGAAAAAAAAAAGATTCCCATAGGCAAAGAGAAATTCCCTTTGGAAATCATTTTTGTAAAAAGAGATTGATTTCTTTTCGGCAACACAATATACAGATCTTATACCATGTACCAAATAAAGGCAACAGTAGTATACCGCTGTTCGAAAGTCATAAATCGATTGAGAGAAAACAAATCAGGAATACAAACTTAAACAAAGGGAACAAGTCAGAAATATGTTGTTATCCATTCGTTAGTTGTACTTGAACTTTTATTTAAATATGTCATTTGATTAGGGTCTTTCCGTTAAGAATATTCCTCGGAGCTTCGTATGTTTGTGTTATTACTTTTTGTTCTGGGGTGGACCCCCCTTTTAGAAATAGCTGGATCCGCCTCGGCACATGTACTTAAATATTTTTACAGTTTATTGATTCATATATTTTTTATGTAACTAATCAGTTGTAATTGGCTTTCAACTAGCTGTCAGTAACTGCAATAACTCTAAGAACTGGAATGAGGAATGGATTTTTATAGTAGTGTATTTCAATGTAAAAAAATGCCCTTTATGTAACTTTGCATATACATGTTTTTATAGTGCAACTAGTTGTGTTTATTTCATAAATATAGTAACATAGCTATATTTTGTATGAAGTCAATTTCATCATGGAACACTTTCTCCACAATCAGAAGTCCATTAAGGGATGAAAATAAGTTTGACATTTGTGTTACGATTAAAAAAGCTATCATTTTGTTAATTTAGTTTGCAGTATAAAAACAATATTAGGTCAATGTCATAAATATATAAGCTTTTTTGTACTCAGGGCATACTGGGGAAGGGCGAGGAATTGATTCAATAGTATTTGTTTGAGTCGAAATGATTGATTTTAACTCTGTATCTGAATATACTTTTCTAGACTGTAGTTTAGTCATGAAGCGACTTTAATTAGTGATTTATAAAATTGTCATTTCAAGCGCACATATGATCAGGCTTATAACTTCAACCTACTTGTCTGTCAAAGCAACTACGCTCCGCCTTTGCACGTGAAATTAAACAATGATTGACGTGAAAATCAATAGTCTATCGCAACAGCAATGCATACTATTTTCGCATAGTGCATTTAACGCTATATATTTCTTTTAAAAACTATGCAAAAATAGAGCAATTTTACTATAGAAGAACTTTCTTATAGGAAGTATAATAATAGTTGATGTAGGACGTATTGTTGCATATAATTGCTTACATCCACTTTTTTTTGGACATTGGTATATAGTTGTCTCATTCGCAATCATACAAAATTCCTTATATTTGTATGTAGTTCAAGAGTTTCATATTGCACTTTTTTACAGATTAAACATACACAGCCGAAAATGCAACCAGTTTGATGCAACCTATGAGTCTCTCTTTGGTGTTCACATGACAAACCCTATTTCTCTTTATATCTTTACACGGATATCTTTATTTGTCATTGATTAAAAAAATGATTGTAGTGCTTGGAAACAAACGAATGTTTACATTAAACTGCGACAGTAATTAAAGACCATTGTATGCAATATTCAAGGGAAACCTTGAATTGTTTTCAGTTTTCGAGAAAATCCGGGATGGTGTGCGGTCCTGGAACGAATCCTAGGAATTTATGTGATGCTTGAGTGGAGCTTGGGACTGTATGCGATCTTCGAATGTAGCCTGTGGTTGTACGTATCCTCAATGGAACAATGGGGGTTGCATACGAATCTCTTGAAACCTTTCTATATTTCTGTTTTAATGCAGATGCTAAACATCAAAGATATTTGTCACCAATATTTTAACATTTTTCAAACTTTTAATAAACTTTCTCAATTGAATTATATCCAGAAAGCAGCTTTAATACAATAGTTTTAGTACCTGATAATGTAAAACGTATGAAATTGATTACGCCACATGCATAATGTTTCTATTTTTTCGTTGTTTTGTTCAGTTTATAAAACTTAGAATCGACAAATGCACACCTTAAGTTTAAACATATTTGAAGGTGTGCATCTTTTTCATAATAATAACATTTTAGCCATTCTTTTTCGTATTCTTCATTGTATTTCATGCTGAAGTACTATTTATTGTAATTAATTGATTACGAATGCAGTTAACAAATTTCAAATTATTTAAATAAGTAAACAGAGTTAGTATTAAGAGTCAGGACGTGAGTACTTGTGTAATTTGGTCCCAGAAAACAGTATCACCATATTCATCGTTAGGATATTCAATATACGATTGTGATTGTACCAATTCTAAAATGTGTAATGGCAATTCTTTAGATGCTATCTGGTCTATGAAAATAAGAAATAGGACGTTTTCGTGATTTCTTTCGTAGATGCTCTCCATTCTTGCCATATTATATTCAAACATGCACCAATAAGAATTCAGGAAATTTCGAGACATGATTATAATTGTTCTACGACTATTGTGTATAGCGGAAGTAATGTTAGTGGCGATGTCATTTCCAGGTAGAAAATTCCTTTTATGTAAACACAAAATGATTCCATTTTCTTTTTCCAGTTTTGTAAGTAATTGTTTGTGGACAAAGGTGCTATCCTCATCTGCATAAGATACAAAGGCTCCATACATATACGGTTTGTCATCATCGTTTCCAACTGGGGTCATCTTTTCATGAGATCGTATTTTTACCATGTAATACGCATATCGCAATTTCCATCGATATCGATAGATTAATCCACTACATATTATAATTAAAACAGACGATACTGACGCTACAAGTGCAATGATTATAGGAATTTTCGACATGCATGCCTTTGACAGTGTGTCGTAAAGTTCATCAATATTTTCTAGCGACACTAGTGTTAAGTCTGAAAGTTGGCATGTGTAATTCTTTTTTCCTATTAGTCCGACAGTTGTCGTACCTAACCATTGCACAAAGTTAATTGTTTCACAAGTACACAAAAAATCATTCTGACTTAAATCAATTGTGAAATTTTTGTTTAAAATGTCAATAGAATCTAGTTGTTGTACTGCCGAAGCAGATAAAAAAGTAATACGATTATTTTTCAAATTGAGATAAATCAGACTTTTCAAATGACCGATATCAAAATTAATACTTTGAAAAGTATTCTCGCTTAGATCAATTCTTTCAATTTTGAACTGAGACTTGAAAAAATCTTTTGATAATCTTTGTATTCTATTTTGAGATAAATTTATTGTTTTCAAACTATGCAAATTTTGTAATGTTGCGCCTTTATAATCATACGGTAGTACAAGTCCTAATATATTATTTTGTAGATATAATTCTTCCAAGCTACCGAAATCTTCACTGAAGAAATAATTCGACACATTTGAACAAAAGTTTGATGACAAGTCGAGATATTTAAGACTTTTTACATTATAAATTGGTCCGATCCATGATGTGAGCAAGTTATTACTAAGGTCAATATTTCGCAGAATATTGTTTGTTAAACTGTATGCTATAATACTGTAATGTAAATGACAAGAAGAATAATTCAGTGATGTATGTTGATGTGGTATTGGCAGCGGTGTAGCGTGATTTCTATACTCCATCGCATATCTAATCTTTGTTTCAGTGACGGGTTCTTTCTTACATACAATATCATAACTACATTGTTCAGGATGTTCGTCCTCTGTGTGAAATGTGAACATATGTGAAACATTGAACGTCTTCACGGAAGTGTGTAGTAAATCCCAAAAGAAAGGACCGTATGAAAACTGGTTATCCCTGGCTGAAACGTAGTCAAGTGTGATAGGCATAAACAACATAGCTCCGAATTCGATCTGCTGTAGTCGATTACTGTCCCCATGAATCTCTTGAATTGATGTATTAGTCAAATACTTTATCTGAGAAGTTCTTAGCATTGTATTCATGTCAAAAACTTTATGAATTTTATTGAATTTTAAAACTTTGATTGCAGAAAATTGCAGATCATGTGTCACATTCTCCAAGACTTCGAATTTTAAGCAGGTGTTATTTGAAATATCCAAAACAGAAATTCTTTTAAGTTGCTGGAAAGTACCTTTGTTAATACTTTTAATACAACAATCAGAAAGACTCAAATTTTCAATTTGAGGAATGTATTTAAAGCTTTCATTAGTTAACGATCGAACGGCGCAGTTTCCCGTCAATCCGGACAAGTCTAGTTCCCGTAATGTTTTCATAGAATAAAACGATTTACTTATTTTTCCTGTATCATTTGAATTGAAATCCATTCGAAGTGTTCGGAGAGAAACCAAAAATGCCAAATTTGGTTGAAAGTTTCCAAATAAATTTTGTTTTATATTTAGATGTATCAAGTTCTCTAAAGGTTTCAATACTTGTTTGTTCAAGTTTGCCATACTTGCATCCAGTCTATTGTTCTGTAAATCCAGACTGCGCAAATTTGTTAATCCTATAAAAGACAAATATCTAAATACGTGAATCTCATTGCTTGAAAGATCCAGTTTCAGTAGGTTAGTCATGTTAGAAAACGCCTGGTCAGGAATAACTTGTATTTTGTTTTCCTTGAACGAAATTTCTTCGATGATATTTGGAAGTTTAGGAATCTCTCTAATTTTCAATTGGGAACAATCGACAGAAAACAGCATCGTGAATGGGTTTTTTCGACATTTGCAATTTTTGAGGAAATCACAACGTTCCTGTCTTTCATCTGGTGCCATTACAGCGTATATAGATCGAAGTAGAAACAGTTGAAGAAACGTTAACTTCATGTCCTTGCTTTATAAAATATCTAGGAAGAAATAATGTATTCAATTTGTATTATATCAAAAGCCTAACAGCAATACTCTGTAGTCATTCTTTGTTGTAAGGTTTTGTTTTATTGATATGTTGTCGACGTCTTATTGTAATTGTGTTATTGTGCTATGGTCATTATATGTAGTCTTGTCTTTCATATTTGGTCTTATGCTTTGTATATAAAGTGTATTTATGTCATTATGTTTTTTGTTGCCATGGTGGTTTGTTTCTATAGGGATACATATTATAACACAATGTTGACTGTTGTACCCCATACTTTTTTCATTTTTACCTATCATGTCTGTTTGTTTTGTTCACAGATTGTTGTCAATATTAAGAAATGTTATGCGACAGTCATACATGCGAGAGGTTTATTTAGCTATAAAACAAGTTTTATGCGGTATGGGCTTTGTTCATTGTTGAAGGCCGTACGGTGACCTATAGTTGTTGATGTCTGTGTCATTTTGGTCTTTTGTGGATAGTTGTCTCATTGGCAATCATACCACATCTTCTTTTTTATATTAGTTTACCATTTCCTACATATGGAAATTCCTGCACCAAGTCGAGATTATGACAGTTAATTTCCATTCGTTTGAAGTGTACGAGCTTTTGATCTTGTCATTTGAGAAGGAGATTTTCGTTTTGAAATTTCCTTGTAGTTCGTTATTTTTGTGATTTTACCGTTTTCATTATGATGAGGACGTAAGACGTGTCATACTCTGATCTTTTACCTTCCTGTTGTCAAACTGAACTACGTTACATATCCCATTTTTCCATTCGCGCTATTTTTTTCACTTTGACCAGGAACGATCATCTTCTAATATCTGAAAGCCAAGGATATATAAGAAATTGCACACACGAGCAGCTAAATCACTTAACGGGACATAAAACGAATAGTCAATACCGACTTCTTTGTCTAAGGGAATTTGTTTCTTGATAATTTTTATCTATGAAGAATATAAGAAACTAAGGGTTTAAATCATTTCAGTACCGAAGCATTAACTTCTGAGCTGATGACATCGTTAAGAATACCAAAGGCCGAGTTGAACATAGCTAGTATCAGAAAATGAATTTTACAATATATTTATTTGTTTCATCCTAAGCGCACTCCTAGATATAACTTCATATGGAATCGTAAAAACCAAAACTTTAGCGAACGTGGATTGCAAATACATAGCTTGCAGTAAGACATGGTTTCTTTCAAAGAGGGTTGACAAAGGCCGAAATTTTAAATGTATGTTTCACTACTTGAAAACCATTAAAGGAAAAGTTAATAGGTTTTCCTCCAATATGAAAAAGTGAAAGCAAACAAATTTATATGCACTCAAAGCCATAATTGATTTCATCCATATAATATATGGGTATCAACTAATTAAAGTCACAAATCAAATATTGACAAAAGGCCGAAACTAAAATTGTGTTTCACTGCTGGTAAAAAAATACAATGTAAACGTTTATAGGTTTTACTCAAATATAATAAAAATTAAAGCAAATAAAGTTCAATGCACGCATAGCCAGAATAGCTTTTATCCATGTAAAGTATGTGTAAACGATTATTTAACTCATAACACAAAACTATAAATTACAAAAGGTCGAAAATAGAAAAATTGTTTTACTACTTGTCAACGATACAAGGGAAAAAAT
Organism: Mytilus edulis; assembly: GCF_963676685.1. Taxonomy (NCBI): domain Eukaryota; kingdom Metazoa; phylum Mollusca; class Bivalvia; order Mytilida; family Mytilidae; genus Mytilus; species Mytilus edulis. The sequence goes on along the minus strand of NC_092350.1, from coordinate 23,272,773 downwards.
GTAGGTTTTCCTCAAACGTAATAAAAATGAAAGCAAATAAATTTAAATGCACATACAAGCAGAATTGCTTTCATTCATATAAATGGTATAATTTATTCATACGACTTATTCAATTCAAAACACAAAATTTTAACATTAATGTATGATAAAAATGTATTAAGTAAAATCCATTCATTTGTGTACATCAAAACAACATCTGAACACGCAATTAATTATTTTTTTAAAGTCGACAAACGGAAAAGAGTGTTCTAAAAAAATGTTTTTTTATTATTATTTTTATTTCCATTGCCAAGGATATTCCGTGGTTGTAAGTCGGCTCAGATGCAATACTTGAAATACTAAGGCTTTTCTACCTCAGGAATCGATTACCTTAGCTGTATTTGGTAAAACCTTTAGGAATTTTGGTCCTCAATGCTCATCAACTTCGTACTTTATTTGACCTTTTTTAACTTTTTTGGATTCCAGCGTCACTGATGAGTCTTTTTGGGGACGAAACGCGCGTCTGGCGTTAATACAAAATTTAATCCTGTTATCTATGATGAGTTTATTTGTAAATAATATTACATTTCAATATTAAAAATGCAATAACGATCATTACGTATCAATGTATTCATAGTTGATTATACTAAATTGATATTTTTAAAAGTTAATATATATAAGAAAAATATGATAGCAACTAGTTAAAAGATTATCTGAGTTGATAAAAAGTATTGTTAGTTGAAAAATAAAAATTTGATAAAAATTGGAATACGCCATTATGATTTCTTTATTTAAAGTCGACAACGAAAAAGAGTGTTCCAGAAATCTTTTTATTATTAAAATAGAAAAGGATTATCGGTGGGTTCTTGTCGGCTAAGCTACAAATAATATGAAAATTCTATATACAAAAAGCAATAACGGTTATAAAAAATTAATGCATCATTCGTTTTTGACATTATAATAATATTTCTAAAAGTGTATACTAACATTAGAAAATATTAATGCAACTTGTTTAAATATTATCTAATTTGATATATGACAAATTCCTCAAGCTAAAAAAAAACGAATATTTTAAAACTGCTAAAAAAATAAATTTTAAGGACTTTTTTAAGGTTCGAAAGTATTTTGAATTGACTTACTTGATTCGCTTTAAATCCAAAAATGACATCAAGGCTATGTCGGTTGGACTAATAAATCACATGCATGGATAAGCCATTGAATGCGATTTTAATTTTCTGTTTTGATGTAAATTTTTATCACTTAACTTCCTGGTATGATTTTGAAAAGTTTTAATCATGAAGACAGCAATTGTTGATAAATGCATTTCTGCAATTAATGATTCGATTTACACAAACTAAGTTATAAACAATTTAATAAAATTGAGAAAGGAAATGGGGAATGTGTCAAAGCGACAACAACCTGACCATAGAGTAGACAACAGCCGAAGGCCACCAGTGGGTCTTCAAAGTAGCGAGAAACTCCCGCACCCGGATGCGTCCTTCAGCTGAAACAAAAACGGCGAACTCTCAGGAAAATTCAAATGGCAAAATCAAAAATCGAAAGCATCAAACGAATGGAAAACATAGCTAACTTAATATCACACTTGGATGGCAATCGCATAAAATTCCATTTTTTTTAAATACCATAATTATATAATTGTGTGGTAGTTTATAAAAATAGCGAATGTCAACAGTCAGTTCCATGACGGCTATCCGTCTAATTTACATAAGATGAATAGCCGTCTTGGAACTGAGTAAGTTAATAAAAAAGCGGAATGTGTCAGTATAACAACTCTAACAAAAGCTCAAGACCATCGATGGATATTTAACACATACAGAAGACCCTGCATCCGAACAACGACTTCAGCTTACCTCCAAACAATAATGCACACTTATCTCCAAAACATACAATGAACCAAAAAATATAGAAAGCAAGACTACTAAAGGTTAGAGGTACAAAATTAGAGGGAATATATATTTGAAATTAAGGTCATGCAGCTAATTTCCTATTGCCTGATGTCAGGGAAAGCTTGATATAAATACCAGTCCGTTTCTGATAAAACATTTTTTTTTTTATGTTTTTCACGATTTCAAATTAATTTCTTTATATTTTCTTCCTAAGTTATTTTATCAAAGTGAAATTACTATTGATTCTTAACAAATCATTCACAGGTCCTGCGTTTGTCATTTTTTTTACAACAGTGACATCTCTTATTCATAGATATTGCACGGGTTATTCAGATCAAGTAAGATATTTGTTATTTTCGATGTCCTTGATATTTTTCATATTTGTTCGATCAAAATTATGAATCCATCTTAAATGATGTATTCTCTTCAATACTAATTTTCCACAGATTTGACCTATTTTGTCTTTAGTCCATTATATGATAGACATCAACACGCATATGAAGAATCTATTAATTTATAAACTGTTGAAAGATTTTATATGGACATCCTTTAAGACAAACATTGTCAAATGTATCTGATAGAATATATGAATAATAGAAGACAAAGTAGTTAGCTGTTTCGAGAAATACTAATTGCACACATATTTATCAACATAAGTCAGATTAAGTTCAAACTGATGGAGAAAGGGATTTTAAGCGAGGTCCGAGAGTATAACCATTCTTGGACAAGAATATTGACTGTTATGTAATTCCTATAGCTACTGTAATAGAGATTATAACAAGCGTTTTTGTTATTGTTATTTATTGCAAGGAATACAGGACGTCGAAAAACAAAATCAGAAAAGTTGCAAACATTAATTGTTTATTATTATGTATCGATTAATTGAAATTTTGAAATAAAGAATATATCTACACCATTCCAAGCTCTGAATCCTGGCTCAACTTTAGTCTTTTTTGGGGTTGATTCATTTCACAACATTAAATTTTGAATATTCAAATATTTTGCCGCGGACATTAGTTGTGGAAATGCGCATCCAGTGAATTTGAATTGGTACCGTTTATGTTATTTGGTCGACCTTTAGTACTCGAGTGTACCGCCAAGCCAGTAAAAAGTACTTCAGAACTGGCGTGAAAATATGGATGTTGTTTGATTAAAATTTAATGACATGAAATGTTAGAAATCGTTTAAAATTAAGGAATATATCTTTCTCATGCAAACCTCTGAATCCTCGTCAGACTATGGATATACTTATAAAAAAAGTGGTATGATTGCCAATGAGACAACTCTCCACAAGAGACCAAAATGACACAGAAAAAAATAGCTATAGGTTTGATTCGTTCTACAACCTTTGTATATAGATATTCATTTTTTTTGCCTAGAGTATCATTGAAAAGACATTAGTAGTCAAAATGTGTGCATCTTGTGCAATATCAAAATATGTTACCGTTTATGGTATTTATAGTCCATACCTGTCTTAGTTGAATGTAAGTCCCATATGATATTACTAATCCAGTAGCCAGTAAATCGGAAATGTCGTGAAAATACGAATATTTTATGGTTATAAATTGCTGTTAAAGGATCTCGGAAATTATTTTAGATTAAAGAATGTACCTCCCTCATGCATACCTCTGATTCCGCGTTAGAATTTGGCTATACTTAAGGTCCTTTTTGGTTTTATACGTTTTACAACCTTTGTATTATGTTTTGGATATCTAAATATGCATCAAGCATCAATGAAAGGTATTAGTTGACGAAAAAATACGCAACTCGTTCATTAAAAGTGGAACCGTTTATGTAATTTTATTCAATCCTGTGATTAATATTGTTTTGAGAGAACTTTACTGAACATTTGGTTAATTCAAATGAGTTAAATTATTTGATTAAAGATTGACTTTTTTTAATGAAGCATGTTCATGTGCCCGTTAATTGTTGTCTCGTGTCAAATATATTTAATGCTTGTTATTTGTAAAATTTGCCATTGACAGTTTTTGTTTAATCTGTTAACAAACTCCTGGAATCATCATGCCTTTGTCGTACATTTACCGAGACATTTACACAACATTGTTTTAAATACTATATATATGCCAAATATGATGAGATTTATTAATAAACGAATGAACGATTTCATAGCGCAGAACACACTTACTTGAGATAATAATATAGAAGGGTCTCGATGGAAGGGGGCATTTCTGAACAAGTTTATTTTTTTCATGCGATTTATCTCTTTTCTCTCCAGTATTTCTAATTCTTTATATTTAAGCATAAAGTGATAATTGGCTATTAATTTATGTGGTTATTTGTCTGTATTTTTTCTGTCAAATACATAAAACTGTTCATAGCGTTCAAGAGAAGCTTGGGCTCTTGGTAAAATTTGTAACAAGCAAGATTTGACGAATGAATATTATTATGTTGTTTAAAAAACACTGTTCATATCTTTAGAACACAAGTGACCTTAGAAGGTTTCCCAGTTATTATTATCTAAACCTCGCACAATTTACTTTAATTAGACGGCTTCTTTCAAGCTATTATATGATTTCAGAGTAAGCTTATTAACAAACCACGTATCGTTTTTAATTAAAAATCTATTTTACACGCATTGATATCTTTATATTTTCTATAATATTCTTTCATCGAGGTGCAATTACTTCAGATTCATAACATATCGTTCACAATTTGTTCAACACTAATTTTTTGGGGATAATATTACATACATTTTTGATAGATATTGGAGAATTTAATAAAATCAAATGAGCTATGAATCATTTGCGATGTCCGTGATGTATTTCATATATATTGGATCACAATAGTTAATCATTCTTAGATGGTATGTTCACATTCAATACTAATTTTCTACGGATTCGACCTATTTTGTCTTTAGTTCATCATATGATAGACGTCAACACGCATAATCCATTAATAAGAAGGTTTCAAAGAAATCCTTTAGGACATTGTCAAATGCATCTGTAAGAATATATGAATACAGAAGCACAAACCATTAACAACTATTTAGAAGAATACGGTTTACTTATATACACTTAAAGATATTAGTCGGAAGTGATGGGGAAAGGGATTCTAAGCGAAGTACGAGCATATCACTATTCGTGGACAAGAGTAATTGACTGTTATGTAATTCCTATAGCCGCCGTTATAGTGGTTATTACAAGTGCTTTTGTTATTGTTATTTACTGCAAAGAATACAGGACATCAAAAAACAGAATCAGAAAAGTTGCCAGTCTGATTTATTCTGTAATTGGACTATCTAACATTGCGGCTATTTTACCTACAGCAATTCTCCACACATATGCATTCACATATGGAAACGTTAAAACATTTGTTCCATTTAATCTTTGTTGGGCGTGGTTTTTCGTGCATGAATTTACAAAAGTGCCTCATTGTGCGTCCATTTTGTTTGTTACACTTTTATCGTTACAACGATACCAGATCATAAAACATCCTTTTGCTGGATCTCAGAAATGGACTGCGAATAAAACAAAAATCAAAATAATCATGGCATTAATAGTTTCAACATTAATATCGATTGTTCCGTTTATTGGATCTGAACTAGTACCATATCAAGTGGAATGTGAAGGAAATACTACGGGCATTTATTGTAGTTTCACTACATGTCATGCCCATTTTGCTGATTGGCTAGGCAGTTTTGGGATGGAAGCTGCTATTTTTATTATGATTCTGAAATTTACTACCATCATCCTGCCGTCTTGTTTAATTATACTTTACTGTGATATTACTTTAATAATATATCTTAAGATGATTACAAAAGTTCATCATGTCATGACGCATGCTTCCAAAAAAGTAATCCACCATGTAGTGAAAGAAAGATACAAATCGGTATCGAATAAATACGATAAACATGAAGGACATCCTCAAATTCTACTCATACTCATTTTGTCGTCGGTAGTTTTTATTGTTGAGGTTCCTTACACCGTGCTTATGTTTTTCCAGATCTATTATTGGACTTTGCCATCGCATGAGTCTTTTACGTTTTACAGAATCGGACCAGTTAGAAATGCAATTGATTTAACAGTAGTACTTAGTTACCCAGCTCTTTTCCTTGCATCTTGTATTACAAGTCAAAGGTTTCGATTAATGTTTCGAAATTTGTTCAAATTGAAAAGAGAAATATTCATGCAGATATGAACATAATATGATAACAATTCAAAGTGAAAAAATTATGTTGAAACAACATTGAAACCAACGACGTCCATTGGATGAGAGTCTCCTATTTTTTGATAGACACATCAATAATGTGACATGGTCTGTGGCATGTCTTTAAACACGCAACCGTCAAGCAAAAGTTTTTAATCCCGAAAAGTATACAAAATTTCACTTCAGTCTTTAATTTGATATTCAAAGAAACAGTGTTCTTATTAATGTTTTTTTTTTACTTTAGCAATATATAAAAAAGGAAAATCTATTCTTAACGTCGATTACATTGTAAAAGAGGTTTTACTGAAATTCTCCTGTACATATGTAGGACTGTAAAGTACGATGGGGACGCTAAAGTTCGATATTCTGCTCTAAAGTGCGATGCCTCTATACGCTAAAGTGCTATGGTCCGCGAAAGTATAGACGTACGAAACGTGGTTGGATTATGACGTTCATACAAACCAAAAATGTACATGCTGGAAGATATATTTCATTAACAACTTATAATCCGAATGTCCATGACTAAATTAATTTAAACCTAACCGTGCTTTGTCGGCTGAAGAAAATGTATTCGTTTTTTTTTTCGGGTGCTCAGTCCCCGTTTAAGTATTGTGAATTTTATGGAAAAATAACGTCTGTAAAATAAAGGTACATGTTTTCGTGCGTATATAATAGATTGTCAACTAAATCACTAGTTTGTACATTGTAGGAAAGTATAACATGTATTTGTACTTGCTACGAAAAAGGAGAAAACTTGGACATCTCTTTTCTCTCGCATTTTAAAAAAGGCGTATACAAAAAAATGTTAAACATTCCAACAATGAACGAATATTGTATTTGTAATTAACATTGGCGCCTGCAAGGGAGGAGTTCAAATAATTGATAGACTGTGTGAACGGTAAGCTACACTAATGATCCAAATATTTGATACGACCGAATAGTTAAAAATTCATTTCTAGGAAATATAGTATTTTGTGACCTACTTTAGTAAATTACCTTTTTAGCAATAAAAACGTGGTCGGTCTCCGGGTTGGTCTTCAAAATTTAGAAACAATCACTTAAGCCACAGATATTCATAAAGCCTATCACATATTTATAGCTTAGCATACTAGCTTTTGCAAAGCGACGATTTTTTAACATCCATGTTATTTCACGTTTTTACGTCTATAATCTAATTCTTTTGGTCCATCGCACTTTAGTGTGATATACCATCGCACTTTAGCAAACAAACAACCATCGTACTTTAGCGTAAGACACCATCGCACTTTAGCGTAGACCATCACACTTTAGCGTGACCATCGCACTTTAGAGGACAATCGCACTTTAGAGTCCAACAAATATAAACGAGATTTAAACGAATGATTTCAATTACACTGTGTATTGTCATTTATTTAAAACTAGTTATATTGACAGAATAAATATGATTTACTGATTTTGTTTTTTAATACCTATAATGAAGTAATGAATTTGAATGTACCTTTGATATCTTTTGCGTGCCCCTGTTTTATATCACCGTTTTAGATATAATGGGCTAAGGGGACAATATCAAACAAATAGTTTATTATGTGATATCGGACAGAAGTTGCTGCAAGGTATTCATCAACATAATTTTGGTTCAATTAAGATTGCTTCTTACCCCTATCGAATCCTACATTTCAAGTTTAGAGTTGCTTTCTTCTATACTGAACCCTAGTGTCCAAGTTTAGAGTTGCTTCCTCCTGTATTTGACCCAATATTTCAAGTATGTATGTGCTTCATGCATAGGACCTATGATTCCTCATTTAAATTTGCTTTCCTCTTAAAATGGACCCAGGATTTATAAAATAGAATCACTTTCTACTGTAATAAACCTCTTGATTTCATATTGTGATTTGTTTCCTTTCTGTTTTGACTTATGAATACAATGTTTTTATTTGTTATTTTACTGTATTGATTTCCATTTCCGTGGTTTTATTTGACCCTTTTATAACTCTATATAAAATTATTTACTTTACCAATTTTGCGTTTAAAAGTCGGGGATGCAATTTTACGTAGGTGACAGTGATCACAAGAAATTCAGGTGTTTGTATTTTTGGAAATGACTTGACATAGTGCACAGCAAAATATAGGTAAGTCTTTAACATTCTAATATACTGTAACTGAAAACAAATCGCTAAATCTATTTAAGGTCAAATTTGCATTTGAAAATTTCAATAGAACGTTCTTTGTATTTTCTTGATATCAGCAGGACATTTGTGATGAGAAATTTTGAAAAACAAATATGACAAAAAGGAAACTAAATGATTTTTTCCTGCCCAAATGCGTTTTTTTTTAAATTGACCTCCATTTAGAAGGTTAAATAGTGTAAATAGTAGTAAAACAGACAATAAATGAATGTGAGACGATGTTTGATTGAGGCATGTGAAGGACAAACATTTCATCTATCATTTATTATCCTTGTTTTGAATTAACGGAAACCAATATAAAGATGTACATTATTAATGCTATATGAAAGCTATCATTTTGAGTATCTGCACGAGACAGTGTGTCAGCCAGAGTTATTCCAAGAGAATCCTTGTCAACAGAGAATGAACACTAAGATATTTTTTTATAAATGACAAAGGAGTCTCTAATTTTGCATAACACCCTTTTACAACTCTGCCCTAGGAGAATCACTTTGTATATAATATATGTATATTCTGATGTCTAAGAGGAAATAAATTGCTGATTTAATGATGCTTAAAAGTAAAAGGAAATTCTTTGACAATCGGAAAATCTCTAAATAAAAACTGGTTTATAATGATGTCCAAGGGAAATCTCCCTTGAAAATTATGCCAAGTGCACTGATGAGTCTTCTGTAGACGAAACGCGCGTTCTCCGTATATTGTTTTTAATCATGGTATCTTTGATGAGTTTTGAGATTTTCAAAAGGAATTTCTCTTTGTCAATGGGAATCTCTTAAACAAAATAATTGCATCAACCGATGTTTAAAGGGAATCTTCATTTACAGTGGTGACCGAGGGGAAGCACTTAATGACATAAACCATTCTAGCATACTGCCTCTTGGATATTTGAATGAGGGTCAAAAGATACCAAAGGGATATATACACCCATAATTAGTTAACAAACTGACAATGCCAATAAAAAAAACACACAAAAAAAACACCAAAGACAAAAATATTATACGAAACACAAAGTAGAAAACCAAAGACTGTGTTTATGAGTTACTTTTTAACCTGTGGTGTGTCTGAATCGACCATTTACCTTTCTAAGAAAATGAAAAAGTCATATGTCATAACTGGTATTGTCTTCATACTTTGTCCGTAGTTGTATGTCATTACAAATCTGATAAACAAATCTATAAGGATATAGTACATATAATGTAATGCTTCCTTACGATTTATTGACTAAATTGTAATGTATTGTCCATTAACAGTTGCTCATCAGCTCGCATTAACGTGTTGTATTTACATAAAATAGTTCAGCATCGTCATACCAATTAATAAACCACACTAAAAGAATAATACCGAGGATATAAATAAATAATGATATATTGAACATTTACCCATGTGACTTAAACAAAAAAGAACGGTGACTGTCATATCAGTGACTATCAGTGACTATTTTTAAATGTCAACAATGATGGTGGCTTTAATCTGTTTACAGTTTAGCGGTTTCAGTTTGATATGAGTTAACACAACAGTAAAGTAGACCTTTCACAAAAAATTAAATGGCAAATACTATTGACGTTGAATGTAGACGTTTTACTACACCAGGTGCGCAATTCGACCACCAGGTTTTTTTTATTATGATGTATGAGGGTAAAATGTATTTCAAAATAAATAAATAAAAACGTTGAAACAACCAAAAAGACAAAAGGTTCATCCAACAAACGGACATACATATTTATCTATCTTGTTTCCACATTTATAAGACCATCTTTGCAGGACGTATCTATTGTTCAATACGTTATCGTTATGAAATTCAGCAATTTACAGCACTGGACGTGAGGCAAACAGCATTCATTGTTAACAAAATTTTGAACTTTTGTAATATTAAGGCTTTTCTTCCTCAGGAAAAGATTACCTTAGCTGGTTTTGGCAAAACTTTTAGGAATGTACTTGTTTGACTTTACAACTATTTTGATCTGAACGTCACTGATGAGACTTATGTAGACTTACGCGCGTCTGGCGTAAATATGATATTTAAATCCTGGTATCTATAATGAGTTTATTTATCATCTATCCTGCTTATTATTTTTTGTAACAACTATATATATGATTTCAATGATTTATCAAGACTAAAGTTTTATTTAATTATGGTTGAAATAAACATCTACACAGTAACAAAAAATATGAGATATTTGTCAATGAAAAAGAAGCCCAAAAACAAACAAAATTAATCAGTAGTAACGATAAAATAGAGTAGTCCCAAGTTATCATCTCAAAACGAGCAGCCACGAAATAGCTCAAAAGAGGCGTTAAAACACCAAAAAATTATAATCAAATCATATCCAATAAGTATTTAACAAAAATATGCATGCAAACTTAAACAAATGCAATATCAAGGTAAACAAACAACACAAATGCTGGCATTTTGACTTTTTCATTTTCTTAGAAAGGTAAATGGTCGATTCAGACACACCACAGGTTAAAAAGTAACTCATAAACACAGTCTTTGGTTTTCTACATTGTGTTTCGTATAATATTTTTGTCTTTGGTCTTTTTTTTGTGTGTTTTTTTTTATTCGCATTGCCAGTTTGTTAACTAATTATGGGTGTATATATCCCTTTGGTATCTTTTGACCCTCATTTAAATATTCAAGAAGCAGTATGCTACAATGGTTTATGTCATGAAGTGCTTCCCCTCGGTCGCCACTGTAAATGAAGATTCCCTTTAAACATCGGTTGATGCAATTATTATGTTTAAGAGATTCCCACTAGCAAAGAGAAATTCCTTTTGAAAATCTCAAAACTCATCAAAGATACCACGATTAAAAACAATATACGGAGAACTCGCGTTTCGTCTACAGAAGACTCATCAGTGCACTTGGCATAATTTTCAAGGGAGATTTCCCTTGGACATCATTATAAACCAGTTTTTATTTAGAGATTTTCCGATTGTCAAAGAATTTCCTTTTTCTTTTGAGCATCATTAAATCAGCAATTTATTTCCTCTTAGACATCAGAATATACATATATTATATACAAAGTGATTCCCCTAGGGCAGAGTTGTAAAAGGGTATTATGCAAAATTAGAGACTCCTTTGTCATTTATAAAAAAATATCTTAGTGTTCATTCTCTGTTGACAAGGATTCTCTTGGAATAACTCTGGCTGACACACTGTCTCGTGCAGATACTTAAAATGATAGCTTTCATATAGCATTAATAATGTACATCTTTATATTGGTTTCCGTTAATTCAAAACAAGGATAATAAATGATAGATGAAATGTTTGTCCTTCACATGCCTTCATCAAATATCATCTCACATTCATGCATTGTCTGCTTTACTACTATTTACACTATTGAACCTTCTAAATGGAGGTAAATAAAAAAAAAACATATTTGGACAGCAAAATCATAAAGTTTCCTTTTTGTCATATTTGTTTTTCAAAATTTCTCCTCACAAATGTCCTGCTAATATCAAGAAAATACATAGAACGTTCTGTTCAAATTTTCAAATGCAAAGTTGACTTTAAATGTATTTAGCGATTTATTTTCCAGTACAGTTCATCAGAAAATTCATGTCCTAATATACAAACACCTGAATTTCATGTGATCACTGTCACCTACTCCGACTTTGAAACGCAACGCTGGTAAAGTTAAATCAAGAAAAGCTCATCGGACCCACGAATTTATAAAGAGTTATAAAAGAGTCAAATAAAACCACGGAAATGGAAGTCAATACAGTAAAGAAGCAAATAAAAAAATTGTTTTCATAGATCAAAACAGAAAGGAAACAAATCACAATAAGAAATCAAGAGGTTTATTACAGTAGAAAGTGATTCTATTTTATAAATCCTGGGTCCACTTTAAGAGGAAAGCAAATTTAAATGAGGAATCATAGGTCAAATACTAGAAGCTAATAAATACTTGAAATCTTGGGTCAAATACAGGAGTAAGCAATTCTAAACTTGGAAACCTGGGTCCAATATAGAAGAAAGCAACTCAGGGTCCAATATAGGATTGAATGACATTTAAACTTCGAATAAAGGATTAAATTAGTTATCAAAGGTACCAGGCTTATAATTTGATACACCAGATGCTCCCTTCATCTACATAAGACTATGCTCAGTTCAAAATAGTTAAAAAGCCAAACAAATATAAAGTTGAAGCGCATTGATGACCCGAAATTCCCAAAAAATCAAAACGGTGATACAAAAGAGGGGCAAGCAAAAGGTATCAAAGGGACATTAAATAACATTACTTCATTAAAGCTATTAAAACACAACATAATTTAATCAAAGTCATTCTGTCAAGATTACTAGTTTAAAATAAATAACAGTACACAGTGTAAATGGTATCATTCGCTTAATTTTAATCTCGTTTATATATACAGGGGAATAGTATTGCGTTTGTAATAGATGTATTGATATAATATATAAAAAAAATATATTAATAAGAACACTGTTTCTTTGAATATCATATTAATGGATAAAGTGGAATTTTGTATACTTTTCGGGAATAAAATCGAATATTGTGTTCAAACTTTTGCTTGCCGGTTGCGTGTTTACATACATGCGGAACCCTTGCACATTCTTGATGTGTCTATACAAAAACAAGGGACTTTTATCCAATGGATGTTGTTGGCTTCAATGTTGTTTCAACATATTTTTCACTTTGAATTGTTATCATATTTTGTTCATACCTGCATGAATATTTCTCTTTTCAATTTGAACAAATTTCGAAACATAAATCTAAATCTTTCACTTGTTATACAAGATGCAAGGAAAAGAGCTGGGTAACTAAGTACTACTGTTAAATCAATTGCATTCCTAACCGGTCCGATTCTGTAAAACGTAAAAGATTCATGCGATGGCAAAGTCCAATAATAGATCTGGAAAAACATAAGCACGGTGTAAGGAACCTCAACAATAAAAACTACCGACGACAAAATGAGTATGAGTAGTATTTGAGGATGTCCTTCATGTTTATCGTATTTATTCGATACCGATTTGTATCTATCTTTCACTACATGGTGGATTACTTTTTTGGAAGCATGCGTCATGACATGATGAACTTTTGTAATCATCTTAAGATATATTATTAAAGAAATATCACAGTACAGTATTATTAAACAAGACGGCAGGATAATGGTAGTGAATTTCAGAATCATAATAAAAATACCAGCTTCCATCCCATAACTGCCTAGCCAATCAGCAAAATGGGCATGACATGTAGTGAAACTACAATTAATGCCCGTAATATTTCCTTCACATTCCACTTGATATGGTACTAGTTTAGATCCAATAAACGGAACAATCGATATTAATGTTGAAACTATTAATGCAATGATTATTTTTATTTTTGTTTTATTCACAGTCCATTTCTGAGATCCAGCAAAAGGATGTTTTATGATCTGGTATCGTTGTAAGGATAAAAGTGTAACAAACAAAATGGAAGCACAATGAGGCACTTTTGTAAATTCATGCACGAAATACCACGTCCAACAAAGATTAAATGGAACAAATGTTTTAACGTTTCCATATGTGAACGTATATGTGTGGAGTATTGCTGTAGGTAAAATAGCCGCAATGTTAGATAGTCCAATTACAGAATAAATAAGACTGGCAACTTTTCTGATTTTGTTTTTTGATGTCCTGTATTCCTTGCAGTAAATAACAATAACAAAAGCACTTGTTATAACCACTATAACGGCGGCTATAGGAATTACATAACAGTCAATTATCCGTGTCCACGAATAGTGATATTCTCGTACTTCGCTTAGAATCCCTTTCCCCATCACTTCCAACTTATATTTTCAAGTGTATATAAGTAAACCGTATTCTTCTAAATATTTGTTAATGGTTGGTGCTTCTGTATTCATATATTCTTACAGATGCATTTGACAATGTCCTAAAGGATTTCTATGAAACCTAATTAATGGATACTGCGTGTTGATGTCTATTATATGATGGACTAAAGACAAAATAGGTCGAATCCGTAGAAAATTAGTATTGAATGTGAACATACCATCTAAGAATGATTAACTATTGTGATCCAATATATATGAAATACATCACGGACATCGCAAATGATTCATAGCTCATTTGATTTTATTAGATTCTCCAATATCTATCAAAATGTATGTAATATATCCCAAAAAAATGAGTGTTGCACAAATTGTAAACGACATGTTAAGAATCTGAAGTAATTGTACCTCGATGAAAGAATATTATAGAAAATATAAAGACATCAATGCGTGTAAAATAGATTTTTAATTAAAAACAATACGTGGTTTCTTAATAAGCTTACTCTGAAATCTATAATAGCTTGAAAAAAGCCGTCTAAATGGAATAAGAATGACATCAACTAAGTAAATTGTGCAAGGTTTAGATAATATTAACCGGGAAACCTTCTAAGGTCACTTGTGTTATAAAGATATAAACAGTGTTTTTTAACAACATAATAATACACTGTGTCTAAACCACACTGGCAAAAATTGTTCGGACTCGATGATATCTAACATCCGGCACAATGACGGAACATCCATAGACAGAAGAAAGGAATGTTTCTCCTTATTTTTTTTATTTTTTTTTATGATATCAAAGAATATTTATACAGATACAACTATTTTCTATTGTGGGATGCAATATTTTATAAAACCGTTCTATATTAACGAAGAAATAAGTAAAAATGCATATCAAAATGACGAACTGAGTGAACCTCGCCTCGGAATTGTTTAATTTCTCGTTAAATTGTTCACATTGTACGGAAAGAAAGGTACAGGAAGATAGATCCGGACACGGAGATTTCAAAACTAGTCATTATGAACATCTCAATATCTATATGTCTGAGAATGGAACGAAAGAAATAGGTCATGTCAACATGGAACTGGCCGGTTTTGTCAATGTTTACCTCCCGGTTTTGTCATAAATTTCACAATGCATAAGGCGGTTTGGTCAAATAAAAACAATTCGTAATCGCATAACATAATAATTTATTATTTAACTGCAGCGTTAAAAAGGAGTTTTGTGGGTCGTTTCAAAACAAGTTCTTTCACAGTACAACGGCTTATTATTTATATGAGTCTCAGATTCAAATAAATAATAAGCAAACACTTGAATTCCTATTCTTATAGAACGCAAAGAATTTCAATTTTACTTTGCATTCCAAATTTTTTTAACAGAACAATAGATAGAAATGAAGGTTTTAACGCAAATTGAGGTTAAAGCTCTCTAAATATGCGTTTTCTAAATGAATTATGGAAAATATGATTAAACTTGAAATAAGAGTTTACGGTCTTAAAAATCGAAACACACCATTGATATGTGATTTTCTCGCACAAGAGGATGGGCACCTTTATAAGGGTGCATTTCTTTCTAACGAAAACGATGCAAACGACTAAGCGCGCACATATTTTGATCATTTCTTTCAAACATACGTTTGCAAACGTTACATAAACTTTGAAAAACTATGCAAATGCTAAAAATGCGTCTGCAGTTTGTCGTTTGTCGTTTGTTAGTACACACGCAGCATTTGTTTCTAACTTCAAGCTAATTAAACGAAGTATTTGTTTCTACGTTTTAAAAAAAAAAAGCCTGTTTACCAACAACATGTGCATGCTTTATTGAAAGTTCAAACAGGGTTAATTCGAACAGCTTTTACATACCGCAGAGCGTAGCGAGTCGAACAATATTTTCACTTTTTTGCTTTAAAAAATCTTTAAATACATGAATCAATATAGTTTGGGTCGGGGCCTGCAACCTATACGACTTCTAGCTTCGCCACAAATCTTATAAAGTGTATACCGAACTGATATATTGTAAGAAATAAGAAAACAGGGACACCCCGCGCGAAATCGGATAATGTTTATAATAAACATTCGAACTGAAATTTTTAAACCAGCGAGACCAAGTAATTCGAATTCATAGCGTTTTGAACTATTTGTATAAAGCTGCATATGTCAAAAGTTAGAAGGTTTGAATGCAACATATACAAGTATGGAACACAGATCTAATTTTTTTTTCAATTTGCCATAAGTCCATTGCCCTTGCCCTTGAGCTCATTTCTGTATTATTTTTCCTTTGGCCAGATGACGATTTATTTGACCGTGCACTTATTTCCTTGATTAATTGGTGAATGTTAAGGGTTTTGTGTTGTTGGTTTTAATAATTAGAATGTTTTTCATAAACAATCGGTTAAGTTTCTGTGACCATTTTTTTTTTATCTAACAGACCTTCAAAATAAATTACGATCATTTAAGCTTTTATGACCTGTCAGTGCGTACACTTAAGTATAGATAACATGTCTTATTTATTTTTGTTGAGAAAAAAAAACGCCAGTTAAGTTGTTTGTTATGTCCGATCAAGTTATCTCGTTCGTGAAATTTAAAATTTTCAGTTGTCACACAATTTGGTTTTAAATTCAAGAACGGTGCAATTTTGTTTGGAATTCTTATTTGTTTTTAGCTCACTTTGACCCAACAGGAAAAGTCAATTTTTTTTCATCACTTGGCACCGGTCGACCGTCTTTCATATATTTTTTTACATAAATTTTCACATCTAAAATTACTAGGCTGCATTTAACAAACCTTATCTAAAATCATATTTCTTTTTGAAACTAGTTTTAAAAAGTTTTTTTTATTATCTAAAAAAAGTTTACTGTGACCACGAAGCCCGTCATGGCTAAAAAATAAAAATAGGGGGACATGCAAGTGCATGATGTCAATTATTTCAAAACAGCCGTAGACATAGAAAATCGAAAGGGCCAAATGATTATCTGCAAAATGTTGAGCTCTACCATTTGTCCATTTACTTCAGAATTCTCACATTTCGTCTTGAGGGAGTCATTGCATTGCCCTTAAATGACGAATTTCAAGTTCTTTTTATCAATTGCTATCTATTATTTTCAAATATATAAAAGTAATATAGCAAAAATGATAAGGAAGAGAAGATATACAAATAAGTCGACTTGGCCGATATCCTTATAAACTTATTAACCTTTAATTACGATTTTTTTCCCATTTCTTTGCGTTTTTACACGCCCGTCACAATTTTGACAGGACATACATGTATTATTGTATACATCCGTTCGTCCGTCTGTCCTTCCTCCCATCCGTCCGTTCCTCCTTCTACCAGTCATTCTGTCCGTCTATCTATGTGTCTATCATTCTGTCCAGCGTAAACATGTCGCACCGTAAATTGAGAACAGCTTATCTAATTTTCATGAAACTTAACATAGTTATTTCTTATAATGGTCAAACGATCTGTAAACCTTTTAGTGAAAATCAAATAAAATCTTTTTGAGTTACAGGACTTTGTAAGTAAAACAGGAGTGTCAGTTTTTTTAACATGTCGCGCCATATCTCAAAAACAATTTATTATTTTTGCATCAAACTTTACACACTTTTTAGTTATATAAATCTAAACTTCTGTATACTTTTTGGTGATGTTTTAAATTTTGTTTAAGCGTTATTGAGCTTTTTTGTAAAAAAAATACAAAAAAAGGGGGGGGGGTCACATATTGCGATGTATCTCAAAACCTATATGAAAAATACAATAATGTTATAAAATAATTAGATATCAGTGTTTGCTATTGAGTATTTATATTCCCTTTAAAATTAGTATGAAGTTAATTGAAATAATTAGGGATACGCCTTTCATTAGGAAAATGTGTAGTACTATAATTACCTATGTCCAAAAGTGCCCGTTTAAAATAAATTTAAACACGCCAAGTTTACTTTACAATAAATATATATTCAAATTCTTTCGAAAGACAATGTTCAGATCCTTATTTTATCGTTGTTTTTCATAAATTGTTGTTTTTTAAAAATAATACAAAACCGGGTGATATATATATAGACGAAACCGGGTGATTGTGTAGTAAACAACATTGACAAAACAGGTGTATTTAATTTGACATGACCCATTTCTTTCGTTCCATGCACAAAAATACAAGTATTGAGATGCTCATAATGACTAGTTTTGCAATCTCCGTGTCAGTATCTATCTTCTCGTACCTTTCTTTCCGTACAATGTGAACAATTTAACGAGAAGTTAAACAATTTCGAGGCGAGGTTCACTCAATTCGTCATTTTGACGTGCATTTTTACTTATTTCTCCGTTAATATAGAACGGTTGTAGAAAATATTGCATCTCACAATAGAAAATAGTTGTATATGTATAAATATTCTTCGATATCATAAAAAAATTTAAAAAAAAGATAAGGAGAAACCTTCCTTTCTTTTGTCTATTGATGTTCCGTCATTGTGTCGGATGTTAGACACTATCGAGTCCGAACAATTTTTGCCGGTGTGGTTTATACACAGTGTAATATTCATTCATCAAATCTTGCTTGTCACAAATTCACCAAGAGGCCAAGCTTCTCTTGAAAGCTATGAACAGTTTTATGTATTTGACGAAAAAAATACAGACAAATAACCACATAAATTAATAGCCAATTATCACTTTATGCTTAAATATAAAGAATAAGAAATACTGGAGAGAAAAGAGATAAATCGCCCGAAAAACATAAACTTGTTCAGAAATGCCCCCTACCATCGAGACCCTTCTACATTATTATCTCAAGTAAATGTGTTCTGCGCTATGAAATCGTTCATTCGTTTATTAATAAATCTCATCATATTTGGCATATATATAGTATTTAAAACAATGTTGCGTAAATGTCTCGGTAAATGTATGACAAAGGCATGATGATTCCAGGAGTTTGTTAACAGATTAAAAAAAAAATGTCAATGGCAAATTTTACAAATAACAAGCATTAAATATATTTGACACGAGACAACAATTAACGGGCACATGAACATGATTCATCAAAAAAGTGATATCTTTAATCAAATAATTTAACTCATATGAATTAAACAAATGTTCAGTAAAGTTCTCGCAAAACAATATTAATCATATCATTGATAAAAAATAACATAATTGGTACCATATTGGAGATATGCATGAGGGAGGTACATTCTTTAATTTAAAAAAAATTCCGAGATCCTTTAACAGCAATTCATAACCATAAAATATCCGTATTTTCACGACAGTTCCGAATTACTGGCTACTGGATTAGTGATATCATATGGGACTAACATTCAACTAAGACAGGTATGAACTATAAATACCATAAACGGTAATATAGTTTGATATTGCACAAGATGCGCACATTTCGACTACTAATGTCTTTTCAATGATACTCTAGGCAAAAACAAATTGAATATCCATAAACAAAGGTTGTACAATGAATCAAACCTATAGTTATTATTTTCTGTGTCATGTTGGTCTCTTGTGGAGAGTTGTCTCATTGGCAATCATACCACTTTTTTATATATAAGTATATCCATAGTCTTACGAGGGTTCAGAGGTTTGCATGAGACATATATATTCCTTAATTTTAAATGATTTCTAACATTTAATATCAGTAAATTTTAATCAAACAACATCCATATTTTCACGGCAGTTCTGAAGTACTTTCTACTGGGTTGGCGGTACACTCGAGGACTAAAAGTCGACCAGATAACATAAATGGTACCAATTCAAATTCAGTAGATGAGCATTTCCACAACCAATGTCCGCGGCAAAATATTTGAATTTTTAAAATTTAATGTTGTAAAATGAATCAACCCTAAAAAAGACTAAAGTTGAGCCAGGATTCAGAGATTGGAATGGTGTAGATATATTCTTTATTTCAAAATTTTAATTAATCAATACATAATAATAAACAATAAGTGTTTGCATATTACAGTTATTATCTTATAGTTTATTTGTGTGTTGTATTTTAGTGTTTCTTATGTGTCGTTGTTCTCCTATTATATTTGATGTGTTTCCCTTAGTTTTAGTTTGTAACCCGGATTTGTTTTGTCGGAATCGATTTATGAATTTTGATCAGCGGTATACAACGGTTGCCTTTATTTGAACCAATATCATTTACTTTATCCACATTTGTACAAACATTTATAATGTGAATATCTACATGTCTATCTATTACAAGGTAATTTTTAATTTTGAACATTTCTCAAACAACATTTTGTACATTTAAACAATTTTCGAAACATAAATCGAAATCTTTTACTTGTAATACAAGATGCAAGGAAAAGTGCTGGGTAACTAAGCACTACTGATAAATCAATTGTATTTCTTACCGGACCAATTCTAAAAAACGTAAAAGACTCATGCGAAGGTAGAGTCCAATAATAGATCTGGAAAAACATAAATACAGTGTAAGGAATCTCCACAATGAACACTACTAACGACAAAATGAGTATGAGTAGAATTTGAGGATGATCTTCCTGTTGGTCGTGTTTATTTGGAACAGATTTAAAGCTGTCTTTCACAACATGGTGGATCACTGTTTTGGAAGTATGCGTCATGACATGGTGAATTCTTGTAATCATCTTTAGATATATAATTAGAGAAATATCACAGTACAGTATAATTAAACAAGATGGCAAAATAATGGTAGCGAATTTCAAAATCATAATAAAAATGGCAACTTCCATCCCGAAACTGCCTAACCAACTAGCAAAATGTGCATGACACGTAATGAAACTACTATTGCTAGCCGTTGTATTCTCTTTCAATTCAACATGATATGGTACTAGTTCAGATCCAATGAAAGAAATAATCGATACTAATGTTGAAACTATCAACACAATGATTATTTTGCTTATTGTTTTACTGACAGTCCATTTCTGAGATCCAACAAAAGGATGTTTTATGATCTGGTATCGTTGTAACGATAAAAGTGTGACAAACAAAATGGAAGCACAATGAGGCACTTTTGTAAATTCCTGCACAAAATACCAAGATCTACAGAGATTAAGTGGAACGAACATTTTAACGTTTCCATACGTGAATGCATATGTATGGATGATCGCTTTGGGAAAAATAGCCGCTATGTTAGATAATCCGATAGCAGAATAAATAAGACTGGCAACTTTTCTGATTCTGTTTTTCGACGTCCTGTATTCCTTGCAATAAATAACAATAACAAAAACGCTTGTTATAATCACTATTACGGCAGCTATAGGAACTACATAACAGTCAATTATTCTTGTCCAAGAATGGTGGTACTCTCGGACTTCGCTTAGAATCCCTTTCTCCATCAGTTACAACTTAATCTGAGTTATGTTGATAAATATGTGTGCAATTAGTATTCCTCGAAACAGCTTACTGCTTTGTCTTCCATTATTCATATATTCTATCAGTTACATTTGACAATGTTTGTCATCAAGGATGTCCATATGAAATCTTTCAACAGTTTATAAATTAATAGATCCTGAATATGCGTGTTGATGTCTATCATATAATGGAATAAAGACAAAATAGGTCAAATCTTCGGAAAATAAGTAATGAAGAGAATACATCATTTAAGATGGATTAACAATTTTGATCGAACAAATATGAAAAATATCAAGAACATCGTAAATAAGTTATATCTTATTTGATCTGAATATCCCATGCAATATCTGTGAATAAGAGATGTCACTATTGTAAAAAAAGGACAAACGCATGAGCTGTGAATGATTTGTTAAGAATACTAAGTAAGTTCGCTTTGATGAAATAACTTAAGAAGAAAATTTAAAGATATTAATGTGAAATCGTGATAAATAGATTTTTTGGTTTTATCAGAAACGGACAGGTATTTATATTAAGCTTTCTCTGACATCGTGCAATAGCTAATTAGCAGCATGAAATAAATTTTAAATAGTGCAAGCTTGAACAATCTTAACACCAAATGCCAAAAATGTCCCCACACATGTTGATTTCAAAGATCACATGTTTAAGTGATAAACGGTTTATATATGTTGCTTTCGAAACATTTAAGGCTCGACTGTCTCTAATTAAAGTTAAATGAATATTTCAGAAACACGTGTCGTTCACATTGCAATTGGTATCACTTGCTAATTTATAAGTGGCACCACCTTTGGCATTGACAAAATGAGGGTCTTGTTGGGTGTTTAGGGTCTCATTTATTTGAATTAATAAGACATAATTCTTCTTTTGTTTGCCAATTACTCAATTCTCTTTTTTAATGTTCAGCACATTTTCTTTATCCAATTTTCGTTAGCTCACCTTTATCTCATCTTTCGACATTTTTCTCTGTTCTTAATTTTTTCTCCCTTTCATTCTCTAAAATATGTAAATAATATTCAGTTTTTCCAAAACATCGATGTAACTAAGTGAATGCCTGCGAAAGTACAGGACACAGAAATGTTGTGTCTTTGTTTTCGTGTGATTACATAGTCGTTTACAAAAGATTGATACAAAGACAAATTCATCAGGGACAAGGTCCCGTACTTATAAAAAAATAGGTAATATCGAGAACACATCATTTCGTATGTTTCGTCGACAAAAAACTTATCAGTCACGCTTGAATTTAAGTGTTTTTTAAACACATAAAGTACGAAGATAAAGAGCATATTAATGAAAGGTTTTGTCGATTATAGCTAAGGTAATCTATTAGCGGTTGCCTTATGAAACAACTATTTGTCGTATTTGTCGTATGAATTATTGAACTGTAAAATCAGCATGCATGACGTCCATTCTCATTGAACTAGTATATATATTTGTTTAGGGGCCAGCTGAAGGACGCCTGCGGGTGTGGAATTTCTCGCTGAATTGAAGACCTATTGGTGACCTTCTGCTGTTGTCTGTTCTAAGGTCGGGTTGTTGTCTCTTTTACACATTCCCAATTTCCATTCTCAATTTTATGTCCAGAATATAAATGAAGGACGCCTCCGGGTGCGGGAGTTTCTCGCTGCATTGAAAACCTATTGGTGACCTTCTGCTGTTGTCTGTTCTAAGGTTGGGTTGTTGTCTCTTTTACACATTCCCCATTTCCATTCTCAATTCTATGTCCAAAATGTAAAAAAAAGAAATGAAAAAAAATGAAGTTGGACAAAGACAGTTTAAAAGGTTTTACTTTTTAAACTGTCTTTGTCCAACTTAATTTTTTTTTTATTATTGATACAGATATAGAAAGGAATAAAATAATAGAATGAAAATACAATTGTATTGTTATTCCTGTTAGAATAAGTAGTAAAAGAAACAAAAGTTCCTTAGAATTCTGCATGGAATGGATACTCTTGATGCCCACTTGCCCTGCAATAGAATATGAACAGTTAGTGTTTAAGTATATGCAAATATAAATAATAGAAACACATGACTTATTTTGCTTAAAGATATTAAAAGGATCATTTCAAACGGAATTCTTTGGAATTTGGAAGAATGCTTAAAACCCTTATTCTGATAGTAAAGAGGACTTGTCGATGACTATGTACAACTAATTAAATACAGGGGACAAATGATCAGATGATCAAAAATACTTATCATTTCATATTGTTTTATATGATAAATGTATTTGTATCTCTCATCAAAAGATATCAATAAATATCTGAATTTAGGAAGATAATGTTAAAAAAAAATGAAAAATACAATATTTTGTACTGTATTCCTGTCATGTTATGTTGTTATTTTAGTGTTATATTTAACATTGCCATTAAAGCCACAAAACTCGATTCACCCCACCATTTTTCTTAAAATGTCCTGTACCATGTCAGGAAAATGGCGGTTATTATCTTATAGTTCATTTTTGTGTGTGTTGCATTGCCGTTTGTTTTTTGTTGCACTTCAATGTTTCTGTTGGTTCGTTGTTTTTCCATTTTAGTTCATGTGTTTCACTCGGTTTTAGTTTGAAACCCGAATTTGTTTCCTCTCAATCGATTTATCGATTTCGAACAGCGGTATATTACTGTTGCCTTTATTCATGATAAAAATAAATATTGAACCTTACCACTTCTCTATAAATATTCGTGGATGTTTATCTAATGTCCATATCTGTTCCATCTCGTCTGGTGACAACGAAAAACTGAACACCTGAGGAATATAACTCTAATATTATCATTTTTTTCTGTAAGTATGATAAGAAGTAAAATAAATATCGATAGGTTTCTGCTGTCTTGTTCGTGAGGATAAAATTATTTTGAATTGCAAATTGATCATTGAAGTGCATTTTTAAAAAGAAAATACATCTGTCCAATATATGTTCTGATTCCTGTGATAACTGAGCTCGATAAGTGAATACAAAATACTGTGAACTCAGTAAAATATATAGACATTTTCCATAAAAAAAATCTTATCTGATTTAAGAAAAACAGATTTCTATAAAGATGCTTTGGTCATAAAAAATATCTGACATAGTAAATAAAACATTTTGGAATTTTGGAATTAAACACGTATTTGAAATTCGATTCGTGAGCTAAACTGTAGTTAACTTTGTTTTTACCTATAAAAATGGTTATACGATTACAGAACTTAATTTTTAAATGCAAAATAAATGTGTGAGCAATTGTCTATGATTTTTATACGAAGGATTTAGACACAAAAATTGTTTCATGACAATTCAACATATCCGTTGTATTCCATATCTTCAATCTTAAACATTTTGATCTTACATTATCTACTCACATCAAAATTCTCCTTGATTCTAGACGGAGTAACTGATTTTGGAATCACAATGATTTTACGCTGTAATATGAATCTCAAAACTACCTACAAAAAATCTGCAATTAATATTGGATCTGTTTATTTTTAGATCATTATTTGAAATCGAACATACTCGTCAACCTTAACTATTAAAATCACACATGGAAGCTCGGGTGACTAAGGGTTCGAATCTCTCCACTTAGCACGTAACTCTGATATTTCAGAGTAAAGCATACTGTTAATGTTACAATACTGTCTCAGGTTCAGGTGACATATTAAAACGTTTAAACCCGCTACATTTGTATGCACATATCCGAAGCCTGTAGTTTAGTGCTTGTCGTTTGTTATGTGGTCCATGCGCGTTTCTCGCGTCTTATTTGTTATATATTTTACCGTTGGTTTTCCTGTTTGCATACTTTTACACTGGTCATTATGTGGCCCTTTATAGCTTTCTGTTAGGTGTGAGCTAATGCTCCATGTTTAAAGGCGCACTTTAACCTGTACTTGTTTTATTTTTTACACATTTTGACTTCAATGGAGAGTTGTCTCATTGACATTTATACCACATCTTCTTATTTATACAGTGGGGTCCGTCAGGATAATGTGTCCGGGTAGGTATGGATGCCATGTCTTCATTTAAATTATTATCACTTTGTGAGCTAGCCCATTATGGCTGGTACAAAGAAGGACTCATATTCATATTGCACAAACATGATATGCATGTTATTTTAGCTACTTTTTAACTTTTTGTATTCAAACATAACTGCTGAGTCTGTTGTCGAAGAAACTCGCGGCTGGCATACACAATTAATATCACGGTATCAATGATAGTGATGAGTTTATTCACATAAGATCTTCTCAAACGTATTATATTTATAATCCTTCGAATTACTGGCAAAGAAGATATCAGATGAAGGTAGGAATTTCATAGTACATTATTTGTTCTTTAAAAATGTTATATAATTGTTTTGGGTAATTTACTGTAAAATAACGTTCATATTCCAAATATCAAAATAGATTTATGTGTGTACATATAACATTCCTTAACTGTGATACCATTGCTGTGTTTAACATCACGAATCAGCCTTTATAAATGACAGTACTAAAATCTTTTTTTATATAATATTGGTATACTGTCTTAATCCTCTTAGCTTATATTGCATTTTTGTTTAAATAATTCTTTTCGCCCTGAATCTTAATTAATTTTACCTGCGCTATGGTTTTGCCTTTCTTCTGAGCAATATCCTTAAGAAAAGGTTCGTCAAATATACTTGGTTCTTTTCCTGTTCGTCTATTATAAATATAAACTTTTAACTATTAACGTTCTGCCAATTTTTTTAACTCTAAATAGGGTCTGGGTTATAAAAGTTGAAACGTCATAATGTGACTTTTCATGTATGACCCTCACTTAAGGTCACAATGTTATTCAATCAAGTATGACCCGCACAAAATTAAAATGCGCGTGTTTGTGTGGTTAATATTTCATGCAACAACACATTGACTTTATAAGTTCTTAAACGAATGAATAAAAGTTCAATGTCAATATTAAACAAAAATTGTTCTTTCAATCAGCAAATCTACTAGCAGATATTTGAAAGCAGAGATAATGTATTTCTATATCGCCGGTCTATCACTAATTGAAGTTCTATGATGATATCATGGAAAACAGTACGCATGAACCATTTTACTTACAAAGGACTATCTGGATTCGCCAAAGGTGCATAAGCCGTAACTGTTATGCCTTTTGACAAGCAGAAATCCACAAGCTTTCGGTTTGAGAAATAAGGATGTATTTCCACCTACAAACAAAATTCTTATATTAAGATATGACACACAATATTATGCAACAACTTTTGTACTGTAAATTTTTATTCCTTGCAAAAAAAACCTTTACTGATTTAATCTTCTATATTTCGACATAATCAAAATTCTTATTTATAGGCAGTTCAGTAATAACCCTAAATCTGCATTTGCACCCGTCCCAAATCAGGATCATCTAGCCTTTTGTTAGTCTTGTTTGTTGTTTTTTAATTCTAGTTCATTTATATGTTTCAGAATTAGTGTGACGTCTTTTTTCGTTGAACTAGTAAATGTCTTTTGTTTTGAGGGCAACTGAAGTCTACCTTTTGGTGCGAAATGCTTTACATTTTAATGTTGTGTTTCTGTTGTGTCGTAGTTCTCCTCTTATATTGGATGCGTTTCTCTCAGTTTTAGTTTGTTACTCGGATTTTCTCAATCGATTTATGAATTTCTAACAGCGGTATACTACTGTTGCCTTTCTTTATCTAAATGGTGTGGACTCATTGGTTGCCTTGGGTTGGGTTTTTTTCGGGTCTTTATTCGAATTGTTGTCTCTCTGACATATTCCCCTTTTCCGTTCTCAATTTTTGTGTATATTTTCAATGAAAAATACTAAATTGAATTTCACCTGAAGATTACATGGCTTTATCCGGGCATTTTGTAATATACGTTCTATCTGTGACTTGTTAAAGTTAGACAATCCTATATTCTCTGCCATGCCAGCATCAACTAATTTTTCCATACCCTGTAAGTGCATAAGTTCAAAGATAAAAATGATATATCGATTAAGAATTGTATAAAAATAGAAAAAAAAATCGTAGATGCATGCATATGTACTATAAACGAAATCGTATAAAATATAAATTAATTTAAAATATATACTTACATACCACAATCATACCACATCTTCTTTTTTATATTTACGTTTACGAAAAGCATATAGCTATAACCGTTAGTTATAGAAATAAAATAATTACTAAGTGAATCTGCATATCGATTCATCGCAAAAGATTCAAAAAGATTTATAAAATGTTCTTCTTATCAAGAGAAAATGGGCTATAAATATTTCAACTTTTTTTATCCTGTAAAAAAACAGGTTTTTTGTTACAAAAAGATGAAGATGTTTCCATGATAAATATATCGGATTGTTTATGTTATGTTACATGACAGCAGTTTCTTTGATTTTAGAAGAGAAAGATATTTCTATGACATGGTAAATTATAAATCATAACTATAATAAATTATCAGATTTTTATTCCTAAATCAACATCGTTATGTCTGAGTGTCTTAGAAATAAAAGCACAGTGAACTATACCTTCCATGTGTCTACTATGTCGTGGTTCTCAAACATATACTGTCCATTCTTATCTTTGGGAAATAAATCATCTCCGTCCTACAATGAAAAAAAAAGTTATTGATCTATCATTTGAATAAATTTCTGCCGTACATGAACAAATTTGGTTTGATTTTATGGTTTAATGAATGAAAAAGGATAAGAATAATTCCAATAAATTTGAATTGTACCAAACAAAAGTTCCTCTCATTATATCCAACCATAGTAAAGTAATTTGGTCATAAAATAGAGAAGGAAAATGGGGAAAGTGTCTAAGAGACAACAACACGACCGAAGAGTAGCTGCAGCACAAGGTCACCATTACTCTTCAACACAGCGAGAAAATCCCACACCCATATGCCTGCTTCAGCAGGCCACGAATTCAAAATGCTCATTGAAGATATCAAAATATTTTCATTTGAAAAAAATCCACGAACAGATTAGCTAGATGACGTGTGGTGTAATAACATACTTTTCTAAAGAAATGGAGAAATCAAAAGACTTGAACTAATATACGAACGCAATATAAACGCATAACCTGACCGCTATACGGCCAACAAAATCAGAAGTCACCTAAAATAATGTATAAACACACAGTCACACATATGCACATGCAAGATATTATTGTGATGAAAGTCGATGAAATTTAAACTATATATAGTCACTTTGTATCGAACCATAAACCTCTTTCCTTTATCAATGGAAACTGTTTGGAACTAAAATGTGTTTAAAAATATAAAAAAAGATGTAAAAGGATTCAAACAAGAACACTTACATTAACGGTCTAATTTGTGTGCAAAAAATGAAGAAAACAAATATGTGACATAGCAATAAACGACAACTACTGAATAACTGGAGTCGATTTCACTAAAATACTTACCACTAAGATTGATCGTAAGGTAGGAACAATCCAGTATACTCATGATCAATCTTGGTCCTATGTTTTTTTTTGTGAAGTCGACTACATGCTCCTGACTTGGAACAGACGCATATATACAGAATGAGGCGTGGTTACATTGAAGAATTTCAGCATAAGTACTTACCTTAAGTGAAATGGGCCAATGAATCACCAGCAGCTGAACACAATTTACTTTGAGATTATCCAATGATTTCTGGAAATTTTCCTTAATATGTCGTGGATTATGATGTGTATCCCAAAGCTGAAAAGTTGTTGATATTTTATTGACTTATTTTGATTAAACATCCAGAGTAAAGTTATGAAATTAAAGTTAACATTTCCAATTAAACAATTTATATATTTTGGTTTTGTCAGAAATTACAAAATTCAAATAATTCGCAAGTTTCAGTAAACTCATTCTTTTAACACTCAATTGCCATTCTATATTAAAATGTATCATGACCGTCTTAAAAGATCAAAGTACCCGAAAGTTTGGTTAGAGTTTTGGGGAAATGTATTATTTATGACTTATATAATCTATACTGCATATGAAGTATCTTTTTGATACATCAATAAATTAATGATCGAATTGTTTAAAACTTTTACAAAATAACACTGTAGTATTTTTGTCGATAATTAATTGCATCTTTTCCTTATCTTGTTTTCTAAGATGAGTTTGTCCTTATAGTTTTTGTTATGCAAACCATTAAGTTAAAATGGGTTTTAACCTGTGACTTCAATGAATAAGCCTTTGCAGTGCATGTTATCGTAATAGACCAGTCGTAATAGTGCAGAGTATTCCAAATTAATATAGAGACGATGTATAATTGATTTAAATGTATTGGATTTTC
Organism: Mytilus edulis; assembly: GCF_963676685.1. Lineage (NCBI taxonomy): Eukaryota > Metazoa > Mollusca > Bivalvia > Mytilida > Mytilidae > Mytilus > Mytilus edulis. The sequence continues at coordinate 23,243,199 of NC_092350.1, read as the reverse complement.
CCAACCTGGAAATCATGCTCACAGAGGTCATCACAGCGTTTTATTTTCTATTCTAAAACTAAAATGTTAAACTAAAAAGAGACGAAAGATGAAAAGGCGACATTAAACACTCGTTATAAAATTGACAATGCCATGGCTAGGTAGCAGCAAACTATCTTTAAAAATTGTGGCAAGCTTCCTACCTTAGTCGTGATAAAGATTTCTTTTTTATCTTTGATTGTACCGTCATCTAACTTAGCCTGTATACCATCTCCTACTTCCTTCTCGTTTAAATATGCATGGGCACAATCAACACTTCTGTATCCTATATCTATGGCATACTTCACTGCATCCCTAACTGAACCAGGTCCACCCTGATTAAAAGTTAAAACAAATATATAACGGTATATTTCAGTTTCTTGTGAGCACGTATCTTAAGGTTCATCATAACAAATGGACAAATAAAACTACTAAACATTAACCTTTGGAGTTTAAAAAGTAAAAAGACCTGGCATCAACTAGATGTATAAAATAAAGAGAATTTTGTGTTTCATGAAGATAAAATCTTTTTTTTTATTTTGATTGGAATATTTTTGTATTCCTGCAATTGTTGTAAAAATTTGAAAAAAAATAAAGGCAACAGTAGTATGAAACTGTTCAAAGTCATAAATCGATTGAGTCAAAACAAATCCGGGTTACAAATTTAAAGAGAGGGAAACACATTAACTGTAAAAGGAAAACAACGAAACAACAGAAACACTGAATAGCAACAACAAAATACTGACAATGCAACACGCACACACACGAACTATAAGATAATAATTCCAATTTCCAGACTTTGAACAGGAGATTTAAAAATACAAATGGTGGTTGAACCTGGTTTTGTGACTAGCCAAACCTCTCGCTTTTATACTAATGTGACATATAACACTATAATGACAAAATTACATGTCAGGAGTACAGTACAACTGCAAGAACATTCAGAACAGAGAAATACACAAATAAACAATACAATATTCATTTTAAGGTAAATTGTACATTTTGACATGCTTACGACAGAATAAAAACGAACACGTAAAATAAACTAGGACACCACACAAAAACAGCACAAAAAGAACCATGAACTGTCCGTCACACGACTGTATCAACGTCACAAAAGTAAATTTCAAAAAATTTGATATAAATCAAAACTAAGTTTGTAATTATGTTATTCGATGAATTCTTTAAATAAAGGCAACAGTAGTATACCGCTGTTCAAAATTCATTAATCGATAGATAAAAACACAAATCCGGGTTACAAACTAAAACTGAGGGAAACTTATCAAATATAAGAGAACTACGACACAACAAAGACACAACACCGCAATGGCCATTTTCCTGTTATAACAATTACAAAAATATAAATAAAGAGTTGTGTTAGTAACTAGATAATTAATTGTATTATCTAGCTATGTCGATATATCTTCTTCTAAATCAAACTGTAAAACAAATAAATCGTGTACATATAGTTGCTTTAAACTGAAATCTCATAAATGAACTGGGTGATTAATTTTCTTTACATTTGCATAAAAAATAGAAAAAAAAATTAATAGAATTACAACTACATGGATAAGGCATTTAATAATATTCGATCTGAATCATTATTACAACATCATAACTTAATATATGAAAGTTGGATAAACAAATACCGTGAAACGTCTTGTAGCAATGCGAATTCATATTCAGCATAACAGTCATATTCGGAAGTAGGTCACGTTTGGTACTTAAAAGACCATACCACACACCTAAATTACATTTACTGTCAACTCAGTTACTACCTTTAACTCAACTTTTGTTGTGTAGCAATCTGTTGGCCTTCTATTGTCCATGCCAGTCAAGGACAATCAATACAATACAATACAGTTGTTACCTGCGAGGGAGCATCTCAAATATTTATCCAACTTAGTTTATTTTTACATCTTTTGCAGAAAACAGAAAAAAATGCCCATCAAAATTCAGAAATGATTCTATCTTTCTGAAACACAAAATGCATTGAACTTTTTTATATCTAGTGGTTGCCATGCCTTAAATCTTTCATAACTAAACAGGTAAGTCTGTACAAAATAGGTTTTGAGGTGAAAATACGGCCTCATTTGTTCATTTGTTATGATGAACCTTCAAAATTCGTAAGGGTTCCGCGGAACCCAGTGTTTCGCCTACTTTTGCTGTACAAAAAAATAAGTAAAACTTTTCCTTTCGATACTCTCTTTTTATATTTAAGAAGTTTCTGTCCAAGTTTGGTATAAATCCAGGACACTTTATGAATCTAATAAATGTTTTAAAAACTTTATCTGCATACTATGTGTAATGTTAACTATAAAATGATTTCATTTATAAATAAAATAAGGAAAATCAGGTACAAAATTTTGACAAAATTTCCTTTTAGCTTCTAGTCTTGATCATTAAGCTTCTGTCTATGTTTGGTACAAATCCAAGATAGTTTAAGAAAATTATCAACATTTTGAAAATTTTAACCACAGAGTGAATATAATGGTTCCTGGCAAAAAATAAGTCCAATTATAAGTAAAATACGAAAAAAATCGGATTTTTTTTCTCAAAATTTACTTCTAGATACTATCTTATGATTATAAACAAGCTTCTGTCCAACTTTGGTAGAAGTCGAGGGTAGTTTAAGAAAGTTATTAAAATTTCAAAAATCTTTAACCACAGAGTGAATATTTGTGGACGCCACCGACGGCGACGACGCAGACGACGAAATGTTGCATCGCTATATGTCTCGCTTTTTCGGCTAAAGTCGAATGCTCGACGAAAATTATATTTAAAAAAATGTATAACTTATATAACTATTCATTTGCAAAAAGTATTCAGTGAATTATCAAATGCATGTTATACCTGTTTCGTATCTTCACTAAGAGATACTGAGTGACGGTATTACATAACTATTGATATCAAAGCTAACCATTCTAACTGATAATAGAAATCTATAAATAGAATTATTTGAACTTAACACTTAAAGTAGTACTGTTTATTGTATAAACAATTGTCGACGCAGATATATTTACCGTTACATTATGGGTTCCTAATCCAATCACTGAATATTTTGTTCCATTGGGTAAAACAGCAAACTTTGCAATATCTGAACTCATTTTGTGTTTTACTCAAATCTTCCAATGGATGTCAAATTTGATCTACTAGTTACTAGACGTGTGTTTCAGTATTCCTAACGATTTTGTCAACTTTCAACTTTACATCTTATCACAGATAGTGATGTCTCAATTTAAAAAAAAAGTTTTGTACGCGCCATGTTTGTCCGAATTTATTTTTATTTTTCGCTATTTTGGTTTTATCAGCCCTTTAATATTTGTATCAGGTATTAGGTATTAGACTTTGAAATATTTGGCCACACTTATCAAGGCAGACATTAATTTCTGAAATGCGCATATGGTTCTCAGATATGGTTCAATATGATTAATATCGCTAATTATATATCTAATGATATTAAATATAGCTGTGGCATATTTAGATCGTTTGAAACAAAGGTTTGATCATATGTTATATTAATGTGTGTAAAATATTAACAGAATAGAAACCGACCTAATTTGAAGAAGCAGAAGTTCAAGTACATCAAGTATAGAGGCAAAAAACAGGCTGAATAAAATTCAAATTAGAGTTCAGGGGCATCAAAAGATAAAGGATTTTCCTCTTTGACAGCATAACACAGCTGAAAATCTAAATTAAATGTAAACCAGTTGAGTTTCATCAAAATAAGACCAATCAGTATCAATTGGATACAAACAGATGGATTTCCAAACCGTTAACGAAGTAAAATTGAATATTAAGTCTACACAGCTACATGTAATCAAATTTTATCAACAAATCAGATCGATGATTAAGAACATTTGTATTGGAAAGACTTTATTTCATAGTTTCTCTGGTCAAAGTGATGTTATGGTTGTACAACAAATTGTCCCCTAATACTTTCTATTATATGATAAATTTCATCTGTCAGTCTACAATCTAGCGATTGACCTTGTATATATCAGCATCCGCAATTCATTTCAAAATATAACCCTAACTTGGGCTGTTTCAATAGTCACCTCCTTATGGTTATCCGTTTTACATATGATATCGGATATTTTCCTAACTACAATTCGTTCCCTATTCATGAATGTGACCTACCGAAGTAGACTTTTTAACAGGTTTGTAATACATGAGCAACACAGATGCAACATGCTTACCCTTCCGGAGCACCTGAGATCACCCCCAGTTTTGGTGGGTATCGTGTTGCTTAATCTTAGTTTTCTATATTGTGTCTTGTGTACTATTATGTGTCTCTTTGTCTTTTTCCATTTAAGCCATGGCGTTGTCAGTTTATTTTCGATCTTTGAGTTTAAATGTCCCTCTGCTATCTTTCGCTCCTCTTTTAAACAAAGTATTGGTCTTTTTTAACGTAGAAGTATTAATGTAGGTTCGAATAATATGGGAAAATAAGTCTCATTTTCACAGAATTCAAAAAGATTTCTTGATAGCTACCATGCAATGTTCACCAAAAAGCCTTTCAGATTAAGTAAATGATTCATCCAAAGAACAGTATAGCTAACAATTTCCAACAGAAAAGCAGAAATTACAAAAACATCTATGTTTATTGTCTATATACTAATTAATTTTGACATATCTACCTCCATGCAAACCACCTCAAAACCAGCAAAATACCACCAGCTCAGATACAATCTCCTCAGTTACTTCAAACAGATAATGTTACAACTTCCCCAGTTACTTCGACCAGCTCAGATGTAACCTCCTCAGTTACTGCTCAAACCTGCACCACAGCAAGATGAACATCAATAACGACCCCAACTGAGACGATCTGACAGATTAAACAAAGGAGACAACAGAAACAATTATTTTCAAGTAACTGTAAATGACATACATTGTTAAATCTTCAGCAAAAGGGAGATAATCGAAATAAGATAAATAAGTCAGTGGAGGTTTGAATTATTTTAAACTTATAGGCGACTTGGACTTATTTTTGAAAACATTAATCTAATTGGTACACAATTTATTAAATCTACGTTTAAGAATAATCAAAATATTATTTGCATTATCTCAATTTTTTTTATTGCATTTGCTAAGGTTGATCAAGTTTAAATTTAATGAATTTCAAATACAATTGATAATGTTATAAAGTTTTAGATTTAAAGAGTTGAATTATATTTTAATCTTTGTTTTAATACTCAAGGAGTTTTTCAATCGTTGCTTTGATGAGATTAGATGTGTATACATAAGTTTTTTAATTGTAATTAATGAGTTGTATTGAATGTTTTATGTATGTATTTCTTTTAATAATTTGTACTTAGGAAGGGTATTGTGTGACGATATTTTTACACTGTGTTTATTAGATGACAAAAATGATAATATACAAAATATTCTACTATACCACCATAGTGGAGGAGGCATGAAATGTTACCTTTGTCCTTACCTCTGTGGTCTATGATGAGTTTATTTGTACCAAATTGGTTTCTGTTTTCTAACTTTAGTCTGTTTCAACTAAATGTTGTGAATCTAATACACCTTGCTGATTACCATAACACAGAGATCAAGTTTAAATTTTGGTGCACTTAAAGCTTTCTACAATTATATCAACTGAAAAAATTGCTAAATTTTCATTTCTGTTCTCTAACTTGTCTATCCTAAATTCATGTATTTGGTTTTGATGTTATACTGTGTGTGTTAGTTACATTGTAGTGTTGTGTCGTTGTTCTCCTCTTATATTTATGCGTTTCCCTCAGTTTTAGTTTGGTACCCCGATTTTGTTTTTTGTCCATGGATTTATGAGTTTGAACAGCGGTATACTACTGTTGCCTTTATTCAGTTTGCCCCTCAAAAATGTTATGAATCTTTTACACAATGCTTATAACTACAAAATCAAGATCAAGTTTGAATGTTGCTGGTGTTACCGTTCTAGAGTTATACCCCTTCACAATTGGAAAAAATGCTACATTTTTAGTTTCCCTTTACCAACTTTAGTTTGTCTCGACTTAATGTTAAGAAACTTATACACAATGCTTATTACCACAAAACGCAGTTCAGATTTGAATATTTGTGGTGTCGCTTTTACCGTTCTAGAGTTGTGACCTTTAACAAATGAAATAAATGCTATTTTTTTTGTTTCCGTTATCTAACTTAAGTTTTCCTCAACAAAATGTTATGAAACTTTAACACAATGCTTTTTACCATAATACTCGGATTAAGCACACATTTTGGTAGTGTCACTTTTACAGGTATCAGTTCTTCTTTTCTTTGTAACGTTATATGCAAGTGGGAGCATCAGCTATGTCCCATGGAAACATTCTCCTTATATTTTCAAATTTATTTATATTTTTGTCCTTCACCACCCTGACAAGTTTTACATGTATATATAAAAATGTGGCAACATAGCCGAACCTTATTTGGAGGACCTAGTTCACAATTTATACAAACAAGAACAATGCTAAACACAATCTGAATCTATACCTTATAGTTCAGCAATTATTGTCTAGAAAGGTTTTGTACGTTTTGTCTTCTTAAATATGATAGGAAAGCTCAAATGTTCTAGAAGTTCATGACAATAACCCCACGTTAGCAGACACCTATTACATTTAAATAAACCTGGTGTCGGTGTATAAAATTGAGAAAGGAAATGGGGAACGTGTCAAACCGACAACAACCCGACCATAGAGTAGACAACAGCCGAAGGGCGCCAATGGGTCTTCAATGTAGCGAGAAACTTCCGCACCAGAAGGCGTCCTTCAGCTGGCCCCTTCAAAAATATGTATACTGGTACAGTGATAATGGACGTCATACTAAACTCCGAATTATACACAAGAAACTAAAATTAAAAATAATACAAGACTAACAAAGGCCAGAGGCTCCTGACTTAGGACAGGCGCAAAATTGCGGTGGGGTTAAAGATGTTTATGAGATCTCAACCCTCCCCCTATACCTCTAGCCAATGTAGAAAAGTAAACGCATAACAATACACACATTACAATTCAGTTCAAGAGAAGTCCGAGTCCGATGTCAGAAGATGTAACAAAAGAAAATAAATAAAATGACAATAATACATAAATAACAACAGACTACTAGCAGTTAACTGACATGCCAGCTCCAGACCCCAATTAAACTGATTGAAAGATTATGTCTTCATCATATGAATATCATGTACAATACCTCCCGTTAGGGGTTTAGTATCATACTATCATAAAATATATGAGAACATAACCCGTGTCATGCCAACAACTGTTTTTTTTTAAATAAATGTGTTTAGTTCCGATGCAAAGACCCTATAAGTGAATCAATATACCAATATAATCAAAATATGCAATCTTTAATGACCTGACAACAGTATCGTAACTATATCCCTTCTTAATAAGTCTGTTTATAGGTTTTGTAAGCTTTTGAGGTGAATACTGACATTTTTGTGCTTTGTAAAGAATATTGCCATAAAAATTGGTAGTGAAATACCTGAACGTATAAGATATCTGCATGTTGAGTTATATTTACGAATTATTTCCTTATACCGATGATAACATTTAGTAAATGTTTTGACTAGTTTGTGATATTAAAAACCCTGGTGTAATAAATTTCTCTCGCTTAAATCTAATACGTTGTTACATACACGAGCGAATCGTACAAGTTGAAATATATAAACACCAAAAGATGGTGACAAGGGAACGCCACCATCTAAAAATTGATAATTAACGATAGGAAATGAAAAATCATCTCTTTTATCATAATTTTTTGTATTAAGCTTCCCGTTAATGATATAGATATCAAGATCGAAGAAAGGGCAGTGGTCATTGTTAGTATTAGCTTTATTTAAGGTAAGTTCAACAGGATAAATTTCTTTAGTATACATACTGAAGTCGTCATTATAGAGAGTCAATATATCATCCAAATATCTAAAAGTATTGTTAAATTTTTGTATCAAATGTTGTTTCGATTAGTCTTTGCTAATTGTAGTCATAAATTGTAACTCATAACAATACAAAAACAGGTTCAATAAGTGGTGCACAGTTAGTCCCCATTGGAATTCCAATAACTTGACGATATACGGAATCTCCAAAGCGAACAAAGATGTTATCAAGTAAAAAATCAAGCGCATATATAGTATCAAAGCATGTCCAATTGACATAGTTCTTTTGTTTATTGCTACTAAAAAATGACCTAAAAGAGTTTGAACATATGTTCTCGCATTCTGACTTTTTAAATGTATATATATTTTAATGGAACAGGGAAAGTTTCAGTTTATTAATTTACTGTATTTCCCTATTAAAGATATTGTTTATGCGATTGATATGTTGAAGTTGTGATTGACATTTATAAGAATTAAACCTCCGCGGGAATAGTTTACCCAGTTTATCGATGATATCAAGTTTTTCATTATTATTTATTTTAAAGAGATGCGAGGTGTAGAATTTATACTTGAAATGGCAATGTCTCTTCACTGGAATTCATAAAGTATTGGTCATTAATGTGAAATTTCATAGGCATTTTTGTTTGTTTCAAATAAAGGCAACAGTAGTATACCGCTGTTCAAAAGTCATAAGCATTAGTTTTCAACAGCGTTCCAATGTATATCTTCCATTTCGTGACCCTTTTTTGTTGGTATTCAGTGGATACGTGTGTCTTATTGTCAAACATACACCATCTATTTACATACTAAAATATCAATAGAATCACCGTCAGTCGACAAACAATAATACAATATAATAAGCCTAAATGATTTTATTTTTACAAAAAAAAACCCATCTCAAACAAGTTAATACAACTTAAGTTAAATGTGATCTTCAATATTCGTCGTGGAATGCATAGTACTTGTGATCTTTGGCACTAAAATATAAAAAACATGTAAATCTTGTTTAATAAAAATATGACCTTAATAATGTATAAGCAGTATTGTTTTAATGCCAACTAATTGTACTTACTTGTAACACACCAAAAGGCAAATTTGCTGACGTAAATTTCAAATGAATCATTAATTAGTACAAGAACGGTAAAGGTAACGCCACCAAAAATCAACTTAAACTTGTGTGTGTTATGGTAATAAACATTGTGTATCAGATTTAAAACATTTGGTTGAGGCAAACTTTATATACAAACGGGAAACGAAAGTATCAGCATTTTTTTACATTTAAAAGGAGCGTAACTCTAGAAAAGTAAAATTGCCACCACCTTTTGTGGTAATAATCATTGTGTATTAGTTTTAAAATATTAAGATGAGACAAACTAAACTTAGATAACAGATACCAATTCTGGAACGTATAGACAGACGGACGAGCGGACGGACGAACGGATTGACGCACAGACCATAAAACATAGTGCCCCTAAGTTCGACATAAAAATATACCTTCAAAATCGGTTACTTGTAGTGTGACCTTTTTAATAAAGTGGCCAAAAGTAAAAGATAAATTGACAATGCCATCGCTCTCCTGCTTCTATTAATCATGATGCAGAAATATTAACTCCTTCAGTTATACATGTACACCCTAAGAAATGTGATTCATTCTTATGATAATTAACTCATACGTAACATAAAACTCACATAGGTTCACTATAAAAACGTAGATTTTTGTTCAATGACCATATTTTCTGCATTTCTTCATCTGTAAGACTGAAACTAAAAACCTACAAAAAACGTAATTAAAAAATGTCATCTGTGACTGTCACATTTAAATATCTTGACCGATTCCAATCTATCATTAAACCAGTAGCACCCTTACATAAATTATATTTTGACTTCATTCCTGTATGTAAGGGGGTAGGAAAGGGCGACATATCGAATTCTGAAAGCAATAAAACATTCTCTTCCGTATCCCGAAAAAACTAATCATTAATTTCCTATTCTCAAAAAATGTTAATCCCTTATTCCCGATGTCCTGAAAAGGTCTTTCTGTCCCTCGAGGATAAAGTGAAATATCCTACTTGCTAAAGAACAACAAGAACATGCACACATATATCTGCAAGATTTTGATACTTTCGAGAAGAAAAAAAATTAGTTTCAAATTAAGATTTTGAATTTGAATATCAAATTTCAATTTTTGAATCTCGAATGATCTGTGTTATGCTTTCGACGATGTTTTTGATATCAATAATGTCACCTTTGATAAAATACGTGAATACACATGTTTCGAACAACTGCTGTTAAGATTATGTTTTTTAAATGTGATCAGAATTTTATAAATTATAGTGAATGTGATACTTACATCAAAATTTTCCTTAATTCTACTTGGTGTGACAGATTTTGGTATAACAACCAAATTTCTTTGAAGATGAAACCGTAGTACTACCTGAAATCATATTGAAAATAATTAATATGTACCATCGAACAGGTTTTGCACATATAGAACAAACGTAATGGCAATTGATACCATGCTTTGTTCTATTACTCACCGACAAACCAAATTTCAAAATTTACTTATATAGCGGAGGATTAGGTACAAGTAAATGTATGTTTATCAGTCATTGGTATGATAATCCCTAACTTAGGCATAAAGACTACCACAAAAACACGAGGGATGAACACAACATACTTCAGAATTGCAATTGAAAGAACTGTACACTTTAAATCTGTTATTCACAAATAATTTGTACACTAAGTCGTGAAATTTCCATTTCATGTTATTGTAATCACAGTAAGGTGTCTTCATCAGTTGAACTTGACTTGAGATGGGTTGGATGAACATAAAACTTTTTTTTAATATCGTGAGTCCAAAACTATTCTGGATGTACCTTCATCAGGAACGTCCAAGCCAAATCATTTTACAAACCAGTGATACATAACACCTAATCGCTTGTGAAAAAGATATATGACAAAAAGGGGCATAAACGTAGTCGAATTCGTCAAATGCCAACTTTTCATCAGGGCGTTAAAACCTTTTTTTTCTTTTAAAATAATTGATCAACGGAAAATTTAAGAAAAATATATATATAATAAAAATCATGCCATTATAATTAAAGCACAGACTGTGGAGTTCATGATAGTATCCTACCTCGGAGACAGTACACCAGCAAACTGTTATTCTCGTTCATTAGACCATAAACTTCATGTAAATATATTATAAACATTGTTCAACCGGATTAGACTGTTCAGTTTTTAGCCTTTTAAAATACTCTATTTTCAAACTTTTTATACTTTTTGTTTACCCAATGGTTGGTCTCGGACCTAGCTGTTTAAATATATAATGGTAACTTATGTCCTGTATACAGAAATAGGCACCATTACGGGGTTTTATTTTCTACATTTGAAAATGCCTGTACCAAGTCAGGAATATGACAGTTCTTGTCCATTCGTTTTTGATGCGTTTTGTTATTTGATTTTGCCATGTGATTATGGACTTTCCGAATTGATTTTCCTCTTAGTTCAGTATTTTTGTGATTTTACTTTTTATGCAATAGATGACTTATATCCCATATCTCCTCATTCCATTTAGTGTGAATCGTAATTATTGCTATGTATTTTATTTATTCGAAAAAATATTCGTATCTATATTCCGTTGTGGTTTTCTTTCGTAACATTTTTGCAATCATATGCATTTTTCCTAGTGATCGAAGGTTTGCCATAAAAAAATACATTCATAAATCAAGGTATATAAGTTGTTTCAGGAAACTTACTTGTGTAATAGATTTTCCCTTTGCTTTCGAAATTTCTTTCAAAACTGGTTCATCAAATATGATTGGCTCATCTGCACTTTTCCTGAAATACAAATTATTGTGGAACAGAAAAGGGGAAAGAATGATAAAAGCTACAATTAACCGACACCTGAAATTTTAAATTTTAAATATTCTTCCTTCTTTAGATTTCAACAAGTGTAAACTATTTTAAACCAAGCTACCTAATTATAAATTTTGAAATGATATATTTTAAACATAAATGTATTACATTACCAGATGGATTGCATACGGGATATATGTGTCACAACTAATTTGAATCCTATGAGCTTGTGTTAACTATTTCATATTTAAATGTACACCACAAAAGTCTGTACAGTGCCAGTCACTGTTATAGAGGGAATCGTTTCAATAGATGATTCATTGGCTGAAATGCATTAATGGCTAAAAATTATTAACTCCATGTGAATCATCTGTTTATACTTTGCCAAAATGTAGATTCTCATTTTTTTTCTTCAAAAATATAATAAAAAGTAAGGGTCTTTGTGCTATTTTTCAAGCTACTAGCAGTGCAAACCCCAAGTCTGCATAAGTTATTTATGGAAAAACACTTTTTTTATGAAAAAAAAAAGAAATCTATGTGATTCTTTGAAATAAAATATGAGAAATTAGGTTTTATGTTTTAAGAAAAGAATAAGACAAACTGGATTCCATGAACTTGTTTACATGCTTAAAGTAAAAGATAAAAAATTTCATTTCACTATAAGAGTTATCCTCCTTAAATGAATTAGTTGCAAATATTTCTTCAAACATAACCAAACGATTTGCATCTATTTAAACAGTTCAAATAATGCAACACATCACATTATTTTCTTTATTCAAAAGTCTTCCACATTAATTGTCAATCTATCTTAAATTTTGCAGATTTAAGCAAAGAGCAAAACCGACTGTGTACTGCTATTTTACAATTCAAGTTGGTGGAATTCAGTTAATCTACCCAAAACAAATTGCTTACCAAGTTCTTCCTGCATTTCCCAGGGGAGCATATGCTGTCACTGACATTCCAACTGATTGGCAGAACTCGACTAATTTTTTATTGCAAAAATATGGATGTATTTCGATCTAACAGAGAAACAAAAATGGATGAATAAATAAACAAAAGTAGATCAAATATAACGACTAAAAAAGTCAAATGATTTTTAAAAAATAAAATTGTATAACAGCTTTGTATGCCCTTCTATTCAAATATGTGAAACCATGTGAACATTTCCGCCTATTGCTTATCTAATGTAATCATTTGTATGATTTTCTCAATTGAAATTCTAAATGAAAAAAAAAACAGTTGAACCAGATGATACTACTATATACTTAATAAATCCAAATACCTGCATATTACATGGTTTTATTCTTGCATTTTTTATCAGTCTCTCAGTCTGAGCTTTATTAAAATTTGATATTCCAATGTTTTCAACCAGTTTTGCATCTACCAATTCTTCCATTGCCTAAATATAAACACATTTAGAAATACTAAAACATTTCTACTAAAGTGTGTATATGCAACTACCATGTAAGTAAACTATTTACATAGTTTAAGTAAACCACCCAGAGGTCAACACACCTACGTTATTCAACAATACCCAATCGCATGTTAGGCGCTTAGTAGTCCTGAGTCAGAGCTCTGCAAGTATTCACAGTCTTTGACATCTTTGGTATCTGGTGCACAGTTGTCTCATTGGCAATTATGATACATCTTCTTATATTTGTCTTTAATCTAATTAACATATCGATGTGAATATGTATAATTGATTTAAGAGATTTCAACATCGGTAAACTACTGATAATTGTAATTCAAATATAAAAACATACTATCCACACTTATCTGTGTCCACACTTGTTATAATTCAAAAAATATCATGATATATAATACAAACTAACGTTAACTAAACCTGTGTGTATTTACCTTCCATGTATCAACGTAGTCGTGGTCAGAAAATATAACATTTCCACCTTTGTCTTTTGGGAACATGTCATCTCCATCCTAAAATAATAATTGCTTTTAGTATTTTATTGGTTTGATAGAAAATGTATCAGGTAAATTATGAGATCAAAATATAATATGAGGATCTGGATGTAGGTAGTTTGATTCCGTTTTCTTTATTTTTTCTAGCCATTTTTTCTCATAGCTATTCTTCAGGAATACAAGCCCAATATTCCCTATTCTGTTTTTTTCATTCGCCTATCTTCTGTAACAGAGGGGCAAAATAAATCATAGATCAAAAATGAACTGACAACGCCATGGTCAATAAAAGGCAGACAGACAAATAAAAGTATGCAAGACACAACATTGAAAACTAAAGACTAAGCAACATGAACCCCTCAAAATACTGGGAAGATTTCAGGTGCTCCAGAAGAGTTAGCAGCTCCTGCTCTACATGAGCCTATACCCTATTCTGTAACCCCACCCAGACTCTGACTTGTAATCCGATACAAACATTTAGCGAAGCGTCTTTAGTAATTCTACTAGTATCCAATTTCTTTGTATCAAATAAACTGCCATATTTTCTTCACTGTCTCTCCCGAAAAATAATACTGAATCTCCTTGCACTTCTTGCAAAAACTATCAATATATATCAAACGACTTGTATTTTCTCTATCTTTAAGTATTTGCAACTGTGTTGACCATCTAGTAGTCCAGGACAGCGCATCAGTTTTTAAGACTGCCGATGTAACCATTACACTGTCTCGAAAACCAACAGAAACCCAAATACTTTTCAGAATAGTATATGTGAATGGATAATTTATTTTACAAATATTTACCTTAAAACCAAATGGCCAGCGCATTAGGAACAACTGTACAGGGTCTATCTAATATGAGAAGCCTTACCTTAAAACCAAATGGCTAGTGCATTAGGAACAACTGCAACAGAGTCTTCACTTATAGAAGTTTTACCTTAGAACCAACTGGCCGGTGCATTAATAGAAACAACTTTACAGAGTTTACTATGAGGAACCTTACCTTAAAACCAAATGGCCAGTGCATTAGGAACAACTGTACAGAGTCTACTCTGAGAAGTTTTAGAGATTTCATCGTATTCTCTTTCATATCTTTTGGATTGTGGTGAGTATCCCATAACTGTTAATTAGAAATGTTCACTATGTATTAAACATTAATTTTTTTATAAAGAGTGCTATCAGAAAATCATGAAATCACGTTTTTTTTTCTATGTATACATTTAAACGCAGAATCTATTCTTGATCGTTAAATTAAGATTATCAAGATAGGGTATGCTATATATAACCCTCTTATTTAATTTTTGCCCTCAAGATTTATTCAATATTTACATACTGATTAACTACCAATCGGACAATGATAACTTGACCCTTCCTCTGTGTTATACATATGTACAAATACCGTGACTCAATTTATTATGTTCTAAAACGAAATTCTCGGAACTTAAACATGGTGTATATTTTCAATACTTCGTTGAATTGTTGGTGCCTAAATTTATATACGGAATTTGATTCAATATAAAATATAGTGAGAAATGACAAAGATAATACAATTATATCAGTTTAAATAAACTGAAACAAATAGATACACAAACCTTTGTAGTGATGAATATTTCTTTCTTGTTTTTTATTGTTCCGTCGTCTAGTTTTGCTTGTATTGCATCCCCCACTTCGCCTTCGTTTCCATAAACTCTGGCAGCGTCTACATGACGGTATCCTATATCAATTGCATATTTAACTGCTTCAAAAACAGCACCTGGTTCACCCTGTAATAAGATGTGAAATTGTAGAATGTAAAATAACACAAGAGCTTGTATTTCCCTTTGCAAGGTTTATTTTCTTTGTCTGTAAATATATTAAGAGTGCATCCTGTTCATGCTGTTATAAAACTTTATAATCTTATATTCTCACATTTGCATTCTAGAATATAATTTCTTTCTGTATTTTCCTGGCTTTCTTAAAAATACAAACATGATTGAGATTTATCGCTATCATCATGTTATATATACAATGTATAATACACGTGTCATCGATCTTATAAATTTTGATTTTTGATTTTGATTTTTGAAGATAAAAATAAACTTACCGTTGCATTAAAAACTGTAAATGTTCCCAACCCAATAACAGGGTATTTTGCGCCACTAGGAAGTGTAACGTATTTAGGAATTTCCGCAGCCATGATTTCTCTACACTAAATCTAAAGTAGATAACAGTTTGTATATCAATTCTCTAATCAGAATAGATCATGCCTCGTTTACCATATGTTTACACTGGGAGATAAATACAAACTTCTAAAATGTTGATTAAGTTTCTTTCTTGGGAAATAAAGAATTCGAAATTTTAGACAATCAAACAAAAGTGACCGATGTCTACACTTTGCCTCAACTTTTAATTAACATTTTCGGGGCTTTTATTGTATTGACCATCTCATTGTTAAAGGCCATACGTTCACCATTGGTTCTTGTACGCCATTTGATTGACTCTGTAAGTTTGTTAATTGTCTCATTGGCAATAATATACTACATCTCATAATTTCATATGAAAAGTTTTTCTGGTGTCGTTAATGATTCCTGTGCATTTTATTGGGAATAATAATTCAACCTTATTTTTTTTTTTATTTTATCTTCTTTTTAAATTTCAAACAGGGTATAATATACGATGACCATATAAACATTCCAAAATGTGTTATGTGACTAAAAAAGTAAATAGGGTAAAATTCAACAAAATGGTATAATAGCCTGGTATCCCGGCCCGATATCTAGCTACGCGTCACGATTAGCCAGGACCCCGGGTTGATGGTATAAATCTCACAAACTAGTATACGGTGCTTTGCTGTTGCGCCAATTGGCATTTTATTGCCTCCAAAAAAAAACTTTCTTTGCGCAACAAACCATATTTCACTTGCGCCACATAAATAACATTTCATTTACAGGTAAACACAGTTAAATAGTATAAAAATAGATTTATTCAAGCGACTTTTGATGATAACCCATTTTTTTGTTTGACTAATAACACATGCATATTCATCATAAATCATGCATCATAAAACCATAATGCAAGCACTATACACTGATAAGAGACATAGTGACGAACAAAAAAGTTTTGTTATTATAAATCAACGTGATCATAAAACCTAAAAGAAAGCATTATAAACTGAAGTGTTTGCCCCAAGAATTCTTTTAAATTTATAAAAAATGTATTTGTACGTTTGCAGATATATAATATTTAAGTATTATTCTATGTTTGATTTGGAAAATAAATGTTGACTTGCATATTGTAAAAGCAATATTCTATCGTATTTGGCAATCAAACATAATTTACCTTATTAGCTTCTAGTTCTGTGTGTATAACCTGTGATGGTCACCCAGTATTTAAACTTTTCCGGTATGTTACCTGTAAAATGGCGCAAACGTAGTTTTTAATTTTTGGCGCAACCGTTGGCGCAATTAAAATGTAATCTTGTTGTGCAATTGAAAGATTGGATTTTGTAATAATTGGCGCCCCGGACTTTGGGATACAGAAATGATTAAATTGTGAACTTCAGCCAACAATATACTCTACCAAAATGTAGCCTTCTTGTTGGAGTTTTTTCCTTTATCAAAATTGTCAAATTCAAACGTCATGTTGACACTCAAAATTGACAAATGATAAAAATATCAAGATCTACAAAAAACAATCATCGGCTCTAACCATTTGGTTTATTTGAAAAAAAATACTTGAAAAGGTTTATTTTTTATTTTTGGTAAGTGTAATTAACTACACACACTTCCATAGCAAATAGATTTGCTTTGATGTCTATTGTCACCTAATTTAATAATAAAGGAGCCGTTTTTTTTAAATATTTTTTTTAATTTTCCTCTCTGGAACTACTTTTGGCCAAATTTTATACAAGCCCAAGTCATCATTGGAGTATTTGGTTTTAAAATGTGTCCGGTGACTCCACTCCGCCTTCCAATCTGCATGACCGAAATGGCTAAACAGTTCAAATGTATACAGTTCAGTTTGATTGCCTTTTAAGGTCACAACCTTAGTTCACTAATACATCACCATACTTAAGTTTACAAAGGTGTGTCCCACTCAAAACTTTTTAAAACTTTGAATGATATAAATGTTACTTGGTATTTTTGAACCATCACCAAAGAGTATGTAACACTAAATATAAAGTTAAGAGTGTCCATATTGAAGGTCGATGTCAATATTTTGTACAGTACAAGGATTCTGGATTCAGAATATTTTATTACGGCGAAAACCATACCCCCTCCTTTAAAGTTAAATAATTGTTCCCTATATTAAGAGATGAACGCATCGTTTTTGCATATTTTTAGTTCTAGATTAACATACATGAGCCTGTTCATCCGTCTGTTCTTTATCGGGTTTACGTCTGTGTTTAAAATTACGATAGTTTCCCTAGGAGTTTTGGTTACGTACATTTGAAACGTAGAACACATTTTATGGTCATTACGATTTGAGATGACAAATTAGGAGTCACTTTGATTCTGATTTCGAGATTCCCTGATCAGGTTAAAGTTTTGGTTTAAGGTACTGGGTTAAAGTTTTGGATTAAGGTACTGGGTTAAGGATTTTGGTTTAAGGTACTGGGTTAAAGTTTTGGATTAAGGTACTGGGTTACGGATTTTGGTTTAAGGTACTGGGTTAAAGTTTTGGCGGATTAAGGTACTGGGTTAAAGTTTTGGATTAAGGTACTGGGTTAAAGTTTTGGATTAAGGTACTGGGTTAAAGTTTTGACGGATTAAGGTACTGGGTTAAAGCTTTGGCGGTTTAAGGTACTGGGTTAAAGTTTTGGATTAAGGTACTGGGTTAAAGTTTTGGCGGATTAAGGTACTGGGTTAAGGATTTTGGTTTAAGGTACTGGGTTAAAGTTTTGGATTAAGGTACTGTGTTAAGGATTTTGATCAATTCTAGAAGTCCAAATTTTCATTAAGATGTGAAATTTTAAAGATGCAGGAAAATTAATTTGACTTTCGACCCAGCTTTCTCGGTTCACTGAACATGGAAACGTAATAGTGCGTGCCTTGCATGGTGTCATCTGGACACGCATTCCTGTTTTTCCTGCTCGTACATCTTAATTTTATATTTTCCGGCAATGTATTTACTGGCCTACCCATTATATAATTATTGTATGCACTTAAATTTGTTTACACACATTACAGTCTATTGCAGACGCTTTGTAAGGTATTTTTTTTTTAAAGGTTCTACCATCTTAACCACTACAGTTTTTTTTATCCTGCATAGACATATATGGTGTTTCTAAAACTTCTCAAAACTCAGTATCACAAGTAAAGCACTCTTTACGACCATTTTTTAAAAACGTATAATACTGAAATTTTAAAGTTTTAATTAATTAACAGCGTGTTCTTATTATCACGCCGATTATAAAAAAAATATATATGGTAGGCCTCTACGTTATCACTGAGACATATCATTAATCAAATGTTTTATATGACGGTCTGTTCAGTGTTGTCTGCAATCACCTCCTGATTAACTTTCAAATACTACTTTGTTTCTAAAGTTATAAAAGATAAATATATGAAAGTAAATACAACAAAATATCTTTGAATATATATATATAAAATAAAAGTATAGCCGAAACTACTTTTATCACACGAAAGAAGTATCAACCAAGTCCGAAATAGATCCATGGCCGAAACGTCTTGTTTCTTTTTTGTGGTATTTAGTTAGATCAAAGTTCTTTTGTTTGAAGGCAAGAAAAAAAATACAAAGCCACGGTGGCGAAAAACAGAGCAACGTCAACAATAAACCAACTAAGATGTATCAGATCACAGATTTTCAAAGTAAATAGCAAAAAGAAAAACGTTAATACTCAAAGAAATTCAACAATTATCAGACTTTCATTTCAAGTCAAAAATTCTAGCGGAATCACTAATGTAAAACACCCGGCATATTCACTTGCAGGTGGAAGTTAGGTCCGCTGCTGTATGCCCTGAGGTAATCGGTGCCCTGAGGTAATCGTGGTAATGCGTCATTGATTAAATACGCACGAAAATATAGTTCTTATTTAGATAGATCTTAATACCAAATTTAAATGTGACAAAATACCAAAGATGTAAACAAACTTCCCAAAGGATTTTATTATTTGTATTCACCGATCATTCATTTCGTATATACGAGTAGGTTGGGGATGGCTGGTAAAATTATAAACTTTTTTTTTTTATAAAAGTTCAATTAATGATCTAAAGTATTCATTCATGACAGGGTTACCTGAGGTAACCCAAACAATAACAGCAAATAAAACCTATTTAACTCAAGTTAATTCAGATCACCTTTACATATACATCACATAAACAATATAACTTCAATGAATTCCTACATTATAAATGACGAAGTTTGTTTTATTACACCATAAATGCTTATACTAGCAAAGTATCTACTAAATATTCTGTCATGAGAGGGTTACCTCAGGTAACCCATGAAATAGCATCAAGTATTATCCATTCATATCAAGTTCATTTAAGTCGCCTTTTAAATATATCACACAAACAATACACATCTATGAAGTCCTACATTTGAAATACAGAAATTGTCCGATTACAACATAAATGTTTACACTAGCAAACTATCTAAAAAGCATTCTTCATAACATGGGTACCTGAGGTAGCCCCCGACATAATTACAAATATAACCCACTTAACTGAAGTTAACTGAGGTCACCTTTACATGTGCATCACATGAACAATACAACTTTCATGAAGTCCTACATTTGAAATAAAGACGTTTGTTTATTACAATTTATGTAAACCCTAGCAAAGTATTTATGAAGAATTCATTCATTACAGGGTTACCTCAGGTAACCCAATAATAACAACAAATACAACCCATTTAACTCAAGTTAACTCAGGTATCACCTTTAAATATATATGCATCACATAAACAATACAAATCTATGAAGTCCTACATTTTTAAATTAAGAAATTGTGTAATTAAAATATAAATGTATACACTTACAAAGTATATACTAAGAATTCTTTCATAGCAGGGTTACCTGAGGTAACCAATACAAAAACAGCAAATAAAACTTAATTAACTCAAGTTAATTCAGATCACCTTTACATATATATCACATAAACAATATAACTTCAATGAATTCCTACATTAAAAATGAAGAAGTTGGTTTATTACACCATAAATGCATATACTAGCAAAGTATCTACTAAGTATTCTGTCATGACAAGGTTACCTCAGGTAACCCATAAAATAGCAACAAGTATTATCCATTCATATCAAGTTAACTTAAGTCGCCTTTCTGATATATCACATAAACAATACACATCTATGAAGTGCTAAATTTAAATCAAAGAAATTGTTCGATTACAACATAAATGTTTACACTAGCAAACTATCTAAAAAGCATTCTTCATGTCATGGGTACCTGAGGTAACCCCAGACATAATTACAAATATAACCCACTTAACTGAATGAAGTCCTACATTTGAAATAAAGAAGTTTGTTTATTACAATTAATGTAAACACTAGCAAAGTCTCTACGAAGAATTCATTCATTACAGGGTTACCTGAGACAGGGTTACCTCAGGTAACCTAATAATAACAACAAATACAACCCAGTTAATTCAAGTTTACTCAGGTAACATATATCTATACATCGCATAAACAATACAAATCTATGAAGTCCTACATTTTAAATTAAAAAATTTTGTAACACCAATGCATATACCAGCAAAGTATCTACGAAGTATTCTTTCATAACAGGGTTAAGGTAACCCCAAAAGTAACAGTAAATATAATCAATTCAAATAAAGTTAACTTAAGTCGCCTTTCCTAAATATCATATAAACAATACACATCTATAAAGTTCAAATTTATAAAAAAAGTAAATGGTTTATTACAACTTAAATGTATATTCTGGAAAACTATCTACAAAGTATTCTTACATGACAGGATAACCTCAGGTAACCATAACAATAACAACAAAGATAACCTTTTTATTTCAAGTTAACTCATGTCACCTTTAAATATATATAAATCAAATAAACAATACAAATCTATGAAGTCCTACATTTTTAAATTAAGAAATTGGGTAATTAAAATACAAATGTATACACTAGCAAAGTATCTACTAATATTTTTTTTTATAACAGGGTTACCTGGGGTAACCCAAACAATAACAGCAATTACAACCAATTTAACTCAAGTTAATTATGATCACCTTTACATATACATCACAGAAACAATATAACTTCAATGAATTCCTATATTGAAAATGAAGAAGTTGGTTTATAACAGCATAAATGCATATACTAGCAAAGTATCTACAAGGTATTCTGCCATGACAGGGTTACCTCAGGTAACCAATAAAATCGTAACAAGTATAATCCATTCGAGTTAAGACAAATCGCATTTTCTAAATATCACATGAATAATACACTTCTATGAAGTCCTACATGTAAAATAAAGAAATTGTTTGATTACAACATAAATGTTTACACTAAAAAACTATCTAATAAGCATTCTCTCATAACAAAAGTACCTGAGGTAACCCCAAATATAACTACAAATATAACCCACTTAATTGAAGTTAACTGAGATCACCTTTACATGTACATCACATAAACAATACAACTTCAATGAAGTCCTACATTGAAAATGAATAAGTTGGTTTATTACAATTAATTTAAACACTAGCAAAGTATCTACGAAGTAATTATTCATGACAGGGTTACCTCAGGTAACCCCAATAATAACAACAAATACAACCCCTTTAACTCAAGTTAACTCAGATAACATTTACATATACATCGCATAAACAATACAAATCTATGAAGTCCTACATTTTAAATTAAGAAATTGTGTAATTACAGCATCAATACCAGCAAAGTATCTACGAAGTATTCTTTCATAACAGGGTTACCTCAGGTTACTCCAAAAATAACAATAGATATAATCAATTCAAATGAAGTTAACTTAAGTCGCCTTTCCTAAATATCATATATACAATACACATCTATAAAGTCCAAAATTAAAAAGTAAATGATTTATTACAACTTCAATGTATATTCTGGAAAACTTTCTACGAAGTATTCTTACATGAAAGGGTTACATTAGGTAACCATAACAATAACAAGAAATATAACCCTTTTTACTCAAGTTGGCTCAAATAAAATATATATCACATAAACACTACAAATCTATGAAGTCCTACATTTCAAATTAAAAAATTGTGGAATTACAATATGAATGTATACACTAGCAAAGTATCTACTAAGAATTCTTTCATAGCAGGGTTACCTCAGGTAACCAAAACAATAACAGCAAATACAACCTATTTAATTCAAGTTAATTCAGATCACCTTTACATATACATCACATAAACAATATAACTTCAATGAATTTCTACATTAAAAATGAAGAAGTTGGTTTATAACACCATAAATGCATATACTAACAAAGTATCTACTAAATATTCTGTTATGACAGGGTTATTTCAGGTAACCCATAAAATAGCAACAAGTATTATCCATTCATATCAAGTTAACTTAAGTCGCCTTTCCGATATATCACATAAACAATACACATCTATGAAGTTCTACATTTGAAATAAAGAAATTGTCAGATTACAACATAAATGTTTACACTAGCAAACTATCTAAAAAGCATTCTTCATAACATGAGTACCTGAGGTAACCCCAGACATAATTACAAATATAACCAACTTTACTGAAGTTAACTGAGGTCACCTTTACATGTGCATCACATAAACAATACAACTTTCATGAAGTTCTACATTTAAAATAAAGAAGTTTGTTTATTACAATTAATGTAAACACTAGCAAAGTGTCTACGAAGGATTCATTCATTACAGGGTTACCTCAGGTAACCATACCAATAACAACAAGGAGAACCCATCTAACTCAGGTTAACTCAGGTTACCTTTAAATATATATACATCACATTAACAATACAAATCCATGAAGTCCTACATTTCAAATTAAAAAATTGTGTAATTAAAATATCAATGTATCCACTAGCAAAGAATCTACTAAGAATTCTTTCATAGCAGGGTTACCTGAGGTAACCAATACAATAACAACAAAAACAACCTATTTAACTCAAGTTGTTTCAGATCACCTTTACATATACATCACATAAACAATATAACTTCAATTAATTCCTACATTAAAAATAACATAAGGTTGCAGTCTTGTTATTGACTGCTCCATAGGCTTACATGCAAAACAGCTGATCTTCATGTTCATATCATGTATGTACCAAAGTGAAATAGTGATTTAATTGAAAAAAGGGGGTCTTGCCACGAAGAATAAAAAGTTACGCAATCCTGAAGTCAACTCATTTTTTTTCTACTTTCTTTTTGCTATTTTTACTATACCTCACCACTTCAAGTAAACATGATATCCTTCCACTTTCCTAGAATGATATCCCCAAAAGATGCAAGATTTTTTAAAAAGTCTATATTTATGTTTCCATTCACCATAAACCTATAAACAAACAGAAAAAAATGAGTTCAGAAAAAAATTCAGTCTACCAAATTATCTGAAATCTCATTCTAGTCTATCTTTATGAATAACCTGACAATGCCCAGTTGTACGTACAGTGGTTCCCTGGGGTAACATGACCATGCACAGTAGTTCAATGATTCCCTTAAGTTACCTACCATGCACAGTAGTACAATGGTTCCCTGAAGTAACCTGACCATGCACGTTAGTGCAATGGTTCCCTGAGGTAACCCGACCATGCACAGTAGTTCAATGGTTCCCTGAGGTAACCTCACAATACACAGCAGTACAATGGTTCCCTGAGGTACCATAACCATGCACAAAAGAACAATGATTTCCTGAGGAGACTTGACCATGCACAATAGTACAATGGTTCCCTCCAGAGTAGTACAATGGTTTCCTGAGGTTACCTGACCATGCCCATTTGTACAGTGGTTCCCTGAGATAACATGACCATGCACAGTAGTAAAATGGTTCCCTGAGGTAACCTGACAATGCACAGTAGAACAATGATATCCTGAGTAAACCTATTATGCACAGTAGTACAATGCACAGTGGTACCATGGTTCCCTAAGGTAACATGGCCATGCACAAAGTACAATGGTTCCCTGAGGTAACCTGACTGTGTACAGTAGTACAACGGTTCCCTGAGGTAACCTGACCATGCACAAAGTACAATAGTTCCCTGAGGTAACCTGACCATGTACAGTAGTACAATGGTTCCCTGAGGTAACCTGACCATGTACAGTTGTACAGTGGTTCCCTGAGTAACCTAACAATGCACAATATTACAATGGTTTCCTGAGGTAACCTAATTATGCATAATATTACAATGATTCCCTGATTAAACCTACCATGCACATTATTGCAATGGTTTCCTGAGGTAACCTGAACATGCACAGTAGTACAATGGTTCCCTGAGGAAACCTGACAATGCACAGTAGTACAATGATTCCCTGAGGTAACATGACAATGCACAGTAGTACAACGGTTCCCTGAGGTAAAATAACCATGCACAGTAGTACAATGGTTTCCTGAGGAAAACTGACAATGCAGAGTAGTACAATGATTCCCTGAGGTAGCTTACCATGCACAGTTGTACAATGGTTCCCCGAGGTAACCTGACCATGTACAGTAGTACAATGGTTCCCTGAGGTAACCTGACTATGCACAGTAGTACAATGGTTCCCAGAGGTGAACTCACAATACTCAACAGTACAATGGTTCCCTGAGGTACCATGACCATGTACAGTAGAACAATGATTCCCTGAGGAGACTTGACCATGCACAATAGTACAAAGGTTCCCTGCACAGTAGTACAATGGTTCCCTGAGGTAAACTCACAATACTCAACAGTACAATGGTTCCCTGAGGTAACCTGATCATGCACAATATTACAATGATTCCCTGATTAAACCTACCATGCACAGTATTGCAATGGTTTCCTGAGGTAACCTGAACATGCACAGTAGTACAATGGTTCCCTGAGGAAACCTGACAATGCACAGTAGTACAATGATTCCCTGAGGTAACATGACCATGCACAGTAGAAGAATTATTTCCTGAGGAGACTTGACCATGCACTATAGTACAATGGTTCCCTGCAGAATAGTACAATGGTTTCCTGAGGTAACCTGACGATGCCCATTTGTACAGTGGTTCCCTGAGATAACATGACAATGCACATCAGTACAATGGTTCTCTGAGGTAACTTGACAAAGCACAGAAGAACAATGATATCCTGAGTAAACCTTCCATGCACAGTAGTACAAGGGTTACCGGAGGTAACCTGACCATGCACAGTGGTACCATGGTTCCCTAAGGTAACATGGTCATGCACAAAGTACAATGGTTCCCTGAGGTAACCCGACAATGCACAGTAGTACAATGGTTTACTGAGGAAACCTGACCATGCACAAAGTACAATGATTCCCTGAGGTAACCTGACCATGCACAGTAGTACAGTGGTTCCCTGAGGTAACCTGACCATGCACAGTAGTACAATGGTTCCCTGAAGTAACCTGACCATGCACAGTAGTATAATGGTTCCCTGAGGAAACCTACCATGCACAGTAGTACAATGATTCTCTGAAGTACTCTGACCATGCACAGTAGTACAATGGTTCCCTGAAGAAACCTGACCATGCACAGTAGTGCAATGGTTCCCTGAGGTAACCTGACCATGCACAGTAGTACAATGGTTCCCTGAGGTAACCTGACCATGCACAGTAGTACAATGGTTCCCTGAAGTAACCCAACCATGCACAGTAGTACCATGGTTCCCTGAGGTAACCTCACCATGCACAGTAGTACAATGGTTCCCTGAGGTAACCTGGTCATGTATAGTAATTTACATATGACCTGAGGTAACCTTGTCATGTACAGTAATTTACAGATCACCTGAGGTAACCTGGTCATGTACAGTGATTTACAGATGACCTGAGGTAGCCTGTCCGTGAAAAAAAGAACATAGATATAATCTGAACTAAGCTGACCATGCACAAAGTACAATGATTCCCTGAGGTAACCTGACCATGCACAGTAGTACAGTGGTTTCCTGAGGAAAACTGACAATGCAGAGTAGTACAATGATTCCCTGAGGTAACTTACCATGCACAGTTGTACAATGGTTCCCCGAGGTAACCTGACCATGTACAGTAGTACAATGGTTCCCTGAGGTAACCTGACCATGCACAGTAGTACAATGGTTCCCTGAAGTAACCTGACCATGCACAGTAGTATAATGGTTCCCTGAGGAAACCTACCATGCACAGTAGTACAATGATTCTCTGAAGTACTCTGACCATGCACAGTAGTACAATGGTTCCCTGAAGAAACCTGACCATGCACAGTAGTGCAATGGTTCCCTGAGGTAACCTGACCATGCACAGTAGTACAATGGTTCCCTGAGGTAACCTGACCATGCACAGTAGTACAATGGTTCCCTGAAGTAACCCAACCATGCACAGTAGTACCATGGTTCCCTGAGGTAACCTCACCATGCACAGTAGTACAATGGTTCCCTGAGGTAACCTGGTCATGTATAGTAATTTACATATGACCTGAGGTAACCTTGTCATGTACAGTAATTTACAGATCACCTGAGGTAACCTGGTCATGTACAGTGATTTACAGATGACCTGAGGTAGCCTGTCCGTGAAAAAAAGAACATAGATATAATCTGAACTAAGCTGACGAAGGGAGTTATGAACATTCATTTGTGGTAACCTGAGGTTTCCAGAAAATAAGCGTTTTGCAAAGTTTATCTGTGGTAACATGCAGCTGGTACAATGACCATGAAGTTGTGACCTTAGGTAACCTCACCATATTCTAACATACAGAGGTATTCTGTGGTTACATATTCATATACAGTAGTTAAGAGGTGACATTAGTTAACATGTGCACTTGGCCATGTATAGAAATGCAGAAGTGCCCTGAGGAAAACTAAAAAAATAGTGTTTTGTAAAGTTTATACAAACTGTGGTAATACGAGTATGTGCAGTAATCCAGAGTAACCTCACCAAGTACAGCAATACAGAGGTGATATTAGGTAACCTCACAATGTTCAATCATACAGAGGTGACCTGAGGTAACCTCACCATGTGAGCAATCATAGATATGATCTGAGATACAGGCAAGACACAGTTATTTAGAGATGAACTAAGGTTATCTGACCATGTACAAAAGTACACTGGAGATGTGAGGTTTTTTCTTGAAAATATCCAACATCTGTACAAATAAGATTAATTAAGACAATTAACATTTTAAAAAAGCAGTTATATACTATATAACCTGTGCTTGTTACTACGTTACTTTCAAAGTAATGTCAAATGAAAAAAATATAGATTACTGTTCGTACTGTAATGTTTCTCTTTTTTAATACTGGTGAATAAAATCCTTACAGTGTGTACTGGCTGGTCATCATCGCGTATGATGCGATTTTGATACGCATACACAGCTAATGAATAGTAGACAACAGCCGAAGGCAACAAATGGGTCTCCAATGTAGCGAGAATTCCCGCACCCGTAGGTGTCCTTCAGCTGGCCCCTAAAAATATGCATAATAGTACAGTGATAATGGACGTCAAACAAACTCCGAATTATACACAAGAAACTAAAATTAAAAATCATACAAGACTAACAAAGGCTCCTGACTTGGGACAGGCGCAAAATTGCGGCGGGGTTACATATGTTAATGAGATCTCAACCCTCCCCCTATACCTCTAGCCAATGTAGAAAAGTAAAAGCATAACAATACGCTCATTAAAATTCAGTTCAAGAGAAGTCCGAGTCCGATGTCAAAAGATGTAACAAAAGAAAATAAATAAAATAACAATAATACATAAATAACAACAGACTACTAGCAGTTAACTGACATGCCAGCTCCAGACCTCAATTAAACTGATTGAAAGATTATGTGTTCATCATATGAATATCAGGCACAATCCCTCCCGTTAGGGATTTAGTATCATACTATCATAAAATATATGAAAAGAACATAACCCGTGTCATGCCAACAACTGTTTTTTAGAAATAAATGTGTTTAGTTCCGGTGCAAAGACCCTATCAGAGAATCAATATTAAAGCCAAAATATGCAATCTTTGATGACCTGACAACAGTATCGTAACTATATCCCTTTTTAATAAGTCTATTTAAAGGTTTTGTTAGTTTCTGAGAAGAATACTGACATTTTTGTGCTTTACAAAAAATATTTCCATAAAAATTGGATGTGAAATACCTGAACGTATTAGATGTCTGCATGTTGAGTTATATTTACGAATTATTTTCTTATACCGGTGATAAAATTTAGTAAATGTTTTGACCAGTTTGTAATATCGAAAACCCTGGTGTAATAATTTTTCAGTAATACATAAATTTCTCTCGCTAAAATCTAATACGTTGTTACATACACGAGCGAATCGTACAAGTTGAGATACATAAACACCATAAGATGGTGACAAGGGTACGTCACCATCTAAAAACGGATAATTAACAATAGGAAATAAAAAGTCATCTCTTTTATCATAAATTTTTGTATTCAGCTTCCCGTTTATGATATAGATATCAAGATCGAGGAATGGGCAGTGGTCATTGTTAGCATTACATGTGTAGCTTTATTTAAAGTAAGTTCTACAGTATAAATTTCTTTAGTATACATACGGAAGTCGTCATTATTGAGAGCCAATATATCATCCAAATATCTAAAAGTATTGTTAAATATTTGTATCAAATGTTGTTTTGATGGGTCTTTGCTAATTTTAGTCATAAATTGTAACTCATAACAATACAAAAACAGGTCCGCAATAAGTGGTGCACAGTTAGTCCCCATTGGAATTCCAATAACTTGACGATATACGGAATCTCCAAAGCGAACAAAAATGTTATCAAGTAAAAATTCAAGCGCATAAGTAGTATCAAAGCATGTTCAATTGACATAGTTCTTTTGTTTATTGCTACTAAAAAATGATCAAAAAGAGTTTGAACATATGTACTCGCATTCCGACTTTTTAAATGCCCAGTTAATTAGGGATGTGAATTTTTCTTAATAAGGATATGAGGCAAAGTGGTATATAGGGTAGAAAAATCAAAACTTTGAACAGATTCAAAATCACCAATATATGCATGCAATTTATCAAGTACTTCCAACGAGTTTTTGACACTCCAAAAGTAATTAATTCCACTATTTTCAAAGGCCTTATTTCAACAATTTATTATCTGGTTTTTTATTGTACCAAGTGTACTAGTAAGTAAAACAGACAATTTAGTAGTTGAACAATTGACAGTGGCGGGTCCAGGGGTGTTCTGGGGATAGGAACCCTTTTTTTGGAACCCTCTCCTTCTGTCCTGGATTGGAAACCCCCCTTTTTTTAAATGGATGGATCCGCCACTGCCCCTCATGCAGTCGGACAAGATGGACTGATTTTCAATAACCTATCTATTAAATGTTATCATTTTCTACTTATGTTACTTTAAAAGAAGTAACCAAAATCAATATATGCGTTATCTGTCCATATGTAAGTGTCATATATTACCAAACACAATGATAGTCAAAGTTTCAACAGGACATTCACGAAACTTAGGCAGCAATCATTTCATTTTCAGGGGGGGGGGGGGGGGGGGGGGATGCTGTGGATTTTTTTTTTTAAAGTTTGTTTCTAATTGTTTGAGAAACAAATAATTTGTTTTTGACCCTGAGGAAACAAAAATGTTTGTTTCACCCTCAGCTGCCACTATATGTAATGCTAAAATTGAAATGAAAGAAAAAATGTTTTCGACTGGTCTCCAAAAAATATTGTCTTTCGCCGAAGGAAAAAAATCCATAGCCCCCCCCCCCCGGAAAATCAAATGTTTGCTGCCTTAGGCATGTGTGGATAACTTTTATTCTTTAATAGTTAGTTTAAATAATTGTATACATTTATTTACATAAATCTTTATGAAACCAGTTTTTGACAACTATTATTATAAAAGTTTAAATCGCCATTCAAAAAGGGTTTTCTTTTTAATTATTTTAAGTCATTTACGTTTCACTAAATAAATATCTGTTCACGTTGCAATGATCACAAATTAACCAAATATCTGGGGTTTTTTCGTGAATTATTTGTCGTAACTTATTGTCAAAAGTTGTATGTGTTCCTGTTTTCTCTTATTTTTCGCACATATACTGTCAATCGAAATAGAAAGTACAATGATGTATTTTTAGTTTATTCTATTTTTAGATCATGTTATTACTACGCATAATGGGCACTATTGCCACGATTACCTGAGGGCACCGATTACCTCAGGGCATACAGCAGCGGACCTAACTGCCACCTGCTATTCACTTTCCAACCAGATATTTAAGTCCGCTCCAAAAACACATTCGGTCATTTCCACTCCGGTACCTCGAATGACCGAATAACATTGTTATTACTCGAATAACACTTGTAATGACCGAATAACACTTGAAATTTTAATATTAACACATATTGATGACTTTTAAACATTAATTATTAAATAATAGTATAATATGAGGCAGGCATTACCTGTAAATGGGGACGAAGTACATGTATGTGTGAATTATTTTTTTGGTGAAAGAAGACGTCAAGTCTTCTGAAGACCTATGGGACCGACTTTAAACTCATTGAGCCTCCGTATGCCGCATTCGTTTCTGTGTATTACAATTTCATAACAACTAAGATTCCTGACACCGATTTTTACACATGTTTAAGCATCTGAATCATTTAATTTGTAAATCAGGATTGAAAAACAATCACTATCGTAAATATGACCTTATTTATGTAAATTAATAGATTTCATCTCATCCACATGAAATCCATGAACGTTATTTGTTTACTTGTAACCGGATGTTTTTACTGTAGATATTTGTAGTATGCATGCGTGAATTTGGTATCGGGACAACTCACCCTGTTTACAAGTTTGCCCTTGAAGTTACAAATTTGCAATCTTGCAGACAAGAAGATTTTGTTTTTAATAAATAAAAAGGATCTATTTCTTATTAAATTGGTGTTTTTATTCATTGTTTTCCTTGTCATGTGAATTAGATGCCTTTCTACTTCAAATGGTTTGAATCTATTTATAAAATTATTCAAGACTCAGTTGACAAGAGCAGTACGTTACTGTTGGGAGAATTTGATTAAACTCTAAATGCTCATAGAATAAGAAATATAATTGAAACTGAATGTACCTCCTTCTGAATAATTTATTGCAATATAAATATAAATCCCTTTTGACAAGAGAAATCTGACTTTTGTCAGAAATATTTTTTTCACATGTGCAAAGGTAATCACGTGTGGCGGCCATATTGGTTTGTTTACAAATATGTGAAGAAGCGAATCCATGACAAATCGCCCCACTGGCAAATCGTCCCACTTTTTAACCAGCTCGCCCCACTTAAAAAAAAACGCCCCAAACTGGTTTACCAAATTGCCCCACTTTTTAAAAAATCGCCCCACTTGTGAAATGTGTTAAATCCCGTTAATCATGTTAATATTATTCCTGCCAACTCGCCCCACTTAATGGAAAACGGTAAAATCTAGATAAATATATTATTAACCAGGATGAATTTTGTAATGCCAACTCGCCCCACTTATGGAAAAAGAAGTTATCCCGTTGTATATGGGTTAAATCCCGTTAATATATGTTATTCCTTTTTTTTTTAAATAGCAGTAAGAAGTGATTATTAGTATTTCGGTAACGTAAATGTCAACTCGCTCCACTTGTGAAAAGTATGAATAGAGTTAAAGGCTACCAACTAGCACCACTTACGAATAAAATAATTAAACTGGAATGTGTGTTGGCTTTCCAATTGGTCCCACTTATAAGAACGTTTGAAATGCTTCTTTTTTTTTGTACTTTTCTTCTGCATAGTTGAAATAAAACAGAAAGAAGGTTAGGAACAGCATTTTTGTGACACGTTTTTCATGGTAAATATATGCAGTTTTCAATAAAATAAGTCAAGAATCATGTGTGTTTACATAATTTTATTCTCAGATGTTTGCACATATACATAAGTATGCATAACAATAACATTTTAAACAAACATTCATTAGATCAATTATGACAAGCACTGGCATGATAACATAAAAAGAAGTACTAGATTAAATGTCAGCACTAGAAACAAGAACATGAAGACATGAAAAGTTCAATAGCTATCTGCTTCCACGACTGGACCGTTGACACGACCACACTGGCGTAAGAGGTTTCTTTTCAATTGTTATGCAAATAACTAAGATTACAAGAATACAGTTATTCTCCAACAAGTGGGGTGATTTTTAGAAAAGTAGGGCGATTTGGTGAATCAGTTTGGGGCGGGTTTTTTTTTAAAGTGGGGCGATTTGCCAGTTGGGCGATTTGTCCTGCTTCCGAAGAAGCCTCGAGAACCATGACCTAAACATAAATAGTATCAGAAAGCGTAAACTTTATGCAATACTATTTTATCAATCATGATTATTTTCATAAATTTAAATTTGATTATTTAAAGAAATAAAATTATAACAATTACGATTTTAGATTAGAGATTCTACTCAGACATGCTTTGATCTATTTATAGCCAAATTAGTTTACCTGTGTGAAAATGTAAATAATTTGTTTACTAAACTAGTAAAGACAAACTATGGATGGAAGATAATAATTTACATAAATATTTCAGGACATTTGATTGATTTTAATAAATATAGGATTTAAAAACTGCAAGTGGAAACAAATTTAATCATTAGCTACATAATCAGCTGATAATTTTTCTCGCAAACATCGTGGTGATGAAGATAGTAAATAGTATTTTTTTTCACTAATTTATTGACATAATACTGGTTGTAACATATTTTATTTTTGTATTCAGGTTGCCCCCCCCCCCCCCCCCCCCCCCCCCCATTATGAGTGGTGTCCCTTAAATAAGGGACTGTTCCTAAAACAAGGGGTAATTTTACTGTTAAACAAAAGAAAGAACATTTTTAAGATTTTTATTAAACTCAAAAGTGGGAAAATTCTTATATTTGGAACAACTTTTCTAAATGAGGGGTCAAATTAATAAAGAAGATATAAGTTTAGAAACAACAGAAAATAATTATGACATATTTTGACCATTTAGTACTTTATAGATGCATAGTTCTTGGGGGAAAGTTTCATCAAATAATATGAATAAAAATGTGCTCATTTTTTACATTAGGTTGTAATGTTTTCCCAATAAGGTTACCCCTCATTTGGAGTGTTGTTCCCAACCTGTTAAAGGTCCATCTTTGTGTGCATAATTCAAAATTGGAAATTTCAGCAAGCATCTAATATTCTTACGCAAGAAAATAAACCCGGATCTGCTAGCTTCATCTAATCTACCGATTTAAAAACTAGAATCATGCAAACAGACATAAGAAATAGGCATGTAAGTTCATCATACAAATATGACACTTTTTCTAGACAATCCAGATCGTGCAAAATACTTCGCTTAAAATTGTAACCTTTAAATTGTTGTTGTGCACTAAAAACCCCTATGGGAACTTTCAAAAGTTGGTGGGTATGTAACAAGCCTTTCTATTTTTATGCTCCATTCATGGGCATTATGTTTTCTGGTCTGTTCGTTCGTCCTGCTTCTGGTTATAAAGTTTATGGTCGAGGTAGTTTTTGATGAAGTTGAAATCCAATCAACTTGAAACTTAGTGCACATGTGTTCCTTATGATATGATCTTTTTAATTTTACTGCTAGTTTAAAGATTTTACCTAATTTTCACAGTCCACTGAACATAGAAAATGATTGTACGGATGGGAAATCCATGTACTTAAAATTATGACCTTTTTGAAGAAGAAAAAAATACATCATAACGTTAAATGGAACAAAGCAGCCTGGGTTAGTTGGGCTGCTTTTGTGGTAATTCAGGTTACCTTTTATTCACCTTCTTCCACCTCAGAGCTATCAGCTCTTTGATTGTAACTTAAATATTTGTTAAAAAAAGAAACGGAAATACCGTAACGTTTCCGATTTGGTTCTGTTGTTAGGGATTTTAGTTGTGACGTTATTTAAGTTATGACCTCATATGCAATGTAAACAAAGATACGCTATCATCAGGTAACGTTTTTTCATATCAAGGAATTATTAAAAATTCCTATTTTATACTAAACAGATAAATATATATTTTACTCAAAGTTTCATACAAACGAGACTGGAAAAAGAAAGTACATTGTAGATTTCTGCGCAAGTCTGGAAATTCAAAAACGCGACAAAAAAAAATTGAACGATTTTGAGTTCATTAATAGTACAAGGAAAAATTCGGGAAATTTTCCCGATTATTTTTTTTTTTTTTTTTTTTTTATTGAATTTTCTACTGTTATTGGGGACTTTGTCCCCATATTATTGATGTATTTTATAACTCACCAGTGATTTACAGAAGACAGATAAGTTCATAAAAAGCTTTTTAAATTTAGTGTGTATATCCAATATGGTGACCACGGAAATCACAATGGCCGCCATGTTCGATGTACACACTAAATTTAAAATGATCTTTATGAACTTATCTGTGTTATGTAAATAATTTGTAAGTTGTAAAATACATCGATAATACATTAATATTTAATAATCAATGTTTAAAAGTCATCAACATGTGCTGATATTAAAATTTCAAGTGTTATTCGGTCATTACAAGTGTTATTCGGATAATAACAGTGTTATTCGGTCATTCGTGTTACCCTTCCCACCCTACAAGTTTGCCCAACGAGCCTGTTCGCAACATGATTTTTCAGGTTATTTCTGTTATTCGGAACTCCTCTCGAAAACTGAGATGGTACAGTGGGTGAACACTGTCTGCATATCAGAATACACAGGTCTCAATACAAGTGTAAGAGATAAATTTGTCCTGGTAAAATATGTCCGGGCGGACACATATTACTAGTATAAAAAGTCCATGGTTACAGAATTTACTAGTATTTTTAGTCCTATGTTAGTAATTTATGTCCCCAGACTAATTTTCCTAGGAATTCAAGTCCATCTCCTTAATATTCCTAAGTAAAAATGTCCATGTCCATACCTGCCAACTGTCACGTGCACTATTTGCGGGGGATTTCCCCCATTAGTCCGGCCGATCGGTGAAAAAATTGCTCAAATAATGAGGAAAGCACCAGTTTTTGCATGATGGTACATTTTTGTGTACTGAGCAATATTAGCTATGGACCCACCCTCAAAATTCAATATGGCGGCTTATTTCAAGATGGCTTCCGTACGTTCTAAAATATTTTCCAGTATTACACAAACCACAGTGGATTTGATGCTGGAAGCACAAAAATCAACATATTTGAATGACTTGGTGTACTCTTGCAAGATTTTGTTTTGATCTATCTTTGAAATACAAAATGGCGGCTATTTTCAAAATGGCCGCCTTAAAAAGGAGCAAATATTCATTATTGAGAATTGACCTGAATATAAGCATTTTATTGATATATAGTGTCATTTAGTATCTGTCCCTTTAGATTTTGCCTTGCTTGTCATTTCATACACAAAGTAGAAGCCTTCATAAAAAGCTGCAGTAGTAGCTTTCATTAAAAGCTGCACTATTTGTTGTCTTGGGTCACACATAAAAGCTGTGATTTGAGATATCAAACTGTGAATTGAGAATCATTTAAACACATATCAGTGAAATGGCAGGAATTGGGGACAACAAGGACAAGAACATTGAAATGGCAGAACATTAATCACTTGGGGATATGGAGAAACCCACAGCTGAACTCGGACGCTTTAACAGAGGACAGCTCAGAAATGACTATTAAACAATTGTACCAAGAATTTTTAGCAGGTAGTAAATTTAATGCTCAAATAACAGCTGAGATTACCGCAATATAAAACAGAGCGAATCATCGCGAATTGATAAAATATGTGTTGGTCTCATTACGTTTCAAGCTGAACAGAAAGAGGCAATGCATATTAATAACGAACAGAGGAGAGCAATATCTCAGCAACTTCAGCAGTCTGAAGACAGGATAGACCACAATAATTGCTTGGCGGAATTGATGGTCAGACCAATAAGATATTCAATGCTGTTGTGAGACGAATGGACAAGCTGACAATTTCTGAGGAAGTAGACACAGTTCAATTTAAAAGTGCATTTGAACAGCAGGGTACCTTCCAACAACTGGCATCTGTTGTAAATGAATTAGTGGACAATCGAAATAAAAAAGTTAAAATTCCTGAAATGGACACATCATCTAAGCCAAAATTTGACCTTAGCCAGTACAACGCAAGTTTACCAAAAGTACACAACAAAATCCATGCCTTGGGTCTTTCCCCAATTATGGTTCGCATGAACCAGCAACAGCGCCAACTCTGTTGAAGGTGTCTTCACCTTAAGTCAAAAGTCCTATGTCAGGGTTTTTGGCCCTGCATGAAACAGTTCAAATTATTCAACAACAATCTCCAATTAAGAACATACTAAAACCCTCTAGTACTTATCAAGGATACCAGCAATAGTATGTGTCGTCTTACGCACACTTACAATCTACTATGAGTCAATAATATTTGGTTCAGAGCAGCAGACCATTACAGGAACAATTGGCTGCAAGTGGATCCTATCAAGTTTCTCCAATGCTGAATGCAGTGCCTACTTACGATATCATCCCCATCGAGTCAATGGCAAATCCCACATTTATCACTCCAAGTATGACAACCTCGTCAGCTCCTGGAACTCTAACAGGCTTCCTATAACAGCAAGCTGACTCCACTGACCGGTCCAGGAAAGGGCAGAGGAAACCAAAAGAGGGTGGCAACACCTCTTCTTCAGACTCCTCATTGGAGAAAGAATATACCCGATGGCAAGAAAATCTTGGTGCAAGGGACCGGAGACGAAGCCCACAGCTCCCAAAAATTAAAAAAACTCAATTAGAGAGGATCCATGACTTGGGAGGCGTTCATTTACCAATTTGAACGATTTGCCGGTAGATGACAATGGGAAAACAGAAAAATGTGTATAGGCCCCATATTACGCTCGCACAGATGATGATTCCAAGGCCTTAAAAAAAGCATTCATTTGGAGCAGCGTTTCAGCAAGAAAGACGATCAAACCAGATTGGAACCGAAGCATTCCGTCGAGAATGTAAAGACAAAGATTCTTCAAGGCATGTAATAAAGAGGAACCCAGAAAATTTCAACAAGACGTTGAATCAACTAAAAAACCCAATAGCAAACCAGATAGCGATATATGAATCAAAAAGTGCCAATTATAACCATCGACAAGTCTACTTTGCTGATGTCGCAGTATCACCGACCGATAAAGGAAATATGAGCAGACCTTTGGATAATGAGGAGCATAACCTTGCAAAAATTGTCACAAAACTAGCTGATATTATGCTTTCAACTAATCAGCATAGCCGTGGATTGGCCGATCAGTATAACCTCGGATTTCTGATCAAATAATCATGGAAGATCACCAGTTCAATATACACATGGAGGATCTCCTGAGCAATACATTCGCGGTAGATCGCCTGATAGATTACACCCAAGCTAAATGCCTATCGATCAGCAACACCCCACTAAGGTAGAGATCATATAGTCCCTAAAGACAACGGTTAGCATCTCCACGGGTAAACTCCAGAAATCCCGGTTATTTCAGACAACGATCACCATCACAAGGATATGGAACAAATCAAAGTGCTACTCCAACAATGGAGTCTTTAAACAGCAAAGGGTCGGGCCAGTAGGCCAACGCACGATTCCAAAGTCCATTGGCCATGAAACATCACCTCATCACAAAATCGAACAGAGGCCCACGGCCTCGTCCGATATTGTCATCAGACGAACCATTTGAAAGAGCTTAGCAGAAAGAGGTACTATACATGACCAGAATGTGAGCATGATTGTGGACACTGCTGCAATGATATCATTAGTAAATGAGAAATTAATTCCGGCAGAAAATGGAGTTTTTGAGAACGTAACGCTACGTAGTTTGTGTTAACAGCTTGTTATTGGGAAGACTATAAAGAACGAATCTCGACATCAATAGAGTAAACAGACGATGTTATACTTAGGCTAGATATTTTGGACATACTGAGCGCAGTGATAAACCTGAGTACTCCCACAATTACCATCAACAATAAAGTGATAAATGCGGCATTTGTTAACGGTGGAAACGAGATTTCAACTCAGCAAGTTTGCATAAAACGAACCATCACAGTTCCACCAAACTCAGAAATGACTGTTACCATTAAAACTAATAAAAGTGCTGATCAGGAGTGCATTTTAGGACCATACTCGCTGAATAGTTGCGAATTTGTCTCGCACGTCGTTGGAAAAGGAAATAGTAGCCCCTTAACCATTTTAAATGATGAGAATCGCCTATTCCGATGAAGAAAAGGTACACCTATTGATTACATAGAACAATTTGACGATGTACTGCGTACGGCAGATGAAAACGCGATAAGTGACGTAAGACGTTACATTGAAGAGACACGAGACAGGGTGCCCTCGGCACTGCCTCAAAGTTCAGATGAGTTATCTACTATTCCACCACATTTAACCGACCTATATTAACGTTCAATCGACTCGTTTCAACCTATTTCTTTCCAACCATTAAAACTGAAAGCGTTTAAAGAATAACATGTACCATATTGATTAACATTTTGAATTTCACTATTTATTTTTGTATGTGCAGCCATATTTGCAAATGTATGTGTAATAGAAATAACCAAATTATTTATTATATTTTAAAATTAATTGATAACAAATTCAAGAACATGAAGTCCATTTTTGAAGAATCATAACTTTAATTTCCGAAATTATATAGAATACCTTTAGGACAATCTTGATTTTTATACCGTTTTTCCGCCATCTTGAAAATGGCAGCCATATTGGATTTTCAGAGTGGGTCCATAGCTGAAATCAAAGGGTATATAACCAAGAACTACTATGCAAAGTTTCGTGCTTTCCTCATCAAGTGAACAATTCTGCTCTATATCTGCACCAATCGGCCGGACTACATGGAGGCTCCCAAATAGAAATTTTGAAAGAGCAATTTTGTCCACAATTTCAACAAAACAATAAATTTTACAATGGCTATAGTCTTGTAAGAGTATTAATTAAGAAGTCAAAAAACAACATTAAAATATATTTGAAGCCCTTGATGGTTTTGTAGAACTATAGGATCCATCTTGCATGTAAAACCCCCATGGGCATTTTGAAAAGTTGGCATGTATGCATGTCCTTTTTTTATAAGAAAAATATTTATGAATCAAATCATTTACATATGAACAATGGAAATTTAAATGTTAACTTTTAATATTATTTTAGAGTTGTGCATTTTTATTTTTAATCAAATTCATGTTCCCAGACTAATTTTCCTAGGAAATCATGTCCATGTCATTAATATTCCTAGGTAAAAACGTCCATGCCCTTTATTTTAAAAGGTTTTGATAAATATTATGTTTTAATATTGTTTAAGAGTTGTGTATCAATTTCATTTAATAAAATGTTTGGCCCCAGACTAATTTTCCTAGGAAATCATCACTTCTATATCACTTCAAAGCATTTGCTCAGAGATACATCATGCTTAATTACAATGTGTTTTAATTTATTATAAGAAATAATGACCAGAGCATGAAATGGATTCTGTGCAAGTTTCTCAGTAATTCCCAAGTGTCTTATATAATAAGTTACATTCCTTTAATAACCTAGCCTTGTTATCACAGCCAAGTTTATCCCTGAATAGCTGTCTCATTGATTTACCATGGTTAATCAAAAATGTATTAATTTAATTTAAAAATTAGTTATCAAGGCTATGCATGTTGTTTCTGCGCAAATTAAAGTATCAAGAGTTCCCTAGAGCCCACTATAAATGAAAGAATTTTACAAATAACTAACATACAGTAGTCAGGGGTACTACTTGTACAAGTTATTTTTAATTACTTGAAGAAGTAATATTAATATACTTATATAAGTAAATTTTTAGGATACTTATACAAGTGAATTTTATTTACTTGTATAGGTAAAAAAAATATTGGCCGAGTTATGTCCCTTAGACATTCAATTTTTTTTTCTTGTAGAAGTAAAAAAGTAATCCTATCTTCTTTTATTGAATTCTTATGATTTCTTTGCTCTAATAGAATTTTAAATTATCTGCCCTTTACAGATGTCTACTAATCATTTAAGTGTAATTTCATGGACAATGAAAATCCCAATTTTCTGTTATCTTCAGAACATTGCTCATTTACAAGCCCCCAAGGAGCAATTTTTGAAGGCCTTGCGCAAATCCTTAAGATCTTTGCACAATCAGTTTCTTTGTTGAATTAATGAGATGAAACATTGAACTCTAATACAAAAAATTTAGTAAACCTGGGAAAAATCATTAAAGGCATGAATTAACATCTCAAAACTTGAGGACTTTTGTGGGATTGTAAGAAAAATTTACTTATACATGTAAATTTTTGAGAAAATTAAGGGCAGATTATTCAAACATTATTTATTTACTTATATGTGTATATTTCTTTTTACTTCTTCAAGTAAATAAAAATAACTTGTACAAGTAGTACCCCTGACTGACAAATGTTATTACAGATTTAGAAAAATTAAGAAATAAAGAGTAGACAACTCATGAAAGTATCTGTAATAACACATGCAAGTTATTTTCTGTAATAACCCTATAGAGTTATATCTCTGACTGAACATAGTGGTAAGTTTTTAATTAAGAAATAAGTGTAAAGGATTAATATTGTGATATATACTGCCTGCATTAAATATGTTTGAGATGTTTAAAAATACCTGTTGGTAAATTATTTAAATGTTTAATCCAAATTAACTTTTTTTCAGAGATTGGTGTTGGGCTAGCTGGATTTGGAATTGCCTTTCTGTTTCTAGGAATTATGTTTTTCTTTGACAGAGGATTACTAGCCATTGGAAATGTAAGTCTTTGTTTA
Organism: Mytilus edulis; assembly: GCF_963676685.1. NCBI lineage: Eukaryota > Metazoa > Mollusca > Bivalvia > Mytilida > Mytilidae > Mytilus > Mytilus edulis. The sequence goes on along the minus strand of NC_092350.1, from coordinate 23,201,676 downwards.
AAGAATATGGTACATGTGTACCTGTAAAAATTAGTGTAAAAATATCTGATAACCATCTATCATGTCTATGTTTACCTTGACAAAGATTTGAATAAGGAAAGTTCAAATTAACATGAAAAGACTGAAAGAGAACAGGAAACTTTATCCTGATGATCTGTATATTTAAAACAAAATATTTCAATCGATCTTAATTTACAAAAATACAAGAAAAGGATATAAACAGAAACCCAAAAGATAGTGAACAGTACCTGAGCATCAGAAATTACAGCCATCTGGCCATGGCTTTGTAAAATAAATTTGATGTTATAACCATATAACATTTATGATTAATGTTCATTTGTATTTTTCTTTCTTTTCAGATTTTATTTATAGTTGGACTTTCTTTTGTGATAGGAATGGAAAGAACTGTAAGATTTTTCTTTCAAAAACATAAAATTAAAGCCACAAGTTTCTTTATTGGAGGAATATTTGTTGTATTATTAGGATTTCCAGTCATAGGAATGTGTGTAGAATTATATGGATTTTTCTTATTATTTAGGCAAGTATATATAGTATGATACATATTATAACAAGAAATATATATTGTGCACATATATGTTTGTGTAATCTAGTGCAGAGGTCGAAGTTGTACTATTACATGTAACATGATTACAATTTAAACAGACAAAAAACATAGTTGACTACAATGTGAATCAGGTTAAGAATCCCACAAGCATGATAAGTAATTTGCTTTGAGGAAATTTTGCTAACAAGATTTCAGAGATGTTATAATTACATCATGCAATATGTCCTACAAAAACCATTTTGAAAACACACAAAGAAACTGAAAATATGGGACAGTTTAAGACTTATAAATGTTTATCCCGTTTTGAGTACATCATTGTATATTTAATATGTTTAAGCAAAAGAACAGTTCAACTTGTATTTTAGAAAGTCATTGTGAGATGAAATAAGTATACTGACACTGATCCATTATTAAGTTTAGGGATCACAGTTTATCATGGACAACTGTTACATGTACATGTATGTCTGTAAAAATAAAAACTGTAACCAGAGGAGCTACATGTAGTCAGTTCATTATGAAAGGTATAAGTTTATCTTGAGGCTAGGAATGACATATTCTAGTTTCAATTCATTCTAACATTACTTTGTTATAGCAGATTTTCTCTATTACTAAGGAGTAGGTTTACAACATGCATATGATGCACTTGATTATGAATATCTTTTATGTACAATGTATTTTGCCATTTGATTGAGGACTTTCAGTTTTGAATTTTCCTCAGTATTTTTGATATTTTACTTTTTATGTAATACTAAGAACAAATTCTTATGTTTTCTTTAACAATGTTTAACGTAATGGCCATGTATGAAAACTACAAATCAAGGTTTTGTGAAATTTGGCATGGACATTCATGTAAGCATGCTTTTTTACATCAATCACTCATCATGCTTTTTATACAACGGTTGAACCGCAAAAAATTTATTGGGATCGTATAATGGTATGATGTTGTTGTTGTCTGCGTAAATCACTCATCATGCTCATCAAGTTCCTGTTTACTGGATACTAATTGCAGGGTATTGATTTACATATATATATACATGTATATATATAGCACTAGTTCACACCCATGATATCGCGGGTCCATGACTGAATTTAAGTATATAACTATGTGTAAACCTTATTTTAGCCTGGATTTTTGTATTGGTATTGTCATCTGATATAGTCATGCTGATTATAAGATGCACAGTTTTCTCTGTTTTCAAAATCTTTGTTTGAACTTTTCATCCTGGAACTTATCTATTACTGATAATATTAATTACATGTATTTGGAAATAAAAGGGCCTGGGATGGAGTAGTTTTTAATCGACAGCATAGTCCTATATTATTATAAATAAAGTTGAATTCTTTAATATGCAGATTTTAGATGTACATCATGCCGGCTAACAAATTGAAAACTGTACCTATGAAGGCCTTTTTTAAGTCTAGATTTTTAGTATTAGTATTGTCATCTTATAAAGTTATGCTGATTAAAATACTACAATACATACATGACATGCAATAGGAAACAATGCGACAATGATTGAATTTAGTAGTGTCAACCCTGTGAGTATGACCCGTGTAAATAGCAAATCCTAAACACACCGTTTGGTGGTGTGCCGGTCAAATGTTGGACGTACAGATAAGGTAATAGGTAACAGCCAAACAGTGATGAATATACTATATTGGTATCAGTATCGGATTCGACCCAGAAGTTGTTAATTATTAGCAATATTAATTATGTGGAAAACAAAAGGGTCTAGAATGGTGTAATTTTTAATCAACACCATCATGACCATTGTCCTTTATATGCTATATATACAGTTGAATTCTTTGATTTGTCATTTTTACTCCATGATGGCTAACAAATTGGACCTCGTTATTTTAGTATTATCATGATTATAGATGAATAGTGAGCAATAGTTAATTGTTTAACTTGTTTATTGATATATGTAAACTTTTCTTCTTTCAGTGGGTTTTTCCCAGTAGTAATTAACTTTTTAAGAAGAGTACCAGTTATAGGAACAATTTTAAATTTACCTTATATTCGACAGGTAAGTTTTATTTATTGCAGACTTTCTCCTAACATCTTAATGATAAATTGATAATCATGAAATATCTGTTTATTTAATCTAAAAATCAGGTTACCTTGCACCCTTACAAAATTATTGTTAATAATAGAGTAAGTGGACTAATTGTCAAACAGCATTCCAACAACACAGAATAGACAATAAACATTTAGAGGTCACTATACATCCTTCATCACCCAACAAGTACCCACACTCATGACTGTTTATAACAAATTATAAATCTATCTTTGTCTTGTACAAAATGTATGGGGAAACAAGTTGTGAAAATAATTCAAAACAGACCAGCAAGTTATTAGCAATAGCAAATTCTCACTATAGACAAAGGCCTGATAAAAAAAAACATGCCAAGGAGAAATCAGTTACTGACAGCTAGCTGTATATATAGATCAAAGTCAATAACAATTAATAAAAAAAAATATATTTAGTTGGAAAGTGCTGCTCCATAAAGAATTGGTACAGCATAAGAAAACAAGATTTAAAATGCTGTCAGATAAATAAAAATGAATAAATAAGTTTTATTTAGAGTCAGCATAGTAAACAAATAAGCAGAGACTAATAAGAACATATCATAAGGTCTTATGAGCTTTTAACCGACATGTACTCATAAATCTAAAATATGTCAGATTCACTTATACTCCAATTTCAATTTTATAGCAACTAAGATTTTGCTAAGTACATATATTTTGATTTACAATCTTGTTTCTATTTGCATAATAATTAAAGGAATTTATAGAGTATTATGTCAAAGCATGGAAGTATTATATTGACAGGAACTCCAACAAACCGACTTCAAACGTTTATAGTGCGATGCCGCAAAATCGTTAAGTATCTGTTAATTAATTTGACATCTTTCAATTAGTTGTATCGATGCATGGGTTCAACGACGTTTTCGGGATACTCGTAATGACGGAATTTACCGAAGTAACCGGATGTATACATAAATGTCAAGGATATGACATTTAACGACCATGCCAATATTTGGCAGTTGACAATTTATAGTTTTTAGGTTTTCTATGTTAATAAACTATCAACATTTACAAATATTTCACTTATCAATATGGACATGCACGATTTTGATGATGAAGAATTTGAAAAAATTATCGGAGAAGAAATTGAAGAGTTTTATTGCTTTTGTAAATCTAAAACATGTTCAATAGAAAAGATGATTCAGTGTGAAGGACCCGACTGTAGACTGAAATATCTACGACTGCTGTCACTACAAAGAGTGAATCCAAGGTTGACTGCATGTTGCTGAATTTGTTCCCAATTAATTTCAGCAGTGTTAGATATTTGATAGTTGACATTGATATTAATCGGCTTTGAATTTACTTTCCGATTATTAAAGTTCTAGCTTTCTCCAGCGCCTTAATTTCATTCTGCATGACTCACAAATATACTGTGGATGACTAGTTGTGTCTTGTTCTATATCAACTTTTAAGGCAAGTTTTATATCCCTTGAAAATCTTGATTTATCATATGGCAAATGATTCTTAGTGTGTGGAATAGTGGAACTACATAAACGGCAAAGTTCCGCCATATCAGTTTACTGAAAAAAAAGTAATGCTATTCTTCATTTGATTCAGTTGCAGTAAAAAATTAACCATCCCCCTTTTGCGCTACCAATGTGAAACAAAATCATTACTGACAACTAACTGATTAATTTCAAACAGATGCCATATGATCCCCCCCCCCCCCCCCCCAAAAAAAAAAACTGAAAAAAAACATAATCGTTTGCATGGACATCGCAAATATCTATTTATTCTTTATATTCGCTTATTTGTTTCTCTGTTATTTGTTTTGTGCATAATCAGGCCAATAGAATTTTTTTCATATATGAAATGGATTTGTTAAAATATGTTTAAGGCTGTAAGTTGAAAACTTCTGTTTCATTTGATCTCTGGTGGAGAGTAGTCTTATTGGCAATCATATCTTCTTATTTTTATATTGAATTATAATAAATGTCTTGTGTAAGGAAACAAATAGTTGTAATCTGCATGTATAATTGAGGTTTACTGCTAACAAATCACTTGTTGAATTGTTTACTGAAAGTCCGGTGTCAAATGTTTCATTCATTTCAACAAAAAGAAAATTTTATAAATTTCCCAAAACAAATCCGTCAGACGCCAGAGCAATCTCGGACCAGGTTGAATTTAAAAAAAAAAGGTGTACATGTAATCTGTGTTTTAACTTGATACATACTATATGGAGAGACAATCACGGGCGTATAATTTTACACCTCTTAGTGCTTAAAACAATTTCTATAAATATGTTAAGTTACATTTTACGATCGAGAAAACTATTAATATTTGTGTTACACTCGATTAAAATTTACAATCTTTAACTTAAAATTTGAGTTATCAGGCGCCATCAGGCACACTACACGGACATCAAATTATTTTCTGCAAACACTCTACTTCAGAGTCATGTAATCTTCATAATCCGATATTTCCCGATTTCCTAGTTCTAGTGATAAAAACATATTAGACAAAACTAAAAATAATCTTACCTTCTTTCCAAATACAGTTATTTTTCTTTTGTCATTCTGTTAAACATGGACCGATTTTTAAGATTGTTTCAGCTGTAGTCTTTAATTAATGAATAGAAACAGGTGTCGTTATTCATGTAGCGATTCGCAATTAGCCACGGGAGTTTCCGTGTTTATTTACATTGGTAGGTAGATTAGACCCTCGATAACAGATCACGTGATAAGATCAGTTTCTGTAAACTACACACGCGAGGGCGGTATCACAGATACCCCACAAAGGAGTTATCACATACTTGACATACTGAGTCGGAACCTTTTATTTTCCTAAAGAAATCAGTGGGGTGCGAATGTGCTAATTTTTCGTTGGAGTTCCTGTCAATATAATACTTCCATGGTCAAAGGAACAGCAACCTAACAACACAGTAACAATAAAACTAACAGAAGACATCATTGTATAATGTTACAAATGTTTTAAAATGCACTCAGGACCATGTCAAATTCTCAAAAACGACATTCTATGTGAAAAGAAATTATAAAACAAAAGAATACACAGAAGAAATCTTTATTTATTTTTATATTTTGATGAATCTTTGAAGTTATTGGACAGATAATTATTTATTGCAGGTTGCAGACAAACTTGGAGAGTCCAATTCAATGGTATAGTGAATTTTTGTTACTTAGTTAACAGTATTATCAGAAAGTGCCATTGTCAAGAACAAATAAGCTCAGCATAATAATGAAGAAATTAACAAGAATGATCAAATTATGTAGAAAAAGATATTGTGATTTTTACCAAAGAATACTGATTTTGAATTCCATCAAGACTCTGCGCCACAGCTAGAAATGCACCCCTTGTTGACAGCTTATAAAATGTTGAAACTTGAATGCATGATCAAGAGATTTGTCATCCTGTAGTTTAAAGGTGTAGCATTGTGTATCAGTAACTATTGTTGACCATTACACTAGACAAAAAGACTACTTTCATTGGAACAGTCACTGAGATTGAACTCAGTTTATATCATGTATATAGTTTAAAATTATATTCCTGATCATATTTGACATAAAGAGTAGTTAATTTTTATAATTTGGTGCTTTAAAAATGTTTCTGAAATTATTGAAAGGATGTGTATATTAAAATGTTGATGCAAACTATTCCTGATTGTACTCCTTAACTTGATACTGTACGAGAAGGAAAATTTGTACTCAGAAAACTTACAATTCAATGCAAAATTAGCTACTTGTATAAAAGACTTGGATGAAAAAGTACATGAGTGTTTTTTGTGTTTGCATGTACCACAAACATCAATGATCAAACCATAAAATCTTACCTTTTAAAAATTCATATATAATTATCAAGCATGAAATTAATGTGAGGTAAAGGAGTTATAGATACTTTTTCAAATTATCAGTTCACATAAACATATATGCATGATCACTCTCAGGAGCAGATCCAGCCATTTTAAAAAGAGGGGTTCCAACTATACATCCCCATTCAAATGCATTGGTTGTCAAAAAAAAAGGGGAGGAAGGGGTCAACCCCTGAATCTGCCACTGACTATTTTAAGGCTGAGATACTTCAACACATGAAATTGGTTTTCAGGGTATATGGTGTGCTTTAACATGATTAAATTTTTGGACTTCAGCACACTTTTTATACAACCGCAAAAAATTTTTAAAATTTAGTCGTATATTGGTATCACGTTGTCTTCGTCGTCATCATCAGCGTCGTACGAAGACGGATGGTTTCCGGATAATAACTTTAGTATCAGTGGATAGAAATCAATAAAATTTTAACACAATGTTAATAAACACAAAAGGAAGGTTGGGATTGATTTGCTTTGGTGAGATTCATGATTCTGCTAACAAGACCATTGAATTCTAAAATCAGAGCATAGACCAATAAATTACAATCAACTCAAATACAACAGCATACTGAATGTTATGGTTATGGTCCCAACAGTTTAGGAATTAGGGACCAAAAGGGGCCCAAAACAAACATTTATCTAGTTTCAGGACAATAAGTTGTGTATAAGTATTTCAATTGCTCTGAAATTGTACCACAATGTTTAATACCATTAAGTAGAAGGTTGGGATTTATTTTAAAGGTTAAGGGGCAAACAGTCTAGGAATTAAGGCCTAAATGGGGCCAAAAACAAGCATTTTTGTAGTTTCTGGACAATAACTTATGTATTACTGTATAGATCTCTCCGACAATATACCACAAGGTTCAATATAACAAAAGGAAGGCTTGGATTCAGTTTGGGGTTAATATCCCTGAAATTTAAGAAATAAGGGACCAAAAAAAGGCCAAAAAGAAGCATTTTTCAAGTTTCTAGACAATAACTTGTGTTAAAGTGTACATGTATGGATCTTTTTGAAATTATACTACAAAACTTCTTACTAGAAAGGAGAGGCTGGAATTGAGTTTTGGGGTTCTTGCTCCAAGGGGGGTTTCAATAAGGGAGCGGCCAAAAAAGGGGCCCAAATAAGCATTTTTGTAGTTTTCAGTCGATAACTTGTGTTTAAGTGTATAATTCTCTCTAAAATTATACCACAAGTTTCCATACTTCATAGGGATGGTAATTGGGGGTTATGGCTCAAATCATTAAGCAATTAGGGGCCAAAAAAAGGGGGGAAACAAGGGTTTTTCTGGTTAAAGGACAATATAGGCAATTTAAAAGCAGTGAAGGGGAGGTAATCCAATTAAAATTTATAGAACACTGTTATATATATGTTTGGTTACTTGATTACCTCCCTTACACTGATTGAAAATTATGTATTTTGAAATGATGATTGTCTTGAGATGTGTAGCTGAAAAGGGGGGGGGGGGGGGGGGGTAAAAATTTTCTCATTTCTGATTTCAGAAATTAAAAAGATTTTTTTTTCTATTTTTTTTTTTTTTTGAGGGGATTAATATTCAACAGCATAGTGTATTGCTCACAAGCATAAACAAAAATATTTTTAAGTTCATTAGACCACATTCATTCTGTGTCGGAAACCTTTGCTGTGTCAACTACTAGTATTTAATCACAATCCAAATTCAGAGCTGTTTCAAGCTTGAATGTTGTGTCCATACTTGCCCCAACTGTTCAGAGTTCGACCTCTGCGGTTGTATAACGCTGCGCCCTGTGGAGCATCTGGTTTTAACCTGTTGAAAAATAGATTCTTTAGCTGAAAAACAAAATAGTTTTACTTGACAAATCAATGGTATATAAATTCTGTTAAAAATTAATTATTTACTTATTCATGAAATAATTCAATCATGTCATGCTCTATGCTCAATTTAACATGGGTTGGCATTAAATTTGTCGAGCATTAGTGTTATTTATACTAGCAAAATATGTTTTTAATCATGTTAATTAATGCAATTGTTTTTAAAACATCTTCATAATTATAGTAATTAAGAGCAAATCTTAGTGTTGGCAGCATTTAAATATTGTCCTTAGTATAAACATGATTCTTTTTCCTTCGGTTTGTAATGAAGGTTTTTTTTAAAAGGAAAATATTCTTGTAAAGTACATTGTAGGGATTGGGTTTTGTGTTAAAAAGCTACTTAACATGAATAGGTGTTTTCAAGTCTTGGACCACTATATTTTTCATTTTAAATTTTTTCTTAGATTCTTAAGGGAATTTGACAACTCATTTATCTCTAAAACACACCAGCTGGTGGGATTTTTAAATAAGAGAGAGAGACAAGAAACTTTTACATAATTTCTTTTCACAATTTATCAATAATCATGGTAAGAAATATATCTGTCCATATTTGTTCTTCTTTCAAAAATTTCTACAATATATTTATGAGATGACATTTTCACATATTTTTTTATAATTTGCTTATTTCTTTGCACATAAGAAAATATTCACATAGCTTTGGTATAGGAATTCTAGAATATAAGATGTATAACGTATTTAAAGCGAACATGCCATTTATGCCTTTTTTTTGTATTTTATTCTGAAGTGGAATCATGGGAAATTTTTCAAACTTCCATCACATTACTTGTTAACCCATTTCTTTCATTATTTTGTGTAAATAAATTTGTCATTATTTATTTATTTATTCATTCATGCATCATTTAAATGTCAAAACACAGTGCAAATAAATGTTTATAAAAATACAAAAAAATCAATAATAAAAAGATGCCCTTTTATGTTCTTTTTATTGGATGGATAATTTCATAGCCCTTTTCAGAGGTAGATATGGAGTAATATTCATTATTCTCTACTACTCATATATTCATTCTGGGTTTGTTTTATGTTTTTTTGCTTTTTTCTTGTTGATGCCTCTGCTACATTGAGACTTGGGCATAGTTTTTATGCCCCCGCCAAAGTGGAGGGGGCATTAAGTTTTACCCTTGTCTATCTGTCTGTACGTCTCAAAATTGGTTTCCATTTTCTAACTTGAGTTTGCCTCATCCAAATGATATGAAACTTATACACAATGCTAATTACCACAAAAAAAACAGATCAAGTTTGAATTTTGGTGGCATCACTTAAACCATTCTCGAGTTATGCCCATTTATAAATTGGGGAAAAAATGCTGAATTTAAGTTTCTGTTCTGTACTAACTTAAGTTTGCCCTTACCAAACATTACGAAACCTATACACAATACTTATTACCACAAAACTCAGATCAAGTACAAATTTTGGGAGTGTCCATTTTATTGTTCTTGAGTTATGTCCCTTTATAATGTTGTATGCAAGCAGGGCCATCATCTGTGTCCAAGGGGACACATTCTCCATTTATTTTAGCATAGGCATCAGCAATCATTGTTAAAGTTGATGCTTACTACTGGTAGGTCAGTTTTAGAGGAACTGCTAATAGCAAATCCATGATATTTAGTATACAGTGGTGTTATACATTTGTAATTGGCATATATCTTGAGATTACTTGACCCTGCCCCTTGTATCATGTAATTTCATGGAGATTATTTGATACTGCCTCTCCTAAGTCATGTTCATGTTCAGGATACCCTTATGACAAGATGAAAATATTTGGTATGCGGTTGTTTTAGTATTGGCTATTTGGCACATCTCATTTGATAGAAATTATTTGACCATTCCCTTGTTTTATTTACTTAGAATTGGCATAGTTTATATCTTAAAGTTTGTGATATTATTAAATCAATTCATCTGTATACTACAGTTTGTGCCAAAAAAACTTTTTCATCTACTAGTGTGGAAACTAAATATAAAAACTTGTCCCTATATAACCATATAACATTTTGAAAATTTTCCCTAGTCCAATATTTAGTAGTCTAGAATGTCTAGGGTATCAGCTTTGGGGTTTACAGTGCAGACTGATGCTGATAAGAAATGCTGAATACCAGCAGCCAGCTTAAGGTTTATTACAAAAGTTATTGGATACAAAATATGACTGGTACAGATAATTATTAATCTTATTGGTCAATTTTCGTTTTTGTCCAAACAGAAGTCATTCACACAACAGTAGGTGAGCTTATTCTTCTTTTGGCAGTGTCAACAATAATTGGTTGTAGCCAATTCATTCTTTGCAATCTTGTCAAATGAAATGGTGCATGTATATTATGTTGCCTAGTTGGCTATGGCTGAAAATTATACCATTGTTCACAAAATTTGTATAAATGTTGTAACGTTGAGATGCAGGTCTTCTTGGTTGTTATTTGTGAATTTTCAAAAGTAGCAAAGGTTAATTTAATAAACTACAGTAATCTTGAGATCCTCTATTGTAATGTATCTGTAACTGATCATGCAGTGACGGATCTAAAAATTTTCATAAGTGGGGGCCCTCTGACTGCCTAAGAGGGGGCCTTTTCCGGTCGTGCTTCAGTGATTCCCTTTATATTCAACCAATTTTTTCCCAGATAAGGGGCCCCCCCCCCCTAAATCCGCCTCTGTCATGCACTAGGGCCACCTAGATATAAACCTAATGAGTAGTATGTATTGTCCCATTGCATTGGAGGCTGTTAGTCAAAACTATTTTTATTGCATTTATTTTCATATTTGACTGTTAGTCCATTAAATTCAGCTACAAAAAAGGAGATGATCTTTTTTGCCTAAATTATCTCTTTTCTCTAGTATAAATTTAAAAATAGAGATATTGATTATGTATGTTAATGTGAAGGCAAACTAACACTAACTATAATAAACTTTTAAAAAACAAAGATATCAGACTTAGAGCCCAAAACGTAGTTCTATAAATAATAATGTCCTCTCATTGTCAATCTGCTCTGCTGACGTTTCAGTCTATGCCTTTACTTGTTGCTATAAAATACATAAAGTGACATTATCACTACTAGTGCAGACACAATATAGATGCTTGTTTTAAACAGCATGAACCGAAGATCACATTTTTGAATTTTGCCACTTTTGGATCCATCAAAGAATTTATACAAGGGTTCCCTCAGCAACGTATAGACCCATCACTACACAAAGCATTGAATTTTACGCCCAGACGTGCATGGCTGAGTATTTATACATCTTTCTCGGACATCCATCACTACAACCCCTCCCCACAAAAAAAGCAAACATCTGGGACCAATTTCGATACAATGCAATACTCTGGAGTTCACCCTAAAGAACAATTATTTTGCTTCGTTGTTTTTCTACCATTGATAATGTAATTTATTCTCTATTTTCAGAGGGAAGGAGAACCCTAACCAACGTGTTGCCTTCAACTTTTCGGGATTTTTGCAATAAAATTACATAAAATATATACAGACTGGTTTTTTTTTTATCGAATTACATACATCTTATATAATTATTATGAATGTCCTTTGCTATTTATATTTAAACAGATTATTTCATTCATTATTAAAGTCATTGATTAGGATCTTATAGTAAAACTTTTCGTATTGGATGTCTATATTCGTCTTCTTCTTCCAACCGGAGTCAAGAACTGACTGTATTAGGTCCCGTGAAAACTTTGCAATTTGTCGGACAACACAGAAAGTTTTCTCTTGGCTATTTACAGTTAAAATGTTTTCTACACATATACAATTAAAACTGAATATTTTTCCTGTATTTTTTCGCGCCCTTGTCCTTTTCTCTTTTTCGGTTGTTGTCTCATTTTCAATTATACCACATCTCCTTGTTTTTATATTGGCAAAACCATTGGCTCTTTAAAAAAAAACTGATAAAGACCGTTGTGTGGTGCATCTGAACTGAGTAGGAAAGGTCACAGGCGGATCCAGGGGCCTGCCCCCTCCCTTTATTGTGGGAAAAATTTGGTTGATAATATAGAGAATTACTCCCTCCCCCTTTTAGGTCAGTTATTCCCCATCCCACCCTTATAAAAAGTTCTGGATCCGCCACTGAATTAAGGTACCACAGTTTGAAGAAAGATTGCTTTAAAAATTTCAGACGGAAGCCTCTCCATTGCCGAATCTTTTACTTACTGCGCATTGGTTATTAAAACTTCCATGCAGCGTTGGTGTATACAGATACAGAGACATATAATATGTTTGTGGTATATACAAAACAAAACGTGGCGCACATAGTCGGTTAGCAGAGACATATATAATACTATGTGTCTATGCTGTTAGTATCACTGCAGATCAGACGGATAATAGATTTCGTGATCAATTTATTCCAGACACTGTTTATCGTTATGTAATTATGTTGTTCTATTTCACACGAAAAAGGGATATTTAGGACAAACACTTACTGAGATTGCAAACCAATCAACCAAATTAGCAAAAGATACACAGCCTTCAACAATAGCTATATATGGGTACGATTTGTCAAGCTATATGCGTCAGTGTATAAAAGAAGGTTAACAAATTCTACTAAAACGACCAAAGATCCACTATCGACATCAAATTGTCCAATTTAAAACTATTTGCATATTAACGCGATAAGATACAATGTATGGCAGGTAGGAGTCGCAAATCTTGATTTAGTCATGATTATTTCAGGGATTCCACAATTCGATTTAGGGGTACCGTAATCTTAATCTATTTATATAGAATTTGTGGACCTCCCTAAATATTATACGGATTTCCTGGAATCGAAATATTTCATTGAATAATGTATAATATCCTGAAGTAATCCAGGTGTTCTCTAAATACAATCATTTTGACTAAATCCCCGCCTCATAAAAAGGCAACTAACCTGTAAGGCACACGAGTAAGAGATGGTATTAAAAGACTTATTTTGTCTCGACCCTTCTTTTTTAAACTCGAACACTTGACATACGAAACTTGCATAACAAAACCATCTACTAAAAAATCTTTTCGGGAAAAACACTTCACTTTAAAATAACGGTACAATAGATGAGAAACCTAGTATTATATATATATAAGTTGTTATATGATATATCATGGTTCTTATATACGTACAAGCTGCTTTGTATATACAAAATACGATATAAGTAGAAAACATAGAAGTGATGAAAGTGTGTAAGGATCAGTTAGGCATAAAAAAAACTAATACATGTATTTTCGCTTACGTGCTGATTTTTTTTTAGGGTAGATAGATAGGCAAGATAATTTTATTTTACAAACATTTCTAAGCTGGTTACTACTGTTAGCAGTCCTTGTTCAAAAATGGCATACAAAAGGTTATAGGGTATGCACTTGAAATTAGGCCATGCTAGTAAGGATAAGAGGAAACACATGTATTATATTTTTATTTAAGGTTCTTTGAATCTGTATTACTCTTTTTAGCTCACCTGACCTGAAGAACTTAGGTCAAGTGAGCTTTACTCACCACTTGGCGTCCGTCGTCCGTCGTCGTCTGTTAACTTTTACAAACATCTTCTCTGTAACTACTGGACCAAATTTAACCAAACTTGGACTATCATCATTAGGGTATCTATTTAAAAAAATGTGTCCGATGACCCTGCCTGCCTAACAAGAGGGCTGACATGGCTAAAAATAGAACATAGGGGTAAAATGCAGCAAATCTGACAAGGTAAAAATGTTCAACAGATTAAGATCTATCCGCCCTCAAATTTTAAGACAAATCCGACAAGCGATTGTTGGGTTGCTGCCCCTGAATTGGTAATTCTTAGGAAATTTTGCAGTTTTGTGTTATTATGTTGAATATTATTATAGATAGAGATAAACTGTAAACTACAATAATGTTCAGCAAAGTAAGATCTACAAATAAGTCTTATGACCAAAATTGTCAGTTGACCCCTTAAGGATTTATAGCCCTTTATATTAAATTTTTAACTATTTTTCTTTTACAAAAATCGTCTCTGAAACTACTGAGACAAATTTAACAAAACTTGCCAATAATCATCATTAGTGTATCTATATAGTTTGGTATTTTTAACAACAAAAATGGTTGAAGAAAAAAGATGAATTTACGTATACTGTAGATTTTCATCAGTTGTTCCAGTGAGACCAGAACCAAAACAAAAACCATCATTTTTCGATCATAGTTTACAACAATCGGTTGTCAAGTTAACACGGAAAGACTGAACCTTAGATTTTTCTTCACTAACTAGTATAATCTATATAGTGTAAATAACTGAAATAACCACCATTTAAAATTGAAACATGTATCATGGTTAGAAATGGTACGGGAACAATCTCGTAAAATTATAAATAATGAAGCCCGTGTGGAAAATCATAAAATCTGATCTGATCGAAGTATTAACTGCAAAACGAGAAAAATACACACAGAGGAAAACACTAATATTTTTAATCGTCAGTTAGAATCTGTATTTACAATGAAAACCGATGATATAATTCCAAAAAAAGGTAGAAAACCCCACCACCCTCTAATGCAAAATAAAAAAAAACCAATGAAGCAGGAAGTAGCACGTAGCTTGTAGTCTGATAACCCTCATGTCCGAATCCTTAGGCAACTAACGGAAAAAGTTTCACAAAATATCATATTAATATTCAATGGTCTCTTAAACGATTGAAAACATGCAAATGTTGCCCCAGCTTTCAAGAATGCTGAATGAGAGGGATATAAACCAATTGACATACAACATATATTATTCGATATTCAGTATGGTTTTAGAAAATCGAAGTCGTGTGAAACACAAGTTATATATGTTTTGTCTTGCTTGTACCATATGGATTTGGCGTAACTATCTATAATACTAAAATTACGAGGTCCAATTTGTCAGCCGTCATCACGTAAAAACGACGAATCAAAGAATTAAACTTTATATATAACTAATATAGTACAAAGGTGTAGATTAAAAATTACACCACTCCAGGCCCTTTTGTTTTCCACGTAATTAATATTGCCAATAATTAAGAAGTTCCGGGTCGAGTCCGATACCGATACCAATAGTATATTCACCTGTTACCGATTACCTTATCTGTACGTTCCGCATCTGACAGGCGCACCACCAAACGGTGTATTCAGGATTAATATGCTATATAGTATTACACGGGTCATAATCGCAGGGTTGACACTACTTAATTGTCAAATTGTTACCTATTGTAGTATTTTAATCAGTGAGACTTTCTAAGATAACAATACGAATACTAAAAATCTGGACTAAAATAAGGCGTATAGGTACAGTTTTCAATTTGTTAGCGGGCATGACGTAAAACAGCGAATCAAAGAATTCAATATTTATAACTACTTTATTAATATAGGACAATGCTGTTGATTAAAAAATACTCCATTCCAGGACCTTTTGTTTTCCAAATAATTAATATTATCAATAATTGATAAGTTCCAGTTCGACGGGTTCAAACAGAAAGATTTGAAAGCAGAGAAAACTGTGTATCTTATAATCAGCATGACTTTATCAGATGACAATACTAATACTAAAATAAGGCTTGCGCATAGTTATATACTTTAATTCAGTCACGGACCCGCGATTTACGGGTGTGTTCTAGTATCATATAAAACTATAGAGGCTCTAAAGAGCCTGTGTCGCTGCATATATTTAACTAAGGTCACAGATGGATTCATGACAGAATTTTGTTTTGGTGATTGTGATTTGTTTGTAGATCCATAGATCTTACTTCACTGAACATTCTTGCTGTTAACAATTATCTCTATCTATAATGAACTTGTCCCAGTAGTCACAATGGAAAATATTTTGTAAAAATCTACAAAAAATTTACATAATTTATGAAAAATGTTAAAAATGGATTATAAAGGGCAATAACTCCTTAAGAGGTCAATCGACCATTTTGATCATGTTGACTTATTTGTAGATCTTACTTTGTTGTGCATTATTACTGTTTACAGTTTATCTCTATCTATAATAATATTAATAACCAAAAACTGCAAAATTTCCTTAAAAATTACCAATACAGGGGCAGCAAACCCAACACCTGATTGTCCGATTCATCTGAAAATTTCAGGGCAGATAGATCATTTTACCCCATGTCAGATTTGCTCTAAATGCTTTGGTTTCAGAGATATAAGTCAAAATCTATATTTTACCCCTATATTCTATTTTTAGCCATGGCGGCTATCTTAATTGGTTGGCCGGGTCATCGGACAAATTTTTAAAACTAGAAACCCTAATGATGATTGTGGCCAAGTTTGGTTAAATTTGACTCAGTAGTTTCAGAGGAGAAGATTTTTCTAAAAGTTAACGACGACGACGGACGACGACGACGACGACGGACGACGACGACGACGACGACGACGGACGCCAAGTGATGAGAAAATCTCATTTGGCCCTTTGGGCAAGGTGAGCTAAAAAGAAGATGTGGTATGATTGCAAACGAGACAACTCTCAACAAGAGACCAAATGACACAGAAACTAACAACTCTAAGTCACCGTACGGCCTTCAACAATTAGCAAAACCCATACCGCATAGTCAGCTATAAAAATGACACATGTGAAACATATCAAACGAGAAAACTAACTAATATTTATGTACAAAAAATGAACGAAAAAACAAAAGGTAACATATCGACTAACGACAACCACTGAATTACAGTCTCCTGACTTGAAACAGGCAAATGCATACAGAATGTGGCGGGGTTAAACATGTTAGCAGGACAGAGACGGATTTAGGGGGGGGGGCCAGGGGTCCCGCCCCCCCCCCCTTTTTTGGGAAAAAATTTGGTTGCTTATATAGAGAATCACTGAAACGTGACTGGAGCGGGCCCCCTCTTAGGTCAGTCAGTGGGCCCCCACTTATGAAAATTTCTGGATCCGCCACTGCAGGATCCCGTCAATGTGACTTTTTCAAGGTTATATTTGTTGTTTTCAGGTACAATAGTTATTATACTCAATATGTTATCTGTATTTGGTGTATGGAGTACTTGCATGGTGGACATATTGTCTGTTAGGGTTTATTACTCAATGCATATGCTGAATTAAGGTTTGTTTCTCCAGAGACATATGTGTATATGTCTCTGGTTTCTCATATTTTTTGAAAGAAATAGCAAATTTTGTTTTGGTGAATGATATGGAATATATTCATGATTTATTATTTAAAAGCAAGTGCAACATTACAGTAACACCCAAACTGACTTTTCTCAAAATGGAGTTTGTTGAAGAGGGCCACAACAGGGGCGTATCCAGCCATTTAAAAAAAGGTGGGGTCCCAACCAAGGACAAAAAAAGGGGGGAGGGGTCCAACTATAAGTAAGTAAGTAATTTTTATTGGTTTGAAATCCAAAATTACAGGATTGATACAAAGACAATACAAAACATACAAACATATATATCATACCAAATTCATAAACATTGTATATCCTTTACTATAGATAATTGAGCTGATCTGTAACAATAACATCTCCATGCCTTATATAATATATCATGTACTGAAGTACGACGCTATTTTAAAACTGACGAGGAAAGGTAACACACGGCCACCGAAAGCTTTATTGATCTGAAAAAAAGACGGTTGTTAAGGTGGGAGATGGAAGCAGAGGGGCGGGAGAAAGGAGAAACAGGTACCCCCCTTTCCACCCCTCTATAATGATTGTCTCTGCAAAGAAGACCATGATGTCTACTTGCCCTAAAGCATCTCCAATTGTGTAGTTATTAAATCTCATACCTTCTTTTCCTGATCTTTTAAAAAAGAAGCCTATCAATATCCACAAAACGACAGATAGAGTCATGCATGAAGATGACATCTGTGTTGATTGGTTCAATATGATGATGTCATTAGTTTTCTTATTTGCAATGTGAGAGTTTGAGTGAGGTTGAGCAGCTTTTTCTGTAGGACTAATAAGATTTTGTGTACTCTCTCGCGATGGAATATTTGAAACATTTGTATTGTTTTGTTGATTTACTGCATTTCTTGTGTTTCACTTTGTTGATTTTGCCTTGCATTTTGTTTTTTTTATCCATGGCTGGATGGGGTTATCCTCACAGTCATATAAAAAGGACTGTAATCTATCTTGTAAGTCCTTGATGACTGCATCTTTTTCTTCAATTTTTTCTTTGCCATTATACCTTACTTCTTCCGCATCTTTTTTTGCGTTATCTATAAGAAAAAATAACTTTTCATTGTCCATATCAGATTCTGTTTTTGACTGTCTGATTTGTGCAAGTTCATTTTGAAGTTCTAAGTTTCTTTTCTCCAAATCCTTTTTTATGGTATTTAAATCTTTCTTTATTTGATCTTAGGAGCTCGTTATCTTTTTTAAGTTTATCTATTGTTGATTTTTTTCCCTTTAATTGTGACTCATACATTTTGGTATCAGGAGGAATGTCCCCATTCAAATGCATTGATTGTCCAAAAAAAGGGGGGTTCCAACCCCCGGAACCCTCCCCCTGGATCCGCCACTTCACAAAGTTTTGCATGGTCACCTCCTTTATAAGCTTCTATGGCATACAAAGTGACACACTTAATCTTCCTTCTCTGGTGCACCTCCAAAGAACAGTATTAGGAGCAATACTGTTTCTTACATGTATCGATAAAAATGACCTCCCAGAATTTTTACAACTCAAAAAGCTTAGACACTCTAAAAAAGGCAGATGACAGAATATTTTTTTTTCTTTCAGAGAAACATTATTTTGACTATTAAAGGGAGCAAATCAATCATACCACATCTTTTCATAGTTGCTATTTTTTGTTAACTAGAGGCTCTAAAGAGCCTGTGTCGCTCACCTTGGTCTATGTGAATATTAAACAATGGACACAGATGGATTCATGACAAAATTGTGTTTTGGTGATGGTGATGTGTTTGTAGATCTTACTTTACTAAACATTCTTGCTGCTTACAATTATCTCTATCTATAACAGTACTTTCTGTGGAAAATGTTATTGAAAATCTTCAAATTTTAAGAAAATTGTTAAAAATTGACTATGAAGGGCAATAACTCCTTAGGGGGTCAATTGACTATTTTGGTCATACTGACTTATTTTTAGTTCTTACTTTGCTGTACATTATTGCTGTTTACAGTTTATCTCTATCTATAATAATATTCAAGATAATAACAAAAAAACAGCAAAATTTCCTCAAAATTACCAATTCAGGGGCAGCAACCTAACAACCGATTATCCGATTCATCTGAAAATTCCAGGGCAGATAGATCGTGACCTGATCAACAATTTTACTTCCTGTCAGATTTGCTCTTAATGCTTTGGTTTTTGAGTTATAAGCCAAAAACTGCATTTTACCCCCATGTTCTATTTTTAGCCATAGCGGCCATCTTGGTTTGTTGGCCGAGTTACCGGACACATTTTTTTAACTAGATACCCCAATGATGATTATGGCCAAGTTTGGTTAAATTTGGCCCAGTAGTTTCAGAGGAGAAGATTTTTCTAAAAGATTACTAAGATTTACGAAAAATGGTTAAAATTGACTATAAAGGGCAATAACTCCTAAAGTGGTCAACTGACCATTTTGGTCATGTTGACTTATTTGTAGATCTTACTTTGCTGAACATTATTGCTGTTTACAGTTTATCTCTATCTATAATAATATTCAAGATAATAACCAAAAAGAGCAAAATTTCCTTAAAATTACCATTTCAGGGGCAGCAACCCAACATCGGAATGTCCGATTCATCTGAAAATTTCAGGGCAGATAGATCTTGACCTGATGAACAATTTTACCCGTTGTCAGATTTGCTCTAAATGCTTTGGTTTTTGAGTTATAAGCCAAAAACTGCATTTTACCCCTATGTTCTATTTTTAGCCATGGCGGCCATCTTGGTTGGTTGGGCAGCGCACCGGACACATTTTTTAAACTAGATACCCCAATGATGATTATGGCCAAGTTTGGTTAAATTTGGCCCAGTAGTTTCAGAGGAGAAGATTTTTCTAAAAGATTACTAAGATTTACGAAAAATGGTTAAAAATTGACTATAAAGGGCAATAACTCCTAAAGTGGTCAACTGACCATTTTGGTCATGTTGACTTATTTGTAGATCTTACTTTGCTGAACATTATTGCTGTTTACAGTTTATCTCTATCTATAATAATATTCAAGATAATAACCAAAAACAGCAAAATTTCCTTAAAATTACCATTTCAGGGACAGCAACCCAACAACGAAATGTCCGATTCATCTGAAAATTTCAGGGCAGATAGATCTTGCCCTGTTGAACAATATTACCCCCATGTCAGATTTGCTCTAAATGCTTTGGTTTTTGAGTTATAAGCCAAAAACTGCATTTTACCCCTATGTTCTATTTTTAGCCATGGCGGCCATCTTGGTTGGTTGGCCGGGTCACCGGACACATTTTTTAAACTAGATACCCCAATGATGATTGTGGCCAAGTTTGGTTAAATTTGGCCCAGTAGTTTCAGAGGAGAAGATTTTTGTAAAAGTTAACGCAGGACGACGACGGACGCCGGACGCCAAGTGATGAGAAAAGCTCACTTGGCCCTTTGGGCCAGGTGAGCTAAAAATAAAGTGTTTGTACATGCATGACCTTTACATAAACTTATTCAGAAGGGGTATACACGTAGTTACAAAACAGTTGTCAGGTTGTTAAAGATAGCATTATACGTGCATAATAAGCCTATTGACGTTCTTCTTATATATATCATGGTCATGATGATCTATAGTTTGATTGTAAACCACTAAAGGGGGGGGGGGAGGGGGGGTGCATGATTTTTATATGATCATGATGATGAAGACATAAATTGATCTATCAATCAGTTTAATTGAGGTCTGTAGCTGGCATGTCAGTTAACTGGTAGTAGTTCCTTGTTCATTTATGTATCATTGTCATTTTGCTTAGTTTTTTTTCTGTCAACTATTATGACATTGGAGTCAGACATCTTTTAAGGTTTATGTACCCTTCTGTAGCCATTTTTTTACGAATTTTTCAAACATCTATTGTATTAAAACTACAGATATAATGAATAATAGAGACAGGCCATTTTGAACATATACTAGGGGAAACTTGATGCAAAGCATTATTATTTACTGTTGCATTGCATTTAATAGAAAACGAGTACTTTGTGGCAAATAAATCAAGATTTTTATAGAAAATCCACAGCCTTTAATACAGACATTTTTGTTATAAAATTTGATACATAGATTACTCACTTGCTTTTCTATGATGTGCTAGTGTTTATTTTTTGCAAAAAGTTCTAAACAACCTGTAAATTCCAAAATACCTCATGCTGAGTCACTAAAGTCGAGCGCACCCTAAAAGGTGTACTTGATTTGGTCCATATTTTTATTTCTTCTAACCAATAACTACATTAATAAACTTGTTTTAAGGAAATCAATGCTAGCACTGCATGCAATACTCCTTTATCTATCGGTCATCAAATTGCCAAACATGATAGAACAAGGATAAAGGCTGTGGATTTTCTATAAAATTTCCATATGTTTAGCATTGAAGCAACACAAGGGTACATAATCCTTAAACTTTGTTTGTTTATTCTAACTTTGGAAAGGGTACAATGTACAGGGGAGGATCGAGATCTCACAAAACATGTTTAACCCCTCCAAATATTATATGTGCCTGTCCCAAGTCAGCAGCCTCTGGCCTTTGTTAGTATTGTATATTTTTTTATAATTTAAGGTTCATGTGGACCCTATGGCTAAAATGGCCGTATTTTCACCTCAAAATTTACTCTGAGTACAGACAAACCTGCGCATCTGTAAAACATTTAAGGCATAGCATGCCCTAGATAAATGAATTTTAAGTATGTTTTATGTTTTAGAAAAATAAAAACTTACCAGGATTTTGCCGTGCACTTTTTTTCATTCCTCCAGAAGGTGCCAAAATAAACTAAGTTGGGAAACAGGTTTGAGAACTTCCCCACAGGTAAAAATTAAAGTGAGCATTTTTAATTGACATGGACATTAGATGGACAATAGATACCTGACAATAATTGGTTATTTAAACTGTGTACCTGAGTGGACCATTTCAAGGTAAACTCAACTGTTTGTTAATTTAATCATCTTCTGCAGAGACGAAAAAAAGTGTACGGCAAAATCCAGTTAAGTTATGAATTTTCTAAATCATACAATGCATTTGAATTCTATTTATCTAGGGCATGCTATGCCTTAAAACTTTTCCAGATGTACAGGTGTGCCTGTACTCAGAGAAAATTTTGAGGTGAAAATACGGCCATTTTAACCATAGGGTCCACATGAACCTTAACTCTTCAAGGTTAAACCCACTGCTGGTCCAAAGCCCAGATAAAAGGGGAGGATAGTAATGAAAACCAAATATTGCTAAAGCGCAAATGTCCTTTTTTTAAAGCGCAAATGTCCTATGTAAAAAGCGCAAATGTCTTTTTTTTAAAGCGCAAGTGTCTAAAATAAAAAAGCGCAAATGTCCTATGAAAAAGCGCAAACGTCCCACGCCGCATAAAACATAGGCTGATGTTTAATCTAATTATGTTACCTGTTGAAATCGATCAGGGTTGAAGTTTTCTGCTTGTGTGTGTCATTAAAGTTTACCTGTTCAGGTAACTAATGATTCTTTTGAAATTGACATTTTAACCTTTTCTTGAATTTGTATAATAAAATTTTGTTTTAATCTCTGTTCATTTAAATTACTTGTTTATTTATTTTTTATGTTTTGTTTCTGCTTTTTTTTTCTTTTGTTTGAATTTTTCTTTGTTTCATTCACTTTTGTATCCGTTTCTTTTAATTTGTTTTTTCAATGTTTTGATTTTGTTTCTTTTTTCTATTTAAGTATTTTTTATTTGTTTTTATTTATTTCATTCAGGTTTGTATGTTTTGATTTTGCTTTTTTCTCTTTTGTTTGAATTTTTTTCTTTGTTTTATTCACTTTTGTATCTGTTTCTTTTTTTCAATGTTTTGGTTTTGTTTCTTTTTTTTTTTCTTTTTTCTTTGTTTTTATTTATTTTATTCAGGTTGGTATGTTTTTCTTTTTCTTTTTATAACTTTTCTTGTAAGAATTTTGTATGATGTTGCAGTGTTGGAGAAAGCTGAGTACACATATTTTGAAATATTAGTATTATTCTTTTTTAAACCTTTTTTTAAATGTATGCATGTTTATTTTTAAATAAATGTATAAATAGGATGTTGTCTCTTTCAGTATTGGATTATCCAGTTATATGATAAAATTATTGATGTGTCATCAGATAATAAAGTTCTTATTTCATTTATTACACTTGCCATCAAAGTTTTTCTAAACATTGCATGAATAATAAATGTAATATTTAAAATTATTTTCTGAAGCAACAGCAATTTTTGAAACAGTTTCATAAGAAAAGAAAATGATATGTGTTATAATTTAATGTACAGGTGCTGGATATTTTGCTACATGTTGAAGACACTTAGGCTGTTTTTGCTTTTTGGTCAGATTGATGTCTGTTTGGCACATTTCCTGTTTCCATTCTCAATTTCATGTAAAATGTATTACATATGTTAAGACAATTCCAACAGTACATTAAAAACTTGATAATTTAACTGTCAGATATTGATGAAAAAAAAAATATACAATTTACATGTGTAACAAATCTATTTATGGATAAAGTAACACTCAATCAACATTTATATTTAATTTTGTATAGTGTAAAAATCTATGATTTAGATAGATCTAATACATTTTTATTTGACAAAGATTGACCTGTCACAAGAACAATGTATATCAACTGATATTAATTTTCTTGAATGTCTCTGTAAAATTTCCCCTCAATACGAGTACATAAATCTACTAAATTCCTGTAGTTTTGAATGCATCCTGTCAGTTTTGAATCGGGCAACCGAACAGTAATGAGATTATACAAATGTCCAAACACTAAAGCATCCAATTCTGTGGGCTTTTCACCAAAGAAATAAGTGTTCTTAGCTAAGCGATCAGACAGAGCCTGAAGACATGCCTTTATTTCATCAAGAACATTTTCTTTTGTCTTATCAATCCAACCACATGCATTCAATCTTGATTTCACCTCCATTTGTCTTTTCCATGGTAGAATCCAACTCAAAGGCCATGGGTGTACGGATCCATATCTTGGTCTTGTGGTTGAAGCAAATATATCTTTGTCTATCCATGACAAATACAGTTCTGCATTGTAAAGTACTGTATGGACCATAGTAATGTATGCTGTCATTTCTGATCGTTCGGTCTCATCCAAATGAGCACTTATGGACAATCCTCTCATATTTACATTTGCCACAATTGGGTCGAATTCTGCAACCAGAAACGCTCCCATCTTTAAGAATGGAACCCTTCCTGATGGAGACATTTCCTCTGCATTTGTTTTCAGTTGAAGATCAAACTTCAGGCCACTCATGCTCAGAAATGTTCGCACTGCTAGACAATTAGAATAGTCGGGAAGAGTAACTTGTTCGACCTGATATGGCTGAAAAAAGGCTACATCCGTAGGCCACTTTTCCGTTGCTCCAATTTTTAAATGCATAACATCTCCAACTAATGATGCCATGATAGTAAGTAACTTGTAGAAAAATCAGATTTTTTTTTACACAGGAAGTTGTCCTGGTGTAAGAATTTTGAAATCGGTTTGGTGTGTAAAATATCCGGAATCGGAACTAATAACTTTTTTACCTTGGACGTTCAGACAGTGCACAGACACGCGATTCGATGAAAATAAAATTATCTAAATATATGGCAAGCTGTTTTGCTATTTATTCTTACTTCAAGATATCTCATAAACTTAATATTATTATAAGATATCTTTTATATAGTTTATTAGATATCTCATATAGTTTATAAGATATCTTATATGAGTTTATAAGATATCTCGATAGTTTATCAGATATCTCGATAGTTTATAAGATATCTTATATAGTTTATAAGATATCTTATATAGTTTATAAGATATCTCATAATTTATCAGATTCTTATATAATTGTCTTGATAAGATATCTCATTATAAACTATATAAGATATCTTATTATAAACTATATAAGATATCTTATCAATTTTAGGAGATACCTTATATAATATATAAGATATCTCATAAAAATGAAATTATATAAGATATCTTATATATTATAGGATATATCTTATATATTATATTTGATATCTTTAATGTTATATAAGATATCTTATATAGTTTATCAGATATCTTATATAATTGTCTTTATAAGATATCTCATATAAAAATTGTTTATTTGATATCATATAAACTTTATTAGATATCTTATATAACATTAAAGATATCTTATATAACGTTAAAGATATCTCATATATATATATATAATATATGAGATATCTTATAAAAAAGAAACTATAAGATATCTTATATATTAAAGGAGATATATCTTATATATTATATAAGATATCTTATATATTAAAGGAGATATATTTTATATATTATATAAGATATCTTATATATTATAGGAGATATCTTGAAATTCGAATGAATAGTAAAACGGGCTTGCCATATAAATATCTTAATATTAAAGAATATATAGGTATTTGATCTTCAAAGAAAGGTGACTATGTGGAGACAGAGTGAGACAGATTCTTCGGTTTGGCCATGTTAGCTAAGCCTGATTTGCAGAGCTAATTTTAGGTATTATATATGTCTCTGGTACATTTTATAAAAGCATGGATATCATCTATGGTATAAGATTGCACAGTAAAAGATTCTACAAAATTCAATTACGAAAAATTGGGGGAAAGCATACGTAAAGGTTTGCGAAATAGTGTAAAACGGTTTGTGAATGATATGTTTTATTTTATCAAGTATTTGGAAAAGTTACTTAAAGAATAAAAATAATTATCTGCTATAAAAATAATGACACTAAGTCCGAAACTAAATAATAAATAAACAGCAGTTAAATTCTTTAATAAATCGTTTGAATTATTCAATTGAGGATTATGTATCGGGCCTTGTGTTGATTCAATGTTAAACATGTTAAGTACAAAAATCCACACTGAGCCTTTCCCCTCATACCTTCAATTTTGGAAATTTGGTGCTTGATAGAGGATAGTTACATGCAGTGCTATCAATAGTTCCCTAAAAACAAGTTTATAAATTTAGATATTGGTTAAAACAAATATAAATATGAACCAAATCAAGTACACCTTGTAGGAGCCCCCCTTTTTTCTAATAGGATGCACTCGACTTTAGATACTCTAGTTTTTCTAATTTAAAGGTTGTTTAACACTTTTTGTAAATAATAAAAGCTAGTATTACACAGAAAATCAAGTGAGTAATCAGTGTTTTAAATTCTATGACAAAAATCTTTGGATTACAGTTTGTGGATTACCTACACAAATCTTGTTTTTATTAAATGCAATGAAACAGTACATACAAATGCTTAGCACGAAAACCATGTGGTATATGTACAAAATGGCCCATCTCTATTATTCATTATCTTTAATGTTTTGATACTTTGCAGATTCTTTTCATACCTGTAGCCAGGGGGTGGTCCTAACCCCCCACCCCTCCCTTGAAAACAAATAAGCACTGTTAAAGTCAACGTTCTGTTCGAATTTTGACTGTCAAAGTCGAGTTCTTGAGTCCAAATAACCCCCTTTGAAAATTCCTGGCTACGGCCCTGCTTTTCCATCTTTTGTGATACCTCATTTAAATGAGCACTGAAGGAGTACTGCAAGAACACCCTAGTTAATCTCTGACGGATCTCAGTGGCTTTATATTGCTAAATATGGCTTTCCACAACTGCATTTGCTATATCATTTTTCATATAGGTGCTTGAGGACAGAATTCTGTTATGAGTCCCCCCCCCCTTTTCCCTTATTATAACAATTCTTAGATTTTACAATATATATCACTTATTTGTACCATATATATATATATTGATATACCATATTTTTACTCTAAATATGCATGTTAACTATCAACGTGAATCTAGACTATAGAATGAAGCTATTGTCTAGTTTCTGGTTGATAGTAAACATGCATATTAAGAGTAAACATATGGTATATCATATGCACGTTTTTTTCCCTTAAATCATGTTTACTGTTGTTGGTTTTTGAGTTATGGTTGTCCATAATTTCACAAATTCCTGTTGCATCTTTGTATATGTTAAAAAGTACAACTGATTTCTGGCTATGAACATTCTATCTCTTTTGGAGAGTTGTCTCATTGGCAATCATACCACATCTTATTCTTTATATATACGGAGCCAAAATAGATTAGCAACAAAAATGTGAAATTTTATTTTATTACAAAATCATATGAAACATATAATTTTAATAATAACAAAATGGAATTATGACATGTCAGAAGCAACATGAATGTTTATCACTCACATTCATTATGATTTTCTTTGTATGGAGTGCGGGAGGGTCAAAATGCGGAAATGAGTAGTGTTATTCAAAATCAATTTCTCAGTCATGCCCTAAGTGCACCAATGAAGGATTGGCAGGCACACCAGCAGCTGCCCCTAGTCAATGCACTACTTTTGAGCAGGAAAAAACTTGTCCCGTGTTGACGTAAAGCGAAGGTAACGCTCCTCCCTTTATGATAGTTTTTTTTTGGTCTACGAGATATCGTCCTATCCTGTGCAGTTGTAATTTGTTGATATCTGTTTTAAACTGTTGCCATATGAACATTAAATCGAGCCACGATGTCAGCAACACTCATTTTGGCATCAACCATTCCAAGAGCTTTCTGATGGTCATTTTCGTGGAGGCCTGGTTGACGCCCCATGCAATTTTTTCAAAGGTGTATGTGTTTTTCTTATCAATGGTATGTTTCTGATTGTTAGTGAAAAAGAAATTTTTAATATCGTTTAAAAAGTACAGGTACAGAAGGTAAAACGGGTCTCACTATTTAGCGACAACAAGCGTCAAGAAGTGACAACAAGCGTCAACAAGCGACAAGAAGCGACAACAAGAATTATTTTAGCGACAACAAGCGACAAGAAGACTATTTAGCGACAAGAAAACATTTTTTTTTATTTATTAGATATATAAAGAAATTTGTATTTAATGTTTTTTTTTAAATATACGAGCAGATATGTCTAATTAAAATGTTTTATTATATAGCTAGACAAAGAAATGAAACATTTGCGAGGAAGAAAGAGATTGTGAAGTTTATATTAGTATATTGGTAGATGAAGAAATTTAACATTTGTGAAGAAGAAAGAGATTGAGCTTCTTTTTTTATTTTTAAATATGAAGAATATGTATAAGATAATGTATGTATCTGTTTTAATTAAAGTCAAAGTATGAATAAACGAATGGAGATATATATGGAGCGGGCATAATGGAATATGATATTTTGATTCATTTGCTTAATACTATGCTCTAAATGTACTCTTGTTATGTCAATTCGATGCTTTATTTATAGAACTCTCAGCCACGCTTTGCCATTTTTATTATTTAAGCGTGTTTCCAGACCCCACGACAAGGACGTGGTTCTACCTTGGGGTCCATATATTTTTTTTTTAAATTTTTTTTTAATTATTTTTAGTCATTATATAGTAATATGTACATTCCTATCTAACATAATATTTATACATTTTGTACATGGTGGTCCCATTTTGATAAGCAAACATGTGGAACATCAAATGAGATTAACGAGTCGCGTGTCCCCTGTTTTATTGCTACAATAACATCCAATTAACACCTTCAACTTTGTACACGTGTCAGACTATACAATTACACGCGCCAGAATATACAATCATTGTAAATAATGATAATATCGTTTAATGAGGCAATAAACAAATAAAAAGATGAAAACATTCACATTTCAATTTTCTTTTCCTCCTGTTTGATTTCAGTTCTTTGTATTTCACAATTTGTGTCAATATTTTCAGGACAATGATGCACAAATAATTCATTTTGCGAGCTTAATATATATTGCACGAAAAGAGTTTTAAAAAACAAATTATAAGATAAATAATATGTTCTAAAACACAAGGAAAAGTAATCTCATAATACAATAATTAAACGTAATACTGGCTGTTATTCATAATAGATGATAAAATATTATGTATATAATGTTTCATTTTTTTCTATCAATTTTAACCTTCTTGTCGCTAAAATTATTTTCTTTTGCATATTCTTTTAATATTTAAGCATTAATTAATTATAATATATAAAAAAAATGTTTTCTTGTCGCTAAATAGTTTCTTGTCGCTTGTTGTCGCTAAAATAATTCTTGTTGTCGCTTCTTGTCGCTTGTTGACGCTTGTTGTCGCTAAAATTCTTGTTGTCGCTAATTAGTGAGACCGGGTAAAACGTCAATTACACGTGCAAAGCTGAAATGGCGTGAAATCAATCACCAGGAAAAAAGTACGTTTGTTTTAAATTACAGGTAAAACTGAGGATTATATCAATGATGTTTAAATATTTTTTTCGAAAAACAACAAAAAAATAAGATACAAAAAAAGTGCTGCTAAACTTTTTTGGCTCAGTATATAATTATTTCGAATAAAAGATGCTTGATGCATGCAATTTAGCCATTAAGCTTAATTTGCACATTTTTTTCATATAGATTCTATTCCAAGGGACAAAACTCTTGTTAAAACAGTTTATTTGTGCAGATCAATTTGCCTTGTCTTAAATACCTACGATACAAATTAAAAAAAAAGTGTTGAAAGAGTGCTTACAAATACAATTTTCCATAGAATTTATATTTCAATGCTCTCCCTGTTGCTTTCTAACTGTTTTGATCTGAGCATCACTGATAAGTTTTATGTAGATGAAACGCCCTTCTGGTGTAGCAAATTAAAAGCCTTGTAAGATAACTGTCAAAGGCTCAGGACTCCTGTAAATGATTAATCAGAGCTACCTTTTTTCATACTCAAAACTCCTGTCCTGCCCTTTTTCTTAAATTTTATCCTAGCAAATGCATGAATGTTGACGTATATTTTCGTTTTCGGCTTTACTAAGTGTGTAGAATCTAGACGCTACCGTGTTTTTACCTCCGAATTGAAGAGTTCAAGTGCTACCATTGGTCAAGAATAATGTATTCTGAATGGGCGTGACTTTAATCTTCCGATAGATGGCGCAACATTGACATCACAAATGTTAGCTCAATCTGCCAAGGGTGAAGAGAACAGGAGTGGATTGTAACCCTTGGCTAGCGAAGATGAATCAAAGCTAGGATTTTGCAAAATTGAAGTTATGTCTCTCATTACATTTGCCTTAAATAATGTTTAATTTCCATTTGCCAACAACCTACTTGTAAACTTATAACTTGAATGACATTGTATATAAAAAGGCAAAGCAGCATTTTATTTTATTGAATAAAAGATGATATACATAGACATCCATTTGATCCTCCAAATCCGAATGAGTTAGTTAATGCAATACGTTTAGATGATTTGGATATCCAATCCACTGAGTCATTAGCAATATAATTTAAAACTACGCCTGTATCAGGTTCATGTAAATTTAAAGTAGCTGGGATCCTCCCTGAGTAACAAGACATCACAGTAAACAAAGCTTCTATACTACCGGCAGCACCTAGTAAATGTCCTGTGGCACCTTTTGTAGAGGAAACCCTTAAATTTGTGTTTCCCCCTAAACATTTCATTATTGCCTTACTCTCAGCCATGTCCCCTAAAGGGGTTGAGGTAGCATGTGCATTTACATATTCAATCTGACTACTTTCTACTTGAGCGTCATTTAATGCTGATTTCATGCATCGATAAGCCCCATTGCCATCTTCAATTGGTGCTGTTATGTGATGCCCATCCCCTGATAACCCATATCCTAAAATTTCTGCATATATTGTTGCACCTCGATTTAAGGCATGAGATAGTTCTTCTAAAACTAATACAGCTGCACCTTCCGACATAATAAAACCATCACGTTTTCTGTCAAATGGTCTGGATGCCTGTTTAGGATTGTCATTATAACTTGTACTAAGTGCTCTCATCTTGGAGAACCCTGCAACAGATAGTGGATTGGGACTTTCTTCAGTCCCACCAGCTATCATCACATCTGCATCTCCGTGCTGTATAAATCTACAAGCATCACCTATGGAATGTAATCCTGTGGTGCAAGCTGTCGATACTGCATGGTTTGGTCCCTGTAAGTAGAAATATGCAATAACAACACTTGTTTTCTTTAAATACTATATATATATATATGTTGTGTACAAGATGTAAGTTTGTACAAATTATAATTTGTACAGGGTTTTTGTACAATTTATAAGTTTTTTGACACATACCTTCTTGCAACAGGTGATACAGGTTTATCTTCTAACATGTACCAGTGAATGTTTTAAATTAAAATTTTGATACTTCAACCTAACATTTAGTGCTAGTCTCCTTGTCCTCAAACAGGAAATGAGGATATCTGAATGGTTTAAATTTAAATTTAATTTTTCTCCCTATACCATATTAATACCTATAAAAAGTCTTTTTGTGGTCTTATAATGTTTTTTGTACCAATGCTCAGTATTAGACTGTATGATGAAGTTGTGAAAATATGACAGAAATCTGTGAAACAAAATACTGTGTGCTTCCATCATCCATTTGTGTTAAGCAGTTCATAAAACACTGATAACTTGTACAAAAAATCTGTACAAATTATAATTTGTACAACATAACAACTTGTACACAACATATATATAGGCAATAAATAATTAGAATTTTCTGTACTCATCCTTTATCCGTTAATATTTTGATTCTTGCAACTTCTTGTTTTGATTACCAAGATCATGCAGATTGTTCTTTTTCTCATAATATGATTCACAGGATGTGTCAGTAAATCATACATGTATACTAGTTTAAATATGTGTTATTTCTTAAACATGTTTTTCACCCTTAGAACAAGATTCAAAGGATGTGTTATTTCTTTAGACTATGAACAGAACTGGTAATAACCTAGCTTCCTGTGTAGAAAACAAGTCCTTTTTTTTAAATCAAAAACATGTGTAATTTTCTGGCAGTAATGGTTGAAAATCAGAATTAGAATGTGAGATCAGCAATGTTATTCTTTAAGAAAACACATTCATCACATATATCCAAAGTTAGTAGAATATTATATGGTTCTTTAAAATGTATCATTTAACATATCTAACTAAAAACAAAATCTTATTTAGGTTGATTAGATTAGCATCTGTAATTTACTCTATACTTTCAGCTGAAAAGAAGGAAATAACACATTGTCAGAAATGTAATTGAAAACTGTGGATTCCTTTATTTTCATTGCTATCAATTTTGATGGATTGAGGAATAATTGTTATTTTCGGGACACTTATTTTCTTAGTTATGTGAAAGTTTGCACACAAGCCTATTGACAATCACACAAATTTATGGTTTCAACTTTCCCCATACATCCAAAATATTGATACTAAACCAACGATAATGCATCCACAGTATGATCTGATTTCTTAATAAAAGAATATGAACATGTGACATGCCCCCTTGTCAATCTGATTAATATACAGATCCTGTGTCCAAGCTTGGTCTACAAGATGTTCTAAAGACCTTGCACAGGATCTGGATTTTATCATATACTTAGCATTAATATGATAGCTTTTGCATATGTGTAATGGGCGGAAGTTCACAAGCCATATCTTCCCACCCGGGCTGATAACCCATATCAAGTGCCTCTCGTGCAAAAAAACCATATCAGTGCCTCTCGTGCTAGTTACTTCCGGTGTTTCCGGTATCGGTTGTTTACTTTTCCATTGTGACGTCAGATGTTTTTTATGACGACGTCAAAATTTACGGAACTTTTGTGGGGATAGTTTAATACTTGCTAACAAATGCCATTGACAATTATGAATCATTTTATAGTACAACAAACATGGAGTAGTAATTATCGTAAAACTCTTCCAAATTTTCAATGTTTCAAAATTCTATAGGAAATGTTACAATAAATATATAAGGAGTTAATGATGCTGTTTGTTGGACAACTATAGTATATTTGATTCATAATTTTAATTTTCTTTATAAAGTGTTCGACTGTTTTAGTTATTGCATTAGTTTATTTGCCTTACATAAAACTATTGTCGGAAGTATATGATAAAGCGATTAATACATGGCCTTTTCCATATCAGCCTGGGTATCATCCCTCGACCCATATCAGCACCTCGACTCCGTCTCGGGCTGATATGGGGGTCTCGGGATGATACCCAGGCTGATATCGAAAAGGCCATGTATTAATCTCTATTTAATCACCTTGCCTGCTTGAAACATCAGTGGCGGCGGATCCAGAACTTTTCCTAAGCAGGGGCCCTCTGACTGACCAAAGGGGGGCCCTCTGACTGACCAAAGGGGGGCCCACTCCAGTCATGCTTCAGTGATTCCCTATATAATCAACCAAATTTTTCCAAGGTAATGAAGAGCCCAGGCCCCATTGTGTATAAGTTTCATAACATTTGGTTGTGGCAAAGGAGAGTTAGAGTGTGGAAACAGCAAATTCACCATTTTTTCTATTTATGAA
This sequence comes from Mytilus edulis, assembly GCF_963676685.1. Taxonomy (NCBI): domain Eukaryota; kingdom Metazoa; phylum Mollusca; class Bivalvia; order Mytilida; family Mytilidae; genus Mytilus; species Mytilus edulis. Next base: position 23,167,962 of record NC_092350.1, on the reverse strand, counting down.
AAGACATGATACCAAAATATGAACTTGATCAATGAGCATTGTGGATAAGTGTCATATTTTTTGGTTGAGGCAAACTTTGGTTTGGGAAAGGTAACTATTTATATATACAGACAGCCAGACAAGGGTAAACTTGAATGCTTCTTTCATTTGCAACAGGGTCATACAAACAACTTTAGGGGTCTGCTAGATCATCTTTGAAGTTTCTAACACTGCATGATTAATGTTGTCTGCGATATTGGTCTTATTATTCATGTGCAAACTGAATTCATCTGTCAAAATATCCTATTATTGAAGTGTGTTTTTGAATGATAACATAAAAACATGTTTAAACCAAACTGAATATATATGAGAAAACCTACTTCTTTATCAAATAACATCTTATCACAATATTGTTTCACTTTAGATGTTTAAAACATCTACACACTGATATGCTTTATAATGCTAACCTTCAGTCCAAATTTGACACAGACATTGCCAGCAGCCATGTTGACAAGTATCTTGGGTAAAAAGTGTGGATGAACTCCTTTGTAGCCTTTCTGGTTCATCATCTCTTTAGTCTGGTAAATCTCTTTCATTCCGACCAATCCCATCCCAATGGCTACTCCTGAAATTAAAAAAAAGTTAAGGAACCATTAGAAAGTTCACATACCTCATGGCCCCAGTATTAAGGAGGGAAACTTGATGGCATAGTTTTTTCTATTTACTAAGGTGTGATTCATTTCTGTTATATTCTAAGATAGTAATATTGACAGACACATGTAATATTTGATTTAGCATCTGGAAACCAAGTATCTGCACTAATTGTGGAATATTTTTAGTAACTTTGACCTTGACCTTTGAGACATGGACCTCAAAATCACTAATGATCTTCACTTCCCTTTTCAGCAATCTAAAATTTAGTATTTCATTTAGCATCAGAATTCCACATTTCTACACAATTTTCTGACAATCTTTAGTAACTACCACCTTAACTGACATGCAGGGTCACTTCAAAATCAGTAGAGATTTTACTCTCTCGATATCTGACAATTAGTTTATGAAAGTTTGTGTTCATGCAATTAAAATTAAAGTACCGGTATATGAGTAAAAAATATGAGGATCTGGAAACAGAAACTACTGACAGACTGATTGATGGACAGGTTAAAACTGTTTATCCCTGCTCCCCTACTTAATAATATGGTGTATAACAAATTCTAAATCTTTCCAAAAATTATCAAGTTTCAATCACAATTAATAAACAACATAAATACAATGTCAATGTGTAAAGCAATGTCCATTGTAAATCAAATTTATTTTGTTGGGCCATATATGCCATTTAACTGAAAGTTGACCTGATTAATACATTTTGTAGATGAAAATAACACTTTGTAAACTTTATTTTCAAAAAATCTTTATTGTTTTCTATATTTTGAAAACAAGTTTTTATTATTCGCTGTACAAAATTAATGTAAACAATTTAAGTATTCCCAAAATAAAAATGTTTGATAGAAAATATGTCTTATTTTGAATGGTTTTAACCAGGGTTTTTTTTAGGTTTTTTTTTTTTATGTTTTTTGGTTATTAATAATACAACTTATGTATTTAAGGCCATATGTTTTACCTGACAACAATTTTGTATTGATGTGTGGTTTTTTACATAAAAAGAAATAAAATGATATGACTTTGAGAAGAGCTTACTAATGACATTATGACAAGACCTTGTGGTGAGCAACCTATAATTAATACCTGGTATATTACTGTGCCTGAACATCTGATCTGTCTTATCCTATTTTTATGTCTTGCAGTGGAGTTGTCTTTTTTTTCATTGGTTGCAATAAAAACTACAGTAATTTCCCTAGACCCAGCCAAATAGAAACCAATATTTCACTTCCACATGAAATAATTCCTACATAATCACTGCTCTAACGTCTTACAACAATAAGTGTCATCAGTGTTGTTAAGATGTTACAAATAAAATTTCATCAAAACAAAAGAAGAATGCATAGAAATATAAAGTTATGTATACTTTATACTTAATTTACATTAAAATCAATCTAATAATCCAAGAATTCAAATAACATCATATTCAACTTCTTATCATGCTTATTATAACTAACAAACAATATAAAAATACACATGTTTATGAATTAAATCAAAGATCTGTTTTTTTCGCATTTTCAGCTTGCATGGTTATTTTTCTAATCTTTATTCATTTTCTATCTATTCTGAATATTTTTTTTTTATATTTGTAATTGTTGGATTATTTTTTGTATAAATACATGCATAAGTCACCATAACTTTCAGTTAACTACAGATAAATTAAGTTTATTGTGTTTACTTGGGCTTTATACCAGTTCTTATTTTATCCTCTTCTGTGACTGGTTTCCATCTGGCATCATTTAAAGCCTCCTCTGCAGCTACCAGAACATACATACTGCCTTCAGACATTGTCCTCTGTTTGGAGGGTTCAACAACCTTGTCAATATTCAATTGGCCTGACTTATCTCCCCTTGGTATTATACCTGCTACTCTACATGGAATTCCATCATACTCTGAAATAAAAATATGCTTTACTGTCAATAATATATGTACATGTTCACTCCAATTTTGTGTTTTATACTTAACTTACGGTGCTGGGTACATGTGTATCTGATGTGCATTGTCCTATTGTTTACATTTACTTTAAATTTATATGTTTACTATTTAATGTACATGTATATGAATTTAGGCAATATCCAGCTGAGAAACTAAACATGCTAAAACTCGTGATAATTTTTACAAACCAGGAGTTACAAATATATATATTTCCTTGAGCTCAGAAGGCTATCACATGTACCAGCTGATGTACTACAACATGAATATGATCATGAAGATTGAAACAAATTGCAAGTTCTTTTAATTTATACTTTAATAAATAACATGGTCCCCACAAATTCTCATATCTCAAGTTTTCCACCTGGCATTGAAAGGATTGAAACTTTTTCCAGTTAATTTGAAGCCTCACTCTATAGCTAGAAAATTAATTTGATGTTACAAACTGAAACTGATTGTTTTGCAAATACAAATGTAGGTCAAGGTCAATTAGTGCAAAATTAGGTCACTTGGATTAAAATACTAGACCTAGAAATTAGTGTATCTGTTAATTTTATATCATGTTTATGTTGAATAATAACATAATTTTTATTTGAAAAAAGTATGATTTATATAATTATTATATAAATGTTCAAACTTCTCGAGCGCATTTAGTTTAACGATGTTTAAACAGCTGGTACTTGAATAAATACTAATGAAAAGTACAAAAATAATATCTGAATAAGTACTGAGATTAGGAAATTTCCTTTTGCAGTATCATAAGTATTGGAGAGTTCCCAAATAGTTGTTGTTTCAATGCATTTCAATGTGAAGATTGAAAAAGTTACATCGTGTGACATTTTTCGATGCCTTAATTTTTTCACTGCAGATCAAGTAAACAAATGTTTTTATTTATTTTCACCTAAAAAAGTGACCATACATTGTAGTTATCATGATGATAGTGTTACTACCTCATCTTGATTAACACCTGCAAGTTGAAATCATTCAAAGGTTGGTGTTTTCATGCAGATGATTTTGTACTGATCTCAACACTGCTTAGATTTCTGATGTTTATCGTGTGACTTCAGTGTGTAAAATGAAAAAAGACGTGCAGTGACTGAATTATTTATGATAAATTTCACCAGGAAATAATGGAATTTCTGATATTGAACAAACTTAGAAAGAATTAATTAGAAACTAATTCAAACTAGGGGAAAATGGTTGGTATGAAATTGAATTGGAGTTTGAACAATTATATTCATGATCTTTCTGTTAATGCATTTCCAGAAGAATAAAAATAACTTTAGAAAGCAAATGTCTTCACCTCATTAATTGTTATACAAGCCTTTGCCCAAAAATGACCACAGGTCAACCAGGCAATTCATTCATAAAACTGGAGAGTTGAATATCTACCAGATATCATTTTAAATAGGCACTGGCTACGATTACATGGCAATGTAACAATAATAAAAATATTATTGTTACATTGGAGACTAATTACTAGAATGCAAAGTTGGGTATGGAACCAATTAATTACGAATGTAACAATAATTATTGAGGCTACAGTTACATTGCATTGTTGTTACATGAAAAACAGCGATGTATGCTAGATTTATTAAACTTAAATCTTCTATAGTTATGTTGCTTAATTTTTTCATATGTACTAAATACTACTTGTAATAAAGATAAATAATAAATATTATTATTCAACAAGTGGTGTTTAAATAGTTTTACCTATTAATGGTTTTGATTTTCTTAAAAGTACTACTTCAGATTAGTAGTGCCCAAGGCGAAAAATATAGTTCAATGGTTTGTTGATGAGAACTTGGGCTGAGAAAAGTGTTCACTTTTAAGTATTTAACTGCACACTTACTCTTATTACTGTCATTATACTTTAAACAATGGATGAAGAGATTCCTAATACCAATTTTGTTTTGGGTGAAAAATTTAAAACTTGAAATGCGTTTGAAACGAAACTGAAACAATATCAAGACACAAATTTCAAACAGCATTACAAACGCAGCTCTAAAATAAATTGATACATCAAAAGCTAAGTTTGCTAACTGGTAAGTTGGATACTGAAATCTGAGGTAAACCTTAAATCTGTAATGGACGGCAATGCGATCATATTGAAAGACGACATGAAACTACACCACATGCTTCCAACCAAAATATTGGATGAGAATATCAACATTGCTATAGTAAAAAAGTATTTCTCACCAGAAGCATGGCAAACATTAAATGTTGCCTTATATATATAAATCTTCTAAAAGGGATATCGCAGAACATGCAGAATGGAATTGCAAGGTATGCGATTCAGACGTTCACAATGCAGCATCACTGGTGTGTGATGGCTGCTTAGAGTGGATTCATCAAAAATGTGTCAGACTTAAACATGCTCCAAAAAAAACTTACAGGATATGTAGAAACTGTCATTGAAAATAAAAAATTTAAGAAATTGTATGTAATATAAATAATCATGATAATTGTATGTATTGTAAATATAAAATAAATGTCTTCAACTTTTATTTAGTACATATTACAAGTCCCGTCGTACAGTGCTGTTTTTCATGTAACAATAACGTTATATAACCGTAGCCTCAATAATTATTACATTGTATTACATTCGTAATTCGCCCTTCAGAATCTAGAGAACTATGTGTAATCTCATTGTTCGTACACCATAATTTAAAAAATAATGATAATAAGGACCATAGTTCTGCTGTGGCACCATCTGTGTGGGTTTCACATTTCAATGGATTATATCAATTACATGAGTCATTCAAAGAAAGAGTGGCTAAGTTGGAAAAAAAGCTAGATAATCTTGAAAAAAATGTTTGTTTTAATAATCTTGATAAACTTATAACAGAGAAAGAAATTTCTTTTGCCATTTCTAAACTACGTTGTAACAAATCACCAGGCTTGGATAACATTTCAAACAATATGATTAAACACAGTCAAAATGTTTTACTATCGTCTCTTTCAAAAATATTTAATTCTTGTCTGTCTCATGGTTTATACCCAAGAAATTGGACCGAAGGTTATATTACAGTATTACATAAGTCAGGTGAAGTCACTGACCCAAATAATTATAGAGGACTAACAATCACTACCCTTATGAAACTGAATTGTTTGCCGCAAACTTGCAGCAGACTTGCTGCAAGCTTGCGGCAAACAAAATGTTTGCAGGAACCCAGAAAATAGTGTTTGCAGATGTTTGCCGCTAGCTGCAAACTTCCGGCAAACATTACTGCAAGCTTGCGGCAAGTTTGCAGAAACATCAATGTTTGCCGTAAGATTGCCAGAAAGTTTAAAATAATAAAGAATGTTTGCCGCAAGATTGCAGAAAACTTTGACCATTCAATATGTTTGCCGCAAGATTGCAGAAAACTTTGACCATTCTATATGTTTGCCAGAACATTGCCGGAATTACACAATATTGACTGGGCATGCCTAGTTGGCACTTCCTGGATGCTAGCAATTTGAAATTGTGGCTAGGTCATGGTGGTTGTGTTTGGAAATGCATTTTGCATTTAAAAGAGATCAAGGAGGCATTTTGGTTCAATAATATTGGATAACCAGTATGTAATTGTGTAAGTACAAATGATTCATAGAACTGCATGTTTTGATAAAACAATTAATGTTATCATCATACATAATTAAGTAAGCAACTATATATACATGTATGTGTGATTGAAAAACTTAAGTAATTATAAGTTTGAATTTGTTACTGATGTACTGCACCATCATGATCATGTTTATTAAGATCAAGTTAAATTCTGTAATGCAATTATACCTAGCTTTATACTCAATACATCTTGAGATTTTACCTTTTTCACTTTTTTTAATACAGGTATATTATATATAATTATGTCATTTGAGAAGGACTCTTGCCACTTTTTCAAAACTCAAATGCATGTATGTATTTCCTCACATCTCACGAGTTTGCAAGAATTCTTTCAATGGCTGTTTGTATAAAGACAGGTATTGACTTTTTAATAATGTTGCTGTGTAATTTGAAAGAGATAAATTGAATGTGTTTACACACATGACATTGGTAATGTGTAGTTCCTGCAAGTTTGCCGCAAGTTTGCCGCAAACAATTGCCGCAAGCTTGCAGCAAACAATTGCCGCAAGCTTGCGGCAAATCTAATTTGCATAATTATGTTTGCCGCAAGCTTGCCGCAAACTTCATTTGCATGGTAAAATGGTTGCGGCAAGTTTGCAGCAAACGTTTGCTGCAAGCTTGCGGCAATGTTTGCTGCAAACTTGCGGCAAATGTTTGCCGCAGGGCTTATTTTTCGGTAAGGGTAATGCAATTGGTAAGCTTTTTAACAGTATACTTAATATAAGGTTGGATAGTTTTTTAGAAGAAAATAATGTAATTAATGATTGTCAAATAGGTTTCAAAAGAAAGGCAAGAACATCTGACCATATGTTTGTTTTAAAATGTATTTTTGATAAATACTGTAATACTAAGGATGGGAGAGTGTTTGCTTGCTTTGTTGATTTTCATAAAGCTTTTGATAAAGTAATACATACAGGAATTAGAATTAAGCTGTTAGAGATTGGGGTTAGTTCAAGGTTTTATAGCGTTATAAAGAATATGTATCTTGAAACTAGATCTTGTATAAAAATACATGATAAAATAACTGAATTCTTTCAAACAAAGCTTGGTGTTAAACAAGGAGATAACTTGAGTCCTAACTTGTTTAAAATATTTATAAATAGCCTTCCAGACTATTTTACACGAACCAGAGATCCAATTATGCTGGATGGCAAACTCATTCATTGCCTTATGTATGCTGATGACATTGTAATTTTATCTAACTCAGCTGAAGGACTACAAGAGAAATTAAATGAACTTCATAATTTTTGCAATGACTGGTGCTTAGATATAAATACTAAAAAAACTAAGGTGTTGATATTCAACAAGGCAGGCAGACATATCTCTCAAAAATTTATTTTCAACAAAGATGAGCTGGAGTGTGTATCTAATTATAAATATTTGGGTATCCAATTTAATGCATCATGTTCTTTTTCATATGCTCAGAATGATTTATACCAAAGAGCCTTAAAAGCATACTTCAAACTATGTAATGATTTTTTAGTGCATAATCCTACTGTTAAAAATGCAATTCATGTTTTTGACCATACAATAAAGCCTATACTTTTATATGGGTGTGAAATTTGGGGATATTTCAATCCCTTTACTGCACGTTTAAAAAAAGAAAACATAACAGTGGATACAATTTACTCAAGGATACTTTGTGAAAAACTTCATATTAAATTCTGCAAATATATTTTAGGCGTTAATAGGAAGAGTACAAACTTTGCAGTTTTGTCTGAATTAGGCCGTTTTCCACTTCACTATGATATAGTCAAACATGTTTTAGGATATTGGCATCGTTTAGAAAATATTGGCTCATCATTTCCCTTGTTAAAAGCTGCATATAATTGTTCTAAAAAGCTATTTGAAACAAAAAAAACCTCTTGGTATGGATCAATTAATATTTTAAGGGAAAAAATGTCAGGCATAGAAAAACATATTCTTGAAAAATACTCAACATTTAAACTACACTGTGGTCAGATAGTTAAGGGATACTATACTGCATTGTGGAAAATACAGCTAGACATACATAAAGATGGTAAACTACGAACTTATGTAACATTCAAGTGCAACTATGGTTTTGAAAATTATTTGTCAATAATTCGACATTTTGAGCAAAGGAAATGTATTACTAGATTAAGAATATCTGCTCACAAATTGCAAATTGAATCTGGTAGATACCAGGGTACTCTTCGACAAAACCGAATTTGTCTCAGGTGCACCTCAGGTGAGGTTGAGGATGAAGTTCATTTTTTATTTAAATGTGACACTCATTTATTAAAAAGAGAGGAAATGATGCAAAATATATTAAAATCATGTCCAAACTTTCAAAATTTAAATATTGATAACAAATTAATTTGGATAATGAATAATGAGGATCCTAATGTACTATTTGCATTTTACAAATATATAGAAGATACTAAGAATTAAAGTACAACTTAATCTGCAATAACTAATTCATTATAACTCTTTAATATGAATTTGGATACCCTGTTAAGCCTGCACAGATCATAAGAAGAATTTCAAATTCTTTGGCACCGTCCCTTGATGATCTTTGCTGGCTGGACACAGAATCTATAATCTTAAAAATATGTTTTTAAAATATATTTTCATGCTTGACTCATCTGCATTAAGTACAAGTAGGGACTCCCCTTTAAGCACTGACTCTTGGTGCTTTCTGCAGATAAGTCATATAAAATATCCTTTATTAAATAAACTTTGTTATTTGCAGTATACCTCATAGTCAAATGTGGGAGTGCTTAATTGCTTTGTTTTTTATTGGGTTCTTTTTGTATTTTTTGTATTTTTTGTATTTTTTTTTTTTTATATATATTGACATTTCTCCGCACAAACTATTAATGCCTCATGTTTGTCTTCTCAAAGTAAAGATACACTTACCGGGTGCACTTGAGTCATTTTCAACATAGTATTCATTGAATAATAATACATTGCTACTATTTTGTTGAGTGTATTTTCTGTGTTATATTATTTTATTTTATCATTTTTATAACACTTGTTACATATCTTTTACTGTGTGTGTATTGCATATGTTATTGTTTATAATAATATTGTCTGTATCATATGCCCTCCTGGGGCCCTAATTTGGTAATAAAAATATTCTATTCTATTCTATTCTACACCAAATGAAAATAACGTTACGTCATTAGTTGAATTCCTATTGTTTATCAAGTTTTAAACCAATCACAACGTTTTGGTGTACGCTTTTGGTAATATTACCCAGAATGCATTAGATTCTGAAAAGGCGAATTAATCAGGTCCTTACCCAGCCATGCATTCCGGCATTTAGTCTCTAGTGTAACAATAATATTTTTATTATTGTTACATTTCCATGTAACCGTAGCCAGTGCCTTTTAATATTTTTTTAAATATTAAATAGGGAACAGAAGTAGTCCAAATAATTGTGACATGTATGACGTCTGGCAAGGCTATTTTAATTTTTTTATGGGACTCCTTCCTACGTAGAAAGGCGTCCCAGGAAAAAATTTAAAATAGCCTTGCCAGTAGTCATAATTATTTAGGAACAGAAGGATACTTGTAGCTTGAGACTTACAAACCTTTCCCATCCAAAGAGGTAATGCCACAGTGGCCTTTCATGAGTCTTTGCCACACAATGTCAGCCCCAACACCAAGACAAGATACAACTCCACGACCTGTTACGACAACACGTCGGATTTTATGTATGTGACGATATCCAGATTTAGTGGGTGCTGTACACTTAAAAAACACACGACAACACGTTTTTCTTAATACAGAAAGTGTCATGATTTTTGTATCAAGTCTCATATATTTTATGACTTATGGCTTATTTACATCATTGTTCTTTCTATGTTTTATAAATCTTTGAAGAGTCTCTTCTCTGTTTTTGTAGACTTGAGATCGCGATTTCGAAGTTTAAAGATGGTTCACATTCGGACAGGGGAAAGGCACGACGGTTATTAAAATATATATTTTTAATAATCTGAACATTGCATTGTTTTATAATATTTGAGTAGTTTTAATAGAATTATGTTACGTATAATGTTTATTACAATCATCAGCCATAATCGATGCATTTTTTTAGGAAACCAAGAATAAATTTGTATTAGACTGTGTTCACTTTATAGAGTGAAATGTCGTAGCTAAATTGAGGGCCCTCATGGGGTTTTTGATTATGTGATTACTTGGCCGTTTTTTTAATGATTATTTGATTATTAAGCCAAATATTTCATGATTATGTGATTACCTAGGACTGTATTTTTAGTTTATGATTATTTGATTACTAAAGATAAGCAAATATTTAATGATTATGTGATTATATTGGCAAAAAAATGGTGATTATGTGATTACTAGGACCCCCCCCCCCCCCCATGAGGGGCCTCTAAATTGCATTAATAGTATCATGGATGTATATAACACCTTAAATAAAGTCCATGTTCATGGACACCTTTTCATACCTGAGGAAAAATCCAAAATCGAATCCATTGACTAATGATAAGTAATGATGAACACAATTTTAACGCATTAACTATGTAAAAGTCAATGAGCAACGGTGAGGGAAGGGGCCATATAATACCCATGGCAAAATTAAACGTGACTGTAACAAATTTCTTATAAAACTTCATACCAAATATCATTTACTTAGAAAAGTGAGGATCGAGACCAAATAATTCCTTGCTGAAGCTTATACTATAGTGTTATTAACTGGCCGTTTCTGTATACACCTTATCGCTATTCCCGGCTGACCCGTCCGCTTGAACTTTTGACGTCAACAACAATCACTTTTCCATTGTGGCGTCAGACATTTTGTTTTATGACGTCAAAATTTTACGGGAACCTGTGTGATTTCCAGCAATGGCGGACAAATAGCGATAAGGTGTATTGGCACTGGTATAGATTCAAGGTTTTGACCGAGAATCTATACCAGTGCCAATACAGAAACAGCCAGTTCATAACACTTTTATTAAATGATTATAAGAGAATTAAAAACCGGAAGTGAACGTCCCGGGACGTATTAGCCCATGGGCCAATACAGCTTTTTTCCCGCTTTTTTCTGTATTGGCCCTGTTTTTTCCGTTTCAAAACTTTAAGACATTACAAAACATTGCACATCATTTAACCTGTTTATTTTATGACTTTAATTTGAAAAATATTATACTAATGTTTTTATGCATAACAATACTTCCAGAGTTAAGTAATGGCGTAAGAAAATTGAAAACCGGAAGTGAACGTCCTGTATTAGCCCTAGGGCTAATACGGCTTTTTTCCCCGCTTTTTTCTGTATTGGCCCTGTTTTTTTCCGTATTGGCCCTGTTCGAAGAGCAATATTAAATCTTGATTTATATCGACAGTGGAACGTTTTTAGTATTGCACATGCTGATTTATCCGTATTAGGGCTTATTTGCTCATATCATTTAATAAAACTGCATACAAAACATACAAACAAAAAGACCCCACAAAATAACATTTACCTACCACTGAGACTACTATAACAGAAGTAGTGTTATAGTAGTCTCAGCCTACCACTAGTGGTTCCCCTTAATGAGACTTAATATGAACTAATCACAAATTCTATTGAGCAAAATTTTCAAAGTCAACAGACCATGAATGAGGGTCGGGGATCATTTAACACCTTTGGGAATCAAATATGTCAATGTTCATTCAAGTTAAACCTAATCACGTGACAAACTTATACTTTGTTGACTCCGCTGCATATTTTATCGACCTTTGAAGTAGATTCATACAACATATCTTGTTCAATATCCAAAATCTAATTTGTTAAATAGAAATGATAATTTACATAAAAATATAATATTTTTAAGGAATATTTTTTTAATTAATTCCTAAAAAAAACCTCTATAGGTCATACTTAATTTAATTTAAAAAAAGAAGACTGAGACTACTTTTATACACATGACGTGCAATGATAATCTCATTAAAACAAAAATAAACATAACTTTTATCTATAAGTCAAAACAATATTCGTAAAAGATTCATATTCTAACATATAATGAAGATGGTTTATATTTGTCAATGTGTCACAACCATCCATCAGAGAACAAAGGACTGTAAGCAACGAAAGGTTACCTATACCGTACGACCTTTAACAAATAACAAAAGCTGTGTTTGATTTCTCACAAGTTATGAATAATTCAAATTTGTTTTGGAATAAAAAGCTGGGTGTTAAATGCCTGTTTTTTAATCAGTGGAATAAATTGTTAAAAACACAACAGTACATGTAGGTGAATCATTTTTATAGATCTTATCGCAACAAAGAATGCTCCCACTGAACGAAAGCTAGCTCAGTACTGAATCTGTTTGAAGAGAAATCATGCCTTTCTTCTCTCAAATCAATCCCCATATTTCCAAGTAGATTTTATACTAGTCTTGTTTAATGGTGTACAGGAAATAAAATAAAAAGACAATTAGACCATATTTCAAACTTTAAAGAAAGAGAATCAATATTAAACTCCAAAATTACAGGACAAAATGATAGAACAATAACAGTGCAATAATAAGAATAAACATCATCAATAAATATGTTAAACCAAACGAAACGTTCAAGAACAAATTATTTCAAGTCAAAGAAAGCAAAATTAACACCCTGCATTGAAAAAAAATTATGAATATGATGGTTGGTATACGTCAAAGAAACAGCAACCAAAAGAAAAATAATAGAAAATTTGAAAATATTTACCAGTGATTACTAAAGAAACCCATTCACAACAAATTCTTTAAATGACCCCAAAAAAAACAGCATACAAAATTAAAATACAACAAATGATAACCACTGACGTCCGAGTTTTCTGGCTTGGGTCAGGCACATAATACGGCATGTGGCTGAGTTTAACTTATGTTGATCTTAACCCTACCCATGTTAAACTCGAACAGTGGAATACAAAAAGGCATATTAAAGAACGTACAATAAAAACTAGAACAGATAAAAAAAACTTATCTCTATAATCCTTTGCAATAGGTAACATGACTCCAGTAAAAGTAAAACAATCGAATGAGAGAAAGCTTGCAGTTAATGAGCGCCATTTCAAAGTGATTAACCTGCTGATACAAAATCATGCAGTCCTAAACTGTAATATCGGCGAATGTACCTCTAGATAGATTTCATACAGAAGCGTCATTAACAGTAATACTATTATATGAAACGATCATGTGCATTGATTAGAGCTAATCTTTACAAAATTGTCGTCACATAAAAGACTGATGACAACAAAATCAGGACACTTCAGTATAATATAATTGCTATTCGGGCTTCACATGGGATAAATACATACGTGACCCAGAAAGTATTCTTATAGATATAAGAATCTTGCTGTCAAGATTTCTGAGCATACCGACTTGACTACACGATAACGAAATATATTTGTTGTTGGATGTTTGAATAATAAATTACTTCGACAGTCTCAGCTTTTTAAAGCATAACAATATCATCTCAAATACCAGGGGAAATATTTATATGTGTTTTTATGACGCAGATTTCCTCACACATACAACATGTACAATATTGTTTACAGTCTTAAATTGCAGTACACAGTTTTCCGTGGAAAAGTATAACTATATTGACAGCCTACTATAATTATATCAGAAATTATATTCAAATAGTTTTATATGTAGGCGAGTTCATCATAAAAACATTCATCAAAGTGATTGTCCTAAATTAGAACTGTCTGAATGTCGTATTAAAGCCCAAATATTTTTTTCCCATAGGGATTTGATCGTAAACCGATTAACATTTTAATATCCAAATCCTAGACATTTCTATTGTAAATTCTACGGGTAAATAATTCCTTTTGGCATCTGAGATGTAAATTTTCAAAGTTTTGAAAAGTAATGACAGGTACTTATATTTCTTCTGTTTTTTTGTGTTTTTTTAATCTGTGTGCTTTTATTTTCTTCCAGCTTTAAGTATTTGTGAACATAATCCTTTTTGCACTACATTAATTTGAATTATGCATTACCTAGAGAGTCTGGAAGATGCAATTGTCCAGGGGATTATAAGCTTTTGACGTCTAGGTTTTGGTACCATTAAAATCGATTTAAACCACAGTATTCCCAGGAAAATATTTGTTCCATTTCAAGTTGTTTTGGAATTAATTACTATCAGTCATTAAACGAAATCATTTTCCGTCATTTAAGCGGATTTTGACTATTTTATGCCAGAGGTATATAGGGTTTTTGTGTCGCATAATTTTGTTTTATTACATTACTTTGGCTGTCCAAAAACTGGTATACACTCACATAATGTAGGTCTTATCCAGAAAAAAGCAAATGATATTCGTACAATAGATTTAAAATGTCCCACAACTGGATTGATACCACGGCTTGAAATGTCCCACAACTGGGTTGATACCACAGCTTGTAATATCCCTCACGTGGGTGATACCACAGCTGGTAATGTCACACAATTAGGTTGATACCACAGCTGGTAATGTCACACAATTAGGTTGATACCACAGCTGGTAATGTCCCACAACTGGGTTGATACCACAGCTGGTAATGTCCCACAACTGGGTTGAAACCACATTGTCCCACGAGCAGGATTGATACTACAGCTGGTAATGTCCCTCACATAGGTTGATACCACAGCTGGTAATGTCCCTAACGTGGTTGATACCACAGATGGTAATGTCCCTCACGTGGGTTGATACCACAGCTGGTAATGTCCCACAACTGGGTTGATACTACAGCTGGTAATGTTCCTCTTAGCTCTTAGTCGACAAAATCTCTACCAGCAGATAATGGACAACCCAAATTCTCAACTTTTCTACAGACTCATAAATAGAAATCGCAGCAATCAACAAACCTCAACAAATTGCTTGAAAATTGATGAAACTTATAATTTTGTTCCTGAAGAACAAAGGAAAAGTTTTGCCAAATACTATGAAGATCTTAGTGTACCAAAAGAGAATATATATGAAAATGGTTATCTTAATCTCTGCAAAATTAGGCAGCAACTGTACGAACAGGCAATAGACAAAAAAGCTGAACACCCAGAACAGTTTACAGCGTCTGAAGTCATGAAGGCAATTGGCAAGCTCAATACTAAAAAAAGTGCAGATGAATCTGGAATAACAGCTGAGCATCTACAAAACTCAAAATCAACCGTCTCTCCTGTGCTAACCTCAATATTTAAGAACATAATATTGAAAAGAACAGTACCAGTATCATTTAAATTTGGCATACTTACACCAGTACTGAATAATTAAAAGATCCAATTACCGGTGTATAATAGTAACACCTACTATTGGAAAAACTTTTTGAATATGCCTTTTTGAAAAAGCTTAATCTAAAATCAAAAACACTCCTACAATCTGGATTTACAGAAGGACTGTCACCAATTATGTCAAGCCTGCTTATATCAGAAGCTCGATATGAAATAAAAAAATCAACTGAAAACTTCTTTATATCTGTTCTTGACGTACAATTAGCATTTGATGTCGTACAGCATATCATCTTAACGGATAAGGCTCTTGACCAAAATATACATCCAACTTATTGGAAAATACTAACAGAACTATATGAAGGGCTTAGTTCCAAAGTAAAATGGATGGATGGACTTAGTGAACCATTTAAAATCAAGCAAGGAGTAAGGCGAGGCGGTATACTCTCAACACACTTATACAAAATCTTTGTACAAGACCTATTAGTAGAGCTAGAGCAGAACTCATTGGGTTATCATTTGGGAGACATATATGTAGGGGCACCAACTTGTGCAGATGATATAGCCTTTATCTCAAACAGCGAGTATGAGCTACAAATAATGCTTAATGTAATAGACAGATATGCTGAAGAGCATCATTATAAAATACATCCTACCAAAACATAAATAATCGACTGTTCAAAGCGTAAATCTAGCAACAACTGGACAATGGGAGGCAAAGTTGTAAAAGCAACTGATTGTAGTGAACGTCTAGGAATAAAGAGAACAGATGGAAAAGAACATAACTTCAACATTAAAGAAAGAATACAAACAGCTAGAAGAACAAAGTATGCACTTATGGGTTCTGGTGTGCACGGTACAAATGGACTTAACCATGCAATCTCATACCAAATATATAAAACCTATGTAATACCAAGATTAACATATGGTCTAGAAGTACTACCTTTAACAAAATCAAATATAGAGGAACTAGAGATATTCCATAGGAAAAACTTGAGGCACCTACAGTCACTACCAGAAAGAACATCAAATGTTGTGGTACTGCTACTACTTGGAGCATTGCCTATAGAATCTGAAATACATAAAAGGCATTTATCACTTCTATACTCCATAGTATCATGTGACAACAGCAAAATTAAAGATGTTATGAATAGACAAATTGCCACTAACTATGACAACAAGAAAAGTTTTTTCAGCAGGATATTGAATATGCTCGAGATGTACTATGGAACGCCAACACTGTCTTATTATGCCCATTTTTCATTATATGTTGTGCATTTACCTTTATATGATGTGTATTTACCTTTATATGCTGTGCATTTACCTTTATATGATGTGCATTTACCTTTATATGATGTGTATTTACCTTTATATGATGTGCACTTGTCATCATATGATGAGCAAATATCCTTATATGAAGTGCAAACATCATTACATGACGTGCAAACATCATTATATGATGTGCAAACATCATTATATGATGTGCATATATACTTATATGATGTGAAAATATACTTATATGATGTGCAAATGTACTAATATGATGTGCAAACATTCTTATATGATGTGTAAATATACTTATATTATGTTGAAAGATCCTTGTATGATGTGCAAATATACTTATATGCTGTGCAAATATACTTATATGATGAGTGAATATCATTATATGATGTGCAGTTTCCTTTATATTACGTGCAAACATCTTTATATTATGTGGTTGTGTCATTATATTATGTGCTTGTAATCTTATATTATGTGGTTAGGTTTACTTCATTATATGATGTCGAAACGTCATTATATGATGTGCTTTCATCGTCGTTATGGTCAATGAACATGATTACGATTATAATGATTACTGTCTACGTCATAACTGATTCCGATCTGCTTCTGCGGAGTAACCGCTACTACTAATTAGTATCAAATCTGTTGCTACCGTTTGGAAAATGGTTGAGACTTGAAATAAACCTTGGCATGTTACATGTAGTACCTCGTTTTAAGATACAAAAAATTCACATCTGATATTGTTGGAAAATTGTAAAAATATATATGAATTGCAAATCTTTATTCATAAACATACGGAGTCTACAATACGGTTAAGGTTATTGAATTGAATAAATAATTCTTTTATGTCATGCTTTATGATCGTTTTGACGAGGGAAGGCATTATATTTGTCAATTTCGGTATACCTATAGTTAGCAATTTTTCTATAAGAAGATAATACACGAAGTTTTGTATTTTCATTTATGTAAATATTGCCTTTCTGATCATGTTAGCTGTTCGAGTTTCTCTTAATATATTCTCAAGATATAGACACAAACAATTGGGAATAAATCGGACTCTGATAGAGTAATGGCTCATATAAGGAACCGGTCATTTGTAACCAAAAAAAAAGAGGGGATAGGAAAAGTGGCATTCAATTTTATATAGTTATAAATTTGCCGCGGTATAATGTTATGGCGAATTCTTCGTCAACCGTAGGCATCAATCTTTACGACTCGTTTCGCTCATCTGAATTGTTAAAACCTGAAAATTTAGTTTCAACAATTTCTTCTAGCAGAGAATTTTTCATCTGATGCTATTATTGAATGAAGGTGTGGTAAATATTAATGAAACCACAAACGGCAAATCCAAACTAATATAAAAAAGAAGATGTGGTATGATTGCCAATGAGACAACTATCCACAAAAGACCAAAATGACACAAACATTAACAACTATAGGTCACCGTACGGCCTTCCACAATGAGCAAAGCCCATACCGCATAGTAAGCTATAAAAGACCCCGATAAGAAAATGTAAAACAATTCAAACGAGAAAACTAACGGCCTTATTTATGTAAAAAAATGAACGAAAAACAAATATGTAACACAAAAACAAACGACAACCACTGAATTACAGGCTCCTGACTTGGGACAGGCACATACATAAATAATGTGGCGGGGTTAAACATGTTAGCGGGATCCCAACCCTCCCCTAACCTGGGACAATGGTATAACAGTGCAACATAAGAACAAACTAGTTCCCTGAAGTCGCAAACAATTTTCATACTTCAGTACTTTGATTATATATGTTCTTGTCTATACCTTGCAAGAAAAGGTTTCTTTATTATTAGTTATCAAGATAATAGCCAATAAAACAACAAACTCTGAAAAGCCAAAACTACCCAAAAAGTATCTTTACTATAGAGTATATTCAGACACATTGCACTATTTTTTTTTTTTTAATCTATTATGTTTCCAGGATACACGCAAAATATTAAAAGCCGCTGCCGTAAATCTTCACTCTAAAAAATTCAAAACACCACTCTCTATCTGTAAGAGAACAACAGGTCTCAGTAAAAAATAAAAAAATGCAAAAATTTGAAGGCTGAAATGACATTGGCTGATGTAATATATATAAGGACAGAAAATAAAATGACGTGTTGTCAGATCCTTGTATCCAAAGCTGAAACAGATGATCTGTACATTATATATTAATAAATAAATGTGTTAGACACCGACTCTAGTTTAAGGGAAGGAGCACGTGTATTTTCTTTTTCGAAATTAAAAAAAAACATGGTTTATTTTTTTTTAAAGTTTCATCATTGTTTTATTTTTTCCTCATTTTAAATAGAAACACACTATTTCGCTTCCCTTCTGAAATAGATAAAATCTCTTTCAAGAAATTTAGAATCCAACCCCCCCCCCCCCCCCGCATGCTGCTTCCCAGCTAATTATATAAGCACGCGGGATTAAGGATTAAGAGCAAAAGCTGGTCGGCTCGGAATCAGAAAAATGTGTCCGGGAAAGGTGACATACATGTCTTCCTTCGGAATGCTACCTTTTGAACTAACATGTTAAAAATCCGGCTCAGGGTGTCGGTCTAGTACAAAACAGGGTTAATATTCATCCCACATTAACATGTTCTTGTACGAATATGTATATATCAATTTGCCGCTGAACCTCAAGAATCCACCCATAATCATCTATAGTTGAAACTGTCAAATATATGCACAAAAACATGATAAAAAGCTGCACGTTAATGTAATACACCGAGTTCAGGTTCATTCCATATCTCCTTTAATCCATTTCGGGTGAAAGTGAAGGGCGCTCGGTGGTCGATTGGTTACATTGTCATTTCGTGGCCTTTTATAGCTGAATATGCGGTATGGGCTATGATCATTGTTGTAGGCCGTACGGTGACCTATACTTGTTAATTTCTGTGTCATTTTGACCTCTTGTGGAGAGTTGTCTCTTTAGCAGTCATACCACTTCTTCTTTTTTATAAGTAGTCGAACTGCTGTATCTCTAGCATGTCAACACTTAGGTGTGCGATTTCAAATCCCGCACGTGGCAGGTAAGCTCGATTCCAATCTTAATTGATCAGGATTGTATGTTTTCTAAACGAAGGTCCGGGGGTCTCTCCGGGCAATTCTGCTTTCTCCACCAATATAAACTCACCGCCACGAAATAGCATGTAAGTGTTGAAAGTGGCGCTAAATAACAGTCAATCAATCATCCATACCGGTATACTTATGGCCTCTTAATCTATATATTAGCAATGTCAATGTATGACATCAGTATACAGAGATAAAAATAATAACTATTTACAGTATATACGAAACAAGAGAGAGAGGTTTCAAAATTACTAAGCCAGCTGGAGGACAAACGCACGTGTTTATATATTTTTTTTATAAACGAACAAGCTGAATTTGACATTTTACAGAAATCTTATACATCCTTCCTTCAAGTTTTCGTGCATGGCTTAAAGCCTTATCGGATAAATGTTTTTTGTCATATTGAAATTTCCCGTTTTAGTAACAACAATTCCCAAATAGTTATATTGTTTTATCATCTCAATGTTAGTATCATTGTAAGAAAATCGGAGATTTTTTGGCTTCCGTCCAAAGAAAAACCTCACTAAGACGTTAATTTTGACAACTTTCCTTTCAAGTTCCAAGCCTTACAATAATCATGGAAAGCATTGAGTTGACTCTGCAGGTCCTGTGCTGTTTCAGCCAACAACACCGTGTCATCTGCAAACAATATAACAAAACACTTAAGATATATTTCTAATTTTCTTTCCAGATCTTCTGGTATAGTTCTGTTAAGTCATGTAATACTTCTAGTCACTAAGAAATTATATTAGTCAATCAAAAGTAAATAAAATAGGAAAGGTGATAAGTTTTCTCCTTGTCGAACACCATTATCACAAGCAAGCAAAGTATTCCGAATTATGTTTACTATCGTGTATCATCGGTACAGTGGATATAGCTGTGTAGGTACTTCGAAGCATGAAAAGCTATATACCGTACATTCATTTAACTATGCACCGTACAGAAGGATTCATGTGGTCAGCTATACACAACGCTTCTTGTCGGAATAAAATATCGAAAAATAACATAGGTTCAAAATATTTCAATGCCAATTATTGAAACAGCTATACTTATTACGCACAAACAGTGGGCCCTGGCCTTCTATCAGAAACAGAGTTGCAATGAATATAGAATCATATCGGGTGAGACGAGCGCCAACTTCTTTGACAAGTATTTGCACAAATTTTAGTAAGGATTCTTGTTTTGGGCAAATAGTGAGACTTCTCTTATCACCAAACTACGACCAAATCATTTCTTTAAACAACAAATATGTTTAGATTGAAGTACTGTTACACATTGATATAATGTAAACAAAACAAAGATTTTCGTACCGTGTCAGAAGGAAAATCGATCACGACCCCTTGGTTAGTACCTATATCCGCTCTACCGATGATACAAGAAGACACCAGCGAGTGGGCAAGTGTTGAAACAAAGAGTGATGAAACAGTAATAAGGTGGACACAGTAATGACAAAGTTAATGCGTTTTATTCTAAAAAAAATTAAAGAGACGATAAAGAGGAACAAAATGCAAAAGACGGGCGTCACCCCATTCATCTTGGAAAATAAAAATATTAAATACCCTAAATTGGAAAAAGTGTGGCAAAGTGTGATTTTCAGTGGGTTTTTCCCCCTTTTAACTCAATAACTGTATCGTCTACGTAAAATCCGTTGCCATTAACGAAAAGGATCGAAATAAGTACCACAACGGTAAAATACGATCTAATCAGACGAAAAATTAAATCTAAAACACTTCATCAGGAATCAACCCCTTATATCTCAGAAATCGTTGACGCTACTCCATATCTGTTGACATACTAGTACTAATGTTTCAGAATTTTATAAGCAATTAAAAAAATCTCCATTAGAATAAGTTGAAAATAAACAATCTGTATATGCTCATTGTTGAAGACCGTATGGTGACCTATAGTTATTAGTTTCTGTGTCATTTGGTCTGTTGTGGAGAGTTGTCTCATTAGCAAAGATACCACTTTTTCATTTTTTATAATTACCCACATAGCCATTTCGCATTTTGTGGGCACTACATCGACTAAGCTTGCAGTCTTCGAAATTGGGTATTTTCTCACATAATTGGCGTTTTCTGTGGAAAAAAAAGATTGGTTCAATGACAAATTAAAAGTCCTATCACACATATTTCCGACTTGGTATGGTTTTAGAGGAGTTGCGGCTCAATGAAATCGGTCTACTCCTTTAGTGGCATATATTATATGATATACTAGATTTAATATCATTGTACATATTCAATACTACATTATACATCTTACCATTTACAGATTAATATTATTCAATAACATTTAATAAAACAAACCATCTCGCCATAGTATGCATCAGTAGATAATTTTATAGCTATTGTTATGAAATATTTTTGAAACAGACTGTGATTTCAATGGACTGGTGTCTTTTGCAATGAATAGAAATAAGCAGATGTGGTATGAGAGCCACCGAGACAACTCTCCATCCAAGTCATAATTTGTAAGAGGAAACAATTATAGGTCATAGTACGACCTTCAACACGGAGCCTATGCTTAAACCGAATAGCAAGTTATAAAAGGCTCTTAAATTTGTTATCATTTTCTCCACAGGCGGAGATTTCTTCAACTAGCTCCTGTATTAACTGATTTTAATCTTCAACCGAAATGTTGAAACGTTGATTTTGTTAAATTGCTTTGTCTCATTCTCCCTATAAATTGCACTTTCGCTAGCGATAGACACATATTTGAGCCGGGTTAATAGTTTACAGAAGCAGATCGAAATCAGTTATGACGTAGACAGTAATCATTATTATCGTAATCATGTTCATTGACCATAACGACGATGAAAGCACATCATATAATGACGTTTCGACATCATATAATGAAGTTAACCTAACCACATAATATAAGATTACAAGTACATAATATAATGACACAACCACATCATATAAAGATGTTTGCACGTAATATAAAGGAAACTGCACATCATATAAGGATATGTACACACCATATAAGGATCTTTGCACATCATATAAGTATATTTGCACATCATATAAGGATCTTTGCACATAATATAAGTACATTTGCACATCATGTAATAATGTTAGCACATCATATAAGAATGTTTGCACATCATATAAGAATGATTGCACATCATATAAGTATATTTGCACATCATATAAGTATATTTGCACATTATATGAGTATATATGCACATCATATAAGTATGTTTGCACATACTATAATGATGTTTGCACATCATATAAGGATATTTGCACATCATATAAGGATATTTGCACATCATATAAGGATATTTGCACATCATATAAAGGTGTTTGCACATCATATAATGACAAGTGCACATCATATAAAGGTAAAAGCACAGCATATAAAGGTAAATGCACATCATATAAAGGTAAATGCACATCATATAATGAAAATGGTCATAACAAGACAGTGTTGGCGTTTAGAGATGTATGATCTTCCTTCCATCAACTATTTACAGAAAAACCTTCCAAAAAGAGATATATGGAAAGAAGAAATTAAGAAAAAAGTAAACCAATATTGGAATGCTTAATTAAAATCTGAAGCGCTTAATAAAAGCAGTCTAAAAATATGAATATAGAAAATTTAGAAATTGGAAAAACAGCTCAAGTATGGAATCTACAAAATCAACCAAGACTTGAATTAAGAAAAGCAATTATAAAAGCCAGAATGATGACGGGTGCATATATCTTACAGTCAGACAAACACAAGTTCACACACTTTGTAGCAGAACCGTTATGTCAACTGTGCAATACAGAAAATGAAGACATTATTCATATGGTTACCTCTTGTCCAGTGTTAAGTACTGTAAGAGAGAAATATTATGTAGAGATGAAAAAGGAAATACTGGATAGTATTGATCCAATTAAATGGAACACTTTCTGCTGCAATAAAATGGAAATAACACAACTGATACTGGATTGTAATAATTTCAAAGAAACGTTGAGCATAAGTAGTGAACTCATGTCCAAGATAGAGGGAAAATGTAGAAATCTGTTATTCCAACTTCACGCAAAGAAAATAGAAGTACTGGATGCATTAAACACCAAATAATATGTGCCAAAGAATATATACATAGGACATTTAGTGACAGTTATACTAGTGTAGAGATTTGAAACAAAAACCTATACTCAAAGTGAAAAGGTCATTGAAGGATATATTCTGATAATAATATCAATATGAAGGTGAAAATCACCCGTTTTCAAGCACAATAAAAATATCATGAATATATAATGATCATGATATTGTGAAAGTAATCTTAAAACAACAAGTGAATCAGATAAAGTCTTAACTTTTAATATCACCACCACGGCTTTAATTTTATCTTTTTAAATTTTTTTTAATAATCCTGTTTTTTTAATTTCCTTTAGTCACTATTATTTTTTTAATCCTTTTATCCATTTTAATTTCCTATTTTTTTTTTTTATTGTAAACTGAATAGGATTTTGTTTTTACAGTGAAATCCCTTGTAATTTTAAATGGTACGAATATCTTAAAATATGGCACAAAATAATTATATTAAAATCAATATGTATTTTTAATATGAATTTTGTTTTATCATACTGAGCAAAGTTGGATATCATATCTAGATGAAATGATAGATATGTTTTAAGTATTGGCTACTAATTTGATATTTTAACAAGCTCTTTCTTAATTCTTTTTTAACATCATAAACTCCCTATGTAAATTACACCCATTTCTTAATTTACTTTTCCGTATGTAGGTAATTTTATTGTCACTGGCATGAATAAGATACACACGTCATCGTCACATGTAAATAAGATAAGCATATGATAATAAACAAGTTAAAAAGCAATATCTGTATATATAAATTTAAAAGACACAATAACAACAAAACAAACTAGAGGCTCTCAAGAGCCTGTATCGCTCACCTGATTCTACTTGGGTTTTTGAAATCATATAAAACAAGAATGTGTCCCCAGTACACAAATGCCCCACTCGCACTATCATTTTCTATGTTCAGTGGACCGTGAAATCGGGGTAAACCCTCTAATTTGGCATTAAAATTTAAAAGATCATATCATAGGGAACATGTATACTAAGTTTGAAGTCGATTGGACTTCAACTTCATCAAAAACTACCTTGACCAAAAACTTTAACCTGAAGCGGGACAGACGGACTAACGAACGGACGGTACGACGGACAGACGGACGAACGAACGGACAGACGGACGCACAGACCAGAAAACATAATGCCCCTCTACTATCGTAGGTGGGGCATAAAAATATAAAATTTGGCTAAAAGTGACAACACAACCTCATTTATAAGGAAAGGAACATGTTTAATTTCGTTCAAAAGTCCCCCACTGGTGGCCATCTTGGATGACGGATCGGCTACAAAGTAACAACACTTGGTCAGCACCTCATAAGGAACATTCATGCCATGTTTGGTTTTATTCCATTCAGTGGTTCTCTAAAAGAAGTCATTTGTATGCATTTCCCATAGGGTCCTATGTTAAACTAAGTCCCCTGCTGGCGGCCATCTTGGATGATGGATCGTCTACAAAGTAACAACACTTGGTCAGCACCTCATAAGGAACATTCATGCAATGTTTGGTTTTATTCCATTCAGTGGTTCTCTAAAAGAAGTCATTTGTATGCATTTCCCATTGGGTCCTATGTTAAACTAAGTCCCCCGCTGGCGGCAATCTTGCATAATGGATCGGCTACAAAGTAACAACACTTGGTCAGCACCACATTAGGAACATTCATGCCATGTTTGATTTTATTCCATTCAGTGGTTCTCTAAAAGAAGTCATTTGTATGCATTTCCCATAGGGTCCTATGTTAAACTAAGTCCCACGCTGGCGGCCATCTTGGATGATGGATCGGCTACAAAGTAACAACACTTGGTCAGCACCACATAAGGAACATTCATGCCATGTTTGGTTTCATTCCATTCAGTGGTTCACTAGAAGAAGTGATTTGTATGCATTTCCAATAGGGTCCTATGTTAAACTAAGTCCCCCGCTGGCGGCCATCTTGGATGATGGATCAGCTACAAAGTAACAACACTTGGTCAGCACCCCATAAGGAACATTCATGCTATGTTTGGTTTTATTCCATTCAGTGGTTCTCTAAAAGAAGTCATTTGTATGCATTTCCCATAGGGTCCTATGTTAAACTAAGTCCCCTGCTGGCGGCCATCTTGGATGATGGATCGTCTACAAAGTAACAACACTTGGTCAGCACCTCATAAGGAACATTCATGCAATGTTTGGTTTTATTCCATTCAGTGGTTCTCTAAAAGAAGTCATTTGTATGCATTTCCCATAGGGTCCTATGTTAAACTAAGTCCCCCGCTGGCGGCAATCTTGGATAATGGATCGGCTACAAAGTAACAACACTTGGTCAGCACCACATTAGGAACATTCATGCCATGTTTGATTTTATTCCATTCAGTGGTTCTCTAAAAGAAGTCATTTGTATGCATTTCCCATAGGGTCCTATGTTAAACTAAGTCCCACGCTGGCGGCCATCTTGGATGATGGATCAGCTACAAAGTAACAACACTTGGTCAGCACCACATAAGGAACATTCATGCCATGTTTTGTTTCATTCCATTCAGTGGTTCACTAGAAGAAGTGATTTGTATGCATTTCCAATAGGGTCCTATGTTAAACTAAGTCCCCCGCTGGCGGCCATCTTGGATGATGGATCAGCTACAAAGTAACAACACTTGGTCAGCACCCCATAAGGAACATTCATGCTATGTTTGGTTTTATTCCATTCAGTGGTTCTCTAAAAGAAGTCATTTGTATGCATTTCCCATAGGGTCCTATGTTAAACTAAGTCCCCTGCTGGCGGCCATCTTTGATGATGGATCGGCTACAAAGTAACAACACTTGGTCAGCACCACATAAGGAACATTCATGCCATGTTTGGTTTCATTCCATTCAGTGGTTCACTAGAAGAAGTCATTTGTATGCATTTCCAATAGGGTCCTATGTTAAACTAAGTCCCCGCTGGTGGCCATCTTGGATAATGGATCGGCTACAAAGTAACAACACTTGGTCAGCACTCCATAAGGAACATTCATGCTATGTTTGGTTTTATTCCATTTAGTGGTTCTCTAGAAGAAGTCATTTGTATGCATTTCCCATAGGGTCCTATGTTAAACTAAGTCCCCCACTGGCGGCCATCTTGGATGATGGATCGGCTACAAAGTAACAACACTTGGTCAGCACCCCATAAGGATAATTCATGCTATGTTTGGTTTTATTCCATTCAGTGGTTCTCTAAAAGAAGTCATTTGTATGCATTTCCCATAGGGTCCTATGTTAAACTAAGTCCCCGGCTGGCGGCCATCTTGGATGATGGATTGGCAACAAAGTAACAACACTTGGTCAGCACCTCATAAGGAACATGCATGCCATGTTTGGTTTCATTCCATTCAATGGTTCTCTAAAAGAAGTCATTTGTATGCATTTCCCATAGCGTCCTATGTTAAACTAAGTCCCCCGCTGGCGGCCATCTTGGATGATGGATCGGCTACAAAGTAACAACACTTGGTCAGCACCTCATAAGGAACATTCATGCCATGTTTGGTTCCATTCCATTCAGTGGTTCTCTAGAAGAAGTTCAAAATGTAAATTGTTAACGACGACGACGACGGACGACGCCGGACGACGGACGACGACGACGGACGACGGACGCCAAGTGGTGAGAAAAGCTCACTTGGCCCTTCGGGCCAGGTGAGCTAAAAAGTACATATAATAACAACCATACACATAGTGTGCTGTACATAGTTGTAAAGAAAGAAAAAATTATCCTCAAAATTACCCTCGTATAATTTATACTCTAATATTATTAGAGGTGTTCCTGTCTATAGGAAGCTTATACAAAGAAGAAGAAGAAGAAGTTCTCTGCAGTTTTGTATACCTATGTATTAATATAAATTTCATATTGCTTACACATGATAATGTTGTTATTTAAATGTGCTATAGCATAATTGTGCTTATTGCAATAAACATATTTATCTTTATGTATCTAAAAAGATCACCCGTAAAATTGTAGCCGTATGCATACATATGATTGCTTTATATTATATAACCGCGCTGAAGTAATTAATCCTTTTCATGGTCAAATGTTGATAAAGACAAAACATGATAAAAGGTTTACAAACAATTATTTTTTAATTACTAGAAACAGTTGAGACATTATTCTATACTATATAATATGCCTTTCGAATTCGGTGGCGGCTTCATGTGGAAAGAGGGGGTGTCTTAGAGGGCAAATATCAACTTCCATCGGGAAAAATATAATTTTTTGCATAAAATCGTAAAACAAAAACAAAAATTCATATAACTTCGTGAGATTTGTCTTTACGAAACACAATATGTGGACTGCGAAAATTACTAAATGACATTTTGAGCAAGAAGTCATCTGTTGTACTCATTAGCAATTGGAGCATTGAACCATCCTTTTTTCTTTATTTTGGTGTTTCAATTTGTTTTTTGTAATTACAATTTCTTAAACATTTCAAATTATTTTTAGTTATTTAATTTGTTCATGCTCCTCTTTATACGATTTACAATCACAGTGGTTTATACGTGCTGCCCCTCTATTATTATGTAGAAACCTCTGTTATTGTAAAATCGTACGAGTAAGAGTAAGACCACGTCAGTTAAGTGAAAATAAATGGAAATTAGAAAAAAATCAAAAAAAATCTAGTCTAAGCGCAGGGGAAAAAGAAAAAAAACTGTCCATGCCCAAACACCTTTGGTTTCACAGGTACGGACGAGACTGTCGACAGATCAAAGGTGCATACAATTGATTTAAGATAGCGAAGGCAAGACAACAAAAATAACAAGATTCGGACAATATGTAACAAAGATAAAGGATTTCAATTAATAACTTGTGCTGATTTTGGTTCAGAGAACGAGCTGTGTCTGTTAAGAAAGTTTGAATTTATTCGAAAAATACCTATGGTCTAAATATTCATATGGTCCGGCCCGTTAATAACCAGACGAGTATATACTCATATGATCTCATATGGTCCGACCATATGACCATAAGCGTACGATCCTAATACTCAGATGGTGCGGAACATATATAATATATTTATAAAATACCAACATTTTTTTAATAATCACTTTTGTAATCCTTTTTTTTACCCCCTTATTGTTGTTTTTGTTAAAATTATCATGAATAATATAGGTCAATATAATACTAGAGCTAAAAAGAAGCAAAATCGGAATAGTCTTATTTTTATCATTCTCGATGATCTTGGTTTAGATCTTCGTTGTAAAATCTGTTTTCATATTTGATTAATTAAAATGAAATAGTCTGAAATGTTCGATATTAAATAGGCAACTTTAGTTTGATAAATATGGAATTTATTGACAAATTTATTTACAATTTGTTTACAAGATATGATCATGTTCTGCGACCTAATGGAGTATCTAAATAACATCAAGGGAATGTTTACAAATTGCTTTACTACGTTTATTAGTCGACCTTAATATAACTTACGAATGTGAGCAATATTTCATCGAGGATTCTTTTGTTTTCAGTGTCCGGTAATACTACGTTTTACTTGTACATAACACATACTGTGGTTTTATCAATTAAATTGTAAAGGGACAGGATTACACGACTATCCTTCTTATAAAAACAATTTCTAAACTTCCCAGTTGAAGACAGTACAAAAATATATTTAGATTGAAAGTCTGCCAAGTGAAACACATTATTTTGTGACACGCAATATTGTCATTGGTACTTTTATTTTGTTAAACAGAAATATGTAAGTCAATAAGAAATAAGGATGAACTAGTGCATTATATAATATAAAGATTGCCTTTTTCAAAATTTTATTTTACCTTAAAGTCCCAATTTTAAAAAATAACACTTAAAGGGGCATTAGCTACGAAATTTAAAAAAAATTAAAATATGATTTTTTTTGTTCAACCATTAATGAAAGTGAAATAGTGAAATACTAATTTGCTTTTAGCAGCCAGTTTGGTTCAGTTTTGTCATAATAAGCAAAGAAACATTGCTAATGAATTAATCACTTGAAAGTGAATAATTCGACTTCCATTAAATCCGTATTCATGTGAATACCACAACTTCAATTGAACCCCTTAGCTAGATATGAGTTACGCATGAACTAGGCGTGTTCAGCTATTAAAAGGAAATCAATATCAACATTGGAAGTGAAACAAGGGTAAACCATTTGGTTGACTGATTCGATCTACAAAAACTTATTCTTATACAGATAAAAACTGTTTTAACCTATAATATGAAATCAAACAGACCTAGAAAAATCTAATTACACGAGTTCGCTATCTATTTATATCTATGTTTATGTTTATATCGGGTTATATGACCGTCGACAGTCTTCGGAGGTCACATCGATAGTTAATTAGATGGCGTCTAGACTAAAATACTCAGGAAATGCTGATACATACTATCGAATTTATGCATCGTAAATTGTTTATTTTAGACTTTTTAAATTTTGGATATACGTTTTAAACATATGATAATTCGATTATGAGAATGATTTGAGTCAAATCGGTGAACATGAATTTGAAAGCTAATACCCCTTTAACATTTCCTTCTTAATGCTTTAATGACTGCTACAGTTCTCATCGATAAACGTTTGACAATTAAATATATTTCACGGTTAGCTTTGTGAACAATTAGTTTCTAATAACTTGAAAAAGAATTTATTTTTATGAAACATCTTGATGAGTAATGTGATATTAATACCGTTCTTATTTCATAAAAAAAAATAGTTTTGTTAGCTCACCAACTACTTTTCTATTGTATATCGATAGACAAAGCAATATGCTGTCTATGATAAAAAAAAAAAGTACTTATGGAGGTATTATGCATCACAATATATGTATATCATATGGAGATAGTAGTCAAGAATCCTTATTACGAGGGTGTCGGATCGTTATGGAGAACGATAATGTACAATGTAAATAATTAAAATATACGTCTTAACAACGCCAAAACATTAATTCAAAATTATGAAAATAAAGAAAAAAAAATTCAATAAATATTTCGGATAGCAAATACCCATCAACAATATGAGTAGCCTGGTGTAAAATGGGGGTCACTAGGTACAAAATCAATTTAAGAGACCGTAATGTCATTTATATATATCAGGAATTATTAAGCATACAATTTTCAATATGTTGGTCCTCACCGTTGAAATTTTACCCGTCACAAATTTTTTTTACCCAAATTGAGGAAAATCTTGTTTTAAGTGGGCTATCATTTGTTATGCGTGGGCTAACATAAGGAGAGACTGTGCTTTCAACGGTCCTATCCGTTCACACTATTTCTAATGCATCTTAGGAAACGAAAATTGTTAAACGATAAGGACCACCGACTACTTGGGCATTCGATGATGGTAAATTGTGCAATTGAAGTGATCCTCCACCCCGAAAAATACATTCATGTGGGATACAGTGGAGGCGAAATGTACGATTAAATACCAGAAAGGAAGAACACAGAAACTGGCAAACAACATCTGTACGACAGAACTCATTGAGCATGAAAAGATATGCTAGCATAAAACTGATCGAAAAAACATGCACACATTTTAAAAAAAAGGAAAAAAATTAAAAGCGAGTTCTGTGGCATTGAGATGACGAAATGAATAAACGATATAATATATCAATTACGTAGATAACGAAAACGTCTATGTTTTCAAGGTGAATATTATCTGATTTTAATAGAACTATTTTAACCTTTAAAGAAGACAGACGTTATTATTGGATAACTATTAAACGATATGTTGTAGTCTGTTGGAAACTTTGTGATCATATAAACTATAACGATACAAAAATTATTAGCTTTAAGATACGAATGACATTGTCTGAAGATCAGAAACTGAATTTATGGGAATAGCATTTATTTATACACGGTAAAGAAAAGTTTAAATAATAATAATGTTGTAATGCCATGGACAGGAATTAATCAAAGGCCACTTTAACACGACACTGTGGTGTAATATTGCATATAATAGACACATTGTTGACACAAGAATTATGAAGCAAACGTATGACATGATGGGACAATTTTCCACGATTTCGTAGGATTTTGCTTTATATGGAATTCTTATAAAAAAGGGGGATAAGAAGGATGCAATAAAACAGTCGAATGATAAGAGACAACATCTGTTATATCCAATACATTTTTTGGGAACTCGCATACACTTATGGTTGTTGCCTGTTATCTATTGACCGCATGAAGAGATATTTCTTTTATCACAACGGAGTGTGATATGAACTAAGAGGATCTAAAGAACCTATGTCGCTCACCTGGATCTATGTGCATCTTCAACAATGGCAACCTTCCAACATTATAGACTAGAATATAATTTATGACTAAAATCTCTTTTTTATTGTTCCTGTCTTACTGATGATTTTTACTGTTTACATGCAGTAACTGTTTCTCTCTATCATCTATAAGTTTAACAGAAAAAGAAAAAAAAACAATCGGCTACCAATTGTAGAGCTTGTCTTGTTGATCATTTTTGCTGTTTACAGTTTTTCATATATATACCAAAGTGTTTGGCAAAAAGCAGTAAAGTAGGTAAAAATCGTCATTATTTGGCATTAAATTCGATAAGGAGTTGACTGACTATTTCAGCCATTTCACACAATTGTAAATCTTGTCCTGATGATCATTCTTGCTTTTAAAGTTTCTATCTATTATAGTTTTCAAGTTAAAAGGCAAAAACGCAAAACATGTAATTTAAGGGCAGTTACTCATGTGAATAGTCAACTAACTTTTTCGGCAAAATGAATTATTTAAATGTCAGCTTTTTTATCATTTCTGTTTCTATAGTTTCTCTATCTAATACAGTTTTCAAAATAGCAGGAAAATAAGCAAATTTATCATTTAAGGACAATAACTCCTATAAGGATTCAACTGACGATATCGGCAATGTTGCCCTATTTGTAGATATTGTCTAGTTTGCTATTTAATGTATCTATTTATCTTGACTCTTCGGGTCAGGTGGACTAATAATTGAAACGAAATTTGCGTTAATGTGTTTGCCTATCCTGCAATGTGTTACGAAATTGCGATATTCCTATTTGCAACTCGTTAAGTCAATGATGACTTTACTTTAAAATGCTACAAATGGAAAAGAATCAAAATGCAAAAGTGAAATGCGATTTTACAAAATACGTGCTTTTCTTTCTACTATTTTCATATAAAATATAAGATGAAAGTATAAAAATTTCCAATTCAAAACTTTAAAGAAAATACATTATCCTACATAACCTGTAAGAATTGCATATTCTGACATAACTAATTCACTTTATCTTACATCTAACTTTTGTCTATGATCACGCGAACCAACCTCAGGAATAATCCTGTCAGATTAACGTACGTACATCTTTATTTATAACAATCCATTACCACGTATTTTGACCACTTTAAATTAATGGTCCTACAAAAACTAGAAGCAAAAAGTAAAATAACAAAATACCCAACTTCAGAACGGAAATTCCCTTAACATGCTTAACAACTGGCAAAATCAAAAGCTAAAACACAACAAACGAATGTAAAACAAGTGTCAGCGCATTGCTTAATTCTAGATAATAACGATCAAGACAATACAATAATACATGAAAGTCATGTTAAGTCCTGAAATTTATAAGCGAAAATAAGAAAACAAACATAAAAGTAAGAAGAAAAACACAACTCTTTTCCCAGAAAATCAAGCCTGCGTTGAATAACACAATTTCTTAAGACACCCAATATCCCACGCTTGGCATTCACACAATAATAGTTGTTTAATCCCTCACTTGATTGACTCCAATATTTCTATAAATCAAAATTAACATCATTAGAATCTCACAAAAGCTCTCTTCTTACTTATTTTTATCATATAAATTGATTGTATTTACCTTATTTACGTGACGAATGTGAGAAATTTTACCTGTCATTTGACAACATACGTATGAAAAAACGTAGTAATAGTCTGAACCAATTGCATTTTTTCTAGGCTTCAGTTTTAGTCTTAACCCCTCCCCAAAAAGTGACAATAATACATTGCAATGTTTTACTTATTGATACTATACCTTTTTCGTATATTCTTTCAATTCAGTTGATTGACATTTGCATACGTAATTGCTTAACACCTACTACATACTATACAATGGCTACATCGTTCTGAGTTTTAGAGAGAGAAAAAAAAAACTGTGCCTGTAACCTGTGATACGTGAACAGTATGCAACTAGATTTATTGTCTAAATGTGGATCTAATGTCATTGTTATTGTAATACTTCTACTAACAATCAAAAGTAATTTCCACTGCCGTGTTATTAAGAATGAACAATCACTTGGTCACTTAAAGCAGGAAATAGTTCAAAGAAATAAAAGATATACATTAAGTATACCAAAAATGGTAAGTCAAGTAATCTAACTATCTAAATATGAGTGTCTTATCACTGCTTACGGTTTTATTATCGTTTCTTTAGAATATAATAGTATTAAGCTGATCAAGTTAAATTTTTATCATGAGATATGCATTTAAGTGGATATTTATTAATATTTTCTAGTTATTTTACATTTGAAAAAATCAAAGGCAATATTTACTTTGCAAAATTATTAAACAGTGTGTTGATAGACTTTATTTTAGGAATTCGATTTCTAACACCTGCATTCATGGCGTGAATTTTACACATGTAAACATCCTATTTATGGAACATAAACTATGTTTCAAAAGGTCTTTAAGTATATTATAACACTACGTTGTACTATTTCAAACATATTGTCATTAACAAATTCATTCAAGAAGTTAAAAATTAGATGTTTAAAACTATCTATTTACAATTTTTCAAATTAAAGTATTATATTTCCTGTTTCTATTATTAAACAAAAACATTGTACATCAATGAATAAAAATACGTTATAAGAAATATAACAAATGTTGATTTCACATTACTAGTATATATTTCCACGTCATACTTTTCTAAAGTCCTTTATTTTCTCCACTATTCCACACCCTATTACCGATTATACATGTAAGTACTGGAGAAGCAATCGGTAACACAGATACGAAAAATGTTCGGTATGGCTATGTTATCAGTAAAACAGATACGATAAATGTTCGGTACGACAATGTAATCGGTAAAACAGATACGATAAAAGTTCGGTTCTGCAATGTTATCAGTAAAACAGATACGTCAAATGTTCGGTACGGTAATGTAATTGGTAAAACAGATACGACAAAAGTTCAGTACGGCAATGTAATCGGTAAAACAGATACGACAAATGTTCGGTACGGTAATGTAATTGGTAAAACAGATACGTCAAATGTTCGGTACGGCAATGTAATTGGTAAAACAGATACGACAAAAGTTCAGTACGGCAATGTAATTGGTAAAACAGATACGTCAAATGTTCGGTACGGCAATGTAATTGGTAAAACAGATACGATAAATGTTCGGTACGGTAATGTAATTGGTAAAACAGATACGACAAAAGTTCAGTACGGCAATGTAATCGGTAAAACAGATACGACAAATGTTCGGTACGGCAATGTAATCGATAAGACCGATTAGACAAATGTTTCGAAATGACCTGTAGACAGGTTGATTCGCATTTTCTTGTTTACAGA
This sequence comes from Mytilus edulis, assembly GCF_963676685.1. Lineage (NCBI taxonomy): Eukaryota > Metazoa > Mollusca > Bivalvia > Mytilida > Mytilidae > Mytilus > Mytilus edulis. The sequence continues at coordinate 23,132,632 of NC_092350.1, read as the reverse complement.
TTGGCTAATACGAGGGAGATAATTTGTTCTGTCCCATGGCTGAACGGGAGACAATATTTTGAATGTTACCTTCTCGTGCAAACCAATAATTTTGTTTTTACATCAAATAATTAAATACAATGCTCAGGTTCTACGTTTTGGCTCAGAACTTTTTCATACACTGTCAAAATAAAAACATCTTGTTTCACTTTTGTTGATTTTTTTAATAGCTGTAACGTTGTTATGTACGTGAAGTCATAGTAAAATACTTATAATTTAAAATTCAACAGTACATACAATAATGATAGGACAATTAAATAACACATAGCTGAGAGGGTGACAAAGCAGATTGAAACCCCCTTAAAAACATTGTCAACCTTGGCTTCGGTTCAGTTGACAAAATTTTCTCGGGGTTACAGTTTGCTCTATCACCCTCTCATCTATGTGTTATTTATAATAAATGTTTCACGTATTGCTAATACTAGTACAACAGATAATGCGATTTTAAAATCTGATTATAAAACTTTACTGTCAATTCCCTCAGGCAATGTTGACCTTAGTTTGAATTCGCTATTTTTTAAGGTCTGTGTTGGTCATATTGCTTTTCAACTGTTTCGTTGTTATACATCATTGGCTTTCAAATAATCGAATTTGAGCTTTCCTGATGAAATGAAATTCAGAAAATCGCTTCGGAAGCATGAAATTTATTAACAAAATAATCACTGAATCACTGTTCACTCGTTTTAAGGAAAATTTTCTCAATGCTAGTATTAAAAACTGCAATTAGGTCGTCGCAGTTAAGGTTTTATAAAATATATGTATACCATATGCTACCTTCTTATTAAAAGAGAACAATGTTTGTTGTTTAATTACTGATATTTAGATAGTTGTATTTGCTAACCGGCAAATACTACCTGCAATTAATGTCAATCATAAACAATCATAAGGATTGAACGTCTTTAGTATTCAAATGATTGATAGTCTGTTCCTAGATATCATAGAATTGTTCCGATCTGTCTTCTAATATATAATTCTTTGCTGAAATAAAAAAAACACCTCTTTTTTCAAGGATAAGGAATTAAAAAAACAAAGCAACCCCTACCTAAACCTTGTGATACTTACAGATCAGAGCAAAGATGAGCATTTTATGTAATTCTATAACGTCTATGTAGTAAATGCACGATGTTGAAGGGCTGCAAATGTACCAGAGCGCTTTCCGCCAAATGTAGATGTGCAGTAATGCTGGACTGCAAGTGTGCGATGTTGTTTTCTTTCAAGTAGTCAATGTATATTAAAGGTTGATTGTCAGTGTGATAGGCTTCAGTCCGTCCAGTAGTCAATTTGAATAGTAGTGCGAGAGTGTCCTGCGTCTAGAAGTCATTGAGCATTGATAGGGGTCTGCAACTGTACGAAAACACACTCTCTTTCCAGTAGCCGTTGTTCATTTGTGGCGAACTTGAAGTTTGCGAGGAAACCTTAACTTACGCCAGTAGTCAAAGTGCATTAATACTGAACTGCAAGTCTGAAACGGCGTCCTCAATGTAGAAGTCAATGCACATTAGCTGTGGGCTGCAGTGTTCAATGATACTCTTAGGCCAGCAGTCAGTGTTCAAGGATACTCCCAGGCCAGTAGTCATTGTTCGAGGATGCTCTTAGTCCACTATTCGGTGTTTAAGGATGCTCTCAGGCCAGTTGTCAGTGTTCAATGATGCTCTCAGGCTAGTAGTCAGTGTTCAAGGATGCTATCAGACCAGTAGTCAGTGTTCAATGATGCTCTCAAACCACTAGTCAGTGCTCTAGGATGCTATCAGGCCCGTAGTCAGTGTTCAATGATGCTCTCAAACCACTAGTCAGTGTTCAAGGATGGTATCACGCCAGTAGTCAGTGTTTAATGCTTTCTGTTCTTAGTCGTTTATCACTAGCCAGACATTTGATGCTTTTGAAAAGGGAAGATTTACTTCGATTTTGATACCTACTTTTCCGAGTTGACCAAACAATGTTTATCTGTAAAATTCCAGAGTTATTATTTTGAGATGGTGTTTTAAGCAAAACTTGCAAAAGATAATTTTTCTAAATGCATATCTTTGAGCGTTTAAAATTCTATTGAATCAATTATTGGTTACGCTAATGTTACAACGAGTATTAGGGTAGATGCTATTATACAAAGATATGATTATAAAATAATAACGAGGTTCTGGTGACTTGATTATTTTTGTCTATAATAGTAGGATCCTTATTAATTATTCAGAAAATATGGAATGATAATATCCACTACTGGGTGCTTGATTAAGTTTGACAACACGACTATGACATCGTCACAGGTTGAAAACGGTTCTGCCTAGTTGAGACGTACATAAAGAATCTAATTCGTACATAGGCTCCTATATGAACATTTCGTAATTTTCTGTCATCAAAACATTTTCCGTGACTTTACAAATATGAAAACAATACTTTATATAAATTGCATGCCTCCTAAATGCTTTTCTGAATTTATCTTCATCAGGATCGCTTAAAGCCAAATATTTGAAAGCCAAGGGTGCACAAGAACCAAAACAGTTGAAGGGCTATATGACCCAAAAAGGACATAAGATTAATAACAAAATCATTCTAAGGTCAACTAAAAGTTCCTAATGTAATTTAGATATGGTAAGGCCTTATAATTACCTAAATATCGAAATTATGTATTACGACGTGTCCACGTGACATTAAATGACGTTAAACATCATAATTTGAACATTCAGTAAGTCAATAAGAAGACTACAACAATAAAGAGGTTTTTTTTTATAGTTAATGAAATAGATGTGGTTTACGTAATTACAATTTACGTTCTTGGTTACTAGTATACAATGTATTGCTTATATAAAAGAGATATATTACATATTAATACATAGTTTATTAGTTTGTTTTAATATCGATTTAAAGGCGTACTTGTTTCCGCGTGAAAAATTACACTACATCATTTGACTTTTATTTGCTACTTTCAAAAATTGCTACATCCGTATTTGTTACTTCATATACGTCTTTTTTTTGGTAAGAAGCCTTGTAGGAAAATTAATTTAAAAAAATACCGTTTTGGGGCAATTCTGTACAATTTATTTTCAAAATTATATCATTGAAAATTTTGTATCATAAAAATTTAAGCTTTATTAAAGATCGAACAAATATCTGGATAAGGGTCAAAACCTCTTAAAAACATTTATTTCCTGCTATATTCTCGACTTTGTAATGGTATTTCTATAGGTATTATGTGTTTTCCCGCAACATCTAAGTAATATATATTGAAGCGATTGGACACATTAAATTCTGTCAAGAGAAATCTGTTTACAGAGAAATATATAAAAGATAGTTATGGATTAAAGAAATAATGTAACATCAAAAGGGTAAAAAGCGTAATGAGTGAAATAATCAAACTCACACGGTACACTAAATCAACAACAATTTCGCTACTTTCCCACATTCTTCTTCTATAAATATATATGGTTTTTTTTTGTATATTACTTTTATATGGTTTCACTTCCGTAGTCATTTGATTCAGATTATTGTATCCTTCATAAGATATAATTATAACAATAGTTACGACATATGACGATCTATGGAATTTTCTTCATAAAAACCACTTTGTAGGAAAAAAGTAAAATAACAAAAAAACAGAACTCCAAGGAAAATTCAAAACAGAAAGTCCCTAATCAAATGGCAAAATCAAATGCTCAAACACATCAAACGAATGGATAATAACTGTCGTATGAATATGACGTTTGTATGAATTCATATCCACATTCATTTATAGTGGCTTAAAGGATTTTGTGAGGTAGACGAAATTGACCTTAAAACGATCGTATTGACTTTTTTGCTCCAAAAATAGGTAGATCGGACATATTTTGACTTTATTTAATGACTTCCTTAGTTTGGGATTAATTGTAATTAGCATGTTCCAATGAGACTGAAAAATGTTGTTATTTTGTAAGATGAATAATAATTTTACCTGGCGTAGCCGTGTGTAAAGTGTATTTCGGCATTTCTCTCCGAAAAATGACATGTTGGTTGGAATAAAACGTTTTATTTGTAAACTTTTTCTGTTTTTCTCCGCAATTGACTATTAAAAAATAATCTATTTACTTTGCATTTTGAAAATTTTGTGAAAATAGAAGAATTGGCATTTATTACCTTTCATACCTATACTTTCATTGATAAAACATAACATGGACTCATCCAGTGTCCAGTTTAAAGGTCATTTTAGTTACTGTCACATTCATGCACGTTCTGATTTAATCAATAGTCATGTAAGAAAAGTATAAACAGTTTGAAGGTAAACTAATAATAACTTAACCCAATCAAATTGCGTAATATTTAATAACAATGACCGGTCCACATTATAATAAGTAATAGGGGTAAACTGGGTAGGGAGAAAATGTAAGATATTCAAAATTTATTTTTTTGCGATAACGAATAAAAATTTGTCAACCAAAAGTTTTGCTATAATTTCATTAACATGTCGTTCTGTATTGGTACAGTTTTTTTATCTTTCATTTATGTATTTAAGGCCATACAAAGTTTGGGCTTCAAAAGTCCACATAAGTATTGACTTTATACAGAAAATTTATCCTTTTAAAACATAAAATGTTTCCAAAACAATACGTTTCTACAAAGTAAAATCATTTCTCAAAACACTGCAAAAATTTCATTTCGATTGGTACAGAAGTATTGTCATAAAGTGCGTTGAAATAAACAGTGGTATAGCAAACATCGAATTCCCTCACAAAATCTTGTTAGGCACTATAAACCTCCGATTTTTGATGGGGTTTTGATGTAATTTTTGTATAATTATTACTATATTCAGTTTGATTTATGGCCATGGTGCTATGTGTTTTATTAGGCGTATGAATTTCGATGTTCCATTGGTATTTCTCTTTATTTATAAATATGAAATATACTTCACACTACTGAATATTGGAATAATAGGTAATGGACATCCGATAGATCGAGATACAGTGTCTTAAGAGTTTCAAGATGAAAAATGTTTGAAGAATTAGGGCAAATATCTTCACTGATGAGTCTTTTGTAGGCAAAACCGGCGTCTGATGTACCATTTTAATCCGGGTATATATGATTAGTTTATTGATGAAATAATTTTAAAATCTAGTATATTAAAGGGGCACTAGCTGCCAAATTCATGTTCACCGATTTGACTCAAATTCTCATATTTTATTTATAACAATGATAAACATTTTTCCAAACTATCAAAAGTATAAAATAAACAATTTACAGGACATGGTTACAATAAGATGTAGCTTCGTTTCGTGTGAATTATAGCCAAGACGCCATCGAATTATTAAGCAACTCGTGCAATTGTATTTTTATAGGTACGTTAAATTTTGTATTGTAGTTTAAAAAATTATGTTTTTCGTCGTTTTTACCTTTATAAGAATGATTTTGTGTGGATCGAATCAGTTAATCAAATTATTTACCTAGTTTCACTTTCAATGTTGACATTCTTTTCCTTTAAGTACCCGTACACGGACAATGCATGCGTTATTCTATCTCTTTCTACGGGGTTACATTGGAGTTCACATGAATACGGATTTAATGAGGTCGAATTATTCACTTGCAAGTGAATAAGTCATAATCAATGTTTGTTAGCTTAACTTGACAAAATTGAACCATTTTTGCTGATAAAACCAAATTATTATTTCACTATTTCACTTCCATTAATGATTGAACCAAACAAAACATACTTTTGATTTTTTATATATCTCGTAGCTAGTGCCCCTTTAAGCTTTTTTAAGATCTATATTAAGCTTTTTAATTATCGTGTTTACGATAAATCAATCAATATATATACATGTATAAGTCATTAAAGCTAAGTAGGAAAAAATAATAAATTGTACCATATATACATATAACATTTCTTCTAGGATCTTAGAAAATGTTTCTAAATTGAAGAATTCGTCTTAAAGGCTCTGCAAGTTGAGACAGTATCCAGGGGACAACATATTATCAACATAAATAAACATAAACACAATACGAAAAAAATGTATATGTTGTTATGTTGCTAATTTGTTGACGTAGACCTCACGTTCGGTCAAGTTTAAAGGTTAGATAATGCATAACCGATGGTGAATTCTTAAGGTTAGTTAAGAATCAACTACCAATCTGTTAAAAAAATAACCGGACGAGAATGAATCCAGTTCCTCATAAACACCTACTTAAAAGTTATTGAAACTTGTTAAAAAATATCGCATTACTCCGCATTGTGCACTAAATACATATTTTCTCCTTAATTATATTTTCGGTTTCTCTGAGCAAATTACAGATGTTTCCTTTGTATTGTGTTTGTGTTGAGGGGGGGGGGGGGTTAACTATAGAAACAGAAAATCAAATATACTTGATGTCCAATTCGTATTATTGTTGTTTTCGATTGCTAAGACCTGCTGTCAGTGTTTGCCGGGTCTGCTGCTCACCATTACAGAACGTGTTGATTGACAATGATAGATCTGGTAAATGACAATGATAAAATAACAGACATGGCATTTTTAGTAAGAAGGTCGTACATGGCCTTAATATATCTTAAGAATCCTTTAATACGACGATCCAAATATAGTTTTTAAGAAACTTGGAATCATTGACGCATCTTCATGAACATGCAGAGAGTATAAAATTGAAAAATGTGTCAAAGAGACAACAACCCGACCAAAGAGCAGAAAACAGCACAAGGCCACCAATGGGTCTTCAACACAGCGGGACAATCCCGCACCCGGAGGCGGGCTTCAGCTGACCCCTACACAAAAATGTGTACTAGTTCAGTGACGACCTTTTATAACGTTGAAGTGAATACGGCACAATGAATCATAAAGATAAACAAAAATCTTGAAATTAAAACCAAATAAAACGAGCATTTGCAGTACGTATGTACACGTCAACATGATTACTCATTGTCGGATTTTGTCTTAAGTATGAAACGCTCAAGACTAAGCGTATAAAGGTGACCAATCTGTACTATTAAACGAGAAGACCTCATTTTGTGTGTCGCTTCTCTTCTTACCACAATAGATTAATCATCATGCCTCTGTGTGATATAGGTACAGTGCAAAGTCGCATTTGTCATCCATTCATATGATTATTTAGATTGAGTTATTTTGGGCGAAAAACGAGAAATAAGGCATCCGGATATTGTTTCCGTCATTGGACGAAATTTTAAGTCAGATTAGACTTCCGCTTTACGTTTTTCTGTATACTTTGAACATAAATATTGTGTCATATACTACGAATGAAGTGTATTTTCTATCTGATATGATTTTAAAAGTTTACTATCCATGGCGGTCACAGAGTTTATTAAATAGAGAGGGTCTGTATAATGTATCAATGACCGCCGTGGATCGATTAGTAAACTGAGAATTGAAACTGAGTCTTTATTTATAGTAATGAATGTTAATAATGATAATATACAGATAAGCGCTAAAATTATTCATGTGTTATTTAAATTAATAGAAAACAAAACAAAACAAAAGAATGGGCATTTTTTGGGGGGAAACCAGGAGGAGCCGGGCTAGAAAAGCAATTGTCCTGTCCCAAAATACCTATGACTTTTGATACCTTTTCTGAAATTCGCCAGTCATTAAATCTTTTACAAAATTCATTGATAACAAAAAAAGAAGATGTGGTATGATTGTCAATGAAACAACTCACCACAAGAGACCAAAATGACATAGAAATGAACAACTACAGGTCATCGTACGGCCTTTAACAATGAGCAAAAACCATACTGCACAGTCAGCTATAAAAGGCCTCGAAATGACAATGAAAAACAATTCAAACGAGTAAAACATTTTAAAACTAACGGCCTTATTTGTGTACAAAAAAAATGAACGGAAAACAAATATGTCACACATAAACAAACGATAACCACTGAATTACAGGCTCCGGACTAGAATGTTCATAATATACTAAATGTATGTTCATAAAGAAATTAATAGAAAGTAAAAAAATGGGAATTTTGGAAATAAAAGAAGAGGGATAAAAAAAAATACATTTTCCTGTCCCAGAGTACCTATGACTTTTGATACTTTTTCTGAAACTCTCAAGTCATTAAATCTTTTACAAAATTCTTCCTACAACAATTAACATACTTTCAACCACGATCCGAATGCCCACGATTTCGCGGTTGTGTTCAAGTATATATTTATTTTAAAAGTCCAAAGTGTCTGTATTCTTACATGAAGCAAAGCGTGTGCATGTTTCTACTGAATATTTAATCGAAAACTATAAATGAAGGCCGCGAAAAACTGTATTATATTTGAGTCAGGGAATGATAGGCGTTTACGCATCTAAAATACATATAAACATATTCACGGCTGGTAATCTACACACGCAGAACATTTGGTTCTGCAATGAAAACCGTGAGAGGATTTTCCGGTTGTGCTTGAGTGGAGTAATTGTCACCGCTTCAAAAGGTATGTACATTTCTAAATCGCAATTTTCTAATTCAACTGATCAACATATTTAAAATCGGAGAATGCTATGCTGTGGTGAATACGTTAACGAAGAGATACATGTGTCATTTACTGTTGTACATGGTGTTAAACTCCTACAAAATCAGTTGTCCCACGAGAAATTGCCTAAAAAAGTGACATTTGAATTTTGAAATGGTTCTATTAACTGACCTACAAGTTTAAATTTACCCCTTTTCGGTCAATGGGTATGAATGCCGTTTTGGGCGACGTGTACGCTGTCCGGTGTTGATAGACGTCTTAATAAATCTTAAAACCTCATTTTTTCATTATTTCATGCGTGAGGGGATCGGTTCTGATTGAGGACATCGTGAATGCGTGAGGGGACGTGAAATCATATCTGTATATTCAAGCTATGAGTCGTTGAAAGTTGCCTAAATTTAGTTTAGAAATCTAATTCTTCATGAAAAAAACACATTTGTGTGCATCTTCTATATATTATAACATCAGACTTGGACTTATCTTGAACTGAAATTTAATGTGCGTTTTGTTGCGCGTTTACTTTTCTGCATTGGCTAGAGGTATAGGGGGAGGGTTGAGATCTCATACACATGTTTAACCCCGTCGCATTTTTTGCGCCTGTCCCAAGTCAGGAGCATCTGGCCTTTGTTAGTCTTGTATTATTTAAACTTTTAGTTTCTTGTGTACAATTTGTAGGTTTAGTATGGCGTTTATGATCACTGAACTAATATATATATTTGTTTAGGGGGCAGCTGAAGGACGCCTCCGGGTGCGGGAATTTATCGCTACATTGAAGACCTGTTGCTGTTGTCTGCCGTATGATCGGGTTGTTGTCTCTTTGACACATTCCCCGTTTCCATTCTCAATTTTATACAAACAAATTATGAAATAGAACTTTGAAATAAATTTAGGGAAGCTAGGTTTTATAATATGTTTTACGAAGAATAAAAAGAAAAATAGTGTCAACGTTTTTGTTTCTTGTTACAAATAATTTTTCCCTATCATCTCAGTATCATATGTATTTTTTACGAAAAGAGTGATCTCCCCTTGAATTTCTTATTTGACAAACAAATTATTGTTATAACACAAGTTTTGATATTTGTTTAAATATTCTACAATTGCTGTTTTTTTATGAGGTAAATAGTTTTATTGGCATTTGAATAACTGATTTTCACTGAGGCCAACGGCCGAAGTGAATATCAGTTTTACAAAAGTCAATTAAACCACATGATTTACCGAAACAAAAGACAGTAGTTCTTTTATTCTATACTCAGAGAGAAATGTATGTAATGGCAATTATTTACCAAAACAAATTGTACATCAAACATTTTTTTATCAAAATTATGCACGTAAAAAGCACGCGACGTGTTGCGCGGTGAAAATACTTTTACCGCAAGTGAATATGCTTATTTATTCAAAATCCCATTCATATAGAAACCAACTAAAATTTTATTGATATGGAACAGTTTGATTTATACAAAAATATCACCAAGTTTTCTGTATATGAATAAACAGTCTAACCAATAAATTGCGAATAAGTCTCCAAACTTGGCCGATTATGTGCTTAAATCCGCGGAGACATATTTCGAACTTATTTGGTTAGATTGTTTGTTCATGTAACAAACGTTTGGTAATTTATTGATATTTCAAAATTCTATCACACAATTTTTATACACACAAATGTAATTTTTAAAGAACAATTTAACCAAATTTAGCCAAATTTCAACGACTCATAGCTTGGACATAATGATAAAGATATGATTTTACGTCCCCTCACGCATTCACGATGTCCTCAATCAGAACCGATCCCCTCACGCATGAAATAATGAAAATATGAGGTTTTTAGATTTATTAAGACGTCTATTAACACCGGACAGCGTACACGCCGCCTAAAACGATATTCATACCCATTGACCGAAAAAAGGGTAAATTTAAACGTGTAGGTCAGTTAATAGAACCATTTCAAAATTCAAATGTCACTTTTTTAGGCAATTTCTCGTGGGACAACTGATTTTGTAGGAGTTTAACACCATGTACAACAGTAAATGATACATGTATCTCTTCGTTAACGTATTCACCACAGCATAGCATTCTCCGATTTTAAATATTTTGATCAGTTGAATTAGAAAATTGCGATTTAGAAATGTACATACCTTTTGAAGCGGTGACAATTACTCCACTCAAGCACAACCGGAAAATCCTCTCACGGTTTTTATTGCAGAACCAAATGTTCTGCGTGTGTAGATTACCAGCCGTGTATTAGCGTATATTTATCGAGTGTATCATTTTCTTGGGGGGAAAAGTCAATTGCTGTATTACAAGACATTTGTTGACAATATTTCTAGATTCTTGTTGTAATGTGTGTCATTTGTTTGTAACGACATATATGATGTTTATAACCATCTCTAATTATCTGTAATTATATTTTCTTCAGGAATTAATAACACGTATATGTTTGTGAAATAAGCACCCACGTCATTTTCGACTCCTATAATTTGGAACGACAAACGCGCGTTTCGTCTACGTAAGACTCAGTGGCGCTCAAATCAATATTTGGAAGGTCAAATCAGTAATAGTTTGAGAGCATTGAAACCAAAATTTCCAAAAGCTCTGTCTAAAACGACTGAGGACAATTATGCCTCGGGTGTAGAAAACCTTAGTGTACAAAATAATTAGACATTTTAAACAACTAAATTTATAGAAATTAAATGTATCAATGGTATGTCATGTCAACACGAAATTCTGACTACTTGGCTTATGAAATAAAATGGGCATCCTCTACTTCTACATACACCTTTGACATTTTAAACTTCAACTGAAAATCGGAAGGAGTATTTTGTTTAACTGTTTATTTGCCATAAAATGATGTAGTAAATATTCATTAAGTAAATAATATTTCAAAGAAAGCACGTAAACTTGATGAAAAATAATACAATTATGAAAATTATATGTCAATTCTTATTCATTCAAATCATTAATTCAAAACCGATATGCTATTTTATCAGAACACTTTGTGTACTTATATTTTAGAAATAATCATACAATTCTTCTTTGGGTATATGCCATTAAAAGAAATATAATTCATGTAGAGTACCACTGGAATAAGAAAAAGTAAGAAATTGCAAGTTGTAGTCACACAGATGAAGAAAGGAAATTGATAATTGTAGTCAAACAGATGAAACATTTGATGTTATGTATAACAATAAATCTTATGCGATTAATCTCAAGGGAGCATATATTGATCTTTTCTCATTAATAAATATATCTATCTATAAATATGTATGCATTTATTGCTTATTGTCCTTTGAAAATGTAGATTAGTTTCTTCTTCTTTTCTTTTTCTTTCTTTGAGATCTTTAGAGGATAAGACAAGGCGGGGTGATTAAGGCTCAACTTTGTTAGACTGAAGGAATTTGAGCTTTCCGTAAGGAGCATAACCCCCGTAAAGTGTTTTTGAAAAAAAAAACATTGTTAGCAATTATAGCTCCTTAGCCAAAGGTGATTAACCAATGAGGTAGTATGGCATCGGGTACAAATGACCTTGATAAAGGTCAGAGATTATGGTCAAGGTCAAATCCTAGATGAAAAACTTTGTGTTTTTATCCTATTTTAAGGGTTTTGTTTGGTGTTTTTTAAAAGCTTTGTAATGCACTTAACGTCTATTTGAATGTATATTTTATAACTTGAAAAGGAAAGACCTCTCGATTGTTCGTGTAATTGACAATTTAATTGTTTTCAGGATGCGTTTGATACAATTGAATACCAAATTTTGATAGTCTTAATCATACATTTAAGAAAGATAAGTTAACACAAGCTTATTTGTAACATTTAAATATAATAGTATATTCTATTATCAAATTTTAACAACTTTGGAATAATCGAATGGAGGTCGAAGAATTGGTCAGTGGTCCTGTATTTTCGAAAAACAACCTATATTATATATATGCTACTATGTAGTGATTGGCGCCCCACGTCACAAATAGAAAACAAAACACAATTTTAAACGACCACAAAACACCAATAGTTACCGTGATCAATTAATTCTTAAAAAATTAAAGCATATAAAACTTGTAATTTAATTTTTTGAAAAAATACCGGATTTCATTATACATTTAAATAAATAGCATACAATTGGTTTATAAACCTTCCACTCAATAAGATGTATTTATTCATTATATTGTTAAATCCTGTTAACATTTTATTGCTTCCGTTACTACAAAGAAATTTCTCATTCGATTTACTCAAAAGGTGCGTCAAGTTCATAATAAACGGTTTCTGTAAGGTAACTTATTTGTAACTTTCGTATTTATGTTTTTCAATCACATATTTTTTAAATGTTTTCGAACTGCGCTTCTGAAATACTGCCGTTCAATGTGAATGTTTATGTATGAAGAATGTCCATCCAGTATCATGGCAGTATGAGCAGAACAGGTCTCTGAGGAGGAAGATTAGGTATAAACAGCTTTTTAAACCAATTATTAAATAAATCTGAATCAATTAATGAACTCTTACTGCATGCAAATAATGTGTTTGCTGGTGCATTGCCCATCAATGCTTGGCTTACTCTTTGTCCCTTAAATATGAGCATTGGTGGTAGAACTCTTGCCTCTGCGTTCACACAGCATAACGCGGTTACATTTTCGCCTCGTTCTCCGCTTGTTTTGGAATACACACTCTTTTTGCCTCTTTTTCCGACAACCTTTGATGGATCATGTACGGTACTCACGCCAGTCTCATCCGCATTAACAATTTGCTGGGGCTTTTCCTTAATGTTCAGTTTATCCATGAAACTTCCAAGCTTTTGAAAGTAAGCTGAAATGACATTTGGATTCAGCATTGAACTTCGTGCTGCGCTAAGACCCTCTGGTATGCGTACAGATAAACATGGATGTGATCTCTAAACCCTTGCCACCAATCATAACCGGCACTTTTCTTATCATTGTTAAAACAATGCTTTCTCCCCGACCTCAAGGCTATCTCGTACAGGCTAGCTTTCGGGCATCTGTGATAGTTAAACCAAACCCTCTTTCCTCCATTCTTAGTATATGCCCGACCAGAGCTTCTTCATCCTTTATGGCAAGTACTGTGGGTTTTGTTGCTGGTGAATCCAGATCCATAGTTTTCAGTCTCCGAAGTAGTGTTGTTCTTGGTATATTATACAATTTTGATGCTTTCAATTTAGACATGCCCCCACTCTTTACATGGCGAATCGCTTCTTTCAGACCCTCTTTTGACCACTTTCCTTGCTTTGGAGTCCATCCTTTTTTCTTTCTAGCCATTTTGCTGAAACAAAAAAGATGTAGGTTGTATTGCTTTGTATGAGTGTTTTATACATATACATATTTAACAACTGAGACTGCCGAATATGTACAAGATTGCGGGAAACACATATTGTTTACAAACATTAGCTAGTATTTGTAACTTTTTATCAGATTCTCGAGTTATTTGAGATGTATCCAATTAAACATGTTATTTACCCCCCCCCCCCCCCCCCCCCCCATTTTTTTTTCTTTTGGATTTGTTCATATGTACCTAAAAATCCTCTGGAAAACCTTTTATAACCTTTTTGTAAGTTTTCATAAATTTTGATGCACAACACATAACAATAGAAAAGAAAAGACACATACCAAGAATGTTTATTTTTTAACAATACGAGTTGTCCACTTTTCCCATGGTAAGTGGACACCTCGGTTGTTATCGTGTTTTTCAAGAAACGGAAACAAATTTATTCCTTGTCGACCATTTAAAGTGATACATTTTATTATGATGCATTTGTTGTTGCTATTGAATTATAACTAAGCATAAAGGGGGTTTGTGTGCACTGATCTGCTTTAGGATATGTTTTATGCAAATTTCTGGGTTTTTTTTAATGAATACTATGACGTCATATTGAAAGCTACTTGCAACACGGCACCGCTTCTTCTGGTTTACTCAAAGCAGCAATTTTCCGCACAGATAAATTTATAAGTCTTTGGGTTTGAATCGTAATCCTTGATATCCAAGTTAGATCAAGTCAAGTTATTTTCAACGGAATCCCACATACATTTATTGTAAAAGACAATTTTGAGAACGTACATATTCGGCGGGTATACGACATGTACGCCGCCATATTGCAGAAGCAGGATGTTTTTATTTAGCTAGTTGTGTATTTTTTATGCCATTGTACTATCAAAAGAATCATTGAAAGTCTCATTTTAAGGCCATATTTGTCGTTTTAAGAATCTCAAGTATGCATTCACGAACATTTGTCGCCGAACGGGACAGATTTCTCTGTGTTATGTTATTAAAACAAACGTATGCTTCATTAGAACTACTAATTATCTCTCACTTCAATTATCGCAACCAACAAAAAAAATAATATGCCTGAATATTTACTGCCAAGATGCATTGACCTTCAATTTACCTTTTAACTTTTCTTTGACTTTGTCCGTTGTGTTGATCCGCTACGTGACGTGTCCGACGGGAGACAACTTGCATTAAGACAGCTACCGGAAATAACTAACGCGGTGACCCACTTGCGGTGACCACTTACCCCAATCTCCCCATCTAGGTTTCCAGAAGAAGAAAAAAAAATACATAAAGCTTTAAAAAAGTGTGATTTCGTTTTATCCAAAATTAATTTAGCAAAGGTTATGTTTTTGTACATGACTTTTCCATTGATATTTGCAGCTAAACTTTTTCAATATTAACGTAATGGTCAAAGGTTTAATGAAAACAGTTGGATTTATTCTTTCAATCTGTCTTTAAGTTTAGCATGGAAAAAACTAGTGGTTAGGATAGAGATTGAGTGATTGATTGATGTTTAAGGCCACTGTTAACACTATTGTGGTATTTCGTGGCGGTAAGTTTTTATTGGTGGAGGAAGCCGGAGTGCCCGGAAAAACCACCGACTTTCGGTAGGAAAACTCACAAGTCTAGCCCTTTAATATAGTTCACAGGCTAGATATACAGTAGTTAGACTATTTAAACCACTTGACCACCGAGGTCTAAGGATAAGTTAAATGTGATTATATTGATGAAAGAAAGATGGAATAAGATTGCATTTACTAATACCGATCTTTGGAAATTTTTAGTACCAACATATGATTCAAACCAAGGCTAGCATACGATGTTTCACAGAAAACTTGATTGATAACACAATAATATTAAAAGTTTGAAAATACCACAAAAAACAACTTTAAACATGAAACATTACACACCAAAAAGCACAAAAAACAAACTTGCAAATGAAGACAATACCAAAGTTCTTGACTTGGGACTGGTAGATACATGTGTGTTGTATGTGACTTGGGACTGGTAGATACATGTGTGTTGTATGTGACCTGGGACTGGTAGATACATGTGTGTTGTATGTGACTTGGGTTGAAGGAGTGGTATTTTCGTTCTTAACCCTTTGGTCGGGCTAAGGACGCATTTATGTTCCTTGCCGGCAGACCGCACTAGGTAATCATGTTCATTCGACGTTAGTAAAGTCTCTGGTCAGTGAGATAACTGAAATATCTCTGCATTTTAGAATTCGATAACAGCCCAACAATAACTTCATTCATCTTATCCTTTCTTTAGTTGTAATTTATATAGACATGTCTTGTATTTCATTTTTTTTTTACATCACCTGGTAAAACTATGTCCGCTGATAACTTATAAAGAAGCGATTTGTATTATTCTGTCGATACTTCTGTCGGTGGTTTGCTAGTTGTATCATCATCCAAGCATCTAGTGCTTCCGAACTGACGCAATTCTTCATCTTATTTATAAAAAAAAATGCAATTAATAGACAAAAAAAACCTAAGGTTTCAACTCCTTCACTACATAAGTGATCTGGTAACAAATCAGAAATTGTCATCAATCTTTTTATCAATAAAATACGGTATCAACAACGTCGTTTTTTATTGTGCTGCAAGTATATAAGTATTTTCATCCTCACTGCCTTAGTTTCACTGTTTGTGCTGCATTTCTATCACGTTGTGTTTTAGCGATATTTTTAACCTTGTCATAAATCGGGAGGTTTTGCATGTCATTACACCAGGTTCAACCCCCCCCCCCCCCCCTTTTATTTGTGTTGTCGTTTGTTTTTGTTGCAATTTGTTGTTCCTGTTTTTCCTTTGCTTTTCTCTTATAGTTTATGTGTTTCTCTCAGTTTTAGTTTATAGCACGGATTTAATTTCTGTAATTCGATTTATGACTTTTGAACAGCTAGGCTGGTAACAAAAGTCGGAATTATGAAATTTTAATCGTCAAAAATAGTATACAGCATTATCATATATCATTGTATTCGGAAATATGTGTACTTTGATATTCTTCTGGTCGTCAAAAGAAAATATGGTGCAGTTTTTCAGAAATCTTGATCAAAGGTCACTTGTCGTTTTCAAGGAAAAACAAAATTGAATATCTAACTCCAATATTAATACCTTTTTCATGGTAGAATGATTGAAAACTTGAATCAATTTTCTTCCTTATTCAATTTTTCATAAAAAAAAAGTGGAAACCCATCATTAAAGGAGATTTCCAAACACACATGTGCGACTTAACAAAAAGGGGGGGGGGGTAGTTTTCAGTGTTCAATGATGTATTTTTTTTAAGTAATAAGACCAGCGTCCGTCAAAACTGAACAAATTTTATAGAATTATATGAACAAATATGTATTTATTAATATAACCATCTAGTATACCTCAATGAAAGTTTTGGCCATATTCGTTGAATTTGGTACAGACAACAAAATTATTTCAAAACATAATTATAATTGCGTTTTTACAATGTCATGACGATTTCTATGAAATAAATTTGTATTAATAGGAATATAAATCATTTCAAGATAAACTAACAACTTTAAAAAGATATGTTTAATGATAGAACAGCCTTTTATTCGTTTAAAAATGGAGAAAGTTTCGGTTATTCAATTCCAAACTTAGTGACGCAAGATAACATTTTTTTTCTTCTATACAGGATAGATTAACATAGCACTAAATATACGTAACTTTAATCAATAATTGATACCTCAAATAACGTTTGTAATGGCTGGAATACATATGTTCGTAAGTGGAAGGTTTAGCAAATCTCAAATTGGTTAATAGTGTTTAAAGACCACGACAAAATTCGTAAGTCTTAGATAAATAAGAATGACATGCATTTATGTTTTAAAAAATTAATAACTTAACTAGTTTTGATTTTGATATATTTTCCATCTGAGCAGGAGATTATAAAATCGGCACAAACTTTTGTGTCACCTTATTTTGTCCAACCAATGATAAAGTTTAAATTACATCTTGCCGTTCGATATCACATTTCCCTGTCTTGTCATAGTCACACAATACAGTTCACTTCAATTATTTATCATGTGGAGGTTCTAAAAGCTCTTTCAAAACTTTATCTATTTTGGAATTTTGGATCCTCAATGCTCTTCAACTTTGTACTTGTTTGGCTTTATAAATATTTTGATTTGAGCGTCACTGATGAGTCTTATGTCGACGAAACGCGCGTCTGGCGTACTAAATTATAATCCTGGTACCTTTGATAACTATTGGAACCTTCTGCAGGATCGAAGAAAAGTACAAACCAAGTTAAGTTTGAATGTCTGTCTCGTATCTTTCGCCCTCTTTTATCATTTTTTCCCTTGAACATAAAATGTATTTAAAGGTACTTCTTCATTAAGTGAGTATGGTCGACTTGATCATAAAATTTTGCTGCAGGTTATTAGGTTCAACACGGGGAACTGAAAAGAAAATCATTATTTTTGTTAAGTTTACAGTATTATACTCTGAAGATTCATTTCTAATAATTATGGAGTATATTAATTAAGCGGCAGCCATATAGGAATAGATAGTCATTTTGACATACTTTATTACTTTATTTCGATTTCAGTTGATTTTCATTCTTAATATTGGGGTGATTGTGCAATCCATCTGTTAGATAATATCTTATTTCAATATTAGAGCAAAGAGGGAAATTAAGAAGTTCACATTCATCGATTGATTGAAATGCAACATTTGCGAAATACAAAAAAGCACTACACGAAAATAACATTTCATAAATTAACTGATTTGAATTAATTAAGCTTAAGATTTAAATATCAATCAGGACATGTCTACTTCCAATTTATTTAGCCCTAAAGAGGGCATTAAAGTCAGATAGAAACTTGACCTTGTGCAGTTACAAAATTTAAGTCAGATAGAAACTTGACCTTCTGCAGTTACAAAATATAGGTAAGACCATTAATGTACATGTGTGTATAAAAATAACGTTTTTATGTTGGTTTTAATTAATTGATAACAAACTGAATATTTATAATGATAAAAACATAATTCAAAATTATAATAACAGTTTTAGATAAGTAACCTGTTAGAATACCTTCATTCAAAGGAAATCATAGTTGTTTCTCATTAATTGTTTTGTACATAAACGGGTTGTGAGGTTTCTTAAAGATTAGGGACTTACAAGCAATATACTTTCTGCGCTGATCGAAATACCATTTAAAAAAATTGTGAACAACTTCGGAAAATATAAAGAATCGACTTAGTCGTTTAAAAAACTTAACTATTGATATAAATACACATGACAAATATAATAAGAACATCCAAGTGTAACTTAAAGTTACTTTCCTTGTTTCGTTGAACAAAATTAGCAAAGCATTTTTAAAAATGTGCTATTGAAAATTTGACAGAATATTACGTTCATATCAAATTTCCGGGATCTCGTGTCAAATCTTAGAAAAATACATTAGTATTAGACTCGAAGTCAGTTAGTTTTTTAAGTAAAATATGTTGGTTTATATATCTATTTAACATTTAAAGTAAATATCCTTTTATCGTTTTAAATATGAATAAAATTGTTACATAATACGTCAAGGAAAAAAAATTATACAATCAAATTTATGTAATGTTATCCTGCTTTTTTTTCTTGACATTTACTTTGATATACTTTAATATTGAAATACCTACAACATGTTTATGATTTTTTTACTCTTGAGATACAATGGCTTATAATTGATAGATTTGTAGCTTTATTTTTGTAAAAACATGAAGTAGAATGAAATATCATTCATTTAATGAGTACTTGCTAATACTTTTGCCCATGTTATAAGACAACATATAAGGGTTTCTGCTTTCGTTTGCACTTTTTGTTTAGATTGACAACACCAAACAAAATAAAAATAAAAAAAGTGAAATGATATCAAACTACGGAAGCGTATTAGCGCCACACATTTTTTTTTAAATTTTTCTTTCTATGTTTGCGTTACAACGCAAACATTTGCGTTATAACGCAAACATTTGTTTTATCTTATTTCTTATTTAAGATTCAAAGGAATCAGTAGTTATTAATGGAGGAGGCTGTATATATTTAAAATTTATCACCTTTGTAGTCATGGGAAAGAAAAATGCTTGAATGATTAGATCATATCATTGACTAATAATGAGCGGAATAATATAAGAAGATGTGGTATGAGTACCAATAAGAAAACTATCCATCTAAGTCACTATTCGTAAAAGTAAACCATCATAGGCCAAAGTACGGTCTTCAACACGGAGCATTGGCTCACACTGAACAATAAACTATAAAGGCCCCCAAAAAACGATATCCATGTTACTACTAGTATATATATTACAAAGAAAATTGAGTAAATTGAGGTTATACCGAAGAAAAAAATCAATATCTGCTAATATAGCTATAACCGAATATAAATATACTTCCATTTGAGAACAAGCTATCCTTTGGCAATAAATGTATAGAATGAAGATGTTTTATTAATAAAATGTTCTCTCTATTCAAATTGCTACCCAAGCATCTTAAAAATACTTCATTATATTGAAATGAAAATTCAATGACTTTCTATCAAAGAATCTTGATCATATTCTGAGATTTAAAAAAAAATGTTTCCTTATTAATAATTCTTGACTTGGAGGTTTCACAATTGTATGACATTATTTTTGATCTTTCAATTTAAATATGACTATATACTAAACTATATCTATTTTCTTGTTAAATCATATACTTTTCTGATGCACAAATCAGTCTTAACTTATGTCTTTTGCACTTCAAGTATTCCATTATTCCTATGCATATTTATTATGAAAATTTGGCCTTGTATGTATGTTTCTTTTTTTATCTACTGGTAAATCACATCCGAAATGAATGACAGACGGACATATATACAAAACTTAATGAATAATTGAAATCAAGATATTTGCGTTATAACGCAAAGGTTTGCGTTATATCGAAAGGTTTGCGTTATAACGCAAAAGGTTTGCGTTATAACGCAAAGATAGGGGGAAAATGTGTGGCACTAATAATACGCTTCTGTATCAAACTACCGTCTGATGGTGTCTACATTTTGGGTATTCTTCCTATTCTTATGTTAATGGTCATAAAAAGAATAAATTACTATATAAATGTTTTACCAATTGTTTCTAAATAAGTCAGGATAATAGATAGAGCAAATCTATCATTCATAAATTGATCTCGTGTTGAATAAACAATACACCATACAAACAGAAGATTTCTTGATTTAAGAATAAGAATCAGCTATTCCTTAAGAACACAATGACACTTCTGGTATTATATCTATTCCTCGTAGTAGCGAAATCACCAAGTTGAATTATTTAAAGCCTCTGATTGACGCATTGTAGTTCCGATCATCGAACATACTCACTACCTGCAGATTAACTAGGGTTTATATATGATAAAGTTATCCTCTGTTTATATACTACGTGAATTCAGTATTTTCGAACTAAACTCTTTTTCCATACCGTTTTCAAAACTCTACTCACCTTTTCAAGAGGTGCAGATCACTCAATTATTGATACTAGTTCTGCTAAGTACAGATTGGATGCAATTGACATTGTAAACCATAGCATATACACACCAGTGAAATACTTCCAAAAATAATAAAAAATGTACATTTTTATGTAGAATTTGCTAATAAGAGTTTGAAGGCCATCAATATTAGCAATATTTTCCCACCAAAAATCTATTCAGAAAACATTACCCGATTACTTCAAAGATAAACTGCACCTATCATTTCTTATACCTATACAAATCCTTTTGATTCCAAGATTTTTAACCACAAGAGAATACCAGATAACTGCTGATATATAAAATCCAAACATCGCAATAATTCTTGTATATCGTTCCCATATACAAATGTTACCGCTGGTCATGTACTTTGTGGAGACCCTCGCATTGTATTCAATGAACAGTTTTGAAAGTTGTTACAGATGATGCCACATGTGGAGCAGGATTTGCTTACCCTTCCGGAGCACATGAGATTACCCCCAGTTTTTGGTGGGGTTCGTGGTGCTTAATCTTGAGTTTTCTATTTTGTGTTTAGTGTAATATCATTTGTCTGTTTGTCTTCTTTCTTTTTTAGCCATGGTGTTGTCAGTTTGTTTTTGATATATGAGTTTTAATATTCCTCTGGTATCTGTTGTTTCAAGGAACCATTATCTGTGTATGTTTAGTTTCTATAGAATATTTTATAAAACATACCTTGAAGTTACATGATTTCTTAAGCTTGTACAAGGAAAACAAGGGATGGAAATTTGATTTCCGGTGAGGGTTATGTAGTAGAGAATTGATAAGAAGTAGTGGATTCGTAAACGATAATCAACGAGCCACTTTAGTCTCTAGCTTAACCCATTTTTAGTAAAACGACTATCTGTTTCATGATCTGACAATGAATCAACGGAATTTCATGAAAAACAATTTCGTATTTTGTCTTTTTTCTTCTCTAATAGCTGGAAATGATTAGATCCACACGGTTCACATTTATATTTAACTTAATACAAGTTCAATTTAACCTAAATGTGTTGTTATCTCCCCTTTTTATTACCAGATTTTATATTTGTAGATAATTATTTCATTTAATGTTTTAATCATTACAAATAATTAAAATTGATTGGATTTTAGTATTTATAATCCATTCAAAAAGACATATAATTAATATATGGAATTTTTTTAATCTTTTTTGAAAAGTAAAAAAAAAAAAATAATTACCAACATTTAGAAACCTTTAATATCTACTGTTCAGCAACCTAATGAGCTAGTCAGTGTCGACCGACCGTGCAAGGGCTGTATAGCCAGTCAAGGTCGTTAAAAACTTCCATTTGTTGTCAGTGTCGTTTCAATCTCCCATGTAATTAAATTTACAACACACATTCAAAATGACTAAATACATTTAACATGAATGAAGTGTAAACTTCACAATAATACCACTTCATTAGACACTATTTGATTATTAAATAGATACAATCATTGGTCTGAATTGAAACATTATATATAAATTTTGTGTAAACTGGCTCCCTTTCATTATGTTTTGAATATTTTAACGTTATTTCATTTGGCATCCATCGTCAATCAGTTAATTAACTAGTATTATGTGTGGTACGCATTCTGAAACCAAAGCAGAATTGCTTTTGCTACAAATGTACAATATATAATCATGTCAAATTTGCAATGTATCGTGTAAGCTGTTCATAGTCGTGATCGTCTAGTTGTTGGTACCGAAAGAAATTACTGTGATATTAACAGTGCCAAGTTCAAGCCTAGTACTCGGAATGATTATTTTTTGTTATGTTTTTCTCTACCAAAATATAGTTTTTAATCTTAGAGGTATCTATATTTCATTTTTACTATAAAGTTGACGATTTTGTTTCTGGTTTTACCATCAAAGAAGCAGTTTTACAGTCGTAGCTTATCGCACTTTATTCACATAACAGTCAGTTAAATGTTGCTGTATATTTGGACCATTTATAATCAAACAAAGAAAATCTAAGTGATCATAGTAGGATACCTTTATAATCCTAAAACCAAATATAAGCATTTGCTATGATGAAAAGGGAAAGGCCTTGTACGTTAAAAGTGATAAGTGTAATGTGTACATGGATGTGTATTGTATCACGGAATTGTACTAATAAGTAATATTTACAATTCTTTGATTTCATAGTGTTTATATATTTTATTCAATAACAAAAAGACAGAAATAGTTTATTGACATAGCTATACGCTATAAGAGTGATATTTAAATAATAATCTGACGTATGTACAAAATTTAGTCCTGCTATCTATGATGAGTTTATCTATATCAGCACTCGTGGTCTAGTGGTATCATACATAGACTACAGACTTTACTGTCGAAAATACGCGCGAGTTCGAACCTTTCATTACTTACTCGTTTTTGAGAGGATAACATATCGGGAGTTTATTATCTTAAGTTTACATGGTGGTCAATGGATTCTCGAAAAATAATCCACTGTTAGAACAATAGACTGACGTCAGAGAAATGGGTTAATTCTTATACGCAATAATTTGTTATGTGAAATTTTGTCTATAGTAATGAACAGGGTAAACTTAACTTGTGCCTTTTATTTTTTTTATTTGAAACAAAGATAAATTCTGCACTAAAAAGTGCAAATTTAATAAAGACCAATAGATGAAACACCATGGTGGTATTACAACTTTAGTCAAGGGGTTGCCTTGATTTGCTGTGTGTCGTAACTTTTAACTTGTTACTATATGGTATTAATAGTGTTCACGGTTGAATGTAATTTAATCATTTATATTTTTATCATGTGTTCGTTAGTGGATAGTTCTCTCATTTGCAATAATGCCATATTATTTCATATCAATTTAAAAATAATAAGGACTTTTTCTGTTTGTGTAGCTTGATTTACACCTATTAAAGATTTCTAGCAAACAGTCATTTATTATTTTTTTTAATATACTGTGTCAGGTTTCTATAAAAATATTAGTGGTTACTGTTAGTTCATGTTTTTATAAAG
The DNA here is from genome assembly GCF_963676685.1 of Mytilus edulis. NCBI lineage: Eukaryota > Metazoa > Mollusca > Bivalvia > Mytilida > Mytilidae > Mytilus > Mytilus edulis. The sequence continues at coordinate 23,108,418 of NC_092350.1, read as the reverse complement.
TTTAACATAAGAATTTATTTTTACAATATATATCCCTCGACATCTTAATGAATGAATTATTACTATATTATTTCAAAAGGTATTTTTTGCAAATTAGAATCAAAGCATTAAGTATCATCTAATTTTGATATAACAACCTTAATCATTAACGTTAAATAATAGGTTTTGCATAGGATAGGTCAGACAAATATATTTACCAATGGTTTACCTTAACTAGCATAATGTTTTGTCTTTCATCTTGTTATCAAATTACATTAAATACTAAGTCGATAGGAATAGAATATTTTTATTATCTAATTCATATCGCCTATCTATGCCAAGAGGACTATTATTATATTTTTTAATAATTTGGAAGGTCTATTTTGATTTGCTTAAGTTTATATAGTAAAATGACGTAAGATGAAAGTGTTCTAAAATTCTGAATGAAATCAAAATTCGTGCGGACGTGTATAACATGAGATGCCAATAAGGCTTAATTTCAAACACAAAAAGATTACTATTAGAAATTCAATAAGGTACTCAGCACATAAATACATGTTTAAAATTAGATTTCAAAATGTGTGTTATACCGTATTGATTTCAATAAAGATGCCTACGACAGACACAATTAGCTCATCTTCAAGATACACCATCTACCCGGCACTATACATCGTAGCACGTGTTGAAACCCTAGATAAAGCCGATAAGAAAATGCATTACTAGACGAACAAAACATTCACTTTTTATATAGACTAGTTGGAGTGGTCTAGGTCGCTGGATATACTGCAGGCGGTGTTGTCATAATGTCTTGATAGAAGCAATCCGTGTTGAAACCCAAGATAAAGCCGACAAGAAAATGCATTACTGGACGAAAAAAATATACACTTATTATATAGACTAGTTGGAGTGGTCTAGGTCGCTGGATATACTGCAGGCGGTGTTGTCATAATGTCTTGATATAAGCAAGTGTGCAAGGGAAAAACAAAAAATGCGAATGAAGATAAGAAGACATTGTTGAGCTTAATTTGAAACGAATTATATATAATTAATAGTGTAAGTTCTGTACAAGAAAGTCTATCCCATGGAGAATGTCGGTCGTAATTTTGTCACATTAAAGACGTATTATACCATACTTTTAACAATTATCAATAATTTGTTTGATCACTATTGATAATTATATTTACCAAACTCATATACTTCAGATGGATCGTCAGTATATATCTTCTCATATAATTTTTTTTAGACTTTGCCAAAGTGAAGATTTGTCAGTGCTTTTTTCAAAAATTTAATAAAAAGTATTGGTCACCGTGCTATTTTACAAGCAACAAGTCGTACACAATTGCCACAATTTATATAGATTAGTTATGAAAATACTCATTTTTGTGAATAGAAAGAAATCCATGAGATAGAATTTTGAAAAAAATATGAAAAGATATGTATTTTAATATGTTTTAAGAAAATAAAAATAATAAAATGGTGTCACCGAACATGTTTTATTGCTGGATGTGAAATATCAAAATGTCACGTTCGTTAAAAACTACTATCATTGTAATATAAGAGTTATCTCCCCTTAACTGTTTAATTGAAATAAGTTGAAAAATTGATTCTAGAAAACAGCAATGTTTGGTTTTGTTTAAAAAAATTTGATTATGCAATAATTAACTTATTTTCTGTATAGAAACATCAGTCTTAAACACACATTGCAAACCGGTCTCAAAAATAGAAGATTAAGGCGAAAAACTAGACCGGTTGTATACCGCTATGGTAAGTCCAAGATGGCGGTATACAGTGAATCTACCCTAAAGCAATGTTATATACTGTGTATTATCTTTTGTATCAGTTCCTTGAAATAAAAAAAACTTTATGTTGACATATTTTATCATCACAATATCTCTATTTAAAGTCTAAGATCATCATGAGCGCATAGCTAAACATGAAAGAGAGAGACGAAAGATACCAGAGGAACAGTCAAACTCATAAGTCGAAAATAAACTTACAACGCCTGGCTTAAAAAGAAAGAAGACAAACAGACAAATAGACATACAATAGAACACATGACACAACATAGAAAACTAAAGAATAAGCAACACGAAACCCACCAAAAACTAGGGGTGATCTCAGGTGCTCCGGAAGGGTAAGCACATCCTGCTCCACATGTGGCACCCGTGTGGCACCCGTCGTGTTGCTTATGTTATAACTTATTCATACAATATTACTGAAAATTTCAGATTGGACACTTGTCAAATTTCGCTTCAGCATATTGTTAATTTTCATATATGTTTTGCTCGAAATCATTCATGAAGCAATGTATCATGTTCAGGGACATACTTTTCAAAAATAGATAAAAAGACAACCAACATTTGATACACCATATCGTGAACATCAATAAAATCGTTCATTTGTCGTATAAAAAACTGGTGTGCAAAGTTATTTATCCGATGACATTTATCGCATAATGATGTTTCAGTCCAAAAAAAGTTATTTCAAGTGGTTGTATTTTACGTCCTTATCTGGCTATTAATCCCTCGCGCTATCGGCCTAAGGCGTTTTGGTGAGCCTGAGAATATCAAAGTTGTCTAAAGTTGGTCTGGAAGCAGGCGAAAAATTTGGTTTATGCTATAGTTAATTATTATAAAGTTGGATGTTAACAGCACCGTTCTTCACAACGGCTATTTTTCTCACGGTAACTCAAAAAACTAACGCAGACGATTGCTGAATGGAACGTCCATTGTCAAATTAGACATTTGATATTCATGTATTAGAAGTTTTTAGTTATATTTCAAATGTGATACTTAAATCAATCCAATTACGAACGAAACATTTACTATACCATCCTTTCCGATTTGTTAACTGTTCAGTTTGAAGTAAAAATATGATATTTTTTTTAAATGTGATGAAACTTGTTGGCCACAATTATATAGAAAAACTTTGAAAGAACATTTGAAACAAATAAGTCATCTGAAAATGAAAAAAAAAATAATAACTATCTAAGACATGTATATTGTTCGAAAATTGTTTCGTTATTAAAAATTTGTAATCTCATATGAAGCGCGACCTGCTTTCACATGCCAAAGTGTGATAAGTGTGGTCAAAGGGTTCGAATATCAAGGGTAACAACATGTAAATCAATTTCATTTTGATAATAAGTCAAATTGTTGGTACTAAGTAAACATTTCATAATATGATAGTACTACAGATCGTCATCATATTTACACAGTATCTGTGGTTGTTTGCCTGATTATTTATGGTGATTATTATTAGATTCTGTCTCGGATTCCTTTTTTTTCTCTCTTAGCGGAATTAAATTGTTAATGGTTTTGGTCATTAGAAATTATCACAGACAAAGAAAACCTTGCGCGTCCACAATTTTTTACTCTCAACAATGGTTTTCTTTCTGACATATTGCATATTAATCATTATTTTCTTTATTTTCAGCATTTATGTCAAAGATCATTTCAGCGATGTGGGAACGGGTACGGAGGTTGTGGGGGACACTGTCCTCCAGGGAGAAGAAACGTCTGTTCAAGGTCAAGGGGATTCTGTATATCCGTGCGAATGAGATCAGGATAGACATCAAGTGTTTTCTTAGTGGACACAAGACTCTTGCTCAAACTCATTGTATTTATTTATGATTTCATTACAACTTTATGGTATTCACTCGTTAAACAGTTAGAAAATTGTTGATATCTGTATTTCAGTAATCATTCATTATTTCTTAATATGATCTATTTATGTCAAGGTTTCGTGTTCTTTTAAAATAAGTTCATCTCTAAAGAATGACAATACGCCTTATTAATTATCATGTATATGAATACGCTCAAATATCTATAAGGTAAAAAGACGTGATTGATGATATATATAAGTTTTTCATAGGTTTAAGGTATAATTTTCTGTATTGTTTTTACTTTCAGCATATTGAAATATCTTATCTATTCATTCCAAAATTAACTTTAGCTGAAGGTGTATCTATATACCGTGTTACGTCACTAGCACACTATGTAACGAATTTATCTTACCGACTATCTTAACGTGTAAAATTTAGACTTGTGATCTATCAAAATGAGCAAGCCAGTCTCGGTTGGTAGTGGTGTCCCTTTATAAGAACAAAACGGTACTGAGAAAAAAATCTTAAAGGTTTCAACAGACGAAGAAATTGATGATTAAGATTGAAATAAATTCATAAAACACATTTAATCCTAACAAGTTGTTATTGTTGGCATCTGCTTTTGTAGGATCAATGGAAGTAGTTTCTTAATGCTAATTGCAGTATTGAAGACATACTCATTTTGATAGGTCACTAGTCTAAATTTCACACGTTAAGATAGTCGGTAAGATCAATTCGTTACATAGTGTGCTAGTGACGTAATACGGCATATATAGGGTCAGTAAATTCCATATGGGGATTCGAGTTTCGCTCTCACCCCATATGGAATTTACTGACCCCATATATACCGTATTAGGTCACTAGCACATTATGCAACTAATAATACCACTGTAGCTTTTGTAGATGATAGGCGCAGTGATATTGTTGGCTTTTTCCAAAACTACCTCTACCCTTTTTTATTGGGAAAATATGCGTAATTTTCATCAAATTGGGAATTTTAGAATAAACCATGAATTTGACTGAAACTTCAGTTTACAGACCCCATTTCAAGAGTCAAACCCTGCTTTGAAATAAGACCCCTTTTTGTCAGTGATGATACATAAATAGACCCTCAAATCTGCACATATAGTAATTTTAGGCATGAAAAAAGTATAAATTAGTGTTTTTCAGTTCGAATTTATGCACAATTACTACTGAAACTGCAGTGTTTGGGGAAAAAAGTTAGTCTTTTTGGGAATAATTTTAAGCCATTTTTTTTCAAATTGGGATTCTCCTCTAGGGGAAAAAGCCTTTATTCTCCATTGATTTAAGGCAAACAATATCACTGAGGCGTCACTCGATAACTCATAGAATAGACAACAAAAAAAGTGTGGCATCTTTTCACGAATGTTTCAGTCAAACATGTACTATTGAATTTTAGAATAAAACAGTATTACTGCTGTTTCTCATCATAACTTTAGTTATTACAGGGCTAAGGTTGTTTATTTGCGAGATTAAAGAAATATTATACATTTCACTTCAGCGGGTAGAGGTGCAGAGAATAACTGCACCAAATAGGTATGTTAACAAATGTGAATACTATGTATTTTTGTTTTATATGGTAAGTCATCGATACACATGTGATAGCATGATTATTGCAAGTTTCATAACATATTATGAATCTCAATTTGTGTCATAGTGTTTAATCTCTATAGACTATTTTCTTTAATATGCCTTACTTGTGCATTTTTCTTATTCATCATTGTTCTTTTCCGTTAAATCTGTACGACATATACGAGTTTTGTCTTTTATGAAGCGTTGCCTCATTATGCTCTTTTAATCAATTCGACACAAAGGCAGATAACAGAAAAATAATACAAAATAGCTGTAGTAAATAACGTCAGCCAATCAGAAGACGCGTTACATCCAAAATTAAATTATTACTAAATAGCTGTAGTAAATACAACATTAGAAGCTGAAATCTAAGCATGAGTAAGGTAAACAAAAACTGAAGTTTGGATAGAACAATAATGATGTATACAATTAATCTAGAAATGATGTTAACAAACAAGAAATGACGTACGCAAACAAACAAAACTTATATAAAAGACAAAGAACATATGCACAAAAACGAAGGACACATAAAGAGGACAAAAAAAAAAAAACTTCACGGAAATTATATGTACCAAGTCATGAATATAATTTTCAATTCGTTCTGTTGGTTAATAAAGTCTTACGTTTGACGTTGTCAGTGTGTATTGCCAACATCCTTTTTAAATTAAATTGAGTTCTGTATTTTTGACATAGATTTTTTGTGAAGAAAAATGATTTATAAGATACCTTTCTTCAATTCGCCATACTTGAACAAAATTTATGAAACATAACTTCTTACATCCTCGCGCAAAAGTGACCTTAAAGCATTTGGTAATTCTAAGCCGATTCCAAAAATATATTCATATTATCTAGGTGTTAAAGATATGCTTATCATTATCATCGATTTTTACGTGCGATTCGGAATCAAAAAGTGTTTACTGTGCTGCTTCTATATTGTTTACCGTTGTATTTCTATCTACTCGTTTGGAGTACATTTACAAGTATAACCTATGACACAAGATCATTCTGACACGAATCATGATATTTACGAAATAAAGTGTGTACCTTGTGTTGGCTAATTCATGTTGGTGAAAAGGATAAACCAACACCTGTCTTAAAATATATACCACTATTCAAGATTCATTATAACCATTTTTATCAACAGGTCCATGAACATTTAATATCAAGATTAAAATTCAACCCAACGTGAATATCTAGTATATTAAGGTCATTGATAAAACGAAGAATCCTATTGAATAACTATTCAAATGTTCGACCTAATAGTTATCAAAGGTACCAGGATTATAATTTAGTACGCCAGACGCGCGTTTCGTCTACATAAAACTGGTCAAGACTCATCAGTGACGCGCAAATCAAAATATTTATAAAGCCGAACAAGTACAAAGTTGAAGAGCATTGTGGATCCAAAATTCCAAAAAGTTGTACCAAATATGGCTAAGGTAATCTATGCCTGGGATAAGAAAATCCTTAGTTTTTCCAAAAATTCCAAGTTTTGGAAGCAGGAAATTTATAAAAATGACCACATAATTGATATTCATGTCAACACCGAAGTGTTGACTACTGGGCTGGTGATACCCTCGGGAACGAAACGTCCACCTGCAGTGGCATCTACCCAGTGGTGTAAATAGTTATCAAAGGTACCAGGATTATAATTTAGTACGACAGACGCGCGTTTCGTCTACAGAAGACTCATCAGTGACGCTCATATTAAAATATGTATAAAGCCGAACAAGTACAAAGTTGAAGAGCATTGAGGACTCAAAATTCCAAAAAGTTAAGTCCGTATTCAGAGAAAAAAAAAGCTGTGAAATGTCTGAAGATGCTTTACGGCAAATATGTTGTTGCTCCTGTTGCAAACCACAAGTTCTGAATGGCATCATTGAAATTTTAATGAACAATAAATCTGAAGACTTACCTTGTTTGTACAGGATACCTTAACTTCACAAGCTTAAGATCGGTACAAACAATGGTACATTATGGGCTCATCTGCTTATTCTTCAAAGGAATTGCTGGTTAGATTAGATTCAACATTTTGTCCACCTTGAGATAGGAATTACAAAACTTCTGTTTAACAGTTAACTCGTTTAGTTGCATTCACCATATGTGGACTCTTAAGAACTCATAAAAAAATTAATCTCGTTAATATTTTTAAATAAATCAAATCCTTCAAATTTTCAACCCTTTTCACGACCATACAACAGGCTTAAAAACAGTCTTAAAAATATAATCAGCAATGATTTCCTCCATAAAATTGGTACCATACGCTACAAATTGGTTATTTCGGAATATAATTCTACATTATTTACAAAATTAGACCGAAAAGAACGAGTAATTGGTATGCTGGAGTTTCTCATTGACAACACATTTGTGAAATTTGGAGGTCGAAATTTCCATCAGGGTGTCGCCATTCACATGTAAACAAACTGTGCACCTTTCCTGGCCGACTTTTCTTGTTTTCCATATAAACCAGAGTTCCTTCAGATACCTATAAAACAAGAAGTTCAGGAAGCTGTATTTTTTATTCCACATATAGCTATAATGATGATGTTCTTTCCAAAAACAAACTTTTCTGATAGAGTCCTATTAGTATCTCCTCCTGGACAAGATAAAGGATAAACTACACAAATTCGTATTCGTCTGCATAATTTCTAGACAGTTACCTCGAATTTGACAACATAGGTCATCTCAGGGCCAGAATCTATAAAAAAAATGAGATGATTTCAATTTTGAAATCATAAATTTTGCTCACCTTAGCGGCAATATTTGACTGTATCCGCGTATGGCATATACATTTCTCCACTCATATTCTTTTCTCCTAAAAGTTTATCGGAAACAACCAAGACATAAAGGATAAATATTCAGTGTCTACGTCAGAAATAGAGCTATTTCTATTGCATTTGAAATAAAAACTTACTAATACAAGATTGTCTATAGGTATAGCTAGATTTTGGGTGCTTAAGTTTGGTACTTATAAATTTGATTTAATGTTTTAGCTTTGGGCATTTCTGTTGATTTATATGGTTTTTCCTTGTTATAATTTTTAAATAGGTGTTCATTTAATTATTTTGTTTAGATATTTTTTTGTTCTGTTCTGTTTGTTGAGGCAGTTCTTATTAACATTAACCCGTCATTTCTCATTGGTTTTTTTTTACCCAATATTGTCAAAAAAATATTTCATAACTATCATTTAAGAGGAAGGGCTAGTTAGCTATACAACCATTTAACTCATCATTTTCTTCTGAAATGCCTGTACCAAGTCAAGAATATGGCAATAGTTTTTTAAATTGTTGATTGGTAGAGTTTGATTTTGCCTGTTTTTATAGTTGATACATTTTTAATTTGCATTGGATCTTTTTCGTTTTCTTGAAAAAATTGGGTTTGCACGTTCTGCATTAAGGTCGCTATAATTTCAAAAGTATTCTATCTTGACGTTATCAAAGAGCGTGCACTTCAATAAAAGCTACGAGCAACACGAGCACCCTTTAAAAAATATGTTATATAGTCCACTTGAATGCTATGTAGGTACTGTCATCGATTTTGTTTTGTATTAATAAAACTAGTTTGAGCAAGTTTAAAGTTAAAACAGATTAAGTAAAACTCTAATTAAGTGACGAGAGGTCTAAGTATTGAATATTTCAAGTAAAAACTCAAGCAAAATCAAGAATGTATACACTATTTGGTGTTATAAAACACATCATCCAATTTTTAAAATAAACAATACCAGAAATATGATTCATGAAATTTTGATCCCTCATTCGTTTACGATACAAGCTAAACTAAATGTCTTGCGGTCATTCCTCAAAGTGTTTTTTTTTCGATACGTTTTGAACCAAATCGGTCAATTGGTATGCACGTTTTTTGGTGCTTTTTTAAAATAGCTTATTCGTAATTGTACGGTTGGCAGTACATATTTTATAATTTAAAAAGAGACAGAACGCAATTGAAATAAACACCAATATGGTCAGCATATTCTACTCTGGGATTTTGTATTTTACTTTATTGATGAGACAAACTTAACCACCACATAATACAAATAGTTTTGTATTATCTTAAGCTTAAGCATATATATTTTTTAACCTGAACCAAAAAAGCTTAATAAAATGAAATATAGCATAATACCAACCTATGACAAATGTTACATAATAAACAATTACGACCCAAGATAAAAATAATACTTCGAAATTATACCAACAACTTAAGGACAACCAAACAATACAACATAAAACAAGCACCTATACGAAGCTAGGAATACAAATACTAATAAATAACAAATTTTTTTCTAAACATAGCTGAATTGAAATAAAAGCTGAAATGACTAACATAAGCTGAACTTTAAAATAAGAGAGTGTAGTAGCATAGTAAAAGTAAACCAACAAATAGCTGTATATTAAACATAAATCAAAGATTAACAGTGACAAAAGAGGGACGAAAGATACCAAAGGGACAGTCAAACTCATAAATCTAAAACAAACTGACAACGCCATGGCTAAAAATAAAAAAGACAAACAGAAAAAACAATAGTACACACGACACAACATAGAAAACTGAAGAATAAACAACACGAACCCCACCAAAAACTAGGGGTGATCTCAGGTGCTCCGGAAGGGTAAGCAGATCCTGCTCCACATGTGGCACCCGTCGTGTTGCTTAAGTGATTACAAATCCGGTAAATAGTCTAATTCGGTAGGACAACCTTGTCTGTATATACCATAACAAATATAATACCAATGTATGCTGCATTTAATAAAAAAAATTATAATGTAATGTGGGTTGTTGAATGACAGAACATCAGTTATTTATCTTAAAGTAATGTCGAGAACATTGAAATATGTATTTTTTATAAATTCAAAGATACCAGAGGGACATTTAAACTCATAAATTGAAAATGAATTGATAACGCAATGGCTAAACAAAAAGACAAACAGACAAACAATAGTACACACGACAAAACATAAACAACTAAAGACCAGACAACAGAAACGAGACCAAAACTGGGGGTGATCTTAGGTGCTCCGGAAGGGTAGACAGATTCTGATTCACATGTTGCAGCGGCGTTCATGTTAGTGCAAAACCAATAATAAGTCTTTTTCGCTATGTCCTATACAAAGAAAGAAATATGGCAGTTGTTATCTATATATAGTCCATTTCTATATATTTTGGCGTTTGCATTTGTTGTATTTTAGTGTTTCTGTTGATCCGTTGTTTCCCTATTGTAGTTGATGTGGTTACTTACTTATGTGTGTTACACATCTTGTTTTGCTGAATCGAATTATGACTATTAAACAGCAGTATACTTCTGTTGACTTTATTTAGTAAGTACGAAAAAAAAACCAAAAGTAGGAAATCGATTTTCTCAGTCATCTATGTTATTTTGAGATAATATAATCCGGTAATTTTTTGAATCGTTTAAATGAACAATTTTTAAAGGTTACCAATTCAGTATTATAATTTTATTGGTAAACATGTTGATTTTATTATCAGTAAATTAAAAATTGAATTCATACTTGATATTTTGGTATACATATTTACGGTTCTAAAAACTCTCGATACCTATAACTTGGCATAACATACGTCTTAAGGTTATCTTTTTTCTCTGACTGTAATGTCGTCTTTACAATTCGATGTTGGATATGGAAAAATTTATATCTTACATAAACATGATTTTTGATATTAGTATTAATTGGCTTTGAACCAGCTGTAAGAAACTTTGAGTGTTCTCAGATCTGTACCTGAAGGTTGTTTTTTGTTGTTGTTGTTGTTGTGAGGATGTAAAAACTACTTGCCATATTAGATTTGTGTATTTGTAACTAGTTTTTGTGCTTTGTATCGATTGGAGCGGAGTTAAGCCCTTATGAACTGATTTCTATTTTTTTTTTCTTATGTCATACTGTTACACCACTGTCAAATGGTAGGGAAGGGTTTACGATTTCAAACATCTTTAACTCCATCACATTCTTTATATGCATGTCTAAAATCAGAAGTCTGTATTTCCGTCAAACTAGGTAAAAATTTAGTTATTTTAAGGTAACTGTTTTATCATGTCGGGGCCTTTTATAGCCGACTATACTGTATAGATTGTTTTCACTATTGAAGGAAGTAGTAATGCCTTTAATTCATAGCATCCACTTCATTTGAACTTTGGTGGATAGTTTGCTCATTGCTAATCATAACAATTCTTCCTAGTTTTTAAATAAGTTGACAAATGGGTTGACTTTAGAATATTTTATATCACACTCTGAATGACAACGTTAACTTTATATTTAAACTGTTCTGTAATGAATGTTTCTGATTCCTTTTTTATTGCTTACTATCTCTGTCTGTGAGTAACATTTGTGTCGTCTTTGTATGTTTCATTTCGTGCAAAAGGTCAATTGCTTACGTAATAATGCAATAATATTGCTGACATATGTCATTTTATCGATCTACCCATTAAACAAGGTGTTATATCAATTAACTTATTTTTGTTTGATATTCATTTCAATCAGAATTTTAGAATAGCTACCTTCGATCGATATTATTTGCAATATGGCCTTGAACACCTTCAGCGTAATCAAAATAATGTACCTTAAGAAGAGACATCTAGTTCTAAATCGTGTTGAACATTTATGTATCACATTATTAATGCTTACTTCATTATAATTATGACGTTTGTTGTATATTGATAATACAGCCAGCTGAAATTTTACTAATTACCTGTTGACTTCAATGTTCTCTAAAACCAACAATAACTTAATGCTACAAATTTCAATTTGGCGGAGAGTGTTTAGTTTGAGCTTTTGATTTTGTCATTTGATTAGGTACTTTTCGTTTTTAATTTTCTTCGGAGTTCAGTATTTGTTCTTTTTTTTTTATATAAAGCAGCATTTTTAAAAATTTCCAAATGTACGAGTGATAATAAAAAAATTAATATACGAATGTGCATTAACTATTACTGAAATATCGGTGCTTTCAACTAACAAATTAAACTTGATTTTCTATATTAAAATTAATGTATTAAATAAGGAAGATGGTATGATTGCCAATGAGACAACTCTACACAAGAGATCAATTGACACAGAAATTAACTACTATAGGTCACAATGATTTTACCTTTAAGTAGTACCATATTTTTTTGACTTTATCTAGAGTATTTGATAGTTCAAAATACGTGATAAACAAATATCCAATGATAAAAAGACAAAGAGACGCATAACATCATACAGTTTTCAAAAGTCAAGAAATGTCAATAAAATATGTCGAGCTCATAAGAGTCTATAAAAGTTATGAATTATGTTTTAAGGATAAAACAATATATCTGATATAGCCATCAAACTCTTTTAACCATAAACACACGTAGTACAGCCCCTTTCCCAATTATTTTCATTTCTACGCGATTCTAAAGTGTGAATGTAGCGGTTAGAATATTTAAAAGGTAAATATGTATCTTTCAGCAAAAAACAACTACTAGTAAAAAAATTATAATAATCTTGGTAAATCATAACAATTAACATCGTACAGGAGTAGCGTTATGAAGTTTTTAGGCGCTTTACATACTGACATAAAAAGTTTATTTATGATAATAATTTTGTGAAAAAATATTGCTAAATTAATAGTTGCTGATTTATTGTACACAGATAAAAGTCTATTCTTTTTGTTAAAAATTGTATACAGTAAACAAAAAGCATCAACAAAACTACCAAACTACAAGTAAATTTAAAAAGGGGAAGTCCATAACACCTGATGAAATAAAACGTTGGCTTTCTCAACCAACGGAACAAATCTAAAATAATTGTCATTTTCCTGACTTGGTTCAGGTATTTTCAAAAGACATTTCTAGCTACACCTTCCACTCGTATGCCAGTTGTGCGTAGTTCAGTTATAGTGACACAATAGGGTATGCAAATCAAACGTACATAATAGGTTGATATGACTTTAATTGGAATCCAGCAGCCATAAATGTGCAATCAGCCATCACATATATTACAATTGACGTACTGATTCAGGTTCATAAATCATATTTATCTTTATTTTTGAGTTTGAAGAACCATATAAGTAAAACAGAGATCATACTATGCAAAAAGTATCATTGTTTTATCTATATAACAAAAGTTATACGCGCACTTTAGTAATGGTTAATCAGTTATTGATGAAACAAAATGATCAATGTCCACATGTCTATATCCAGCAAATAAAAATGGATAAAAAATCCAAAAGTCTATATCCATTTAAATTAATCCGAATCCAAATTATCATTGACAACTTTGTTGAACAATTGTCCTCTGATCAGTAAACAATAACATTGTAAATACGTTCATCCATAGTATAATATGTCAGCATAAAACAGACGGTAACATAGATAATGGGAAGGTTAGTTTTTCGACAATCAACGACAGAATATAAAAAAACTTTATTTCTTTAAGGTGGATCATCGGTATATATATTGCTCAGATAAAAACTGCCAAAATGAAGATTTCATTGTGGTTTTTCAAATATTGAAAGTATGTGTCACCGTGCCTTTTTGTAGCGATTAGTGGTGTTTAAATTATCCAAGTTTGCACTGATTGTTCAGGAATTTGCAAAATGTAAATACTTTGTTTGAGTCACATTTTGGAAGATCGCTTGTGTGTAATTATTACTGAAGTTAACCATTTCAAGTGTCTTAAAACAATCAGCTCTTACTATATTACAAACACTGTATAGACGAATCTACAGTAAACAGAGCTTACAAAATTTTCGTCAACAAATAATGACATTACCCCAAAGGGTCTTAGGTAGCACACCACAGTTAGGTGTGTAGTTTCGCATTTTGGCCTCTGTGGATTTTTCAAATATGTGCGCTAGTGTGCAATGAAATTCATGTCTGGATAGGTAAAGATTAAAATATCCTTCATAGTAGGTTCATATAAACATCAAGATCATGAAATGTATGTAATATGTGCTGTTTTTGTATGACAGCCTGTTTATTTATATCCGTATTAAAATTTGGTCTGGCAATTACTATTATGTGTTTTTCCCACATTTTGTCACACTAACTTTGTAATTAAATTTTAAGAAAAAAAATAAGACAAAAGACAACCATATTTTATTTGATCAATTGGTAGATTTTTGTCAACAGTTTTAAAAAAGTATCACTCAAAGACATTGAAAATCTAGTGGAATCAAACTTTAGGGGAAAAAGTGACATTTTCATCCCCCTTTTTACAATATGTTGCTCACAAGGAAGCTATTAAATCAAAAGTTCCAAATGGTGAAGTTGAAATCATCTCTTCGTAAATTTTACGGACGCCATCACGAGTTGGTTAACCGTTATGGAATAACCGTTTCTCAAATGATATCCGATTTGTTACGTCGTAACTACAATCCCCTTTCATTTCGTAAATGTGAACTACTTAATTAGACTATTTACCGGATTTGTTATCTCATAAGCAACACGACGGGTGCCACATGTGGAGCAGGATCTGCTTACCCTTCCGGAGCACCTGAGATCAACCCTAGTTTTTGGTGGGGTTCGTGGTCTTTATTCTTTAGTTTTCTATGTTGTGTCATGAGTACTATTGTTTGTCTGTTTGTCCTTTTCATTTTTAGCCATGGCGTTGTCAGCTTATTTTCGATTTATGAGTTTGACTGTTCCTCTGGTATATTTCGTCCCTCTTTATATTGCAATGCAAATAAATGCAAAACGATGCGATAGATACACAAATTAATAATTATGTTTCACCATTTTGACTTTTAAAAATCAAATCTATGTGAGATACTGATGACATACATATACACATGTATGACACAAACAGTTAGCTTAATGTATTAGAAAGCTAGGAATAGAAGATGATTAAACCTTTTTTTGGTTCAATTTTGATTTTATTTCCTAACTTAGAAGTGCTACCTTAGTCTAGTGATACCTCAAATAGCACTAGACAGTGACAGGGGGCGTCGATTTTCTCGTTCACCGAACGCAAATGCTCCATCAACTTATTGCAGAAAGGGGTTGGTGCAACTGGACTTTCTTAAAAGAAATCGACTAGTAAAACAAACTGTAAATAATTAATAAAAAATTTTAATTGATAGCTTAAAGTTTAGTTTCTTGTATATTTGTGTCTCTCGATTTCGTTGACAGCTTGTTTAGACATCATAGATAAAGGCAGATGTGGTACATGTATATGTGCCAATGTGACAGCTCCAAGGTTCCATCCAAGTCACAATTTGTAAAAAGAAACCATTAAAGGTCGAAGTACAGTCTTCAGCATGGAGCCTTGGCTCACACTGATCTGCAAGCTATAAATGGCCTCAAAAATGAATAGAGTAAAACCATTCAAACCATTCATATCTGTATTTTGTTGAAACGATGTTAACTTACATAGATACTTTAAACTTACTAGACGATTACATTAGTTTTATTATGTTAAATTCTTGTGCTGATTATTTATGCTAATTGAATTATGTTGAACAGCGGTATACTTCTATTGCCTTTATATATTGAGTACGGAATTATTTTTTTAGAAAATCTATTATCTCAGTCATATATGTTTTTGAGATAATATAATCCGGTAAATTTTTCAATCCTTTAAAATAACTATTTTTAAAGGGAAACAATTCAACACTATAATTTTATTTGTAAACATGTTGATTTTAATATCAGTAAATACAATTGAAAACCATACTTAGTATTGGTATACATATTTACGGTTCTAAAATGTCTCGATACCTTTATCTTGACATCACTTTTTTTCTCTGACTGTAATGTCGTCTTTACACTGAATCGATTCGATGTTCGATGTGGAAAACTTTTTTTGTCTTATGTCATACTGTTACACCACTTTCAACTGGTAGGGGAGGGTTTACGATTTCAAACATCTTTAACTCCACAACATTCTTTATATGCATGTCTAAAGTCAGAAGACTGTATGTCCGTCATTGTCATTGGTTTAAGTCTGTCATATTTGTTTTAGGTAAATTTATTTTTTATAAACTAGGTAAAATATCTAGTTATTGTAAGTGAACTGTTTTACTATTTTAATGTCAGACTTTTATAGACGACTGTTCTGTGTAGGTTGTTTTCATTGTTGAATGACATCGTGTGCCTTTAATTGCACAAATTCACTTCATTCGTACTTTGTTGGATATTTGGCTCATTGGAATCGTACCAATACTTCCTAATTTTCAAATAAGTTTGACAAATGTGTTTACTTTAGAATATTTTATATCACAATCTAAATGACAACGTTAACGTTATATTTAAACGGTTCTGTAATGAATGTATCTGATTCTTTTTTTATTGCTTATTATCTTTGCTTGTGGCTAATATTTGTGTCTTCTTTGTATGTTTCATTTCGTGCAATAGGTCAATTGCTTACGTAATAATGCAGTTACATTGCTGACATATGTCATTTTATGGATCTACCCACTAAACAAGGTGGTATATTTATTAACTGATTTTAGTTTGATATTCATTTCAATCAGAACTTTAGAATAGCTACCTCCGATATTATTTGCAATATTGTCTTGAACACCTTCAGTGTAATCAAAATAATGTACCTTAAGGAGAGACATCTAGTTCTAAATCGTGTTAAGCATTTATATCTCACATTAATAATTATTAATACATTATAATTATGATGTTTGTTGTATATTATTAATACAGCTAACTGTAATTTTACTAATAACATGTTGACTTCATTTTCTCTAAAGAAAAACAATTACTTAATGCTACAAATTGCAATTTGGCGGAGTGTGTTTAGTTTGCGCTTTTGGTTTTGACCTTTGATTAGGGACTTTTCTTCGGAGTTCGGCTTTTTTGTGATTTTACTGTTCAGCAGTACCATATTTGTTTTACTTTGTGTAGAGTATTTTGTAGTTCAAAATACGGGATAAACAAATTTCAAATGAAATGAAGGCAGAGAGACACATAACATCATAAGTTTTCAACAGTCAAGAAATATTTATTAAATATGTCGAGCCCATAAGAGTCTAGACAAGTTATGAATAATGTTTAAGGATAAAACAATATATTTGATATACTAATAGCCGTCAAACTCTTTTAAGCATGAACATACGTGGACGTCCCCATTTTCATTTCTACGCGATTCTTACTTGTGAATGTTGCTGTTAGAATAGTTTTACGGTAAATATTTATCATTCAGCAAAAATCAACTACTTGTAAAAAGTAATAATTATCTTGGTAAGTAATCACAATTAACATCGTACAAGAGTAGCGTTATGAAGTTTTCAGGCGCTTAACAAATTGATATACAAAGTTTATTTATCATAATAATTTTGTGAAAAAATATTGCTAAATTAATAATTGCTGACATATTGTACGCAGATAAAGGTCTATTTTAACCTTTGTTCTTTGCTGTTAAAAATTGTGTACGATAAAAAAAAATGAATGAAAAAAATACCAAACTCCAAGATAAATATAAAAAGGGGAAATCCCAAACTGAAATTTCTTTTAGATGGATCATAGGTATATATTTCCTCAGGTATAGACGGCCAAAATAAAGATTTTATTATGCTTTTTCAAATATTAAAAGAATAAGTCACCGTGCTTTTTTAAAGCAATAAGTCGTGCAACAATTACCAAAGTTTGCACTGATTGTTCAAGACAAACACATGTTTTGGAATAATAAGTAATCTATGAGGTCGAATTATCAAATATGAGAAGATATGTTATACAATATGGTCTTAAAAATCAAAATTGTTTCATCGAAATTGTTTCCTTGCAACAAGTAAAAAAAGAAAATTTCACTGACATTCCAATATGTTTTGCTTTAAGAGTAATTTTCCTTTAAATAGCTTATGGTGAACAAAAATATTCTGAAAAACTTTTTGGTATTTGTTTAATATCTTCATCAAAACAATAAACTACTTATTTTTCTTTATACAAATGAACTGTCTTGCACATAAATTGTAAAGCTCTGTTATAAATTTTTCACAATTTCTCATTTCGTAACATGTAATTTCTTAATTTGTAACATGTATTCTTTCCATCCGTTACACAAATTTCAACATTTCTTCACTTGTGAAATGTAAATTCTTAAAGTGTAAATGCAATTTTTTAATTTGTTTACGTATTTTCTTCATTCTTTACATGAATTTCTACATTTCTTCATAGAGGTTTCTCAACATCTTATGAACGAACGAAAATTGACCTAACTTGCCGTTTCGAGAAAAGAGGAGCAATAATTTTGAACTATCGGCTGTGATCTTCTTCCCTTTGAAATGCTTTTTACATAAAACATATATACATTCTGGATTTTGTAAGACCATTTCAGTCGTAGACGTATTATATTGACTTGATATATATATAATATTCAAGTTACGGTTTAATCAAACAGTTGAAAATCTAATTGATTAATAAATTATTGCGTAGAATATAAAATATTTAGACCCAGGATAGCAATCGTACGAGAGATTTTGATAACACAATTTCGATTTTTTAAGTACATTTATGAAAAAGGGTAAACAAAGAACTTTGAATTGGAAGGGAATAGGAATCTTTTTGAGTCTTATCAACGTCTTTCGATAACATGAGGTATAACTAATCAAGGCGTGAACGCCAAAAGTTTTCATTTGAAAAAAAAACATCCACGGATCCGGGGTTACTCAAAACTTATTGACCTTAAATGATTATGACTAAAAAAATTCTGGCTAAACTGATAAACTCAAGATAACAATGATAACGAAAGGGAAATATTGAAATATTATTTGGGAAAAAACACCAGATAACACTTTTAAAAGATGTTCTGTAATGTATTTAGCGCACATTGAGCTTTACTGTTGGATTCTTTATTCTATGAGACAGTATTTACCCAAAATCACCCTCCTTTATTCGTTCCATATTTACAAAGAATGTGTGGATATAATAAATACAAAATACTAAACTTGTGCCATCCCAATCAATTTTCAAGCCTTATACAAGCGCTAGTCTCGTCGTGAAAAGCATGAAATACTTGCCACAGAACGCTTAACATCCTCAAACAAAACGCGCCGATTGTTTTTACAACATTACAAACTGACAATGTTCATTTTGAATGGATAAGGGAGATAATTCGACATGTAAAAAAACGAAACTCAACGTAAGAATACGTAATATTCAATAATAGAAAATAAAATGGAACACAGACTTGATACTTGAATTTCATTTGGTAGAAACTGATTGATTAAACCTGGTTTTATAGATAGTTAAATATAGGCAACAGTAGTATACCGCTGTTCAAACTCATAAATCCATGGATAAAAACAAAATCGGGGTAACAAACTAAAACTGAGGGAAACGCATAAATATAAGAGGAGAACAACGACACAACACTACAATGTAACACACACATAAATCATCAGACAAAATCCCACGAGAATAACAAATATAACGAAAAAAAGTACAAAGTTGTACAGCACTGAAGATCAAAAGTTGAAAAAGGTTGTGTCAAATACGGCTTTGTTTTTATGCTTGGGATAAGAACATCCTTATTATTTAGAACAGTTAATGCTATTGCAAACAGTAAATTTTATCAAATAAATATAACAGATATACATAATGAAACTGAATATTAACTCATTACATAAAACAAACACGAATACATAATGCAAAAAGACTAAACCTCTCATTCCTAGTTTAAAGTCGACCTTATGTGGCAAGATCGCAGAAAGGTCAAGTTTTGAGTCAGACAAGTGGTTTTGGTAGTAAACTTAGTTTTCTGGTTTGAATTGTCTTTTCGGGGCCTTTTATAGCTTGATATGCGGTATGGGCTTTGCTCATTGTTGAAGGCCGTAAGGTGACCTATAGTTGTTAATTTTTGTGTCATTTTGGTCTCTTGTGGAGAGTTGTCTGATTGGCAATCATACCACATCTTTTTTTTTTTATATTTATCTCAAGATTTTATTAAAATGAAGAAGTTAGATACCAAGTGAGCGATCTTAATAATTGAATGGGAAAGAAACCAAGGAAGAAGACCATGACACAAACGAAAAAACGATGGAACACAAACAACAGTCTACTTAAGTTACCAGGGGTCGTCTCATGTGCCACGAAAAGGTGAGCAAATCATATTCCATCTCTAGTACTTGTCTTGTGACGTATCGTAAGTACAAATTACTTGAAAGTTTTGTTCGTCGAAGTCACAACCTGTAACTGTCACCGTGGATGCATTAGGACATAATGAAAGTGTAAATTATAATAAGAAAATAAAAAATTTGAGGGAAATCAATTATTTCAGTCGTATATTTGTTTAAGATAATGTTTGTTGAAAAAATGCTTACTTTATAAATACTTATTTCAATCTCTGAGTGACAACGTTAACTGTATATTTTTACTGTATATGTTTCTTTTTTTAATCACTTAACCTGATGTTATATTCGTGAGATTATTTCATTTCTATATTAATTCTAATTATCATTTGAAGTAATCAAAATAATGTACTGTAAGAAGAGGTATCAAGTGCAAAGTCGTGTTTCACATCTATTTAGAACACAAGCATCTCGAAATACAAATTAGGATGCTTATTATATATAATTTATCTCAAAGTATATATTAGGTCGTAATATTAGAGATTTCCAATAAAATGACATACGTACCTAACTCGACGTACGCACGTAACGGGACCGGTTATCGCTAACCAATTAATTTTGTTAAATGCATTACTCAAGTTTTAACTAAGCATTCCTAAACTATGAAATCCATTCATAATAAATTTTATCAATATCAAATATTTTTAAGATGATGAAAAACGAAAGAAATCATGATTTTTATATATCACGTGATTATTGAGATTCCCGCCTAAACTTCACTGTCATAAGAGCACGTATATATACGTATCTTTACCTATCATACGATTCATTTGAGTTGTCTTTCATGGTTTTGACAATGACTTTGATTTTCAGATATACTTATCTTTGCAAAATTTAATGAACCTTTTATTATTTGATATTTGTATTGATTTTGTTTGTCGTTATCAGATAGATTCTTCTTTTCGATTTTTAATGTTTTATAATATTTAATTTCCGTGGGTATTAATTTAATCGTGTTGTTTATTCTTTAGTTTTCTTTGTTGTGTCATGTGTACTATTGTTTTTCTGTTTGTCTTTTTCATTTTTAGCCATGGCGTTGTCAGTTTGTTTTAGATTTATGAGTTTGACTGTCCCTTTGGTATCTTTCGTCCCTCTTTTATATAGATTTTGTCGTAATTTCAGAAAAAAATGAACTCAAAATGTTAATCAAAACGTGTCTCTGTGAAAGTTGATAACTGGGATTGCATCATACTTTATTAAGTATCATTTCAAACGTTCTCTTCTTCTGCACTTAATCTCCTCAATTTACAACTTCTAAAAAAAAATTCAACAGGAAAAACGTACGTCAACGGGAAGTGAATATTTAAAAAAAACATTAATACAGGTCATGTACTTCTTTAAATTTTAATAGTTGACATATACTTTTCTTTCAAATGAAAGTCAAAGAACATTAAAAAAAGAAAGTTGTAGTTGATAATAATGTGTGTAAACAAATGTGTACACCAATTCGTTATATAGATTGTAATTTGGAAGGTGTACTTGATTAGCAAGTGATGACTAATAATCTGCATTGACCACTGTGGATAGTAAACTATCAACTTATCATAGTAAA
The DNA here is from genome assembly GCF_963676685.1 of Mytilus edulis. Lineage (NCBI taxonomy): Eukaryota > Metazoa > Mollusca > Bivalvia > Mytilida > Mytilidae > Mytilus > Mytilus edulis. The sequence goes on along the minus strand of NC_092350.1, from coordinate 23,086,651 downwards.
TAGTAATTGGCTAAAAATATCCTGTACCCAAGTATTTCTGATTAAAAGTGGATGAGAATGTCTATTTACATAGTTGTTACATTTTTGAGAAAACTTTAATGTCACTTCAGTCTTTACGGGAATTTTCTTTTTACTCGTATTCATCCGATTAGAAGTAGATTCTAAAGCTATCGCATATATTGATTGAGTTAGCGAAAATTTTAAGTTTCAATTTTTGTCTCGCTTTGGAGGTATATATATAACATAACACGTGTCTCATGTCTATCTCTAGATTAGCCTTCCGTGACAAGGTAACACTACGACTATTGAAGTTATATTTTTATATAGCGGATGTGGTCGAGTGGTCTAGAGCGCTGGACATGAGGCTAAGCGATTGGTGCTGTAGTGTATCAAAGGTGTGAGTTCGAATCCCGCTGAGGGACGAACAAAAAATTGTCAGTAGAAAATCTAACTCTTACACTGTTTGGAGTAATTTTCAGACTTATATATATATATATATATATATATATATATATATATATATATATATATATATATATATACGAGTCTGAAAGATTGTGTAACAATACCGATAAATAGATGGATAACAAAACACTAAAAAGTGTTGAATATCATTGCACAAAGATGGAAAAACTGAACAGATGATATAAATTATACAATAATTGCAAATTATGGTATTGTTACACAATCTTTCAGACTCATATAATTTTTCCTGTTTGTGTAGTATTGTCAATTTTGATGATCCAATACCTATTAAGTTTACTGGTTGGTAGATTCGTATAGACTCTATATATATATATATATATATATATATATATATATATATATATATATATATATATAAAAGTAACAACTATGCGACAGATCCAATGACAGGATCACAAGTGAAGGTGTTACACGACTAAATTTTTTTTTTATATTCATGATTATATACTTGTATATGGGATTGACTGGTAGCAGGCTAGCCTCGAATACAAATTCAATTATTTTGTTGGACCCCCTGATCGAATGACTTTAAGACTGTATTTTTCGGCTTCTCCACCAAGCATGATGCATTCACGAGCAAGAGCAGGTATTGGTTTACTCGTAAAAAGACTAGTGTGTCTTGATAGTGGTTACACTCTCTTGTTACCTAGCATATGAAAATGCGACTCTTAATTGTCGGGCATGTTTAAAAAGGTATATGTATTTATCATTATAATTAATTTTCATCATCCTCAATATATATGTAATATTTGTCGCTGGATATAAGACATACATCAGTATCATCATCATAAGTACTATAGCTTGAGGCTTAATCTTCGTCGTAAGTACATGTATTATATATAGCTGTAGGCTTCTTCGTCGTAAGTATAACGTGAGGCTTAATTCGTATCTAATATTTTAGCCAGATTATGTCGAGAACTTATTTTACGCATGCATCTCTATGATACATAGTTTTTATAAATATCCAAGTTAAAGCCAATGGAGATCGTTTATCAAATGATCATGTCACAATTAAAACAGATAGAAAGGGATTGACTCGTGAGACTGAAACGAAGCATAAAAACAGATAGCCATTTCTAGTATTTCCAAATAAGCTCCATGTACCGAAATGATAGTATCCACAACTGCTGAACACTATCTTAAAAACAACTACAACTAATAAATAAAGAATAATTATCCCGTTTATAATATTGATCAACTATGTCGTACTGTTACACCATTGTCCTAGTATGGATGTGACTGTCCCAAGTCAGGAACCTTTAATTCAGTGCTTATCGTTTGTTGTTGTGTTTTCGTTGATTCTTTTTAATATTAATTTGGCTGTTAGTTTTAGTTGTTTTACATTTGTCATTTTGTGGCCTCTTATAGCTGACTATGCTGTATGGACTTTTCTCATTGTTGAAAGCCCTTCGTTGGACTATAGTTGTTAAAATTTCGGTGTCATTTGGTCTCTTGTGAAGAGTTGTCTCATTGATGATCATACTACATCTTGTTTTTTGTACATCACAAATTAAGAATAAAACATTCATCGACAGTCTAGAAAAGCGAGACCTTTTGTCATGTCAAAAGTACAGAGTATCTGTAGGACCATTAGTGGTCATAACTGTTTAGCAGATTTTATGTATTGCCCATGTGTCCATTAGATTACACGTCAGTATCACATGTCTGTGTTCAGTGAGCTACTAAATCATGGGAAAAAATCCAATTCAGTATGTAGTCTTACACTTTTAAATCACATGCGAGATGCCTAATGTTCAGACATTGTTGTTTTTAAAAAGTATTTATCAAAGTCAAACGACAATCATTTAAGGTTTTTTTTCGTGCAATACAATTTGTGATCATGGCCGGATCCAAGATATTTGAAAGAGGGTGTAGTTTTCTATAATTGAATTTATACTGACGAGCGGAGCGATGCAAAAAACAATTTGGACAATTATACCCCAAAAACGATATGATTTTAAAACTTATTTAGCGATCGAAAAGGGGGAGTACACCCTCTACCCCTTTATCCTCGGATGCAAGTTTAGGTCTACTTAAACAAAAACCTCGCCCCATAATTTGGTATAGGTAAAGACGAAAAAGTACTTTTGAAAAATATATCATTGATATGAATTTCTGCCCACATCAAATTATCTTTAATTAAATTATAGAAAAATATTATTTTGTTTTAAAAGTCGAGTACACCTTTTACATTCGGAATCTACTTTAAACGTTAAATCTTTTTAAAACATTAAAAAGGCAACCTTCTCGCTTCGGAATTCGTTATTTTAATATTTGCATGCTAAATTTCGTCTTGGTAGTTTTTAAAATTCATAATTTGAGAAGAACTAAAATATGGGTCAAGTGAAATGACAAGAAATGATGGGTGTGTTTGATTACAAGTTGCTAATTTACTTGTTCCATTATATTATTTGTGTCAATAAAATCATTCAAAGTTTAATGACAAAATATTTAAAGAGTAAAAGAATTAGTTGGGGTTGATTTTTACTGACGGTATATGCTCCCCTCCGTCATGCTTCAATACGTTAAGTTAGGTCGGTTATGTCGAGTAAAGTCATTTTATTGGAAATCTCTAATAGTATGTGCGCACCCAATTTTTGGTGAAAATATGTCATATGTTATAATACAGTTTCTCTCATTATTTTTTTAGTTTGCAAGATGTTTAAAAATTGAAATGACGATGGATAACTGCAGTAAATTCGTCAGTTTTCTTTCTTTCTGTGAAAATGATGTATATTATTGTATTGAATGAATTCAAAAATCTTTATTTATGTTTTTTTGATTTTATTCATTTTCAAACGAGGTGAACAAATTGAAAATTGTTCTTGAAAATTGTTTTTTTCTTTGGACAAACCTTCCCTCAATGATTATCATCGACACTTTCATTTATTAACACTAGGAGAGAAACTAAAATACACATTTTGGTAATCCCTTCAATTACGCATAGCTATTCAGAACGTGGATCGTTTATTATCTCACATTATGACCTTCTTTCTCTAAAATTCTAGACGCATTTCATAAAGAACCCGATAAACCGACTTACTGTACAATTGGAATCAGTTCACTTCATGATTAAGAGCCATCAACTCTTTGGTTTTGATAAGCCTGATTCGGTAGGTCGCATTTAGTAAAGTTATCCGTAAAACGAATATTCCATAACGGTCAACCAACTCGTGATGACGTCCGTAAAGTTAACGAACAGATGATTTCCATCACCTCTTGGAACTCTTGGTTAAATAGCTCCCCTGTGATCAGCACCCTCTATGAAAGAAATTATGATAAGAAAAACAAGCCTGGAATATAGTATCAGCTATGTGATATAATTATGTATGTATCTCTAGTTTGATGGGATAGATATAGTCACCAACATTTGAAATATTTAGTGAGAGAACATCACGTATATAGCGGATGATCAAATTAAGTAATGCTGCTTAATTATATTCTTTCCTTCTTAAAAGTTTCTGTATGAAATCAACCTTATATAAATAAAGGAACAAATCGATAAGAAGAATGGTACAATTTGTTCCCATGGGAATGCCGACAATTTGCTGAGAAGGTGAGCAAATCATACTCTATCTGTTGTACTTGTCATGTGAACTATCGTAATTGCAGATTACTTGACAGTTTTGTTCGTTGAAGTCACCGTAACTGCAGTAGGATAAAATGAAAGTGTAAATTATAATAAGAAAATAAGCAATTTAAAGAAAATTATTTCTGCCATATGTTTGTTGAAGATAATGTTTGTTGAAAAATTGCTTACTTTATAAATTCTTATATCAATCTCTGATTAAATTGTACATTTTTAAAAACTGTATCTGTTTCCTTTTTAATCTTTACAATGCCGTCCCTGTGACAAACATGTGTGTCTTCTTTTCGATAAGGTCACGCAATAGTGCAATACCATTGATATCATATGTCCTTTCGTTAGGTTGTGCACTTAACCTGGTGTTATATTCATGAGCGTATTTCATTTTTATATTAATTCTAATTAGCACTTTCCAATAGTTGTCTTGTTCGATATCATGTTCACTATAACATTGAAATCATTTGGAGTAATCAAAATAATGAAGCGTAGGTAGATATGTCTAGTTCAAGATCGTGTTTATAATTTATATACCACCTAGTCATCTCGAAATACATAATATGATGTTTCTTATATATAATTAACTCAACGTATATATTAAATCATAAAAGTATGTGCGCACCCAATTGTTTTTTTCATATTTGGTGAGATTATGTCATTATTAGTGATAAAGTTTCTCTCATGTTATTTCTTGGATGTTTACAATGTTTCAAAAATGTGAATGACGATGGAAAATTGTAGGAAATTCACCAGTTGTCTTTATTTTCATGAAAATGATTTATATTATTAATGTTTTGTTGAATGAGTTAAAAAATCTTCATTTATATTTTTGATTTGGTGCATTTTCAAATAAGGTGAACAAATTTGGGAGTAGTTCTTGAAAATTTTATTTTTCTAGGAAATAAACCTGAATACAATGCCTCTTCTCCCTGAATAGCATCGACACTTTCATTTACAAATACTGGTGGAAAAACTAAAAAACACATTTGGGTTATCCCTTCAATTACAAAAAACTATTCTTATATCGTTTATTATCACTCATTATGTTCTTCCTAATTAAGAACTCTAGGAGCATTTCACAAAGTACCTGATAAACCTATTACGGGGCCTTTTAAACAGACTATGCTGTATGGGCTTTGCTTATTGTTGAAGGCTGTAATGTGATCAATAGTTATTAATATCTAAGTCATTTGGTATCTTGTGGAGAGTTGTCTCATTTGCAATCATACCACATCTTCTTTTTATATTTACTGTACAATTGGAATAAGTTCTCTTCAGGGACTGTCAAAAAAATGCATTTAAATATTACTCAAAAGAAATATATCAAAATTAAATCATTTTTTCCTGTCCATACTTTTATATATTTTTCAAAACTGTTAGAACTGTCTGAATATATTCTAGGTGATTTAGCAGAATGGTTTCAAGGTAGAATTGGTATACCTGTTCCAGTTTAGAATTTTCAAAATCTGTTCTTGGGAAGATCAGAGTATAACGGGTTTCTTGTAGAACTGTCAGGATCTGTCACACGACAACACATTCAATAGCCGGTCTATACACAAATGTCAGAATCTGTACTAAGGTAAATGAAAACACTTTCGTTTTACGTTTTGGTTTTTAAAAAATCAAAAACGAAAAATGAAAACACTTTCGTTTTTTGTTTTTTGTTTTTTATATTTCAAAACGAAAAACGAATGGACGCAGATATACACGGACCTTAACGGTCTTCCACAATAAGAAATACCCATACCGCATAGTCACATATAAACAGCTCCAAAATGACAAATGTAAGACAATTTAAACGAGAAAACCAACGGCCTAATATATGTTCAAAAATAAACAAAAACAAACATGCAACACAGCAACAAAAGACAACTATGACTTATTTTGCAGAAACAATCCTTGTTTCTTTTGACTTGCCATTATCGATTGTTTAATTATTAATTTCATTCGAAATATTTACCTTTTGATTCCAGGTAACTGTTAAGAAATCAAATTTGTTTTCAGTGATAACTGTTTTATCAATATGGCAGAAGTTAAACAGTAGTTACTGTGAAATGAGAACATTTTAATCATTTTTTTTCCATTTTTTATTGAAGTAATTTAATTGAATAACTATGGTTTAACCAGTTCTCTCTAAAACCCTTATGCTGTTTTAATTCCTTTTACGTTATCTGTATGTCATAAAATAGTAACTAAGTGTTTGCTGAATGACATTATTAATAAGCAAAGCTTTTGAATTATAGAAAGCTAAAAGTCACAAGAATTAAAAATCTCCAATTGAATTCCAGCTGTGAGTTGAATATGTATATTATTAGCCATCTGCAAAAATTTGTTGTAGCTACGTTATAATTCGCATTTATATGATAGATACAGACATTTATATATATATATTTCAGATCATAGATTGACAATCAAATACATATAAGTATTATGTTATTTAAGATAAAGATGCAGCCATATACTTCAAAACCTTCCTTATTTATTAATTTATTTGTTTTGCCTCAAGGATAAATGTTATTATCTTACCACACAAAAAAAAACTTGACGTGATAGGAGGTTGAATGACAACGTAAATTAGCATATCAGTTTAGTGAAAATAAAGAGGAGGAGTAAATCTTAGCGCTTTTTTATAAACTATTAGGTGATAATATAGAGCGGATCTTCATAAGACTGACATCATAAGGAATACCATAGAATAGCCAATACATCAGAGGAGCGACATTTCTGTTTCTGTTTCATATGCAATATAATAAATAGGTAGCCAGAGGGCATTTTCAAAATTTGACAAGGATGTATTTTTCTGAAAAATGTTTCATTTTGAAACTGTGATTTTTTTCTTGATAATATCCCAAAATGTTAGAAAATGGTAAAATGATCAGAATTGGGTACTTTCAAATGACCGTAGCAAAATAAGAAGTGCACAACCATATGCTGTTTTCTTCGCCAATTATTTTTTACAGTCAGATGAAGACTAAAATCGGTTTACGAAAACAATATTAATTCTAGAAGTTGTTGGCTCCTCAGAGATGTACATCCTTAAGGAAAACCTAATAAAATAAAAATGATTCGAACTCTCTTTTGAAATTAATGATCCACAGAAATGAATTTTAAACAAAAACTAATGCATACTTTTACGCACCCCTTAGATAGACTCTTTGATTAAAATTGCTTGGCTAAACACATGTCTATTGTTGACTTACAAAAGATCAATGTTTTATAGCTTGCTGTTCGGTGTGAGTCTAGGCTTCGTGTTGAAGGCTGTACTTGGTCAATAATGGCTTTTTTACAAATTGTGACTTGGATGGAGAGTTGTCTTAATGGCACTCATGCCACATCTTCCTATTTCTGTTGATGTAACAACTTGTCTCAAATATTTTTCTAAATGCTGTATGTTGTCCTTTATGTTTATCTATTGTTATATTTTGTGTGTGTTGTCTTTATATATATTGTGGTTTTATGGGTAAGGTTTTTTTGTTAATGGACTGCTGTACTGTTGATGTTTATCTTGAATATGTTATCAACTATATATCAAAAATATCATTAAAGCAAAATAATGCATTTAACTTGTTCAAAAAGAGGTACGGTACATTTCCTCTATGCGTATTGAATTACAATCCTGGAACCTTTGATAACTATTTGTTTCGTATACATTTTCTGACGTAAGACACACAAATCAATGAATGTGTTTGTAGATAGATGTTTTAGTGTTCTGATGTACCCATATTCTGACTATTTTATTTATTGTGTCTGTTTAGTTAACGCATCAATGTAAATATAACGAAATTTGATGAGACTGTCATCAAAGTGAGAGAGTTAGCGCTATAAAACCAGGTTTAATCCACCATTTTCTACATTTGAAAATGCCTGTAACAAGTCAGGAATATGACAGTTCTTGTCCATTCGTTTTTGATGCGTTTTGTTATTTGATTTTGCTATGTGATTATGGACTTTCCGAATTAATTTTCCTCTAAGTTTAGTATTTTTGTGATTTTACTTTTTTCTGGGATAAATATCATATAGGTGTTAAACATTTCAGTGAAAATCCAATTTTGGTTCTTGGGGTTACACTATTGTACTGTGTGTTTCATGATTCGGAATGTTTTGTAAGGTGGAAATTTCGAATTAAATGTATTTCCTCCCAAAATATTACTGGAGCCTGTACCGTTTATTACTGTTTTTTAAAATTCTTGTATTTGTTTTTTTCGTCGAACATTTACTTTTCTACCTAGATTCAATCGGTCTGTTCTTTCCTCACTTCTTATTCACTCTAAGGTATGTTTCAACTCTTTAAAAGAAATTATCAAAAAGAAACAAACAACAGTATTATATTGAACTAGAAACACGATCAAAGCAAAGAGTCTTTCAAAAACATACCTTAATTAAATAGGCACTAAAGGGCATCTCTCTCCCCTTTAACTCAATGAATGCATTAGAGTAATCACGAATAAATTGGGTGTGTGCATGGAAAGCCAAAAAAAAAAGGGGCACAAAAACAAAAACAAAAAACAAATACATTAAACACAAATATTAATTAATCATTGATGCTCCTGAAAGCCTTATCAAATTCATGTATACTTGCTCTTTACTATAATTACAAAATGAATACGTCTAAGTGTTTTGATGGTTTGAATTGGAACTTAGGACTGGCAATGAACTTTGATAAAAGTCAGATGTAAGACAAAGTTATATAACTAGTTTTCCATGAAATTTAGTGCATCCTCTTTGTTTGTTGGCCTACAATATTTATATGCATAAATATAGACTAGACCTTTCAGGTTTAAGGAAAATATATATATACATCTAGAGAGAGGCAAATATCAATTATTGGTGTTATTAATAATGAGTTTGAACAAATATAGATATTAAAGACACGTGTAATGTTTTATGTAACAGAGGTTGATTCTTGTGTACTATTATTTGTCTGTTTGTCTTTTTCTTTTCGAGCCATCACGTAGTCAGTTAATTTCTTATGTTGAACTGTATTGTAAACTAACTGCCATCGTTTAAGTCAGATGACTATGAAAATAACACTTTCTTTTTCATTTAGCAAACATATCGCTTTCAAGCAATAGTTTATTTTCTTTTATGTTAATGCAATAAACCTTTTCAAAACGAAAACTGTTAGAACATTGTTCAGTAGCTTATGAAATATCACGTTATACATTTTATGCGTTCGATGCACATTTCTGGATTGACCTTCATCAGGAAGCCGAACATTTGCAAGAGACTGATGTATAAGAATCGAAACAGCTGAAGATGTATCTGATTAAAGGAACATAAAATTGCCAAGTCCATTTAAAGTCAACTTGCCTTTTCTTTATTTTGAAACATTTACGAAGTTTTTACAATGGAACATTGCACATGACATTAAGAAAGAAATAAAAAAAGCTACTCTAATCTATAATTACAGTTTAAAAGATGTCAAAACAAAACAGAAATAAACAATAACTAATTTAAAAGAATGTGGTATTAGTCCCAATTAGACAACTCTCAATCCAAATCACTATAAGTAAAAAGTAAACCATTATAGGTCACAGTACGACTTTCAACACGGAGACATGGCTCACATCGAACAACAACCTATAAATGGTCCTAAAATGACAAGTGTGAACCGTTTAAACAAGAAATCGGACGGTCTAATTGTTGTCATTCATTTTTGTTCATGTGCTTTCTCTTAATGCCATTCTGTTTTCTTTGCTGACATATTTGTTTGTTTTTAAAGTGATTAAGATTATTATGTATTTTTGATATTTTACCTATTATGTCTGTAAGTTTAGTTCACACATTCTTTTCAATATAATGGAATTTTATGCGACTGTCATACTAAATAGGTTTATCTAGCTATAAAACCAGGTTTCGCTGCATTGAATACCTGTTAGTGACCATCTGATGTCTTGTTCTATGGTCGGGTTGTTGTTTCCTTGACACATTCCCGATTTCCATTCTCAATTTTATTAATTTTAATCCACCATTCTCTACATGAGGATATATCTTTACTAAGTCAGGAATATAAAAGATGTTTAACTTTTCAGTCATGTTTGTTGTATTTCAGAGTAGATTTAAGACAGTAAAATCATACGAATACAATAGGATTTTGCAAATGCCTAGAACAAACCCTTTATAAGGAGAGAAAAACATATGTATATCTAGCATCATGACTTTATATAGTACTAAACCTATGTTCATTCACTATAACATAAAATGACAGACACAATAGAGTATATTATATTTGACTTGAAAGTGGTAAGAATATTCTAGTTTACACGAACATTTCCAGTCGGGATTCTACTTCGTCAAAATTTTCTCCCCATTACGCCAGTTCATTTCACAATCGTAAAAATGGAAGCCATTGTAGGGATGACGCGCTGCCAATTTTGCTCTTGAAAACCGATAAATTTATCTACATAGCACCATTACGATCCTTAAATGTCAGTTGTATTTTAAAAGACAAATGTATCTACTAGCTAATGAGTATCAGTTAATGATCTTATCTGCATTGGTTCGACTTAAAACTATTGTTTAATCGGTTGTCAGGTGGAATTTTCGAAAATTCATAAACATTTAAAAAAAATTGTAACTAATTATTTCGCGGAAGGGCAGACTAGATTTTGTTAGTGGTTGAAGACTATAAACCCTAGTTATCAAACTAAAAAAAATTTTGATTTTTTTTCGAAGATATGCATTTTCATCATCAAACTTGAAAGACTGTCGTCAAGTACTTTTAGTAAAAAAAAACCTATTCGAACACACCTACTCTGTTTTTGTGATTAATTAGTTAGGTATTTCACTTGACCCTTATATTTCATCTTCAAGTACTGTGATTTTTTTATGTTATAAAGTCAAAATGTAGCTTTGATATATGAAAATGATAGAATCTGAATCGAGATGGTGTATCAAATATTCTTGCTTTGTAAGATTTCAAGATAAAGTATTCAACTCAAACACACCCTAACATAAAAAAATTGCACTCGATTTTCACTTTTCGATATTATTAGTTACACAGTGTGCAATTGTCCTAATACGAGAATTTATCGGGTCAATAAAATTCATATCGGGTGAGGCAAAGCCAAACCCGATATGAATTTTATTGACCCGATAAATTCCGTGTTAGGACAATTGAACACTGTGTAACGAATTTATCCTGATATTGTTATATTACATATTATTATATTCAAATTCAATGTTAGGACAATATCAATAAATATATTTTAGATATTAAATAAAAAAAAACGAGAAAAATAAAAAATATTATGACTACAAAGCAACTCGATCAATTGTTTTTTGTTTGTTTTATTAGGTCAATGGTATAAGGGAGATAATTCCAATTGACGTGATAAAAAATTGTGCTGAAATTTATTAGGACAATATCAGCCAATCAAATTGCGAGAAATTACTCTAAATCAGGATAAAATTGTAACCCATTTTTTTGAATTTATTCTTGAGTCACATAATGAAAGGGCAGACACGAAAATTACTGAAGTAATAGATTGATATGTTCTCCGTCCATGGTATTTTTTTTTTAATCGGAGGTTATGCATTTTCGTCAACCAACTTGATAGATACCAATGTCGTCGACTTGATATCTAATTGTTCCTCCTAACTATGTAATAGATAAATTTAAAAACTTAGGCAAATGGTGTTTTAAGATAAAACACTTCGTTATTGAGAAGAAAATTGTCATTTGGTTTTTTTTATATTAAATTTTGTTTTTTACTATAGTAAACATTACAGTGACCATTTATCGCCTTCTCTAACAAAGAGCTTCGATTCTTTTGTTCTATTTCAACCGGGTTTCCGACTGGGTCTAAATATGATATCTATGTGTATCACCACGAAATACGAGTTTACGTTCTGGTAAGTAATAATATGCTTCCGCCACTTCCATGTATATCAATTGGTAAAAGAATGTTTTCCCGATCATTAAGTCAGGTCACGCCTAATCTTGGCAAAATAATGAGTTGTACGATCTTCCACGATCAATTTTGATTAAAAATGACCAAAATTATAAGTTTTTTAAAAATGTTATGTACTTTCAAAATAATAACATACTTTTCAATTGACAATATAAAGATTAAGTTTAAGTATTTCCTTTAAATTAGAATATAAGATAAGAAAAGTGATTTTTTTTTCTTAATGAAACACACTAGATGGTGTTTCGCTTTTGTAAAAAGTACTGCATTTTTCTTTAACTCAGTGCACAGTATTGTTAAAGAAGTAGAATCATTTTGATACCCATGATTGGTGGGTTTTTTTAATGGTTCCTCCTTTTTAAAAAAACATCATATTCCTTTTTACATATTTTAAGTATAATGACACTTAATTGCATTCAGGATCAGATACCAGATCTTTCCCGATCCAATTGCAACGCCTGGCCACTGTATGCTCTTCTTTCACGGTTTTTCTTTCTTTCTAGAATGACAACCGCGATTTCTGATGAATAAAATGTTAAGCAGTGAAAATGGCAACCTAAATAACTGTCAAAGTAATGTAAAAATTAATAAATATATTCAAATTACAGGTACATGTAACTTCAAAATTTTTGAAAACTATAATATTTCAATTTCAAATTGTAACAGTGCATTCCAACTGTTGATTAGAATTTTAGGGTATCAAAATATGATTGAAAAAACACATAGATATGACATCAGGCGTATAGCACATTGATAACTTTGTGAGTCGATTGAAAAAATCCGACTCAAATAGATCCCTCAGACTTTTCGACTTTTATTCAGATGATTAATTTTGATACTTTGCCAGCAAAATAAAGGCTTTTACTTCATCTCTCTTATCAGGTTTGTCGTTTGGATTGGTTTTTTTTTTATATTTTGAAATCCTATTTTAAAGCTTACTATTAGTTAGTAATTTCTCCTTGTTAAAGTTGATACTATTTCATGTCATTTGAAAGACTAACTGGGGCGGATTATTGGAATAGATTGTATACAGCAATGTCATACAGGGGACATCATAAAACACAGTATATGCATAGAATAGCAAAGACAAAAGGAATACATTTAAGTTATGCATCAGCTGTACATACGCGAATATACAAATGTTAGTTGATCAATTTGAAAATGTTCAAGACGAGAGAAAAAGACCAAGTACTAGTATGCAAGTGTATGTAGAGAATTAGATACAATCAACTCAACAAAATGTTATTGTTGACGACATCAATCATTGTCAATGTACATTTGTAAGTAAAAATTTAAAGTTGTCTTTCTTTTCTCGGGTATTTTTTTTTAAATAAAGTTGATGAATAACATTGATCACATAACCATCTCCTTTGTATAAACTACTATCAGCGTCTTAACTAGTGAAACAATGAAGACAACAGTTTATCAAGTTTATTTACATTTTGTTTTCATGCCGAAGACACATATGGCTTAACCATGTTAACAATGCACATACATTTCTATTGATATTGGAGTGTTACAATGTATTGTGCTAAGTCCCTTTATTTGAATAAATCATACAGAATATAGTAACAAGTCAAGTGAATTATCCTGTGTCTTTATAATAGTAATGATAACAGTGCTGGCGAAAATAGGAACCCATACATGTTCCATTGCAATATGTCGTTGAGTATCTGTTATAATGGATGTCTTATCTAAAACGCTGTTCCTGTTAAATCAATGTCAAACAAAAAGAAACCTAATGAGTGACGGAATATGAATATGAATTTGAAAACAAATTGTTACACACTAAAAAGCTTTGAATATGTATTTGCCTTTGATTTTATACTCTTTGTGTAACATGGGATAAAAAGACATTTGGAGTTGAAATTCAAACATAAATGTCTATGAAGTTCTAAAATAAATTAAGTGTATAACAGTTTAGATAATTGGACAAACTATGCAAGATACGTTGTCAAAAATATAGTCTCCAAATAACAAAAAAACAAAATTACTTACATCCACTTCCTTTGAACTTTGTGGATAGTTGTCTCATTTGCTATAATTCTACATCTCCTTATGGTAATATAACACACGAAATAGACAAACAGAGATGGGCCAGGACAACGATACATTTTTGGAGGGAACACTCCCGATGAATGATTTTTAAGACCCTAAAGATCTTTAAAAGTTAAAATGAAGTGGTCAATTCATTACTTGATCGCCGCATTCAATGGATGACAAAATGTATATTAACGATTTCAAACTTTTAAAAAAATATAGAAAAATCAAACTGTGTATGTGTAATATAATTCATGTATTTGTATATGATTTAAGTAATTTTGTAATACAAAACATAAGATATGCGTTTAAATTCTCAATAAACAAATGTGGCCAACTGAGAGGCTTAATAAAGGTAACACTACAGAATACGTAGAAATGACGAAAAACAACCATCATTTATTAGTAAAAGAATTATATTAACAATAGCAATTTGCAATACAGTAGTTGATAGATATAAGAAGATGTGGGATGAGTGTCAATGAGACAACTCTCCATCCAAGTCACAATTTATAAAAGTAAACCATTATACGTTAGTCAAGGTACGATCTTCAACACGGAGCCTAGGCTCACACCGAACATGTAAATTTTCTGCGTTTGGTATATATCATAAGATCAAGTTTAAATAGTTTTCATTTTTTTACATTTGATTGGTATTTTTGTAAAATTACATGAGACATATTTTTTTAACCATATCTATTTATAGAATAATGACATGTACGCATTTTTATACACGACTTGTACAGTATTGAGTCAATGGTAGTAGAATATTTAAAACAACACGTTATTAATTTCTTGCGTCCGAAGCGCTTTTCTGGATTTACCTTCATCAGGAACGCTCAAAGCCAAACATTTGAAATCCGGAGATGTATAAGTACCGAAACCGTAGAAATTGCAAAGCACTAAATCAACGTATTCAAACTTTGATTGAACGATTTCCTGAAAACGCATTGACAAAACCTAGTTTTGTATGATATGTTTCATGTGTTTAATACACCTTTTTCTACACAAGAAAATCCCTGTATCAAGGCAGAAATATGACAGTTGTTATCTAATCGTTTCATGTGTTAGAGCTTTTCATTTTGCCATTTGTTTATGGACTTCTGTTTTGAGTTTTCCGCGGTATTCTGTATTTTTTTATTTTTTTATTTTTTTATTTTTATTACAATGGTGCATGTAAAACTCTTCCTAGTAAATAATAAAGTAAAGAGGGCGCTTTGAAAATTTTTATTATTATTATTTTTCAATTTTTCATATAAAAATTATTTTTGTATTGGATATCACTGGAATTCAAGAAAGAAAACCTTATTATATCAGTGTATATATTTTATTTATCACATCTTCAAGTGCTGATCTTGTTGGTCATTGTATACATCAGTATACATCAGACAGTAATCACTCCTCCACTAACAGAGTTTGATTTTTTATTCCAACAGCACCAGCAGACACAGATAAACATACAACCGGAACCTGCAGCGCCCGCTGAGGCTCCAACAGATACAGTTGAACTGCTTCTGAAAAAAAGTTTCAATAATAAGTTCGTCAATAGACATGTGAAAAAGGTTTTAAAAAAAATTATGAGGCTACACATTTGACACATTAAAATTGCAAAAATTCCAACTGATAAACGGAGAACTCCATTTGTGGATTAACATGTAACATCTGTGGCATTCAGTGTGGGATAAACACAAATAGCAAACGTAATATTCAGCTTAATAACCATCGATCATGATACAAAAACAACAAAAACTGTCCTCTCACAAGACATCTTCGCTCAAAGAAAAATCCTTTTGTTTATGTAACTCTTTAAATCATACGTACCGTGTAGAAGTGAACACTTAATGGGACACTACGGCGAGAAGGAGAAGAGAAAACTTGTAGATCAACCAGCTTTAAAACCTGATGGGCTTAATGAAAAAGACAAGAAATATACAGGGGAAAAAAGATAAAGAATAACATATCATATAGCATCGTTCTTTTAATCCTGTCATATTGGGTAATGAAAATTGCAAACTTCAACAACTCGTGTTATGATGAATATTTACAGGAATTAATTTTCAAGGCAGCAATATACATGTACAATGAGCTGCAAAAGTTTCTTATCCACATCATGTAAATCCGATTCCACCTAGATAGATGCATGCTCGTTGTAGGTGGCACGGTAGTATTTCCTGGCCCATAGGGGATAATGATAGCCTTTTTAGAATTTTCACCACTTTCTAACACTGCAAAAAAATTCTACATTCACAGTTAACTGAAGTACTTTCATTTTACTATTCAGAAATGAATTTGAATATGTATCATGACCGTTTACTTTTTTTGCTTTTTTGAAAAACCTAAGGCCACTAGTACTTTTAGGTCTTTTATGGTGCAGTGAATACAAAATTTAAAAAAAATCTCAAAAATTCATTTTCATCTGTATGTAAAATTATTTCATATTTTTCTACACCTGATTCATCCCTCAGTTTGGGAAAGTAGGTTCAGTTGATACTGTATTGATTGTCCAATCGCACTATTTAGATACATTAACCTAAGTAGGGTACACAAAAGAGCAACCTAAATTCTGGAATGCAAATACTACCGTGCCACCTGTAAATACCTATATAATCTACGGCATTTGTTGAAATTTTAGAATTGTACAAGCGTTTTGTGTTCGTTTTTTAATTGTATACGATTCTAGATCGTTATACTTAAATTAGAATGGATTTATATATATGATCTATTTAACATCAGAATCGTACTGATGAAAGATATCTGTTACCCGCAGTATTTAAGGACACTTACATTAAATGTTTCCTTCTTATAATATTGGTGTTGTATTGAACATTTTCTAGGCGTTTGTATCTTATATATATTGAAAAGTTATAAATTGTATATATATTTACAGATAGAAGTTATTCAGTGTGCACCAATTTTTTTATGTTATTTATTCATAGACAGAAAAAATATTACAGTCATTTCTCATAATTTAATTCTAAATTCCATTTTAAACCGTAGAAAATCATGAAAAAACGTTGATGGCGTCACGGTCACATGACTAAATTATGTCTATGGGCTCATAACAAAATAACGTCAGCCAATCAGAAAACGCGTTACATTCCAAATTAAATATTTATTGATAACCATAATATCATTTCAGATTTTATTAGAATTTATCAATTCATTTCTGTTTGAATGCAATTATTCAAACATTGATTCATTTCAAAAAGCTTCCGAATCCGTAATAGAATTTGGTGTACTAATTCTATCATAACAACAAAAAACGGAAATCTATGGATCAAGAAGTTTTTTTAAGAAAAGATCTCTGGTTTTGAAATAGGAGAATCGATGATATTAACACAAATGTATGAATGTGTGTGGCCAATTTTTATGTGCTTTCTTAACAAATTCTACGTATTTTAAAAGAATTCAATCAATAATATATCTGAAAATTAAAAGCGATGAATCTAAAAAATCAATTTTTAGATATACCTCAAGGAGCCAAAGTTGAATGCAAAATATTTACCATAATTTCTGACATTTTCCATTATAAAAGTCTTATGTGTAGTTAAGTTTTAATTACCCAGTGCTTTCATAATAGTAATAAGAACAGTATTGGGATCCGTAGGAACCTGTGCATTCTCCATTGCAGTATGTCGTTTCGTATCTGTTATAGTAGTTGTTGTATCTGTTACACTGTTCTGCCCCAACTAATCCTAAAAAGAAGATACAAGACAGAATAGATATGAATATGTTTCAAAAAAAATAAATCTTTTCAAACTAAAAAGTCAAGTTTGGTATCTATCTTCTATGTTTGACTGTTTGTGTAACAATAGGTATTAACCAGCAACCAGGCAGAGTTTGAATACTAATTCAGTTTTGATGCTTTATTGTGCCTAAAAAGTGTTCATGTCAAATTTATCTCTTATCGCATCGCGCATAATGATCCTAGAAAAACAATTGATCGTTTTGTTCGCAGTAAGAGTATCTGACTTCAAAACTTTTGATCTCGAGTGTTTGGATGTCGATCTCAAGTTATGTAGACGAAACGCGCGTCTGGCGTACTTAATTATAATCCTGGTAACTTTGATAACTTTTTACACCACTGGGTCGATGTCACTGCTGGTGGACGTGTCGTCCCCGAGGGTATCACCAGCCCAGTAGTCAACACTTCGGTGTTGACATGAATATCAATAATGTGGTCATTTTTATAAATTTCCTGTTTACAAAACTTTGAATTTTTCGAAAAACTAAGAATTTTCTTATCCAAGGCATAGATTACCTTAGCCGTTTTTGGCACAACTATTTGGAATTTTGGATCATCAATGCTCTTCAACTTTGTACTAGTTTGGCTTTATTAATATTTTGATATGAGCGTCACTGTCGAGTCTTATGTAGACGAAACGCGCGTCTGGCGTACTAAATTATAATCCTGGTAACTTTGATAACTAATTAATCTGATTTGCGCATATACTTTAAATGCCTGTACCAAGTCAGGAATATGACAGTTCTTGTCCAATCGTTTTTTATGCGTTTTGTTATTTGATTTTGCCATGTGATTATAGACTTTCGGAATTGATGTTTCTCTAAGTTCAGTATTTTTGTGATTTATAACTACAATTGTTTGGTGCCGCACTACTTTTAGGAACACATTGCAATATAAGCTCGTGCTCTGCTAGTGCCATCATTTTAAAAGAGATGCGAATGTAATCAAAGGAACTTACAAGTCAAAAATAAAATGACAACACTGTGTCACAAAATTATGAACAGATAAACAGCAGTACACAAAACACAACATAGAAAACTTAAGACTGAGCAAAAAAAATCCCATCAAAAAATGGGTTGATATCAGATTCTTCGAAAGGGTAGATATCCTGCTCAACATATGAAAGAGAAATATATACGTTTAAATACCACATGGTTATTTATAAAAATGTAATTCATGGCGCTATGGTTGCGGTAAAATCTAGCAAACTTGACTGATCTTCTTTTTATGCTAACTAGACCCCAACAGCTACACGGGTTCGTGACTGAATCAAAATACCTACGCCTTATTTTTAGAACCATATCGCCCTTTTTTTCTCCCGAAAATCTTGACGGCCACATTTCAACCGAAACAACACTTAATAAATAAACCTACCATAGACAGTTTTGTTAGCAATTTTACCATATCAAATCAATATGCAACATAAATTGTATGCGTCTAGGGCCCTTTATTTTATCAGGAATACTCAAAGCCATCTATAAGGTTGCTTTTAATACGGATGATACAAATGAAGTTAAATAGATTTATTTTGGGTTCTAAAATAAATTGTTTTACATCTGATATATGCCTTTTTGTGCATCTTTCTTAAATATTTGTTGTTATACTTGACGTCCTTGTACATTCTGTCATTATTGTTTATGATAATAGTTATGTATTCTTGTACTTCATTCTGCTAATGTGCTTTGTCTATATGCCTTTTGGTGTTACTTCGAAATCTTGTTTGTATCGCGTTCTTACCTATTATGTCTGTTGATAGGTTTAGCTAGCTTTAAAACGAGGTTCAATCCACCATTTTTACATTAAAAAAATGCCTGTAGAAAGTCAGGAATATGACAGTTGTTATCCATCCGTTTGATGTGTTTGAGCTTTCGATTTTACCATTTGATTAGGGACTATCCGTTTTGATTTTTTTTCAGTTTAGTATTTTAGTGATTTTTCTTTAAACAAAAGTGCAAAATAAGTGCATACAAAACAAACAACAATACCGTATTTAAGAATGCGCGCAGTAACTGAAAACAAAATGAAAACACGTATCCAGCAGATTATGCCGTCTATGACACCTATATGTGTTGTTGTTCTTCGTAATAGATTTTCAGTCTATAAAACAAAAACTTTTGAACAATAATAGTAAATTGGCTTTGATTAGAATTTGCAGGGTTTGGGAATAAAGACTTTTGAAATCTATTCAACCAGTCAAATTTAAAGTTCAATACACATTTTGAATAAATGGACAACAATTGTTGTTTCAAACAAAATCTTATATTCAGTTCATATATGTACAGAACTAGTTAGATGTCTCGTTAGTATAAACAATATTTCATTCAGCAAACAAATAAATAAACAAATACACAATTGAATACTAGTATTAGAATCAAGTGACCAGTCACATATACAAATTCCTCTCTTTGGCCTTACCGTTCTCTTGTTCCTCATTAGAAACAAAACCCACTCCATTTAAACACATAATATAAACTCCCAAATTTAGTTGACCGACCGGTTATGAATGCGGTCGTTAAATGTGAAAATGTGAAATATAGTCGTTTTTACAGTTTGGTTCCGTGTTTTGTCGTGGCGTCATTTATTGTGAAGATTCTAAAATATGTCGAGAATTTTTTTTCAGATAATTTCTTCACAACTTATTTAAATATGAAATACAGGACAAATCAGTATTAAAAGAAAGGGTCTGCATTGTTCAAAACTTTTTATAAATACTTACCTAAACACAGAACGAACAAAAAACGTCCATTCAGCATCATAACGTTCATTTTTGTGTTTAATTTTCAATAGTAAAAACGCATAAGGATATTTCAATAAATATTATGGAAATTTATCTTTCATGGAAAACGATAGGAAACTTTCCAAATTTTTTTATCACTATACAGATATCTTCCTTATACATGTATATCAAATAAATAGGGGAATAAAAACTTGAAAGACGAATTTAAATGTTTTGTTTGTCTTATAGTTGTTTTTAATTTCATTTCATTCTATATCATTTATTTCTCTATTCTATTCGTAAAGCCATTTGTATAATCACATGCAATGTAGCGGTATTAGGGCATATACTTTGAATTTATTTTTATATATCATTGAGATAATTATAGGTCGTAGTATTAGCTATTATCCTTTGTATATCGAAAGGTTTTCATCAGTCAGGTTTGTATCGTTTATGTTATTACTACCAGTAGGTCGATGCTTCTGTCGGTATATTGTAAGACCCTGAGGGTATCAAAGCCCAGTAGCCCATTACTTTTTCGGGTTGATTAACTGAAAAGTACCATATGATAAAATAAATTGTTAAAGACAAGCTTTTCATTTTTTGCCCCCAATTTACAGAGAAAAACAAAGGAAATAATTTTGCATATTTCATGAGCTGATATTGTTTATTAAAATGTGTTGTTATAAATTTTAGTAAAAAAAAATTAACCAAGCATTTTAATTCTGGGTTTCAATTTCAACAGAAATACAATGGAAATAATTTTGGATATTTCATGAACTAATGAAATAAAAAAAACTAGGCTAAAAATGTATGTAAAACAAATTTCAAAACGATCGAATTTCAACATCACTATCGTTGTAAAACACTTCATTAAGGACATATGGTTGAATAAGGCCTTAAAATTAGTTTATAAACCAAAATCATATTAAAAGAATAATTCTAAAGCTCTACTAGGAGAAACGATCTAATAACCAAATATTTATCAAAGGTACCAGGATTATAATTTAATACGCCAGACGCGCGTTTCGTCTACATAAGACTCATCAGTGAAGCTCAGATCAAAAAAGTTATACATTATATTGATCATTAACAAAAATCTTTCAACATACATATCTTTCTAACGTTTGAATACGTATTTACTAGCCTATACTTTACGAGTTCGATTGTAAACGTATAAAATAGCAAATGCAATAGATATTATGATTAGTTAAGGATATTTGCTATTTTGTTTCAAAATAATAAGAGCTTTATGAAATTGATAATACATATTTATATGAACTAAAAGAGTAAAAGAAATGAAGGGTCGTTTGGTTGTTTACGAGATATAAGCTGTCAAGAATTTGGCGGGGAAAAATATTTCTCTAGATTTTTCACAGATTTGACAGTGGCTGCCCTTTTCTTCTAGTAAAAATATATGATAAAATAACAAGAATTTAATAGCATTTCAAATGTGGCTTTTCAAACTATATGTAATCAAAATTATGAAATAAAATAAGCGGCTACCGGAGAAATCTTGCTAATGACACTTCATTTATAAAACCAGAGAATTTTGAATATCTGGCAATAATTCAAAACAAGAGGAGCGAACATCCTTAAATATCTTCTTATAATTGTCATTGGGTTTCACGAAATAAAAGTATTTGTAAATATGAGAACCTTGTTAGACGTTAATTTTGATGTACAAGGAGCTACTAATCTAAATGTAAATATTCATATGTTTACCTGTTTTAAATAGATTACCTTTATTATCTCCAATGATCTCACAATACAAAAACAAAATTTTGTTCGTAAGACTATATGATAAACGATCGCGAATTGAGTCTTTTGGAAGAAATTATTGAATACATGAATTACATGAATTATAGTCTTCGTCTACATCATATAACTCAGATGGTGTCTGTGTGTTCGGTGTTTTACGAGCGAGATTATTTGGGTTTTTTTTTTTTTTTTTGCTAATGGTTAGTATTTTGTTTCGTTGTATAAATGTTTTACGAGAATTATTATTTGGCTTTTTTTTTAAAGATATTTTTTTGTTATTAGTATGCATGTGTGCTCTTTGGATCTAATTTCATATATGAAATACATTTGTATATTGCATTTTAAAACATTGTTGTGACGTCATTCTATTGTCTCACCCGTTCTTTATTTAAGTGATTGGACTATCATTTATCTGTAAGAAACCATTATGTTACCTTTAGCTGTCCAATATTTTTAAAAATAGCCCTCATCTTTTTCAAAAATATTGGACAGCTAAAGGTAGCATGACTGATTCTTACAGGTAAATGGTAGTTTTATCACTGAAATAAAAAACAAACCTATTGATAACCCTAATTGTTTTCATCATATAAACAAAAATGTAACTAAAGAAACAAATGACAATTAAAAAAAACATTTTATTAAAGTCACCTTCCAATATAGTAATTAAGCCACTCATCAAAACGGTTTCTTGAGGGAAAAAATTACTTTCAAATTGATTTTAAACACGACTAATACTTATATCACAGCCATTTTTCTCATGCTTTTAGGCTGTATCTTTTAGCACTAATTCAATCATTGTAAGTCTTGTTTTAGTTGCTTTTATGCATTTCTTACTTCAAGATTTATCCTCGCCCGTCTTTAGGATATCAAAACTGAACTCTGGTGTTGCTCCTATTCTTCCTATCATCATTTGCAACTACAATTAAAATGAAAAAAGCAATAAAGTAATGCTTCTAAAAATTGATAGATCGTGCCGCAATACAACGACCATGAACAACCTAACCCTTTTCCTGTGTACAAAGTGCGAATCTAGAACTTCCTTCATGAACTAGGGGACTATAATAGGTTTTTTTTTTAGGTTTCGGCGTTGATTTACAAGTTTTTTTTTAGTCTGGCATTATTGTTTAAATATCAATATAATGCAATCCTTCGCTTATGAACGATGATGAATATGGGAAGCAGAATAAAGGAAGACATTACCGCATTTTATCTGTCAAACAAAGCAATCTTGTGTCCAATTCGCACTTTGTTGCCACAAAACCAGGTTCAACCCACTATTTTTATCTTTAAAAATGTCCTGTACCAAGTCAAGAAAATGGCTATTGTTATATTATAGTTCGTTTCTGTGTGTGTAACATTTTAACGTTGTGTTTCCGTTGTGTCGTTTGTTTTCTCTTATATTTGAGTGTGAATTCACATTACTATGAGACGTGTCACGGTACTTTTCTATCCCAAATTCATGTGTTTGGTTTCGATGTTATATTTGTTATTCTCATCGGATTTTGTCTAATGCTTAGTCCGTTTCTGTGTATGTTACATTTTAATGTTGTGTCGTTTCCCTCAGTTTTAGTTTATTACCCCAATTTTGTTTTTTGTCCATTGATTTACGAGTTTTGAACAGCGGTATACTACTGTTGCCTTTATTTTCTGTTTATGAAATAAAAATACACATGCGGTCCGTTTATGAGATATTATGTAACACTTTTATAGTTTTATAGTACCGAAAAATAAAATCAAAAGAATACTAAACTCCGAGAGAAAAAACCCGTCTTGTATTTTTTTGATTTATGTTTATATATTTTTGGAGTTGTGTGTTATTTACATTGAACTAGTACACATTTATTTTAGGGGCCAACTAATGTTGCGGGATTTTCACTCTGTATTAAAGACCCATAGATTGCTTTCGGCTGTTTTCTGATCTTTGGTCGGGTTGTTTTCCCATTTTCATTCTCAATTTTATTCTGTTTATATTGCATCACCAAAATTGCGATGTTACCAATGTGCGAATTTCGGTGTTGACATGAATATCCAGTAAATGGTCGTTTTTATAAATCAACTGTTTGCAAAAGTATGGATTATTCGAAGTGCTAAGGATTTTCTTACCCCAGGCATATAATACCTAAGCCGTATTTGGCACACCTTCTTAGAAAATTCGGGTCCTGAATGCTCTTCAACTTCGTCTTTTTTTTTAACCGAGTTTTTAACTGGGCGTCACTGATGAGTCTCGTTTTTACGAAACG
Source organism: Mytilus edulis (assembly GCF_963676685.1). Taxonomy (NCBI): domain Eukaryota; kingdom Metazoa; phylum Mollusca; class Bivalvia; order Mytilida; family Mytilidae; genus Mytilus; species Mytilus edulis. The sequence goes on along the minus strand of NC_092350.1, from coordinate 23,062,170 downwards.
TGCGCCTGGTGTGTTAAAAATATAAGCCTGGTACCTTTGATAACTAAATAAACAACTTGACATTTTGTATTGTTGCCAGTGACATTTTAAACCGACGTAAATGAAATATAGTTATTCTGAAAAGAAATTTTTTTGGAGTCATTTTATAGCAAATGAGAGAAAAATAATAATTAACATTTCAAAAGAGGTGGAATACAAATTACAAATTGAAATCAAAGTAATCAAAGTTATCAGATTTATCATGTATTAAGTCAGACATGCACGCGGTTTTTTTTAAATGAAAAAATCCTTACTCAAATCAAAATAGATGAAAAGTTAATTGATACCAAAAGTTTTCTTCTCGTTTTCAAATATCCGCGGTTAAAAAGATCATGAAGTGTTTCAGGCTATTTTAACATTTTTAAATATAAGTGTCTGCAAAGTCATAAACCACTGTGCTAAATTCATATAGTGGCATTGGAGATCATTTATCATTATACATGATTCTTTTGAAACCTGACATATTATGGTTGCAATTTAGATAAAAAACAAATGAGTAGTAGGAATTTTAGCTTTGCTAATTTGATAATAAATAAATGCCAAGTCTACGAGTGACGATGAATTAGAGAATATAAGATACCCTACCAATGAATTTACACTTTTACATTTTGTTCAACATGTAGTTTATTCTATTTTTTTCTATTTATATATAATTTGACGTTGATCAATTGAAAACTTATCTTGTAATGCAAATACCTATTTGTTGCAAGATTTGAATAGTCTCGCAAACTTCCTTTTTCTGTTCTTCGAATTTTAACAAGAGTTTTCTGTCAACCGAAAAAGTATTTATACAAGCAAATATAAAGTGAAATTGCATGTAGACAGTTCTTTCTAATTGATATGTTCTAATCTATATGCCTTTTTGTATAATTCAGTGGGTTTCTACAAATAATTTAAAACAGTTCGCTGATATGAGATATACGTGAATCGTTAGTTGCAGTATAACAGGTATCTTACAAATGTAAAGATGCATATTTCATGTATTTCTTATTACTTTACTCTGATATGGAACTTTTTACTTTTGAGTGAAAGAAGTAAATAAATCAAAATGTCTTCTGATAGCTTTCCTCACCTTAGTTATATGCATTTGTTTTTTTGGATTTTAGATCTTTCACGATAATTATTTATAACTGTTAATGATGACTACAATCAGGAGCCGTATTAATGATCACATCAAGGAAATAACGATTTGATAATGTAATGACATATAAGAAGACAACTTAAGGTTGCAGAAGTCCACAGTTCTTTTTTTAAAGTGTTATTTTCATTTACATATTTTCAAATTCAATTCATAATAATAATAAGGTCCGTTTATTTAATGCTATTTAAATATTTATAAGAATCAACTTTACCCAAAATTGTAGTGAGGAATAAGAACAACTTAATAACAGAACTATTCGTCATCTCTGACATTAGCAGATTTAGTTAGATAAATATATAACAATGAAACGTCTGTAAATTTGTGTCGTTGTCGATTCTGTCCTCGGTCACATATAAATCATAATGCAGATTTATATAATACTATATTGATATATAATGCCTTAACAGTTCTATAAATATTCTTTGATAAGTATAGACAAACTTTCCTCTTATAGTTAGTGTGTTTCCCTCGGTTTTAGTTAGTTACCCAGATTTGCTTTCTCTCAATCGACAGCGGTACACTATTGTTGTTTTTATTTGAGGTTCATTATATTATTCTTCAGCTGCACAGAAAATCTCTTATCAAATGATAACACAATCTTTGACTGACTGTGAGTATCGTTCTTGATTTAAGCAATATTTATTTTGAATAAATTGAATACTTGTACATAGAATTTCACAAATTTTGAATACCACTTTAACATTTCCGAAATTATTGGGAGGACACCATAAAAAGAACATTCAAGTATAGAAACAAACAATGCTGTACAAAATCAAATAAAAAATATGTGTTGAGGTATACCGTAAAAGGATCTTTAAACTCTTACCAATTGTTCTAAACATTTAAAAATTCGGTCCATTTACATAAAATCATAAATTTGATGTGTTTATTGGAATCAACTCTGTCGATCATAAGGTAAATAAAAACAACTTCATTTAAATTATTCGTCCAATAGATAACCTCTAACGAACTTCCTCGTTCGCAGTTCTGCGAATTGTATACTTTAATCGGAAAAAGTCTATGGTGTGTAACCAATAAATCAAATAGAGAATATAGTGTACACTTTAAGAGGAACACATAAATACAGCCCGAGACAAAATGTCAATAATCATTGTCAAACTGGAAATAAAAAAAGTACCTGTCGATACAATACAAATGATTTACCTGTGCCAAAAATATCATTAATTAGAAACGAAGATATGGACATATGGTTAATCATATTCCATTCTTTAAATTCATTTAAACTCGCCGACTTCATTGTCCCAAGGAAACTATTTCATTTTGACTTATCAAAACCTGTATTTAGAAATTATGATTCCAAATATCAATCGAAGCGGACATAGCTCATAAACGAATGTACCACTTTGGGGCAACGAGCACCTTGACATTTGCTATCTACAACAAACAACCACGCGTGTTGTGAATGCAAATTCCTAACCATTCATTTATTTCATAGGGCAATCATCACCAGTCAATATTTTACCCAACTATCAGAAAGACAATCTATAACATCTTTAGGTGTAACCCAGTTTTTAGTACTTTTCTACAGAAAACGTAATAGGAGATGAAGAAATATGAACAATCGACTTTCAACATTGATCAATATGTAAAAATTCTTAAACTTTCATCAGACAATGATGACTGTCAATACTGTAGTGAAAGAGGTCATGACCTAAATACATGTAGGCATGGTAAGCCTGTGTCTTGTTCCTCCTGTAAATCATTTGGTCATAAGGAGAAATTTTGTGATCTGTATTGGAGTTAAAAAGTTGGCAAAGAAGATATAGCCATTTCATCTTTAAAATTTATTTCTAAAAATGAAAAACTTACTTTGATGTTTTAAATCAAATTTGTCAAGAATGTAATAATTACACATGTATCTGCCCTACAGACAGGAGTCTAAATTATCTCTTTAAGAAAAGTGAGGGAAAAAAACACCATACTTAAACATTCTTCAAATAGAATGGACAAATCTATTGTCAAATTTTCTAAAACTAGTATAAGTGATTTGAACAAAATAAATGCAATCACCAGTATGACTAATGCTGAAAATTTTACAGTGAATGACAATCTTTCTGTAGCTGTTACAGAATCTGATAATGGTACTAATGAATCTAATGATGAGGTAATTAATTTGCAATGTACTGATACAAATGTTTTATGCAATCCTCCTGAGGCCTTATCACCTGTTGATTTTAAGCTTTGTTTTTCAATTGGATTAAGTGTATTAGTGACAGCATGTTTATTTGCCTTACTAAATGATAATTGTTATTTATTACCTAATTTACAAGAAACATCTGAAGGAAAGCATAATGTTTATGACTTTTCTTTAACAAAGGGTATAAAAATATCTTCACATAATGTAAACAGACTTGAACACAAGCTGGATGAAATCAAATACAATTTAATGTTCTCTGAAAATCCTCCAGATATATACTGTTGTTGTGAAACATTTTTGGACAGTAACACCCAGGATAATTTTATACAAATTCCTGGGTTCATTTTAAACAGAAAAAATAGACTATCACGAGGTGGAGGTGGTTTGGTTGCTTATTTTTCAGAAAAAGTAACATTTAATAGAAAAGCTGAATTTGAAATAAGTGACATTGAAACAATGTGGTTTGAAATTAAACCAGTTCACAAAAAATCATTTTTATTATGTTCAGTATACAGACCTTCTAGTTCACTAATTAATTGGATCGATGAATTTGAAAAAGAAATTACAACTGCCATCAATCATAATTCAGATATTATTTTAGTTGGTGATTTTGATATAGATTTTTTAAAACCTAACAAACAACCACAAAAATGGCTAAGTTTATTAGAAACCTACAATCTCAACCAGATAATTCAAGAGGCAACAAGAGTTACACCTGATTCTAGTACACTAATTGATCATGTTTATGTCACCAATAAAGATTTGATACTAGAATCACATGTGCTAAATTTTCAATAAGTGATCATTATCCAGTTTGTTTAACTAGAAAAGAAAAAACATTCCTCTTATATCAAAAATGATATTCATACTACCATTTCTTTCAGAAATTTTAAAACATTCAATGAGACAAATTTTCTAAGTGACTTAGCTATTGCACCTTTTGATAGAATTGAACATGAAAGTCACCCAAATACATGTATTCAGATGTGGTATGATATATTTAATGCTGTTCTAGATAAACATGCACCAATTGTTACTAAAAGAGTAAAAAGAGACAGACAACCTGAATGGTTCAATAATGAAATTGCATATGCCAGAAAAATGAGAGAGAAATACCATAAATTAGGAATGTTGTCCGAGTTCAAATTTTGGCGAAACAGGACAAAACACATAATCGATGAATCAAAAAGAAATTTTTATTCAAAGATGGTAAAAGATTCAAAAGCTTCTAAAGATTTGTGGAAATGTATTCGAAGTCTTAACCCATCCCAACAAGAAAAGCCATATGAACTTTTAAATGAAGATGGTGTTAAAACTAATAATGTCAGTGACATTTGTAATGTTTTTAATAAGTTTTTTACATCTTGTGTTGAAAACCTGAGGACTGACAGATGTATGAGCAAAACTCATGATTATGCAAAATTAAATCAATTTGTACAAAAGAAATTTACTAAGTCAGAACAAGTAAAATTTTCAATTCCACCAGTCACAATAAATGGTCTATTTAATGAGATGATCAGACTTGACATTAATAAATCCACCGGATCTGATAACATAGGACCAAAGATTTTTAAATTGAGTTCTCCTTTCATAACGTCATCTTTAACTTACATTTTTAACAGAATAATAGATACAAGTACATTACCCAGTGTTCTAAAGAATGCAAGAGTAACCCCTGTTTAAAGCTGGTGAAAAATTCATGGCAACAAATTATAGACTAATTTCTGTACTTCCCGTTTGATCAAAACTTTTAGAAAAGCATGTTTCAAAACATTTGTATGACTACATAAAAAGATTAGATCTTTTACACCCAGCACAGTCTGGGTTTCGACAAGAACACTCTTGCCAAACTGCCCTTATCAATATCATAAATAAATGAATACAGGATATGAATGATGGTAATATCAACTTAGCAGTCCTGTTGGATTTTAAGAAAGCTTTTGATGTAGTAGATCATGATATTCTCTGTAAAAAACTTGAAATTTATGGATTTGATAATACTGCTGTTTCTTTTTTTAAATCATGTTTGAATGAAAGAACTCAACAAGTACAAATTGGTAATGCTCATTCTGAAAAACTTTATATCAAGTATGGTGTCCCCCAAGGCTCCATATTAGGCCCCCTTCTGTTTATATTATACATAAACGACCTTCCTATTTATATGAAAAATTGTTGCACTGATTTATATGCCGATGATTCAACTTTACATCTTTCTGGTAATTGTTATCAAACTCTACAGTTAAAGGTACAAGAAGATTTACATGGTGTAGAGGAATGGTGCAATGATAACAATATGTTCATCAATAAAAATAAAACAAAATATATGATTATTGGAACGAAGCAAAGAGCAATGCCACATTACAATGAGAGTTGTTTAACTATTAACAATCAAGTGATACAATCTTCCACATGCGAAAGTCTTTTAGGCATTAAAATTTACCCTTCCCTTACATGGACAAACCAAATTGATGTGATCTGCTCAAAAATATTATCTAGACTATATCTACTATTAAAGATTAAAAAATTTCTAAATCTAGACTGCAGAAAATTATTCTATAATGTTTATATCTTGCCACTAATTGATTATTATTGTATAGTGTGGAGTAGTTGTAGCAGTGAGGGTTTAAAAAGGATATTGAAATTACAAAAGAGGGCTGCTAGATTAATACTAGAAACAGACCCGTTCGCTCCTTCTGCACCTTTATTCAAACACTTAAGCTAGATGACAGTTGAACAGAGAATAAAATATCATTAGTTAGTAATGACATTTAAGTCCATTAAAAATGATGCCCCATCATATCTTACTAACAAGTTTCGTTATGTTTCAGACAGAAATCCATACCCCTTGAGAAATGCTGTTCAAGGAAACCTCATACTCCCTAAACCAAACACAGAATTCTTCAAAAAATCTTTTATGTATTCTGGACCATTCTTGTGGAATAATTTGCCAATACCGTTAAGAAATATAACAAATGTTAATTCTTTCAAATACAAAATAACAGATCATTTATTGAAATCAACCTAGCTGTATCAAAAATATTAAAAACTGATCGTGTCATCATGTTTATTTTTTTTACATCACATTTTATCAAGTTGTACTAAACATTATTATCATACTTGAATTTTTATACTAATGTATGCAATGTATATGTTTGCATTTTGTTTGATTTCTCATGATGAGGGCCTCGGGGAAAATTATTTATATAGCTAACTGTGTAACCCTCTTAAAATAAAGTATTGTTGTTGTTGTTGTTGTTGTAGTTTCTACCCATTGTTATACTACTTCCTCAAAATGGCACTTTATTCATATATTGAAATCAAACCAGTTACCCATAATAGGTACCAATGTTATAATTTAATACGCCAGACGCGCGTTTCGTCTACATAAGACTCATCAGTGACGCTCAGATCAAAATAGTTATGAGGCCAAATAAGTACAAAGTTGAAGAGCATTGAGGACCCAAATTTCCAAACATTTGTGACTAAGGTAATCTATTCTTGGGATAAGAAAATCCATTTATACAGTAACACGTTCATGTATTCATTTTTATAGAAAGAGATCATCCCGTGTCATATAACGATTTTGCCTTACTTTTGGTTGTTATATCAACACATAACAATATAATTATCTGGAAATAAACAGTTGCACAATTACTTTATTTTTCAAGAACAGATTGTTTATGAAGTAGAAAAAGCTGGCAGTAAGAGAAGCACAAAGCGTTCCATATAAAAGTCTATCACGATTTTAATTGTAAATCTAGTGATAATGACCGCATCAACAGTATTTCATTTCATATTTCAGAAAATAAAGTCTCTTTTGGATCTTGATTGGCATTTTTTGTTTTTGTAAAAAATAAACCAAGTTTGGATTCAACTTTGAGATGCTCCCTCTCAGGTAACAACTGAATTTCGTTGTATTCATTGTCCTTGATTGCGTGTACAAAAGAAGGATAATAGATATCTACACACAAATAGTCGAGTTAAGGGGTTAAACTGAGTGGAAAGTATCAAATGAAATTTAGGTGTTTGTTTATTTTTTATACTAACAGAAGGGGGGAAAATGCCCATAAAAATCCAAAAAAATATATTATCTTTCGAAATCACAAAATGCATTTAATTTTTATATATTTAGTGGAGACCAGGCCTTTAAAAAATTTCGAACTACATCAGTAAATCTGTTTTTGAGTTGTATTGATAGCCATATTTGTCTATTTGTTTGATTTCTGGGCTGGTAATATATGTACCCTCAGTGGCGAAACATACACCCGCAGTATCAGGTTTTAATAAAAACTCATAGAAGATACCTTTCCTATAAATTAGCTCTAAAATAATCATGCATTGAAGTCATCAAACTTTCGATTCAGTTTTTTGTACTCATGCATCAAAATAAACTAATGAAAGAGGGCCGAAAGATACCAAAGGGACAGTCAAACTCATAAATCGAAAATAAACTGACAACGCCATGGCTAAAAATGAAAAAGACAAACAGACAAACAATAGTACACATGACACAACATAGAAAACTAAAAAATGCTGGATTTCATGTTTCAAGCATGATTTTTTTGCTCCGAGCACTGAGCAAAGTTTTATGACTTCAACCGCAGATTTGAACAACAGACAAACATTGGAATCAAGAAAGTAGCTTTCCAATGAGATCATAAGCGTCGCCAGATAAGGTATAACATCTTATTATGTATGCATCACACATCACATCAAATATATTTTATAGTAAATATATGATTAAATTAAGTATTGAAAAAAATCTATGATTATATTATGGAATACTTTTTGTGGAATTTTGGGTGTTTAAGGAAGTTGATCACTACAAACACAGGCTCACCATAAGTGCATTGGGTAATCAGACTTAATAAAAGTACCGAACAATTCAAATGTAATCAATATGTTTATCTGCAAAATTTTAAAAACTACTATTACTTATGCACTTAAATTAATCAATTGCGATACCTTTTATGTTCGAAAATATAGTGTTTTTCTCTGTGTTCTTATATAAATATATACTTTTCTTCTTTGAAGTATATCATATTCCTTTAATGATTCAAATTCACATTCTTGTGGAGAGTTAAAACAGAAATGATAGTACTAGATGCCGGACTCTCTCATGGACACCCTTATTTTACTTATTGTAAAATCCTACTGGCCGATTTGATTGTATTCTAATCAAATAGAATTCATACAGAACCTCTTAAAAACAAAAAGATCTAAAACGTTTCTTGAAAGGTCCTCTTATATCACTTCAGATACAGTGATGATGTCCAATCACTGAATCAACCACATATGAGTAATATCTTGCATCTTATATGTCGCAATGAACTGTATGGTACTACCGTCACAATTATGTCAACTTTATTTATTAATCTTTTCCTCGATATTGACACATACATATGGCAGTATACAATTTCTCAGCAATAATATTCACTCTGGCTTATCGTATATATAGAGTGTCTATTCGACTGGTCAGTCATGCCTTCATACTAGGAGACGCTGACTGTGTCGATGTATCTGGTTTGTCTCTTTTTTGAGTCTTTTCGTATCCCTTCGTTTTCATTCTTAATTAGAGTTTTAAGATTAGAACATCGGTAGACTATTGTATCCTTAAGATGCTGAAAGATCTCAAATAACACTATTTAATTTATAAATTGCGATGCAGTAATTAAGGATTAAATTGCTTGCTACTATTATACGTACGAGATCATAATTTTATTTTATTTATTAATCTTTTAATTGAATTCTACAAACAAAGTAATACTATTTTTACTACATAATAAGGTTAACAGATCCATAAAAAAATTTTTTATAAACAACAATACTGAAAACAAACTAAAAATACAAAAAAGAAATATATATTAAATCTTATATTTGAAAATACAAAGGATATCACACATACAAAGGATATCTAACATATAAATATCTATTTTACTATATACAGATGGTCCATAAAACAACTTATTTCTTAGCACATACACAAAAACAAAGGCATAAAAACACAAGTCCTCCAATCGAGCCGCCCACTGACGCACCGATGGTTATACTTGCATTCCTAAAACGATAAAAAAAAATCAAAATAAACAAAAAACATATATAAGCTCATGAAATTTTCACGTAGGAGTTTCATTCTGTAATGTTTTTTTCGAATTTGAATTCCAAATGTTTACTAACACTTGCAATTGTATTGTTTGTACATTTTACTTTCATTTTTGAAATGATAACGTCACCATACAGATCCCGATATATGTCATTGCTTAGATTATGCCTCGAATTTAAGAATTGATTTTGGATTGAATGTCATCTATTGTGGTAACGTTATTAATATTTTTCCTAAAACCGTATGAAAATTCAGTATTATGCAATGTCAGATGAACTTCACATAACAACAACAAAAGATTTAATAATTGAAAAAAAAACACATAAAATTATCATCAGTTGTCAAATAATAAATATGCACTTACCCGCCTCCTCCATCGTCATAGTAGAAGTACAAACAGTACTCTGAGCCAAGGGGACCTGCACAGTACCCATTACAGTATGTCGTGTAATATGTACTATAATAAGAGTTATACTTATAACACGTATCACTTGCTGCGCATATACCTAAAATAAAATAATAAACATGTTAAAGTAAAGCGTAATGTCATTCGGTTTGAATTTTATCAAAGTTGTAATGGTAATAGTTCCAAAATATATTTTGTTTTCAATGTCACTTGACACTGAGTATTGGGTTGTTTAAATGCGTCGTTCAATTTAAGAATAGCTAAAAAGTTTCTAACTTGAACTGTTTGACTTTCAGCCAAAAGTGTTTTGGCTTTTTTCCAACAACAGATGAGAATGAGCTCAAGTTACATCATGTATATATAATTGCGTTTTCATTATTTTGACCACATAATTGACACCACCCACGCATGTGCATAACGTTCCTATAAGGCAATTAACAACCAATCGTTGATAAGTAACGTGACATATCAACGATTGCTTGTGGTAAGTCTAATATCCAATATGTCGTTTTCCAAACTTGAAGGTGTGGTCCCTGTAGATCACCAAACTGTAGACTTCAAAATCAAAACATCAAAACAAATGAAAAGAAACAAAAAAATTTACAAATGACAGATATTCCATTTATATAAAAAAAATCTCAGCATTGCTACTTAACATTTATACATAGCTATTACAAATAGTTTTCATATATTACTACCACTGGATCGATAACTCTGATGGTGGACAGATAATGCCGAAAAGGTATCACCAGCAAAAAAACGCGAATTTAATGTTATAACAATTTGCTGTTACAAAATTTTGTAAATTATTTAAAAAATAAGGAATATATCTCCCTAATACCAAGCATTGATTCCCTATTCGAATTTGGTTTATGAGTTTTCTTTTCTTTTTTTTAAATAATCTTCGGATTTTCGACTATCGTAGTTTTGACCACTCACGATACATATTTGTCTAAATGTGCATCTGATGTATAAAAAATCGGTATCATTAATGTTAATTCATAAGAATTTAGGTCTTTAGTTCTTCTTTTAATTTAATAGCTAGATATTCTTTTTGATCGTCTACTTTTCGTTAAGTTTTAAAAAATGCTTTAAAAACAAAGAAGTAGTTATACATAATTGATCCCTCATAAAAGTTTTGCATACCTTGCTTAAATTATTAGTTGATCTGTTGCAATTCAACATAAAAAAATAAAAATTGTTTAGATTTTAATGTTTAATGTGTTTGTTTGTTTTTCAAATGATAAAAATTGAAAAGTATTTTCCATTCCCATGTCCAAAACTTACCCAACAAGAGAAGACATATGAAACTACTGCTGAATTTCATGTTTCCAATGATTTCTCTGGGCCGTTTCACCTTTATATAGTATTTAAAGCAAACCAATGGTTACCAACAATCAGCCAATTAAATGATATGAACTTTGAACCATTCTTTCAAGGAACTTTAAACGTTTTCAACGAATTTTAAACGTTTTAAATGATTATGACACCTGTCAATTATGTATTGATATCAAAACTGGACACTATATCTAAATATTTTAATCTGTTGGGTTATGTTTGTAGATGCGCATTCGAAATATATGATATACAACGCCCTCAATTTCGTAACCTTAAAAAAATGGTGTGATAGCTGACAAAGTATGTTGTAAATAAAAGCAACAGTAGTATACCGCTGTTCATAAGCCATAAATTGATTGAGAGAAAAAGGAAACCATGGGAAGTATATCAACTATAAGAGGAAAACAATGAAATAACAGAACAGAGAAGTGCAACAAAAACAAATAAAAATCAAACATGCGTAGAAACGGACAATTAGATAACAACTGCCATATTCCTGACTTAGTACAGGACATTTTAAGAAAAATTGTGGGCTTAACCTGTACTTGTGGCTAGCAAAACCTTCGTGCTTTATGGCAATTCAAATATACCGCTTAAATGACAACATTACATGACGGGAGCAGAGTACAAATAAATGCAAAAACACCAAAGAGAAATACATAAATGAATATTATAATATTACATTCTTTCAACATGTTAATCACAAAATAACAACGAATAACTAAGGTAATATAGGACAGTACACAAAAACAGTTTTATAGAATTACGAAGTGTGTGTCTGTAACACTAACGGATCAAAGCGACAAACAGTAACGTCAGAGGTAAAATTCTAAAAATTAGATATAAATTAAGATTAGATTTCTAGCTGTGTTATATTATAACAATTACAAGAATATTAGTATAGAATTGTGTTAGTAATAGTGCAACTAACTATGTCGGCCTTTCTTTTATCTATTATATAAAATATCTACATTGTTTTTGTATATTCTAATCATGAGCATATGTTTCGTTCACATACCCACGATCATCATCTGCCATTAACACTATGCATCAAACTGAATTCAAAGGACAAGATGCAATTTGTACATATCAAAATATGCACATCAAATAATATTGCCATGATAAAAAAAATTAACCTACGTTACCTTTTTTTTTTTTTAATTTAAAACACATAATAAATATGTAAAAAGATGGTTATTCTTATTTTACTTCGTAGCATGTTGCTCTTCACTATCGTGCAATTAGGTTTGATTTTGAACAATTAAATATACTTCTGATCAATCTAAGTCGTATATTTTTTGTTGACAGATATGCCAAAAAAATGTTTTGTGATGCGAAGATAAAAACATAACTACATATTTTGTACTGGATTTCCAAAGACGATAAAAATATAATATTTATTGAGTTTATCTAAATGTTCCTTTAATGTTTTAATTCAGTTTTGTGATTATATAATATAGTGGGCTTGCAAATATATAGTAATGTATTGACAAGTATACTAGTAACTTTATAATGTTAAGAATTGAGTCTTAAATTGAGGCATAATTAATGTATAATGAAAAAATTAAAATTTCCAAATCCGCGAAATTTCAGGGATGATATTTTATTCTTATGATGTCAAGTCTTGCCATCACGTTTTTGCACAAACGTCTAAAGCTAATAATTATGATTATGGAAAATTATAAAGCGCCCTATATAAAAAATAATTAAAACTACTCTAATGCGCTGAACATACGACATGGTAATTAAAAACTGATTTGCAGAAGTTTATGCCATGTGCAATTTCATTTCTGATGGACTAATTGTCAGCTCTTTTTTGTATTTTTCATAAATACATAAAGTGAAAAATGCTTCAATTCCTTTTGAGATAAGTTGATTTATATATATATTGTATATATATATATAATTATGTTTATATCTATTAATGTGTTTACTGATCTCAGGAGTTATTTGTTGTTAAACATCAGGTTTTTATTTATTAGAGTTATTTTCTTGCTATCAATATTTAAAATTTTCAAGATATAGATCTTGTTAGAATTATCTGATTAAGAAACTGCGATATATAGTAAAAAATATTTTAACTCTTAAATTATTTTCATAATTTGCTAAATGATCTAATAACTTCTTCAAGGCAAATATTTTGACATGTGACATAAACTCCAAGTAAACAACTAGTTGGGTGATTATTTAAAACAAAAATGGTTAACATCATACAGAAAGGCAGGTGTCAATAAACATACATGTAGCTAAAATATTGAGACACAAATAAAGGGTTTGGTGCTGTATTTTGATATTACTGTCGTATCAGACTTGTTATCTCAATAAATTAATCAATGTAATTACATGTTTGTACTTAAATAAAATTCAAAATTTGATACAGTGCTTTTTGTCATCAATTTGCTTTTTGTCCGCTTTTGCTTTTTGTCCGATAATTTTGCTTTTTGTCCGACACTTTTGCTCTTTGTCCGTTGCTTTTTGTCCGTTTTGCTTTTTGTCCGAGCATTTTTGTCTGACACTTTTGCTTTTTGTCCGTTTCGCTTTTTGTCCGATAATTTTTCTTTTTGTCCGACACTTTTGCTTTTTGTCTGTTGCTTTTTAGCACACCTGGCCCAGAGGACTTACTGAGATTTACTCATCACTAGGCATCCTTCGTCGACGACAATTTTACAAAAATATTCTCCTCTATGGCACAATCATCCTTAAGGTATCTAGTTTCAAAAAAATATCCGATGACCCCGCCCAATAATCAAGATGACCACCATGTCTAAAAATAGAACTGTGGGGTAAAATGTAGATTTTGGCTTATATCTCTGAAATCAAAGCATTCAGAGCAAATCTGACAAGGAGTAAAAATGTTCATCAAGTTAATATCTATCTGCTGATTTTTTTCGACACATCGGATGACAATTTGTAGGGTTTCTGTCCCTTTATTGGTAATTTTATATAAAAAGAATTAGCAGATTTTGGTTTTTATTTGAATGAAGTTTTATTTTTAAGTCGTCATAACGACTAAGCTTACTTTTTTTCTCTTTTTTTTTATTATAATACTTTTTTTTTTAATTCATTGATATTTTCCACTTGTATCAATTATTAATTTCTTAAATTCAACCGTCTGGGTAATCGAGGCCTGTTTCAGATTTGATTTTATTTCTCTTTCTTTTTCGGGACTAATAACTGGGGATGCAGTCTTCTATCGTTGGTAGGTAGATGCATATTCCGATGAAATTACGTTCCAAACACTCATTAATGCTGCATATGCAGTCGTACTATGACGGAAGATGCTGATGTAATTGTACAAAACATTAACGTAAAAATGTAAAGAAATATCAATTTCATTTAGGATATGATTAAAATAAACTAAACAATAATGAAATAATAAATGTTCCCAATGTATAAAGATAAGATAAAGATATTTTATTTCCTAATCAAAGGGCTCATAACAAGCATGTAATCACATAAAGTAAAAATAAAAAGCCTTTCTCTCCCACTCGCATACACTCACAAATGCAACTATCGTTCTGATTAAGGATGATTGATTTAACAGTACAACATATAAATGAGAAAATAAAATACAGATACAAATACAAATACAGATACAAATGTATTTCTATTTTTTTATGAGGAGAGTCAGTTGCCTACATTGTATATATGGATAGGCAAACATCAGAACAAAAAAAGTATAGATGCAAATATCGTCATATGGTATTCAAATTCTGTACGCAGATGAAATACGCTCAAACGTATTTTACAAAAGGTGGTTAATCATTTTAAACGTCAGGTCTAAATGATCATACATGTATCTAAAATATTGAGACTCGCATTAGGGGTTTAGTTTTGGATTTTGATATTACTGTCGTATCAAACTAATAATGTCAATAAATTATTGAATGTAATTACTTTAATAAATTTCCACATTACGTTCCAAACACTCATTAATGCTGCATATGCAGTCGTACTATGACGGGAGATGCTGATGTAATTTGTACAATAATAATAAACGTAGAAAAGTAAAGAAATATCAATTGCCTTTAGGATATGATTAAAATATACTAAACAATAATGAAATAATAAATGTTCCAAATGTATAGGCAAACATCAGAACTATGAAAAACATTGTGCAAATATCTGCATATGGTATTCAAATTCTGTACGCAGATAAAGTACGCTTAAAACGTATTTTACAAAAGGTTTGTTAATCTTTTCAAAAGTCAGGTCTAAATAACAATACACGTATCTAAAATATTGAGACTCAGATTAGGGGATTTTGATATTACTGTGGTATCAGACTAATGATCCCAATAATAACTTAAATAAAATTCCACATTTCGTTCCAAACACTCATTTTTGCTGCGTGTGCAACCGTGCTATGATGGAAGATGATGATTTAGTTTGTACCAAAAAATACATATAGGTTAATGAATAAAATTTATTTTTCACATTAGATTTAGGATAAAAATACACTTAAAGATACTGAAATAATACATTTTCCCGATGCATAGGCAATCAGAATTTTGAAAATATATAATTGCAAATGACCTCATATTGTATCTAAAAACTGTTGGCAGATAAAGTATGGTAAAAAAAATAGTTTTATTTTATCCAATTAGATATATAGGTCTTGTTACTAAAAAATGTAAACACTAGTATTTTATATCAACTAAAACACATAAAAAAATAAAATTTAACTGATGTGTGTCGCAAATTCGACGATTTTATAAATGACCAGATATTGATTTGCACGGTCATCGAATCTTTTAAGTCAAATACATTTCCTATGATTCAAATAACTAAAACGTTGATTAAAACATGTTTCCATCAAAGGGAGTGTTTGTTTAAAAGTTTTGATAAACTTTTAGATGCATATTTAAAAAACATATACAAACAAATTTTAAAATGTATACAATCAAATTTTAAAATTATAATATAATTTTTTAATTTGTTTGTACAAGTTTTTTTTTAAATTAAACCGTAAAAAATATCTATTGTTTTAAAGTATGAATTGAAATAGACTTGGAGAATAAGTCTCCGCTAACATCGATATATACAAATAAGCTCTCAAGTAAACTCATCATAGATACCAGGATCAAAATTTAATATATACTTTTGTTGCTAGTTTGACAGTTTGGTAGACTGGCATTTGGTCAGTTATGAAGTTTATCATTAAATGCAAAGAATTTAAAGCTTTCAATAAAATACAAGACACGTAATTAAAACATATGAATATTGATATCTGACATACTTATGTCTTGTGAGCATCTAGACGATTTCAGGTGGTAGACTAAAAGAACATTCTTTTATTTTCGATTTTTAGAGACCGAAAAGTTGCCGCAGCATAAAATCTAAGTTTTGCACACCAATACAGATCGATGATCTATGGTAATACAAGAGGGGTCAAACAGTAGAATTTTGCCTTGTCTTACAAGCACTTTGTCGATCATCATAATTTGACCATTTTAGCCATGTCGTTGTCAGTTTATTTTCGATTTATGAGTTTGACTGTCCCTCTGGTATCTTTCGACCCTCTTGAAATCTTTATTTTAAAATTGCATAGTATTGCCCCCATTAGTACCAGGGACATAAGTACAATAGAAAAAGACAGACTTCGGGCATTATTGGGTTTTACCATGTCAATTAATCATTAGTTTTATGATTTTGAAATCCACTTATGTTCCAAAAAATCATACCTTATTCGTAGAGATGTGAAATCATGACTTTTGACATAGATTTCAAATCCATTTATTAATAATTAGCAGTATGATTTCTATATAGAATGAATCTATTGTAAATGAACAGTGCGATGAGAATGCTTTAAAAAATATTATAAATACCATACAGAATTTCAGGTTAAGGAGCAATTCATGTATTTAAAATATTGAGACACACATTTAGGGTTTGATTCTTGGTGTTGATATTACTGTCGTATCAGACTTATAATAAATTTCAAAACTTTTTTCGTTCAAAACACTTTTTCGTATTACGTATGCAGTCGTGATATAACCGCAGATGATTCAGTTTGTACAAAAAATACTCGTAGATTAATACAGAAATATATTTTTCGCTTAACGTTAGGATAAAAATACCTTGAAGAAAACTGAAATGATAATTTTGCCGATATATAGGCAATCCGAATAATGAAAACAATAATTGCAAATGACTTCATATTGTATGTAGAAACTGTTCGCAGAAAGAGTACATTAACAACGAAATAAATTTGGTTTAATTTCATTCAATAAGTTTTTAGTCTTGTTACTAATTAATGTAAATCTTGATACAAACGAAAACACTTAAAAACAAATAAAATTTAACTATAAGTGTGCCATATATTTCACTGTGTTTTTAAATGACCAGATACTGATTTTTCTAGTTCATCGATTCTGTTTGATAATTCATTTAAATAACTACACCGTGTAATTTCATTGAATTCATACATATTTCCAATTAAGGAAGCCTATGTTTAAACTTTTTGATAAACGTTGCGTTGCGTTTTTGAATACATATGGGGATTTTCAATTCATTACTTTTTACAGATAGATGATAGAACATCGGTTGAAAATATATATTTTGATAGAAAAAAATAAAATGTTATTTCGTTACTGTTGAAAAAGACAAAACGGAATATGAAATATGGAATTTCAGTCAATTGTAATAAGTTAAACGCATAAAATATAAATGAAACTTTAAAATCTGTGGTCCTTCGTTATTTACATATTAAATCAAATATTTTTGTCTGTAACTGCCAAACACAATTTTTGTTTTTACTTTATAGAAAAGTGGTACATAACCTTACCTTTTAATGCGTCGGAAATCCACCATACTATTTATCATTATACGTGCATTTTCCTTCGAGTTCAGTGTTTTTGTGACTTTACCTTTTTGTATATGCTAACAGTCCTTTTTGAAATTAAACTCTTATACTCCCTTCATTTATAACAGATTTCATTAAAAAAAAAGTAATGCAGCTAGAATTGTACCAATATAATAGGAATGCATTCACCCAATCGTGTACCATTAATATGAAGTACTAAGAATCGCGTAGTTATTCTATGTTAAAGGAAGTAATTGCAGATAATAGGTTTTTTTATTCTGACCGGTTCAATTGGTTATTTTCTACGTATTACTTTTTCGGCACGTATTTTTGTTCTATGAAAAAAAACTTTTATAATACATAATGCATTGTATGACTAACTTCAAAGTATTTTCGCTTTTCATTTGCAATACCTGATAGCGGGGAAAATTGTTAAAATGTTCAATGTTTTAATCATTATAGTTACAACTCAGACATATTTAGTATTATATGTTTTTTATGATACCTTATAGTAACAAGAAATAACATCATTTCTGGTTTTGACTGATGTTTAGTTTTAAGATTCGTGAAAAAGGGCGTGCTAATTCATCAGATTTGAGGAATATTATAGTATAGCGATTGTGTGCATGCATACTTGTTGAAGTTCGTATTTATGACGATAGTTTTGTGAAAATGCATGATGACAGAAAAATTATCTTAATATTTAATAAGGATGATATACAATTTCCTTTACTGCAGATTTATATCATCATATACTTTTTTATGAGAGAAAGAGTTTTATTAGTTTGATATCTGTACTTATATTTATCTTATGTATGTCTGATTGTTCAGAACTCTTTTTAGAACGATTTATTACTAGCAAAACTCTTTTAATAATGTCTTAGGACTCGCAGAATTCAAATAGAAAGGCTTATAGTTCTCCCAGATCTGGACTATATGCCTTTTGTGTTTTTTGTACGTTGCTATCATTCTTTGTATCGATCTCGTGAGCTGCGACCTCCACAACTGATTCGTATACGGTAGTTTGTTCTTATGTTGTGTCATTGTTATTAGTTAGGGAGGGTTGAGTGCCCGTATGCATTTTATACCCCGCATAATTATCTATGTGCAAGTCGGAACCCTGAACTTGAGGCTTGTTAAGAGTTGTAAATAACGAAAAGATAATCAAAATTTAAAATACTTAACTTATAAGGCTAAATAACCACATTTTCACACAGACACACCATGTCCAGCGTTTCGGTATTGTGTGTACAGATCGAAGAGGGACGTAATGGGGGTACCTTCATGACGAATAACGGCAAAAAAAATCTTGCCAAATGACGGCTGTTTTTGTGCATGACGAAAATATGTACACTTTCATTAAACGATAAGTAAATTGATTGATTTTGATTATCTAATCGCGTTATTTTTTTTTACAAAAATAAGCATATTTTAACAATTTTAACAAATGACGGTAAAATGTCTGTTTGGTGCCAGACGGTAAATAGCATAGCCGTTCATACCCTCGTCGACGTGTTGTGTCTTTATTTCGTATTATTCTCCAACAGTCATAAAACTTAACAGGAATGTTGATTTTGGTATAGTTGACATAGTCATAGAGCTATATTGTATATGTATGATCATAAGGCGGACTTTCGTTAATAAAATGCACTCTTCTGTCGTGTTTTGATTTGTGGGTTTTCACATCTAACAACGCATTGATAGTACATCTGACTCGGGTGATAGATTTACATTATTTGCGAATGTATCTTTTCATGACCTTCCATAAGACTGGTAATGTGTGTATCTATTTAACGTTTCTTTTTTCGCAAGTTTATACACAATTTTAACTCTGAGGGCAGAGCTCATGGCTTGAATGTATCCAATTGTTGCCTTGTCCGTTGAATATGCTTGAGGTTTTGATATCAATGTCGAATCAGACTACAAAAAAGATAATTTACGTTATATGTTGTTAAATGGTCTGAAAAGTAAACTTTTAATGTTTTCTCTAACTTGAATGTTAACTTTTTTCGTTGAATTTCTTCAAGTGCAATGACGGTAGACGATAATTTATTATGAAAAAAAAGATGCACAGATTTTTTTTCGTATAACTTATAGGTATTTTAAAGGTACACTGAAAGATACTGAACGAATCATTTTACTGATTTACAGGCATGCAATCAGAACTTTGAAAATATATATAACCCTAAACACTATAGACAACATAATCCATTTTCACTACAAATTAAACAACAATTTAGAACAGGTGTACCGGAAATTCGACTTGTTTGACATTGATGTGCATGGTCAGCGATTCTGCTTTATACTTCTTTCATTAAAATACATTTCTTTTGATTTAAATATACAAACCATGTTATTCGTTGAATTTAAACATATTTCCATTTAAGGAAGTGTTTGTTCAACGTTGTAATGCGTTTTAAAAAAAACATGTAGATGACGATTTTTAAATCATATTACTTTTATAAATTGTGTCTATGTAAACCGCTTAAAAAATATACATTTGAACGAAAAATGTTTTTAATCTAAGTTTGAATTGAAAAATATAAAATTTCTATGGAAAAAAAAACAAATTATATAAAAATCACAATGAGTAGAATGCATTAACCATGAATAAAAGATTTAATGTACGTAATCTTGTTTGTCAAAAACTTCAAAACCATTTTTTTTTTTACCTCGTATTTATTGAAAAGGTGCTACATAATCACCTTTTCTGTTAATCGTGAAGGTAAGATGACAATAATAGAGTTCTAATTGTATATATCCAGCCTAAAAGTCATTTGTGAAACGAAACTATCCTATTACTTTAATTTGAAATAGATTGGATTCAAAATCTAACAGCATAAGTTATGGCGCTGGAGTTCTAATAATCACTAAATTGTTTTTACTTTGATCGGTCATGTAGGATATTTTCCATCTTCGATAGGCAAGGAGAGGAGGGGAGTGGATATCAACCCTTTGCTAGCGAAGATGGATATTTTCTTACTTAAAACATATTCTGCAAGTAATTTTGTTTATTCTGTTCTACAATAAAAGTTAAATTACATCATTTTATTGCAGAGATGATATTTTTGTTTTTCATCCTGAGTATGTGATAATGATATCGAGGGATATTGTTTATAGGTCCAATGTTTTTGTCTCAAAGTTTTTACATCAAAATCATATTAAGTATTATATGCTTTACCAGATGACATTTCGATTCGATGAAAAATTGTGAAATTGTTGGAAAATGTACTAGTAAATGGTATACACTCTTTTGTATTCACATTCCGGTAGAATTTGACAATTTAAAATGTGTATCCTGTGAGTGAAACAAAGCAAATAAAACACTCGGATTGTTGCGGAGAAACATCAGAATTTTATCAACAAAAGTAAAAGCCAAGCTTATATTGGACTAATACCACCACAATTAGAATATGCTTAACTGTTTGGGAGTCGAACTCATCAACAAAATGATCTATCTACAAGAGGGGCGACAGATACCAGAGGGACAATCAAACTCATAGAATGAAAATAAACTGACAAAGAAAGCCATTGCTAAAAATAGAAAAAGACAAAATAGGACAGATACAAAGAAGAGCTGCAACATATATGTGACAACTACGTATAAAGCAACTGCTATATTGTCACAAAACTGATAGATCACATACAATGGAAATCACTACAACGACGAAGAAAGGAAACCTGTATAGTGGTGTTCTATAACAATAGAGAACAATATGGTAGCGATATCAAAAGAATGACGACTCACACCACCAGTGCGAAAAAGGAGAAATATATATTCTAATGCATACCAAGTACCACACTCACGTATTGATGCACATAAGATTACCATATACTATAAGGGACTGGAACGTCTTACCACCGGACATCCCACAGACAAACCTCTTGATACTTGCAGACTCCTACTGTTTTAGCCAGGATTTTTGTTTTTAATTTAAAGTTCACTTATATATAGTTATTTACACGGTTTCGCAGCACAAAGATTGATTACTTGAGTTCTTCTCCTGCAAACGGAATTTGACAGAAACATATATAT
The DNA here is from genome assembly GCF_963676685.1 of Mytilus edulis. Taxonomy (NCBI): domain Eukaryota; kingdom Metazoa; phylum Mollusca; class Bivalvia; order Mytilida; family Mytilidae; genus Mytilus; species Mytilus edulis. The sequence continues at coordinate 23,040,144 of NC_092350.1, read as the reverse complement.
TATTTAGCCGAATTTTCAGATTGTTGACGGAGGCTAAAACCAGACAGATACAGAAAAACATGTAAAGCGGACATTGGACCTATCGCTAATTATTACACCAGACACAAGTTGGTTCCTTTTTCCTTTTTCCTTTTTCGATATTCAAATTTTGAAAAATATTACAAGTCCAAACTGAATTTTTTTTTCCTTCAAAATTTTTTTTCCTAAAAAATGTTTTTTTCCCTCAAAATTTTTTTTCCTCAAATTTTTTTTTTCCTCAAAATTTTTTTTCCCTCAAAATCTTGTTTCCTCAAAAAAAATTTGTCCTCAATTTTTTTTTCCTCAAAATTTTTTTTCCTCAAATTTTTTTTTTTTCTCAAAATATTTTTCCTCAAAAAGTTTTTCTTCTAATTTTTTTTTCATTTCCTTATTCGTTTTCTTTTTCCTTTTTCGATTATCATCCTTATTCGATTTCCATTTCCTTATTCGATTTTCATTTCCTTATTCGATTTTCTTTTCCTTATTCGGTTTCTTCTTCCTTTTTCAATATTCATTTCCTTTTTCGGTTTCTATTTCCTTATTCGGTTTCTATTTCCTTATTGGATTTTCATTTCCTTATTCGATTTTCATTTCCTTATTCAATTTTCATTTCCTTATTCAGTTTCTTTTTCCTTTTTCAATATTCATTTCCTTATTTGGTTTCTATTTCCTTATTCAGTTTCTATTTCCTTATTGGATTTTCATTTTCTTATTCGATTTCCATTTCCTTATTCGATTTTCATTTCCTTATTCGGTTTCTTTTTCCTTTTTCAATATTCATTTCCTTTTTCGGTTTCTATTTCCTTATTCAGTTTCTATTTCCTAATTGGATTTTCGTTTCCTTATTCGATTTCCATTTCCTTATTCGATTTTCATTTCCTAATTCGGTTTCTTTTTCCTTTTTCAATATTCATTTCCTTTTTCGGTTTCTAGTTCCTTATTCGGTTTCTATTTCCTTGTTGGATTTTCATTTCCTTATTCAATTTCCATTTCCTTATTCGGTTTCTTTTTCCTTATTCGGTTCCTTTTTCCTTTTTCAATATTCATTACCTTTTTCGGTTTCTATTTCCTTATTCGGTTTCTATTTCCTTTTTCGATTTTCATTTCCTTATTCGGTTTCCATTTCCTTTTTCGATATTCAAATTTTGAAAAATATTACAAGTCCAAACTGAATTTTTTTTTTGCTTCAAATTGTTTTTCCTCAAAAAATTTTTTTCCTCAAAAGTTTTGTTCCTCAAATTTTTTTTTTTCCTCAAAATTTTTTTTTCCTCAAAATTTTTTTTCCTCAAAATTTTTTTTTCTCAATTTTGTTTTCCTGAAATTTTTTTTTCCTCAAATTTTTTTTTCACTCAAAATATTTTTTCTCAAAAAGTTTTTCTTCTAATTTTTTTTTCATTTCCTTATTCGTTTTCTTTTTCCTTTTTCGATTATCATCCTTATTCGATTTCCATTTCCTTATTCGATTTTCATTTCCTTATTCGATTTTCTTTTCCTTATTCGGTTTCTTCTTCCTTTTTCAATATTCATTTCCTTTTTCGGTTTCTATTTCCTTATTCGGTTTCTATTTCCTTATTGGATTTTCATTTCCTTATTCGATTTTCATTTCCTTATTCAATTTTCATTTCCTTATTCGGTTTCTTTTTCCTTTTTCAATATTCATTTCCTTATTCGGTTTCTATTTCCTTATTCAGTTTCTATTACCTTATTGGATTTTCATTTCCTTATTCGATTTCCATTTCCTTATTCGATTTTCATTTCCTTATTCGGTTTCTTTTTCCTTTTTCAATATTCATTTCCTTTTTCGGTTTCTATTTCCTTATTCAGTTTCTATTTCCTAATTGGATTTTTGTTTCCTTATTCGATTTCCATTTCCTTATTCGATTTTCATTTCCTAATTCGGTTTCTATTTCCTTTTTCAATATTCATTTCCTTTTTCGGTTTCTAGTTCCTTATTCGGTTTCTATTTCCTTATTGGATTTTCATTTCCTTATTCAATTTCCATTTCCTTATTCGGTTTCTTTTTCCTTATTCGGTTCCTTTTTCCTTATTCGGTTTCTTTTTCCTTTTTCAATATTCATTACCTTTTTCGGTTTCTATTTCCTTATTCGGTTTCTATTTCCTTTTTCGATTTTCATTTCCTTATTCGGTTTCCATTTCCTTTTTCGATATTCAAATTTTGAAAAATATTACAAGTCCAAACTGAATTTTTTTTTTCCTTCAAAATTTTTTTTCCTCAAATTTTTTTTTTCCTCAAAATTTTTTTTTCCTCAAATTTTTTTTTCCTCAAAATTTTTTTTTCCTCAATTTTTTTTTCCTAAAATTTTTTTTTCCCTCAAAATATTTTTCCTCGAAAAGTTTTTCTTCAAAATGTTTTTTCGTTTCCTTATTCGTTTTCTTTTTCCATTTTCGATTATCATTCCTTATTCGGTTTCTTTTTCCTTATTCGATTTTCATTTCCTTATTCGGTTTCTATTTCCTTATTCAGTTTCCATTTCCTTTTTCGATATTCAAATTTTAAAAAAATATTACAATTCCAAACTGAATATTTTTTTCTTTCAAAATTTTTTTTTTCTCAAATTTTTTTTCAGAAGACTTTTTTTCGTTTGATTATTCGTTTTCTTTTTCCTTTTTCGATTTTCATTTCCTTATTCGGTTTCGATTTCCTTTTTCGATATTCAAATTTTGAAAAACTGAAGTGGCTGCTATTTTGATCGGCTGCTAATAGGCTTTAATTTAGTGTATAATATGAGCAGATGGGTTAAGGCAGTCCGTTCAATTATTCAAAATAAGCCATTTCTCAAAGTTCATGCGTATTTTGATATTTAAGTCCGTCGGTACTCTTCTACTAGAGGTTTCCCGATTTGCTACGTATCTGGTACGGTTGGTACGTAACTCAACGGTTGGTGCTGTTTCACCCCGTATAACCCCGATACAAATGAATCCGGACGTTGACGCGTTCGAAGCGATAATTAGGATATCATTTGGGATGACAACAATTTCGAATGCCTCTCTAGAACTTTTTTGAGTATAGATACATATGTCAATGTGCATGTTAGTTTATTTATTCAATTATACAGTTGTTGTAAGTTTTAGATATTGTATAACACGTTTGATAAAACTACTAAATGCAAAACGCACAGACATGGTGCAATTTCATACGGTTTATGATATAAACAATGCTGAATATCTTTTCGTGCATACACCTTTGCGTATTTATACCTTAAGCAATACTAAATAACTATACATTGAATTACTACGTGCCTTCAAATGTGCCCTAGAACTTAGAATAAACGCAATATCATACAAAATAAATTTTCTCTTACTGTATTGTTCGTTCCACCAAATGTGTCGCGTTCGTTGTGCGTTTTATAATAATCACTGTACAGTTCGTTGACAAAAACCGTCAGAAATCACTTTCTTGTCAAGGTTTTCGAGATGGTGTCGGCGACCCTTTTTCTATATTTTATTGTAAATGTTTATCTGTTAACTTAGTCAAAGTGGTTGAACTTAAAATATCTTTCATACAAAGCCAAAATTGAAATATTTAACCAGCGTACATCTGCTTGGAATGTTTCTATTGAAAATTGAGACTTTCAATGTTATTCCAGATGAAATGAACAGTTAATAAATATATTCCAGAGGAAATAAAGTTTCCAAAAGTATAGTACAGTCATTAAAACTTTAATGACTTCCTTTTCACAATTTGAGACCCTTCCAAATGCCGATGTTGGTCCAAATTTGCCTAGACTAAAGCAGACATACATGTAGGAGCTAGTTGAACTTAATTTGCCGAATGCCATAGATGACATTCCAACTGCTTTATTTTTTTTACATATAAAGCTTTGTAGATGTGGTGTGATGGCCAGTGAGACAACTTTCCACCAAAGTTTAATGAAGTGGGTGTATAAAGCAACTATTATAGTCCAATATACAACATGTAACAATGAGGAAAACCTATAGTCGGCTAAAAAAGGTCCCGATATAAAAAAAAATATGAAAAATTAAAACGATAAAACTAACGGTTATTAATTTATAACTTATGAATTATGTATTAAAGAAGAAAAAAATGACAGATCTATATAACCAATTTACAACAGGATCCTGACGTTGGACCGACAAAAAAAAGTGCGGCGGGATTACACATGTGAGCCCCCAACCCTCTCCTTAACCTAGAACACTGGTGTAACAGCACAACATGATAAAAAAGTTCAGTTGCAATTGGCTAAACTCAAAATGTCGGTACAAGGCACAAAAACCATATACATAAAATATCGACAACGGAGTAATTGTAGTAACTGATAGTTATTTCAAAGCGAATTACAACAAAGAAGTAAATCATGTATCTAAAGTGTTAATCAGTTACTGTATATCCTACGCTTTTAGGTAAAGACGTAATAAAACGCATGAACTTGTGCAATGCCAAATGTAAACGGTATCGAGAGGATGTACGGTAATATGAGTTCTCATATAAGTGTGAATAAATTGTAATAATGTTAAATGATGTTTTGATTTAACAGGTACAGCAAAACTTATTGTGGCCATTTTTTTTATGAAAAAAATTTGGTGAAGGGTGACTGGGAAATATACTATTAGATATGATCATTTTGGTCTTTTTCCGACCGGCAGTAAAAACTGACCGAAGTTGGCCACCCGTTCAATTGTGTGGGATGCAAAAGTACACAGTCACGTCCAGTCCGAGTGGGAATATAAAATCAAATGTCTCGTGTAAAGAGAGTACCACGCTAACTCCACTGTACGAAGCCCTGCAAAAACTTCAAGAGAGGTCCATAAATAGGCTGTTGAAAGGCAACATTTGTGTCCTTATAAAATATACATCATTTTATCCAGTGGCAGTCCAAACGTCCCTGACGTAATTGTGGAGTGCCTCCTTCCAGGACTTACATGTAGTATGTGTTGCTACTTTGTGCTTATCCTAAACATGCATGACATATTTGCAAGTGAACGTTAAGCAACCAACAATCAGCCATTACGTACGCGTGTCATAAACAAATAAAAAGGGTCCATAAATTGTTCAAGTACCAACAGTAAAGAAGAAACACAACAAATGTCTAAGGTTAGGTTGGTGATTGATGATTTGCTCAACCCATAATTTACCAATGACGCAAAGGGTAACTGGGGAATATAAATATGGTCCCTGTGGTCTTCTGCGAAATAAATCAAAATTTAAATGAATTGCATTTGGGTGGGTATAGACTTTAAGGTGCTTAATATAATAACCAGAATGACCTGACCAATCATTTAGATTTTTGCACCACAGTAGAATTACTGTAATGTTCGAGGAATTTAAGCATAATCTTTATACCTTAAAAATTAAACAAACACAAAAACATAATTGAAGAAAGCAAACCAGTTAATATTAAGAATTGTTTCTTCATCTTTATATCTTCACATTAAAGTAACTGTATTACTATTGAGGGCTATCAGTTACATGATCCTTGCATACACCTATTCTTTAGCCTTAATGTAACTCTATGGTAATCTATGATCCCCTAGGACCCGCCTCTTAGATTCAGGCCAAAAGGCTTAACCTATAATCCATTGATTGTTTTTGATTGCTTTCTGTATCAAAAAGATGATGTGGTCTTCTCAAGAGACAAAACGAAACAAAAATAAACAACTATAGGTCACCGTACGGCCAGTTTAACAATGAACAAAGCCCACACCGCTATAAAACACACCGAAATGAGAAATGTAGTACAATTCATACGAGAAAACTAACGGCCCAATTTATGCAAAAGATAGTGAACAAAAAAATATATATAACTACTGAGTTACACGCTCCTGGCTTTGGACAGGCACATACAGAATATGGCGGGATTAAACATGTTAGCGGGCACCCAACCCACCACCTAACCTACATTGACTGTTGTATGGTAAACACTTTCAAAAATGCTATCAAATCAGAAATCGGACGTGTGTATCTGTATGCTTAGTCATAGTTGCATCTGTCGAGTTATTGTATTTTCCTACCAATTCACACTTTCGTATACATGTAAAAAAGAGTTTTTCGACAATACAACGGACATTATGGGTTGCGGTCTGCATATTATGGTGGTAAATTATTATTTTCAAACATGCATATTGGTTATAATCATATCAAAGCATAATTTAGTACATGCAAAATTCATTGACAAACGCAATATTGTGTCAACGAAGCGTACAGTATAAAAAGGTGTAATGACAACGAAGCGTACACAACATGAAAATAAAGACACTTTAAAACGTGTATTTTTTTGTTTCTAGACACAACATAAACAAACGATCTTTATAAGTTTGTTAATTTATAATATAAAGTTTTCAAAAATGTATGTTTTAAAAACTATGAGGTACGAGAAACATTAAGTTTCGAATGTTTAAAAATACCAAGCACGTTTTATCATTGATATCGTGGTGCGTTTTTTTATGTTTGTATATAAAAATGTCACATTTTTGAAAAAGCTTTTAGTAACTAATGAGTATTATGGCAAAGAATATATTGGAGCAAAATATCCGATGAATAGATATTGGATTGTCTTTTAAAGTATGAATTCCTTACTGTCTGAACTCAGTGTTACATGGTGTGTTCGATTCGAACGCGTCAACGTCCGGTTTCATCTGTATCGGGGTTATACAGGGTGTGTTTTGGAGAAATCATTTAATGAATGAGGTCATTTCATTCATCATGATAACATCAAAAGAATTGAAATGCATATCAGCAAAAAAACTAGCTTCACGTTTTATTTGATAACGATTTCAACGTTTCTAGAACACTTTGTTTATGATTCCCTATGAAATTATTTAGTGGTACATAAGAGAATGAATCAAACAGACCTTAAACGAACTGAGTTGACATGACTTTAATATTCTAAATATAGATTTGCGTTTGTGATTGGTATTGGTATTATTCTTTTGTTTCTTATCTATATTCGTTAACGTGTCAAATTTGTGTTAATTTCATTGTATAATTATTTCTTGCATGATTTTGAAATTAGACATTAAATATTAAACAATACATTTCAGTCGTTTCATCAAAAGATTTTGTTTTGATAATTGGAAACCTGAGATTTTGCATTGACTCAGTGAGAAAAGGACACTCTTCTCATGTTTTTATTTTATCAACAACTTGAGACTTTTTTCTTGAAATGCATTCCAAATAAAAGTAACTGACAATTTATTGATAAATAAGACATATTTGCCTATTCTGTCGTCGATGAAAAACACCAATATAAAAAGGAAGATATGACATAATTGCCAATGAGACAACTCTCCACCACAGGCACTTGTCTGAGGCAAGTGCATGTGTTGTCAACATGAGACCAAATGACACAGAAATAAACAACTATAATAGACCACCGTACGGCCTTCAACATTGAACAAAGCCCATCCCGCATAGTCCGCTTTAAAAGTCTCCGAAATGTCAAGTGCTAACAAATTTCAAACAAGAAAACTGACGGCCTAATTTATGTACAAAATATGAACGAAAAACAAATATGTAACACAGCAACAAACGAGAACCACTGAATTAATTTACAGTTTCCTGACTTGGGATAGGCACATATACATACATAATGTGGCGGCGTTAAACATGTAACTTTGACAGTGGTGTAACAGTACAACATAGAGCGAACTATAAAAATCAGTTGAAAAAGACTTAAGCCTGACTTAACTCAGATCATGAGATACAAATAGAAATACACCTTGCTAAAACACAGAGTGTACGTGGCCTGGTACATATCTGAGAGTTTTTCCAGTTATTAACAGCTAGTTCAAAGCCAAAAACAAATAATAAACGAAATCATGCATCCTAGACTAAATAATTAATCATCATAGAATTAAAAAGACTAGAACAATTATTAATTAAATTGTACTGACATTGTATTCTTTAAATATCTTATAAACGATCTTTTAATTGAAGCTTTCCTTCCACCTTTATTGGTTAAATATCGCATACGTGTGTATTACGATTTATTTTGAAAATGCTGAAAATATATTGATTGATTGATTGTTGGTTTCTCAACGTTCAGTGGCAAATATTTCATGAATATTCAGGACGAGAACAATTTAACAATAAATACAATAGGTAGGTCTCGTAATAATTGAGGCCATCCGGGATGATGATCAGGGAAATTTTGACTGCCACAGGAAGATGAGGGTATATTGGATAGGGACATGAATTTTGCCTTGCATCAGGTAACATACGAACCCCTCAAAGAGTTGTTGTAAGGGTTCTTAACGTACAAAGAGCATGACTTTCTCTTAACACGAGGCATCGGACTTAATCTATCTTAAATATGTATTTGTTTCTAATAAAATGCATAGTTTCAGCTTTCGCGTATGCAGTACGCATATGTTGTACTATGTTTAAGTGGAAACTCACAATTGGTTAATTTAATAGACCTTCACAGTCCTTGTTTCACAGTTGTAATACAACATCTAGAAGTTTTCAACGACCTTGACTGGCTATTAAAACATCCAAATGTTGTATTAGAATTGTGAATTTATAAGACCTTCACAGTCCTTGTTACACATTTGTATTAAAAAAGGTTTTGTATTTATGTTTATCATAATATACATTTTCAATAAGGCCGATTTTATATGTTAAAATAGCTCTTATTCTATCATGGTTTTGAAAGTCTACTTCAAAAAATTGCCAACTTATTCAATTTAAACTGTTGTATCTGTATAACAGGCGATTATTTGAAAAAAATATGAAAATATTTTATTTTTAGCTTGTTTATGTCTGTGCAATTTCAAGGGAAATAAATCTTAATCACAAACCGTTCGTTGCAACGGTTACTACTTGCAACGGTTGTTTGAAAGCATAATCGAGTACACACAATGTCGTTTGTTATGAACGTTGCGAAATATATTGATTATATACCTTTTGTTCCTCTCTTAATACGCTTTCGAATGAGGTATAAAGTTTATCTGTAAATACGGGCTGAAGTGTCACAGCAGTCCATTCAATTATTCAAAATATCCATTTCATTATTCAAAATTGGCTATTTCCTAATTTTCACGCGTGTTTTGGCATTTAGGTCCTCCGTAACCCCTCTAATGGTCATTGCCGCACATATTGTTTATTATCAGTGTATTTCTCTATCAATAAGCTTTTTATTGGTGTATAATTTTTATCGTAATTATGAGCTGACGGGTTGCAGCAGTCCGTTCCATTATACAAAATAAGCTATTTCTCAATGTTCACGCATATTTCGATATTAAGTCCGTCGGTACTCCTCTTATATGCGTTGCGGAACATATTGACTATATACCTTTTGCTCCTCTCTTAATAAGCTTACGAATGAGTTATAAGGTTTATCTATTATTCGGGGCTGAAGGGTAACAGCAGTCCATTCAATTATTCAAAATATCCATTTCATTATTCAAAATTGGCTATTCCTTAATTTTCACGCGTGTTTTGTCATTTAGGTCCTCCGTGACCCCTCTAATGGTCATTGCTGCACAATCAACTTGTTATATCTTTAATCAGAGGATGAAGAATAGCAAAGGTCCAGAGAAAATAAAAAAGACAACGTAGAGTATTTTAATTTTGATATATATATATATGTTTTGGTATTCAGGTTGTTCATACATGGAATTTCTTTTAAAAATAGTTAAGAAAAAGCCATAAGTTTATATCCTCCGAAACTAAATAAATAAATGAAATTAAAGATTTACAGAGTGTTTTTTTATAATAATTTGAATGATCGTTTGATAACACTAAAATGACGAATTTAAAAATACGGAATTTAGCTACAGTGTCAGTTATTTTTATTTCACTATTCACCGCTCCAACTTGAATAATGAAACCTAAACTATTTCATCATTCATTACTTAACATTGAATAGTGAATAGTGAACTAGTTCATTATTCATTATTGAATTTTGAATAATGAATAATGGACGTACTTCAGCGCGGTAAAAATGACAAGTATGATGGATTTTTTTCTGTGCCCGGTAAAAAGACCACCTACATAATGTAGTGTTCTAGTACTTCCCAGATCTATGGACAAACCGACAGGCAGGACGGAACACTCTTAGTTAATCATATGTACATACCACCTAAAACTTCATTTTTGAAGGATTATATATATACATACAACCTCTAGTAACTTACCCTTTATTTCACTTTAAATGTGTCTCGTTTTATACTAATGTATAAGTGAAATAGTCGGGCAATCCATGACAGATTTTGCCAAGTAGCCTTTGCCAGCTGTTCATATTAAATTGTTCATATTGCCTCGCATATGTGTGTCTTCTATGCCACATACAACTGTGACGATATTGACTTTAGCAAACAATTCTGCTCAAACCGGTGCTAGGGACTGTCTTTCAACTTTCATTGAAACGAGCATGATTTCTCTGTGTAAAAGATCTCAATGTATTTGTCAAGAGAACAGCAATAAAGACGCTGTTTCTTTACTGCAAATGTATTGTGTATATGTCTTGATTTTGATGTCGGGCAAACTTATGAAAGAAAACGGAAACACAAAAATCAGTATTTTTTTTTTAATTTGTTAAGGCGCATAACCCTAGAATGGTATAAATGACGCCACCAAAATTCAAATGTGATCTGTATTTTGTTGTAATACGGATTGTGTATAAGTTTCTTAACATTTTGTTGAGGCAAACTCAAGATAAAAGAACAAAAACTAATTTTTTGACGTACGGACATACACACAGACAAAGCTGGAAAAACTTAATGCCCCCTCCACTATAAGTCATATTTCATTGAATAACCCGATGTTTTCATCACTTAGTCACGATACTTGCTATCTATATCCTATTCTTTTTTTATTTATATAAAGTTCCGGAAAAAATTTCCCTAACCCTAATTTCCCTAATCAGAGTCTTTTAAATAACTAGAAGGAATTCCGATCTATATATAGAAAATTATTGACCTGGCTACTGAGGTTGTCATTTGTCGCTTCTGTAAAAGGAGTAAAAAACGGGGCATGTAATATCAAACTCGGGAATACGCTGGCATTTCATAATCTATCATGTATTGTTACGTAGGGACATTTGTTCTTACGAAACAGCTTATAAATGCACATCTTATACAGGGGCAGATCCAGCCATTTTAAAAAGGGAGCGGGTTCCAACTATATGTCCCTATTCAAATGCATTGATCGGCCGAAAAAGGGAGGTTCCAGCCCCCGAAACCCCCTTCTGGATCCGCCACAGTTACAACATTTTGATGTCTCATATAGACTTTCCAGTTCGTTTTTCATTGTATACTAGAAAGATCTCATGTTTGTCTGAATTGGTGAACCCTTTTTAACGATAAAGAGTAATAAGGAAATGAAAATTGAATAAGGAAATAGAAACTAAATAAAGAAATAGAAACCCAATAAGGAAATGGAAATCTAATATTATAACAATGAAATAAAAACCCAATAAGGAAATAGAAACCGAACAAGGAATGAAAATCGAATAAGGAAAAAGTTACCGAATAAGAAAATGAAAATTGAATTAGGAAATAGAAACCAAATAAGAAAATAGAAACCGAATAAGTAAAAAGTTACCGAATAAGGAAATGAAAATCGAATAAGGAAAAAGAAACCGAATAAGGAATGTTATTACATTGGTTGCAATGAATTACATTGATTTCCCAGTTAAATAAAAACCGATAATTTCACATGTGAAATAAACGTGGTTATTTCACTCTCTGACGTCATACAATAAGTACCGATTATCAGGTTATCTGCATGTTGATATCGTAAAATATCAGCTGCGAGACATAATATGAAGCTTTTTGTCGAGTGAGCGTAGCGAACGAGATCAACTAGCCTTCATATATAATGTCAAGCAGCTGATATTTTACAATATCAATATGCAGATAATCTGATAATCGATTTATCGGGCTATATTTGCGTGTTTCGGAAGTGTTTTCTTTGTTTCACCAGCACACAAAAGATGACTTGATAAGTTCCGGTCAAAGTTATTAACGTCGGTTCAAACATTATGACGTCGCTGATATGTCAGGGTCAAAGTTATTAAGGCCGGGTCAACGTATTTGACGTCACAAAGACATGATACGGAATAATATTATTAATTTGTATATTTTAACAAATTTGATTCGTTTAGGGATATTCACATGTTAAACTATATTTTCGAAGGTAGAGAGAAAACGGCGGATAGCAAAAAGCATATTGTACGGCAAAAAGCATATTGCACGGTTATTTTTAGAAAATATAAAAACCGATAAACTTTGTGACGTCATGTATTGAATTTCAGGATATTGTTAAACGATCTTAACGTTTTGAAACAGATGATATCTGTGATCGATTATTTGACGGAAAAAATCTTCAAATACTTAAGATGACAAACAAACAAAAAAAAAAGCAATTGAAATAACAACTAATATTTTGTATTGTTAAGGAGACAATATGATATCTATAAAATTCCAACAAAATCAAATGACGATTTTGATACAAATATGGTCGGAAATTAATAATATAACAAATATAGCCTTTGTATGAGGTCAATACAGTGTATATCGACCCAAAGAAGTATATCGACCTCGGACTACGTTCTCAGTCAATATACTTCTTTCAGGTCAATATATCCTTTTATCATATGTTTAGTAGTAAATACAGTAGTTTTGCATGTTTGATAAATAGCCTGCTGTTTAATCCGTATCGCGCAACTTTGGTGCGCACCCTTTATCGCATACCCTTTATCACACCCTTACCCTTTATCGCATACCCTTTATCACACCCCTACCCTTTATCACACCCCTACCCTTTATCACACCCCTACTTTTTATTTTTTTTATTTTTTTACATAAAGTCAGTTTTGGATATTTTTTTTGCTTATGAAAAATTTTCCTCAAAATTTTGTTTAATGACGTCATTGTTTGGTATGTGACGTCACGAACGTCTTTTTCATATTGTATGTGACGTCACGAACGTCGTTTTCATATTGTATGTGACGTCACGAACGTCAAGTTTTCATATTTTTGGCACACTAAATGCAACTATAAAAAATACAAAAATAAACATTTTTTAAAACAACAGCACGCAAATTGTAAGGTAACCAAGGTGCTTCGGATTAGTAATTGAGCAGTTCTTTTAAGGCATTTGAAACAAGACCTAGGTAGAACTGAAGGTAACCCAGTGCTATGGAACAGAAAACAGTTCATATAATACTCTTCTGTTGAAACATATGATAAAGCGTATAATACATGGCAAAATCCGTATCATATTTCGTATCATCCCGAGACATCAATATCAGCTCGTTTAAGGTGGCTCGGGCGTATTCAAAGTTTCTATCAGAAGTGCCGTATTTTTGGTTATTTTATTCTTTAAAGAAAATGAATCAAATTGGTCGAAAAAAAAATAGGGGGTCACGGACCATTTAAGCTCAAAATTTGACTTTTAAACAGGTATGTAAAAGGGACCATTTTTCAATGAAATGATAGGGGAAATAGAGGTGTTGACATATTTTTTTCGGAATATCAAAAAAACGTTCTATGACAATTGTTCCAAATCTGTAATATGAAAAGCTGGAATACAGCTTCAAAGAATGAGCCAATAAAAAACATAGGTCACCGATAAGGAAAAAAAAATATTTTGCCTTACAACCCAAATTTTGGCTGGAAAATGGTAAAAATGGGTGAAATGTCATTTTGACCCTTTAAAAATACCGACAATAACGAAAATATTCTATTAATCACATAACTACAATGATTTAATATTTCTAATCAATCAAAATATTAAAAAAAAATACGACAAATACTTTTGTAATTCATGCGTGAAATTATGCGCAGTCGAATAGTCCCGAGCCACCTTAATCCATGCGTCGTTCGGTCACGCGTTGTCTTATTTTTGATATACAAATACGGCGATTAGTTATACTATAAATAATGGAAAAAGGAAAAAGAAAACGAATAAGGAAACGAAAAAAACTTTTTGAGGAAAGATATTTTGAGGAAAAAAATATTTTGAGGAAAAAAAATTTTGAGGAAAAAAAAATTGAGGAAAAAAAATTTTGAGGAAAAAAAAATTTGAGGAAAAAAAAAATTGAGGAAAAAAAATTTGGAGAAAAAAAAAATCAGTTTGGACTTGTAAAATTTTTCAAAATTTGAATATCGAAAAAGGAAATGGAAACTGAATAAGGAAATGAAAATCGAAAAAGGAAATAGAAACCGAAAAAGGAAATGAATATTGGAAAAGGAAAAAGAAACCGAATAAGGAAATGAAAATCGTATAAGGAAATGAAAATCGAATAAGGAAACGAAAATCCAATAATGAAATAGAAACCAAATAAGGAAATAGAAACCAAATAAGGAAATAGAAACCGAATAAGGAAACAGAAACCGAAAAAGGAAATGAATATTGAAAAAGGAAAAAGAAACCGAATAAGGAAAAAGAAACCGAATAAGGAAATTGAAATTGAATAAGGAAATGAAAATCCAATAAGGAAATAGAAACTGAATAACGAACTAGAAACCGAAAAAGGAAATGAATATTGAAAAAGGAAAAAGAAACCGCATAAGGAAAAAGAAACCGAATAAGGAAAAAGAAACCGAATAAGGAAAATGAAACCGAATAAGGAAATTGAAATTGAATAAGGAAATGAAAATCCAATAAGGAAATAGAAACTGAATAAGAAACTAGAAACCGAAAAAGGAAATGAATATTGAAAAAGGAAAAAGAAACCGAATTAGGAAATGAAAATCGAATAAGGAAATGGAAATCAAATAAGGAAACGAAAATCCAATTAGGAAATAGAAACCGAATAAGGAAAAAGAAACCGAATAAGGAAATGAAAATTGAATAAGGAAATGGAAATCGAATAAGGAAATGAAAATCCAATAAGGAAATAGAAACTGAATAAGGAAATAGAAACCGAATAAGCAAATGAATATTGAAAAAGGAAAAAGAAACCGAATAAGGAAATGAAAATTGAATAAGGAAATGGAAATCGAATAAGGAAATGAAAATCCAATAAGGAAATAGAAACCGAATAAGGAAATAGGAACCGAAAAAGGAAATGAATATTGAAAAAGGAAGAAGAAACCGAATAGGGAAAAGAAAATCAAATAAGGAAGTGAAAATCGACTAAGGAAATGGAAATCGAATAAGGATGATAATCGAAAAAGGAAAAAGAAAACGAATAAGGAAATGAAAAAAAAATTAGAAGAAAAACGTTTTGAGGAAAAATATTTTGAGGAAAAAAAAATATTTCAGGAAAAAAAATTTTGAGGGAAAAATAATGAGGAAAAAAAATTTTGAGGAAAAAAAAATTTTGAGGAAAAAAAAAATTGGAGGAAAAAAAGATTTTGAGGAAAAAAAAATTTTGAGGAAAAAAAAAATTTTGAGGAAAAAAAAAAATTTGAGGAAAAAAAAAATTTGATGAAAAAAAATTTTGAGGAAAAAAAATTTGAAGGAAAAAAAAAATTCAGTTTGGACTTGTAATATTTTTCAAAATTTGAATATCGAAAAAGGAAATGGAAACCGAATAAGGAAATGAAAATCGAAAAAGGTTATAGAAACCGAATAAGGAAATAGAAACCGAAAAAGGAAATGAAAATTGAAAAAAGAAAAAGAAACCGAATAAGGAAAAAGAAACCGAATAAGGAAATGGAAATTGAATAAGGAAATGAAAATCCAATAAGGAAATAGAAACCGAATAAGGAACTAGAAACCGAAAAAGGAAATGAATATTGAAAAAGGAAAAAGAAACCGAATAAGGAAATGAAAATCGAATAAGGAAATGGAAATCGAATAAGGAAACAAAAATCCAATTAGGAAATAGAACCCAAATAAGGAAATAGAAACCGAAAAAGGAAATGAATATTGAAAAAGGAAAAAGAAACCGAATAAGGAAATGAAAATCGAATAAGGAAATGGAAATCGAATAAGGAAATGAAAATCCAATAAGGAAATAGAAACTGAATAAGGAAATAGAAACCGAATAAGGAAATGAATATTGAAAAAGGAAAAAGAAACCGAATAAGGAAATGAAAATTGAATAAGGAAATGGAAATCGAATAAGGAAATGAAAATCCAATAAGGAAATAGAAACCGAATAAGGAAATAGGAACCGAAAAAGGAAATGAATATTGAAAAAGGAAGAAGAAACCGAATAAGGAAAAGAAAATCGAATAAGGAAATGAAAATCGAATAAGGAAATGGAAATCAAATAAGGATGATAATCGAAAAAGGAAAAGAAAACGAATAAGGAAATGACAAAAAAATTTGAAGAAAAACTTTTTGAGGAAAAATATTTTGAGGAAAAAAAAAAATTTGAGGAAAAAAAAATTTGAGGAAATAAAAATTGAGGAAAAAAAAAATTGATGAAAAAAAATTTTGAGGAAAAAAAATTTGAAGGAAAAAAAAAATTCAGTTTGGACTTGTAATATTTTTCAAAATTTGAATATCGAAAAAGGAAAAAGAAACCGAATAAGGAAATGAAAATTGAATAAGGAAATGGAAATCGAATAAGGAAATGAAAATCCAATAAGGAAATAGAAACCGAATAAGGAAATAGGAACCGAAAAAGGAAATGAATATTGAAAAAGGAAGAAGAAACCGAATAAGGAAAAGAAAATCGAATAAGGAAATGAAAATCGAATAAGGAAATGGAAATCAAATAAGGATGATAATCGAAAAAGGAAAAGAAAACGAATAAGGAAATGACAAAAAAATTTGAAGAAAAACTTTTTGAGGAAAAATATTTTGAGGAAAAAAAAAAATTTGAGGAAAAAAAAATTTGAGGAAATAAAAATTGAGGAAAAAATAAATTGAGGAAAAAAAATTTGAGGAAAAAAAATTTTGAGAAAAAAAAATTTGAGGAAAAAAAAATTTGAGGAAAAAAAAATTTTGAGGAAAAAAAATTTTGAAGGAAAAAAAAAATTCAGTTTGGACTTGTAATATTTTCAAAATTTGAATATCGAAAAAGGAAAAAGGAAAAAGGAACCAACTTGTGTCTGGTAATTATTACTACGCAAAATATTAATAGCATAGCTATAAAAAAAATATATGTATATATATATATAGCTAATTGATGGCGTATATAACTTTGTGAATGATTGAACTCCATGTATTTGACATGATTGATATAAAATATAACCAATCTACATCGTGCGACGATCCATCAGCACATTGATGACTATACGTCGGCGCATCACAAACAGACACTAATGAAAAGATAACAATTTTAGATGCAATAATCAAAAATAATTTTGTGAAAAAATAAAAGATGAACACATTTGCATATCTTTACAAACAGGGAAGATATTTAATTATACTTGCTTTAGATCAGTATTTTAAACTGATCCAAAAAGTTGACGCTGATGATGTTTTGTGGGAAATAACAAAAATCACAAAAAAAATGAACTCCGAAGAAAATTAAAAACAAAAAGTCCCTAATCAAATGGCAAAACCAACAGTTCAAACACATCAAACGAATGGATACAGTCATTTTTTTATGTAGAAAATGGTGGCTTGAACCTGATGTTATAGCTAGCTAAACCTCTCACTTGTATGACAGATTCATCAAATTCCATTATATTGACAACGACGCGTGAACAAAAGAAACAGACATAACGGGTAAAAGTCAAAAATAGGGGGACAGTAGTCAACATTGTGTTATAATCTTAATCACTAAAAACAACAACTATGTAAAAAAGATGACCAAAATGACATATAGATCAAACAAATAAGCAAAACTTAAAGACAAGAATACACAAATTTACCATAGTACAATAACACAATGACGGGATGTATGTATAAGTACAGATCTACGTCATATATGTGTATCAAAGAAAGATAACAAGACATATGGACAAAACACATAACAAAAATGAAAGACAAGCATACCACCATGTTTTACAATGGCGCAATAACGGGATTTATAAGTACAGAGCCCTGCCATATGTATCGAAGTAACACCAAAAGGCATACATACAAAGAACATCAGTAAAAATGAAAGACAAGAATACGAGAACTATCACAAACAATAACAAAATGACATGATGGGACAAGTTATACAAGTATCGTAATTACAATAAACACAAACAAATATAAAACAAAGAGGCACAAAAAGACATATATCAAATTGAACAACCCCATTCATTGATTTCTTATTTTTTAATATTATCTATGTACTGTAGCGTTAAATCCACCCATAAACGATTGAAAGATGTTAAGTACTGGCAGGGACCGAATGGTTAGGTTAACATTAACTCTAACGTGAAATCGCGCGTTTGAGGTCAGAATGTCAACGTCACACAGGCAGAGATATATAATATTTTGTCGTTCAAAGTATGAAAAGAATATAGTCTATTGGTTTTTAGGCTTATCCTCTGCAGAATGTAAATTAGAAGTTTACCTTAAGTTTCCTTTTTGCCGCTAATCTATATGCTTATTGCGTAAACTATGTCTTCTTTAACAAACAAAAAAAGCCACATTAGGGCATATAGACAAAGCATTAGCAAATATGAAAGATCAGAATACAAAAAAAAAGTATAGAACAATAACACAATAGCGGGATGTTTAAGTACAGAGCCACGTCATATGTATCAAAGAAACACAAAAAGTCACATGGACGAAGCAAAAATGAAAGATAATACAAACAACACAATGACGGGATGCATTATAAGTACAGAGCCATGTCAAATTGATATCACCAAAAACAGACCAAACAATAAAAGTAATATTAATAAAGACAAATGAAAGAGCATTATAACACGTTATTAAGATGATAAACAACGTCAGTACGCAGAATCTATACTTCAAGACCATCGTGTATTATTTGTGAAGTTGATACGGAATATTTATCAACAAGTTATTGGTACCTTCCGATGATTTTTTTTTAAAGGACGAGAAGTGAATTCCAGAGTACAACTCTGTATGAGGAAAAGCTGTTCTTAAAGTAATCTATTCTGGTGCTGAATGTTTGATATTGAAGAGAAATTGGTGAATGTGGTGATTTTGGCTGGCTTTGATAAAAGGTGCTATAGTTAGTAATTTGGTTTGGATCTGCTGCTATTAAGGTGGTGTACGTGTGATTCTATACATCATTGTTACTAGGTTGATGTTGCTACGGGTTTCTAGAGACTTCCATTCAAGATGGTCTATTATGGCAGTGACACTACTGGTGTTATGGTACGTGTTGGTGACACAACGTGCTGTCCTTTTCTGTACTTTGTCAATGTTGTTGATTTTTGTTTTGGGGAGACCAAACTGAAGAGCAGTTTTCTAGGTTTGAACGTACCATAGATTTAATAGCCAAACTTATTTTTTCTTCCTTGTTTCTTAACGGACATTAAAATATGGCCTTTAAGTACATATATATAGTTGTGTTTGTATGGTGACTGTGATGTTGTTACAGTACGTGAATTGCATTTTTCTGGGTGAAATTGCATACCCCAAGTCTGTTCTCATTTGGCTAGACAGTCTTGGTCATTTTGTAGGATGTTACAATCTTGCTGATCTTTATTTGTTCTGTATAAAAATCAATCATCTGCAAACAAGCGTGTTTTGGATGTAACTGTTGCAGGAAGGTCATTTATAAAAATCAGGAAAAGAAGAGGACCCAAGACCGAGCCTTGAGCATGTTGAGGCACCCCAATGACCACATGCATTTGCATAGATACCTCCTCATCTAGTACAACCGGTTGCATTCTATTATTAAGGAAGACTGATACCCAATTACAGGTATTTCCTCTTATGTCATTATTATCCATCTTCCATAATAATTTTTGTGAGGCACCTTGTCAAATGCCTTGTAGAAGTATAAATTTATAAGATCTGTTTGTATGCCGTTATCACGACCAAGGTTAAATACTGAGAAGTTCGTGACTTACTGTAAGAAGTTGTGTTTCACAGCTGCATTTTGCTCTGAAATCATGTTGATTATAGTATGTTATGTGTGTCCAGATGGGCTTTTTCTATGTTACTTACTATGTACAATGTGTTCTAGCAGCCGTTGACACGTTAGTCATACAGACATACAGGCATGTAGGATAATAAAACATAAAATCATAAAAGATTTATTTAAAGTCGGTTATACATATAACAATACAACATAAGCTCTGTAGAGCTTTTATCCGACATACATATATGACAAGCACACCTTTATATACATCTCTCAAGGTACTGACTTATATCTATACTAACTTATACATGTTATACTGGCTAACGTGACGGTACCCAAATTGCACCTATTTTGACAGTTTTTTCAACTACGTGTTTTTATGATCAAGACAAACATTTCCATTTTGTGATTATTTTGTAGCCGTATCCTTCTTTATTATATAGGTACACCAATTTGATTTTCAATTCATATGGACTCATAGAAAAATTAGTCTGAACTAACCTCCAAACCATCAATGATTCTGTAATGAGGAGTACCCAAATTGCATCCATGCTTAAATTTGCATCGTCAAAAGTCGAATAACTGAGCTTTTGTTTATTTTTTTCAAATATTTTGAACAATTGGATATTTGTCCATGCTTACTCTTCTTTTTTTTAAGAAGTGGATACTTGAAACATATTGTATTTGCTCATTTTAAAAAAAATGACGTTTTGATGACGTCGCATGGCGACGTTTCAGTACATTTTGCTTTTTCAGTAAACACTTATAATAATAATAATAATAATAAATTCTTTATTTAAAGAGGGTAACTCAATTAGAAATAGTCTAATTTTCATTGAGGCCCTCATACAAAATACATGCATACAGTTAACATTCATACATTAAATTACAATATATATTACTAGTAAATACACAATTCAATCATTGAAATATACAAAGGGTAATAAATGACAATATTTGATATAGTTTTGTTAGAGGAAAACAAATTATTTGACTTGCATATAATTTTCAAGAAAATGATTATAACTATGTTTCTTGAATAATTCCACATTAGGACATTTTTTTTTTATTTCGAGTGGTAAATTATTCCATACTTTGGTTGCAGAATAATGAAAAGATTTTTTATAAAAATTTGTTTTTGGTCTTGGAACAAAAAGATCATTATTAGAGACAGATCGTAAGTTGTGGCGTTGCACATCATCAATATTTAGTATTGCTAATTAATCAGGTGTTAGCCCATATACAATTTTATACATTAGAATTGATTGTTGGTATTTTATTCTTTTGGTAAAAGAAAGCCATTTTAAAGAAGAAAACATGAAATTAGATGGAATAGAAATATCGCATTCCAGTATAATTCTTGCTACTCTTTTTTGAAGTTTTATGATTCTATCTGAATCTTTTTGTAATAAATTTCCCCAAACTGAACTACAATAGTCTATATATGGTAGAATATATGCATTATAAAATAGTTGCCTTGTGTGTATTGGCAAATATACTTTAATTTTATATAAAAGTGATACTTTAGATGAGATAATTTTACATATACGATCAACATGATCTTCCCAGCTTAAATTTTCATCAATGTCTATTCCAAGTAATTTGAAAGAATTGACATTCTCAATACATGTTTCGTTGACGGTAATACATAATTCTGATAGTTGTTTAAGTTTTTGTTTTTAACCAAATTTCATACAATTAGTTTTTTGTGCATTGATTTTCATACTGTTATTGTTACACCAAGATTATATAGCATTTAAATCATTTTGCAATATGGTGTTTATTTTTTCAATGTTTTTATCATGAAAATGCAATGTTGATTCATCAGCATATAAATCCATATTGGATTGTTTAACATGAAGTGGTAAATCATTTATATATATTAAAAATAACAGAGGACCTAAAATAGAACCTTGAGGCACTCCATACTTTATAAACGATTTATCAGATTTAATGTTAGCGTATTGGACTTCTTGTTGTCTGTCAGACAAATATGATTTTATCCAATCTATTATATGTTTTCCGATATGATAAAATTTTAACTTTTCTAAAAGTATGGCATGGTTAATAAGGTCAAAAGCCTCACTGAAATCTAAAAACACTGTACCAACTATTTCTCCATTATCTAAATATTTTAACCATTCGTCAATTAGTTTAGTTAGCGCTGTTTGGCAGGAATGACCTTGTCTGAAACCTGACTGGGCGATATGTAACAATTTTTTATTGTTAAGGAATTCATATAACTGGGTACATACATGTCTTTCGAAAATTTTAGATATGGTATTCAAAATAGAAATTGGACGATAATTTGAGGGAATATCTCTTGGTCCTCCTTTATGTATAGCAGTTACTCTTGCAAGTTTTAATTTTTGCAGAAAACGATTTGAAGTTATACTTTTGTTTATTAAAAAAGTTAATGATGGGGATATTATTTCTGCACTTAGCTTTAAAAATTTGGGACCTATTCCATCTAAACCTGCGGATTTATTAATATTAAGATGTTTTAGTTGAGAACACACCTCTCCAATGGAAATGAGTTTTAAATGAAAATTTTCAGTTTTCTTTAATTTTTCACTAGTAAAATTTTGTAGCATAGAAAAATCCATATCTGAAGTATTATTTCCAATAAGTTTTTCAGCTACTTCATTTGTTGATAAATACTGTAAACGTTTTGTGTATATCTAAATATATTTACCTATGTTGAAAGACGTGCATACTATCGGATCATAAAAATACAGCTTGTTTAGTCTCTAGGAAATCTTGTAAGACTTCCACTGCTATTTTTGCTAAATAGGTGCAAGTTGGGTACCGTTACGTTAGGTATTTTTCATCTTTTTTAAAATAGGAATTACATTTTTTGTACATTTGTCTGTCTCCAGTTAGCAAATAAAATGTCATTTTTAAAACACAACAACTTTATTGTTATCAATGAAATATCAAATACTAGATAAACACAGACAAAGTAAATAATAGAAATTTTTGTTTGTTGTCTCTTTTGTTTGTTGGGTTTTTTTTAATGTTCATGACAGCCATCTCTTATAATTATTAGACTTTTTTTCAAATAAATTACAGAAACATTTGGCTATTTTTATTTATTGCAGTGATGCTTTCCGACTTAATAAAGAATACATGTAAAATCCCTGAAAATGAAAATCCGTTTCACCAGTTCCCGTCCAGTTTGTACTGAAATTTAGAATGAAACAAGCATTTCCGGATTTTAAAAAATCTACAAAATAATCACATTTTATTAAGATAATTGAAAATGACAGAAATAATAAGAGTATTAGAACTTTACAGTGGTATAGGAGGAATGCATTGTGCACTTCAAGGTTCGGTTAGCTTAAATGTTAGCTTAAAAGTGATCATGTATAGGTTTATGGCCACAATATTTGGACACAAATTTACTTTACCTACACTTGTGACTAAGTTGTGTCTTGTCGAAACATAAGGTTGTCATCAAGACTTCAATACTGAAGAATACATGGTGTTGCACATGTGTAATTAAAGAAAATGTATACACATTATTTATAATATACCATACTAATCAGTCATTCATGCTAATGATGTTTGTTAGTTAGAAATTACTCTGATGTCAAACAGCTGTTTTGCCAGACAAGCTAAAACAGCTGTTGGAGGTCAGAGTAATCTTGGACTAACAATGACTAAGTGTTTGTATATTCAAATTATGGTTAAAAATGATAACTTTAATGTACATAATGTACTAGTCCGAGATTACTCTGACGTCCAACGGCTGTTTTTCCAGACAAGCTGGGGCCGTGGGACGTCAGAGCTCGTCCCATATCAAAAAGTGGATATTTGCCCACTCAAAATAGATGCGCTGCTTCGTCGCTTTCTGGTGCCGACTGACGGCCTTGGAATTATATAAATCGGGCATCAATCTGTTCATTTTTCATTTATCTTTTCATTTATGTAAGTTTCACCTACCTGCCAACCTTTCTTTTTTCCATATTTTAACAGTTTTCACATAGTCACTAATAATGTACATGTTTTGTTTGAGTGTTTTTAATCATGTTAATTATTGGAAGCTGGAGAATACAGATGTACATAATTTAGTTACATGTAGCTGATCTCTGAAGTTGTCAACAAATGTGGTTTCAATGATAAAGGGAAGTGCAACCATTTGTATGTGTCCATGGAACATGGCTTCCAATACTTTTTGACCTTGCCTTAATTTATTCAATAATTACTATCAACACAAACCCTACTCTAATACCTTCTTATTACAATCTGTGTTGCTTACGTAATTCATCTGGTTTTAATTTCCTGTGAAGTTTTATTGTTATTAATTTAAATAAAATTATTAAAAGTCACAGAAAGTGAGACATGTAATTGCTTTTCCAGCAAAGCAGTCATGATCAACAATGGTCAACAATTGTTAAGTTTTAAGTGTGATAGTTCTACAAATGTAACTGCAATATACATGCACTTGTGATAGTAATATTTTCATATCAGAGAGCTACATTTTATACAAACTATAAATACATGTATATTTTTACAGACAGTGGCATCAAATATGAAGTTGTAGCAGCAATAGATGTAAATACAACAGCAAACAAGATTTACAGACATAATTTCAAGGGAACATACCTTATAGAAAATGGCATAGAGGTACATGTAATACAATGCTGAAACACATAAATGTACTTGATGATACAATACCCTAGCTAACACTTAGAGATAATATATGAAATGCAACACTACTGTAGCAATTAAAGATAATACATATTATCATATACTTGTATAAAATATTACTTAAATTTTACAGTTCAATAACATTTAAAAATATCATAAGGCTATGAAAGGTTTACTAGGTTTATTGGAATTTCAATAGCGGGCTGATAAAGGTGCCTTTATTGACTGCTTCCGGTACGTTATCACATGCCTTTCCGTTAATTTCCGTGACGTTTATCACATGCAACTTCATGCATTTCCGGAAATTTGTATGAAACCACAACAGAACGCGGAAAACGGCAAGAACGCGATAAGACTTTTCAAAAAATGGTTGAGGAGCAAAAATGAATTAAGTTAAACTTGTTTTGAAAGACATAAATGAGTTGACAATATTATTGAAGAACACGATAATTATTGCGAAAAGATCAATGAATGCTTGTAATAGTATGCAATAAAAACAATTAAAGTTATTAATAAGATTTTTTTTTGGTTGTCTGTAAATATAATCTGAAAATGCAAAGATAAACAAAATTAAATTTTAAGAGTTCTTGTCTGTATATTTCTTCTGCTGAAGTATATGATAAAAAGATAATTACATGTCATTTTTCATATCAGACCCTTTATCGGCCCTCGTTCATGATATTAGCCCTCGAGCCTGCGGCTCTTGGGCTAATATCATAACCTTGGGCCGATAAAGGGTCTGATATGAAAAATGCCATGTAATAATCTATACTTATTATACCTCATCATGCTCATGTCAAAATGTTTTTTTTATTGGTTAAGATGAGGGAGATAATTTACTCTAACCCATGGCAAAAAATCTATTATCCTTCACTGAGAGTCTGAGACTCTTGATTATTTGTGTGCTGTACATATACTAGTAAGAGGGATTGTTGTTACATTTTATTTACACGAGGTCATAGTTTACTTCTTTGAATTGGAAATTTAACAGATAGTATTAACTATGATGAAGTCATTAATACATAGCCATGATAGCTGAGAGGATGAAAGAGCAAATTGTTACCCCTTGAAAAGACATGGTCAACCTTGGCTTCACTGAGGTTGACAAAGTTTTCTCTGAGTAAAAATCTACTCTATCTATCACCCATTCAGCTTTTCATAAAATATACAAAACTGTAGCATATAGAAATAAAATAGAATAGAATACTGTAGCATTTAGTTCATAATAAAATACTATAACGATTATAATCTTTCTGACATTTTGTAATTAAAATTTATAGATTTGATGAGTTCCTGTCCTTGTAATGGAGTAAAAGTGGTACACTTACTACACTACAATTGAGAGTTAAGTTAAGAAGAAAAATTTCGATATAAATTCATTCAAATTAACTTGAAATAATTCGTCAATATGCATGATATGAGAGAACTGTACTTATATTATGACCTTCATATCTTTGTAGAAACTGACAGTTACACAAATAGATCGAATGAAAATAGATATGATACTGATGAGTCCTCCTTGTCAACCGTTCACTAGAGTCGGGAAAAAACTAGATATTGATGATCTCAGGACAAAATCATTTCTTCATCTATTAGATCTGTTACCTCAGTGAGTTCAATCTTATCTTTATCTGCTGTGAATTACATCTACATGTATTACCAGAGTGATGTCAATGTTGTTGTTTTTTTTACCAATTTTAATCTAGTGTCTTATATAAGATCTGTTACTGAGTGAGTTTAGCCTGTTTGTACATTACAATTGCACTAGTAAATAAATATATATGAAAGGGAGTGTAAGTATGTAAATATGTCAGTGAGAGGGCAACCCAACAATATATAAAGCCGTTTTGCACTGATTTGAATGTATTTTTTTTTTAAACTTAACATTGTTCCATTATGTGATTTTGCTATTATACCAAATAAAATTAGTTGTGATATAATCATGAAAAGATATAATTTATTTATTGTAACTCACATATGGTGCAGTAAAATTTGAACTTAAAAGTCTTTATGTGTTAATACTTTATTCAAGAATATTTCATTTAAGAAAATATAAATTGTACACAGAATTTTGCAGCAAAAACGTGTATCTAAATAAATGCATATACATGTAATGGTTCCACGCTCAGAATTTATACAAATACATAAATATTGCAATCATGTTGATCAGGAGAGATTTTAGACTTGAATTATATAAAGCTGAGGAGAATTTTAATTTATTTGTTTCAGACTGACACATTGTCCATCTTACATTCTTGTAGAAAATGTGAAAGGATTTGAAGAGTCACAAACTCGAGACTTGCTTATCAAAGCTTTACAGAAATGTCAATTTCATTTACAGGTAATAATCTTTTTTGTGTAAGTCAATTACCGTACTAATGACAAAAATGTCCGTGTTCTGATGACTCCTGTTAAAATTAACCATACTAGAAGATGCCAGCGAAATCACGGTACAATTGGGAAAGTGTTTAAACAAAGAGTTTTTTAAATTTCGTGGGCGTCATAGCTTATAAGACACAGATTGATAACGTTCTTTGACTTTTGATATTTTCTCAAAAATTGATGTTTTCTGTGGAATAAAATTGTTTCAAAGATTAATTTCAGAAGTACAAAACACTACATTTATACGTCATATCACAAATATTTCCGACTTTGTATAGTTTCAGAGGAGTTGTAGCTCAATGAAATTGGTCTCTTCCTTTGTAGTATATCTTTCCTTGTGTGTATACGTATCTCCCTCAACTATTGAAAAAAAGTGTATTTTCTCCTTTTCATGCAAAATTTCAACATTCATAATTGTGGACATGAAGATTAACATAATGCAGCCAATTTAAGCATTACAGTTCAAACAAAATTCGTCTAAAGGCACCATGCATATGGTTTTGCAGCATCATATCTGGAAAACAGTAATTTCCATTAGTATACAATGCAAACGTATTTATTTTTATTAGGTTTATTACATCAGGGCTTAAATGGAAAACCACAGAACAAACCTATAAATTGTATGGTAGCCTTTAGCATGTTTCTTTACTTGATGTTTCAATGAAATTCTTCAGAAAGTACCAGGTCGGGAAAATGACAATTGTTTTCCATTTAACCCATATGCATCGTTTCATAAAATTGAAGATTTTTACTAGCAATATGAATAAGAAAATATGGTATCAGTGCCATGTGAAAACTCCCTACCCAAGTTGCAATGTAAAAAAAGTCGAACAAGTATAGGTCAAAGTATAGCCTTCAACATGCAGCCTTGGCTCACAGAGAACAGCAAGGTACTGTATAGCAGGTTATTTTTGCGGGGATTCATAACTTTTATCAATACCTTTGAATGTTCACTTTTAATTTTGGTGGGATTCATTTTGGCAATTTTGTTCTATCCGCGAAAAATAGGGAAAATTTACACCCTGTGAAAATAATACCCTATACCGTATATTATAAAAGCTATGAAGCTTTATATTACTAGCAATGTTCATGGTCTTTAGCTGATTAAAACGATATATATAATTTATGATTCACTGTCATCTATAATGAAAATTTCATATTTTATAATGCATATGATTTTATATTATAACAGGAGTTCATGTTGACACCATTACAATTTGGGATACCCAACTCAAGACTGCGGTACTACATGATTGCCAAAAGACTTCCAGTCAATCCAAATTATTCGTGGTCAAATACTGAACAAGTTTGTACTTTTATTTTTCTTTCAACCTCTGCATTTTTATGGCTAACCCACCTTAATTAGATAAGTTTTCATCATATATTTCATGTCAATTTTCCAGAATTCAGAATCATTCCAGATTAGAATAATTCCTTGTTTAATATTGTTGATTTTTACATGCTTATCACACAAGAAATATTACAGGGTATTTTTGTTCTTTAGAAACAAGTGAAAATAACACTGACAAAGCTTTCAATGGAGACAAATTGCATTGTATAATTTTCATTTATATTCAAACATTTTATTTTAGCTTTGTTACTCTGTACCTAGTGTTGTGCAACCTTACTTAAGGTACAAAATACTATGTGACACAGAGAAGAGATGTTACCATACTGACAAGGGAGCTAATCCTGACATGATCTTAATGCTTACCAGCAAAAAAGAAGAAACAAAAAGTCTTTCACAGAGCTCAGACTGTGAAACTGTGAGCGAATCAAAATTAGATGAGTGTACTGGGTGTACTAAAAATAAATGTGAAGAGGAAGACTGGATGTTTGTCAATCATAATGATGGAGAAGGTGATAGTTCAAAAACAAACCAGGGACCAGTCTTGGCTAAAAGATTAAAAACCAAACATTCATGTGATAAAGAAAAACATTCAAATGAAGATGATTTGAAACCATTGTGTTGCATGTGTGACAATGAGAGCAGATTAATGGAAGAGAGTCAGCTATTGAGACAGGATGAGGATACAGAGACATACCATGGTAAATGTTTACAACTACAACATTTCCTGGAGAAACAGTCAGCAGAATACTTTAACAAATACAAATTACCTGACAAAGATCTAAAGAGATTTATTGTAATGGATGTGGTGTTTCCATGTATTAGGAAAACTATCTGCTTTACCAAAAGGTTGGTATGCTTAAATTTATGAAAAAAATATGTTGAGCATACCTCAATGGGTTAGCAACACAACAACACGACACATCCAAAATCTAGGTCATAGTACCAAATATTTATTCAAGCCACCACTCTCTTTGCAAGGGATTATTTCTTTTAATCAAACTCAAACAATAAACTTGAGCATATACCAGTAGTCAGTTCCCAAAAGTATTGTCTCGTATTGTGTTTTCAACCGTCTTACGTTTTCGACCTAATTCTACTTTCACTTCCCGTATGCTGTGCATGCCCGTGTGACGTCATATTCGGCTGCTATACTTAGTAACAATAGCAAATGATACCACGTGTGGTGAAGATTTTCCAAATAAAGGTATTATAATTAAGTATTTATACTTGTACTGAAAAAATCAACATACCTTTAATGGCATATAAGAAATACCTGGTTCCCGGAACTTCATGAACTTCGGATGTACCAAAACAGGTACTTCAGATCTGACAAACATACAAAATGGACCCTTTTTTTTAAATTTGGTGCAGTTTTTTTGATATTTAAAATTAAAAGTCTAAAAGTGTTCTACAATGATCACCAGTCCTTCAGCTTTCATTTGATGCCAAAAATATGTTACGTAAATATCCTTCATATTTTGAAAGTTACACTCATGCGTAGGAACTATTTTGTGTTAAATATGTACAATTTTCTGGTATGTGCTTTCTGGCCGGGCCCAAAATTAGTGGTGTTACACCATTTAAATACTGAAATATGCATGCTCCTTACAGCTTTTTACAGAAAAAATTAAATATCAGTTAATTTTTATTTACAGAAAAAACAGTCTGTCAGTGGAAATTACAGACAATAATCACCAACCTCACTTCAAAATGCATTAACTAAAGTATTTAACAAAAACATGAATGTATACAAGATCATACATGTACAAGGCTTCGAAAGTGCCTCATTGTGAAATGTGTACAACTTGTCCAAAAAAGATATCAAAATAATATTTTATATCTTTTAGTTGTATATGTAACCATTTAATTCATTAAGTAATAAGTTTGATCGCCTCTAACACTTTGATATAAATTTTGGTATCAAATTCGTAACCAATTCCGGATTTGTACGACATGTCATTTCCAACTTTAGACCCGTTTCTTAGATAGGTCGAAAACACAAGATGCTTGTTTTTGTCAACAAAGGTGCCATCAATTTAATGAACTCAAATAAAAAAAAAATTAAAAATCTAAATATATTTCAGATACAAATATTTTATGCACAAGTATACTAGTGACTCTCAAAATATTAGGCATGTCTATGTTCAAACATATAAAAGGGAAATTCGAAAAAATATGTTAGTAGGTTGAAAATACAATACATGAGGATATATTATACATGGTAGGCAGGTAGACATTCTTATCATATATACATCTTGTAATGTACATAATTGGTGATTTTTCACAGTAAACACTGGTGATGCTGATTGGAGTTGTATTCAAAAGTTATTGTATGGCAGATCATTATACACAGTGGCAGTCACAAACAATTATCTTGTTTCTCAGAGACTTCAAATTTTAAGTCTTGGTTCTGAAAATTAGTTGTGTTTATGAAGAAGTACTTATGATGTAACATTTTTACATGGTATGGTAATATTAAAGTATTTGCGGTCTACAGTTTCAAGGAGAATGTCAGGCTTTACTGACCCGGAAATTGTTCAAACATTGTAGTGCATGTTCATATATATGTGTTTGATGAAAAGTATGTGCTAGACTGTTTCTGTTGTGTAATCTTTTTCCGCAAAGATAAGCAAGTCCAATCACTTTATAGGATAGAGATCTTGTTAGTACATATTTTTTCTTTTGACCCACTGGAATTTTTATGGGGGAAACTGAAGTCAATCCAATAATTATTTCTGATTTCAGGTATGGTCACTACATGGAGGGAGCAGGATCAATTATCCAGATGTCAACAGAGGCTGAGGTAGTTTAAGATTGCCTGTTTAACCCTTTTAATTTAAATAATTATAAGCATATAATTAATTAATAATTTAGGCAACTTCAACATGTCACAGATAGCAATTTGAGTCAAGCACATAAAGTTGGTTGCTATGTTGTTTTTAGGTAACAAAACAATTACAATGTATAACTATTTTTTTTATAATTTCATAGCTTTATACAAGTCTGCATACAAACCTATAAGACATTGCACTTGATAAACATTTAAATTAGTGGCAGGAGCTGATCCAGCCATTTTTTAAAAGGAGTTCCAACCATATGTTCC
Source organism: Mytilus edulis (assembly GCF_963676685.1). Taxonomy (NCBI): domain Eukaryota; kingdom Metazoa; phylum Mollusca; class Bivalvia; order Mytilida; family Mytilidae; genus Mytilus; species Mytilus edulis. Next base: position 23,008,811 of record NC_092350.1, on the reverse strand, counting down.
AATTCAAAAGTGTTGATTGTCAAAATAAAAAAGAGGGTTCCAACCCCAGGAATCCATCCGTGAAAACTGTCACTGAGTGGTTCAGAATTGAAATTAATGAAAATTGATATCCCAAGAATAACAATGAATCCACAGTATATTATACCTGAATGGATGTTTGTAGGATGTAACTGGAGCATGTCAGTTGAAAAAGGAGGCAGTGGAAAAGAAAAATAACAAGAATTGGGGAGAAAAAGAGATCGCCATAATTAGAAAATTACAACTGAGATACTTCACTCCAAGGGAGATTGCAAACCTTCTTTGTTTTCCAGAAACATTTGGTAAGTTTAGTTGTACATAATTGAATGAACAAATAAGGTTGTACAGTGTTTTAATGGAAGCCACTTTTGTATTGAAAAATTGGTTATTAAGAAACATTTTCTATTTTTACAAGTTAAAAATATATTGACATTAATATAGCAGGTTTAATGGGCATACAGTGGATTCTTTTCTTTGTTTTCATGGGTAATAACTTTAGTGAATTGAGGAAAGATGGTATTCTGGAGGATCTTTCATATTCATTTTGTGGTTTTGCAAAAGTATTGCCATGGATTTTACTTTTATCAATAACTAGTAAATAAACAAAATGGGAAAGACGAACAATAATTATCATCCAAGATTTAGATAAACTCAACAAAAATTGTGTGATTTCTCAGATTCTCTTTAGGAATATAAGGAAATGATTAATACAGATATATTTTATATAAGATGGTATCAGACTTAAAAAACAGCATCATAAAATATTTTGTTATTTTGTATTGTACTTATTTTTTGTAATTTCTATGATTTTAGATTTCCCTGACAATGTTTCTACAATACAGAAAAACAGAGTACTCGGGAACAGTCTAAACGTACATGTAGTATCTGTCCTGATTAGACTTCTCACAATGAAATGATCCGCACCAAAGTACATGTGATATTCGTGTCATGTGACATACTTATGAATCTCTTTTCATTTGACTGCTGAAGTGATTTAAAAGTAGTCCTCATATAAGTAGGGTCTATAATACATCAGACTTGGTACTCAGCCAAACATTTGTTTATTATTTGCCATGGTGTTTGAATTGATTGTGTCTTCCTTTGAATCCAGCTGTGATAAAATTAATAAAATTGTTATTATTAACCTTACTAGTGTTTTTGTTTTTTGTTTGTGCATGCAAAAAAGTTTTGCATATTTAATGAAGCTGTCAGTCTTAATATTCATTTCATATATTACTTTGGATTCATTTATTCATCGACTTTTGAACATTTTCTGACAGGTAGAACATTATAATTTTATAGACCTATTTAAAATTACCCAAAGATGTACATTTGAACAGGTTTTGGGGTTTTAGGTCGACTTTTCATATTACCAGTTGTTGATATTTGCCATATACTTACAGGATACATACATGTATGGTCTTCTAAAAAAGTCTTTTAAAAATATGAAGATGTGATATGATTGCCAATGAGAGAATTCTCCACCAATGACCAACAGACATTGGGGTAAATGTACGACCTTCAACAATGAGCAAAACCCAAACAGCATAGTAAGCCATAAAAAGCTGACAGAGAAATGATAAATGTTAAACAATTTTATGAGAAAACTTCCATTTAAGACGGAAACTGTCTAAAATTTAATTCAAATGCTAAAATTGTGAAGATTTCAATAATTTAGCATGACTTAATGATGCGAGGGCCAAAAAGTGGTCTTACTGAACCTACTCCGTTTTAACTTTTTTTGCAGTTTTCAATTTGCCCTTATTGGATCTAAAATAAAACTGGTTTGATTTCAACAAAACTTAATATTTGGAGTTCTCTGATATTTGGAATCTAACTATGTATTTAGATTTTGGGCCTTTTTATCAAATTGGTCCATAATGAGGTCCAAAGGGACCAAAATTAAAATTGGTTTGATTTCATCAAATATTAAATTCTTGTGGTTCTTTGATATGATGATTGTAACCATAAATTTAGATTTATGATATTGTCCCATATAAGGTTAATGTCCAATTTCAAATATTTAAAGGGGCATTAACTATCAAATTCATGTTCACCGTTTTGACTCAAATTCTTGTATTTTAGCTCACTGGGGCTGGAAGCACCCCATGTGAGCTTATGCCATCACTTGTCATTGTCGTCTGTTGTCTGTCGTTGTAAACTATCTAAAACTCTTTTTCTCTTAAACTACTGGGCCAAATACCTTCAAACTTTAACTAAATTGTATCCGAAGTTTTGATCCATGGACAAACATGGCCACAATAGCTAACTAGAGGCTCTAAAGAGCCTGTGTCGCTCACCTTGGTCTATGTGAATATTAAACAAAGGAAGCAGATGGATTCATGACAAAATTGTGTTTTGGTGATGGGGATGTGTTTGTACATCTTACTTTACTGATTATTCTTGCTGCTAACAATTATCTCTATCTATAATAAACTTGGCCCAGTAGTTTCAGTGGAAAATGTTAGTAAAAATTTACAAATATTATGAAAATTGTTAAAAATTGACTATAAAGGACAATAACTCCTTAGGGGGTCAATTGACCATTTGGGTCATGTTGACATATTTTTAAGGTCTTACTTTGCTGTAAATTATTGCTGTTTACAGTTTATCTCTATCTATAATAATATTCAAGATAATAACCAAAAACAGCAAAATTTCCTTAAAATTACCAATTCAGGTTAGGGGCAGCAACCCAGCAACGGGTTGTCCGATTCATCTGAAAATTTCAGGGCAGATAGATCTTGACCTGATAAACAATTTCATCCCATCAGATTTGCTTTAAATGCTTTGGTTTTTTAATTATAAGCCAAAAACTGTATTTTACCCCTATTTTCTTTTTAGCTCACCTGGCCCGAAGGGCCAAGTGAGCTTTTCCCATCACTTTGCGTCCGGCGTCGTCGTCGTCCGTCGTCGTTAACTTTTACAAAAATCTTCTCCTCTGAAACTACTGGGCCAAATTAAACCAAACTTGGCCACAATCATCATTGGGGTATCTAGTTTAAAAAATGTGTGGCGTGACCCGGCCAACCAACCAAGATGGCCGCCATGGCTAAAAATAGAACATAGGGGTAAAATGCAGTTTTTGGCTTATAACTCAAAAACCAAAGCATTTAGAGCAAATCTGACATGGGGTAAAATTGTTTATCAGGTCAAGATCTATCTGCCTTGAAATTTTCAGATGAATAGGACAACCCGTTGTTGGGTTACTGCCCCTGAATTGACAATTTTAAGGAAATTTTGCTGTTTTTGGTTATTATCTTGAATATTATTATAGATAGAGATATACTGTAAACAGCAATAATGTTCAGCAAAGTAAGATTTACAAATAAGTCAACGTGACCGAAATGGTCAGTTGACCACTTTAGGAGTTATTGCCCTTTATAATCAATTTTTAACCATTTTTCGTAAATCTTAGTAATCTTTTAGAAAAATCTTCTCCTCTGAAACTACTGGGCCAAATTTAACCAAACTTAGCCATAATTGGGGTATCTAGTTTAAAAAATGTGTCATGTGACCCGGCCATCCAACCAAGATGGCCGCCATGGCTAAAAATAGAACCTTGGGTAAAATGCAGTTTTTGGCTTATAACTCAAAAACCAAAGCATTTAGAGTAAATCTGACATGAGGTAAATTTGTTTATCAGGTCAAGATTTACCTGCCCTGAAATTTTCAGATGAATTGGACAACCCAGTTTTGGGTTGCTGCCCCAGAATAAGTAATTTTAATGAAATTTTGCTGTTTTTGGTTATTATCTTGAATATTATTATAGATAGAGATAAACTGTAAACAGCAATAATGTTCAGCAAAAAAAGATTTACAAATAAGTCAACATGACCGAAATGGTCAGTTGACCCCTTTAGGAGTTATTGCCCTTAATAGTCAATTTTTAACCATTTTTCGTAAATCTTAGTAATCTTTTACATCTTCTCTTCTGAAACTACTTGGCCAAATTACACCAAACTTGGCCAAAATCATCATTGGGGTATTTAGTTTAAAAAATGTGTCCAGTGACCCGGCCAACCATCCAAGATGGCCGCCATGGCTAAAAATAGAACATAGGGGTAAAATGCAGTTTTGGGCTTATAACTCAAAAACCAAAGCATTTAGAGCAAATCTGACAGGGGTAAAATGGTGTTATAGGTCAAGATCTATCTGCCTTGTAATTTTCAGATAAATCGGATAACCTGTTGTTGGGTTGCTGCCCCTGAATTAGTAATTTTAAGGAAATTTTGCTGTTTTTGGTTATTATCTTGAATATTGTTATAGATAGAGATAACTTGTAAACAGCAATAATGTTCAGCTAAATAAGATCTAGAAATAAGTCAACATGACCAAAATCGTCAGTTGACCCCTTAAGGAGTTGTTGCCCATTTTCTTCAATTTTTAACAATTTTCACTAATTTGGTAAATTTTTGTAAATTTTTACAAAATATTTTTCACTGTATCTAAAGGTCCAAGTTTATTATAGATAGAGAAAATTCTAAGTACCAAGAATGTTCAGTAAAGTAAGATCTACAAACACATCACTATCAGCAAAACACAATTTTGTCATGAATCCATCTGTGTCCTTTGTTTAATATGCACATAGACCAAGGTGAGCGACACAGGCTCTTTAGAGCCTCTAGTTTTCTGTAAAACTCTGTTTTGAGAATCTTCCACCAATTCAGGAGCACCTCAATTTATCAGCTAATTATCCACTAAAATAAACACTTAAAATGTGACATTTAGTATATGATAAGTAGTCTTCCATTAAAACTAAATTTTGTGTACCAACATAATCATTGTAATAGTTACAAAAAAAATTACAAATGTTGCATTTTGTAGTTTAAACCTATTTATTCATGAAATTTTACAAATATTTCAAAATGTAGGATTTGGAAACAAGCTTCACACAGTTAACATCAATCATATTGTTATTTTTATTAGTACCTGCATCCCTGTGATGAGAAATGTAACTGGGAACTTTATCAATGGAAATTCAAAACTGAATAGATTTTTCAGTCCTAACTTTCTTAAGAAAAAAATTAAAAATCTTAAGAGTACTGTCACAAAAAATGGAAAATGGCCCTAGCCTGCAGTTCAGTCGTACACTATTAAGATTTCAAAAATAGTTGTAGTTGTTGTTAAATGACAGAATTCAACTAGTTGAATTTTAGATAATTAACTATCAACTTTAATTGAATGTTTAGATTTAGTAGATGCAGATCTCTTCCATTGGTCTAAATTGAATCCTAAACTAAAGAAACGAAATTACATTAAACAACAATTGATTCCAATAGTGTCAACCTTCCACATGTTCTAGCTGTTCTTTTTTTTCATTCTTTATATGAAGGCTATCAAAAGATAACCCCCTCCCCCCCCAAAAAAATGAAATAGAAACAAGGGCCGTCTTTCCCCTCAGAGCTATTCAGCTCTTTGATTAAGCCACTCATTAATTTATATTGAAAAGCAAAAATAATCAGTGATGAAATAATTTAAGCAAAAAAATAACAGGTGAGTGATTCAGGCTCTGGAGAGCCTCTTGTTATTTTAATACTAAAACATATATTCAAATCACAACACGTCTGCAATAAACTATTAGCAATGCCAGAAGTTGATAGTTATATCAGCATTGTGTGTGTAGTTTAGTCTAGACACCATTTAATTCACCATCCAGGTGACCTCCGAAAACTGCAGACGATTACATTACCTGATATAAACAATTAATATCGATAGATTGCAACTACATATAATTGAATTTGTCTAGGTCTGTTTCATTTCATGTTATAGGATACTACATTAGTTAATCAAGATGTTTACCTGTATAATGATCAAATCAGTCAACAATATGGTACACGTTTGATTCACTTTCAAAAACATTCATATATTTTTTTATATCTCGTAGCTTATGCCCCTTTGACATTGACACCAATAAAAAAATGCAGGAAATTGTCTGTAAAGTGCCTATGAACTCATTGATCATGCACGAGTTATTCTATTCATAAAAAGGTGTCCGTGTAATACTTATTTAAAGTGTCTTTGTCAATATTATTTTAAAGGTATTTTAAAATACCATTAATGCACTTTATTATAGTAATTAGTGTACGTACAGGTAGAACATTTTTGATAAATAATTCTCAGGTACGTACGCCAGTTGATCGTTTTTGGAGGTTATAAATATAACCAGCAAACACAAATATGGGCACCATATATCTTTTCTTGTGCGTGCCTGTATGTGCATATATATATGCGTGTGTATTTTTAGCTCACCTGGCCCGAAGGGCCAAGTGAGCTATTCCCATCACTTTGCGTCCGGCGTCCGTCGTCGTCGTCCGTCGTCGTCCGTCGTCCGTCGTCGTCCGTCGTCCGTCGTCGTTAACTTTTATAAAAATCTTCTCCTCTGAAACTACTGGGCCAAATCAAACCAAACTTGGCCACAATCATCATTGGGGTATCTAGTTTAAAAAATGTGTGGCGTGACCCGGTCAACCAACCAAGATGGCCGCCACAGCTAAAAATAGAACATAGGGGTAAAATGCAGTTTTTGGCTTATAACTCAAAAACCAAAGCATTTAGAGCAAATCTGACATGGGGTAAAAATGTTTATCAGGTCATGATCTATCTGCCCTGAAATTTTCAGATGAATCGGTCAATCGGTTGTTGGGTTGCTGCCCCTGAATTGGTAATTTTGAGGAAATTTTGCTGTTTTTGGTTATTATCTTGAATATTATTATAGATAGAGGTAAACTATAAACAGCAATAATGTTCAGCAAAGTAAGATCTACAAATAAGTCAACATGACCAAAATGGTCAGTTGACCCGTTTAGGAGTTATTGCCCTTTATAGTCAATTTTTAACCATTTTTCGTTAATTAAAGTAATCTTTTACAAAAATCTTCTCCTCTGAAACTACTGGGCCAAATTAATCCAAACTTGGCCACAATCATCTTTGGGGTATCTAGTTTAAAAAATGTGTGGCATGAATTGGTCAACCAACCAAGATGGCCGCCACGGCTAAAAATAGAACAAAGGGGTAAAATGCAGTTTTTGGCTTATAACTCAAAAACCAAAGCATTTTGAGGAAATCTGACATGGGATAAAAATGTTTATCAGGTCAAGATCTATCTGCCCTGAAATTTTCAGATGAATCGGTCAATCGGTTGTTGGGTTGCTGCCCCTGAGTTGGTAATTTTGAGGAAATTTTGCTGTTTTTGGTTATTATCTTGAATATTATTATAGATAGAGATAAATTGTAAACAGCAATAATGTTCAGCAAAGTAAGATCTACAAATAAGTCAACATGACCAAAATGGTCAGTTGACCCCTTAAGGAGTTATTGCCCTTTATAGTCAATTTTTAACAATTTTCATTAATTTGGTAAATTTATGTAAATTTTTACCAAATATAGTTCTCTGTTACTAATGGGCAAAGTTCATTATAGATATAATTGTAAGAAGCAAAATCGTTCAGTAAAGAAAGAACTTCAAACACATCACCATCACCAAAATACAATTTTGTCATGAATCCATTTGTGTCCTTTGTTTAATATGCACATAGACCAAGGTGAGCGACACAGGCTCTTTAGAGCCTCTAGTTTTCTCCTGTTATAAAGTTTAAGCATAGCATTTTCGCGACGGTTGCTGATCCTCAACTCCTGTTGCTAACTTTAGCCGCACTAGCATTGCAGGTTTTTCTATCTTGCTGCCATGGATGTATTATTGATAGTGGTAGACATGTTTCATACTTCAGACTCATATCTCTTCATTCTTATGTATGGATGTTTATCTGGATTCCGTATTTTTGTATCACTCAAAAATGTTATAATTTCGAGCAAAAAAGAGGAAAAGAAGGACGAGTACTTTGTATGTATATGAGTTCGTTCTTTGGACTTGCATTCAGCGGGTTATGGGTTTTATTTGAGTCATGCTACTCATGGGAACTTGAATACATTGAGAATATGGTCCAAGAAGAAACATGCGTTTCTTACTTGAATTCATTACGTGAAGAAAGACCTTCAATAGTTATCACAGTCACATGTTATCATATGGAAACAAGACACACAACAGAGAGAGGACGAAATCCTGATGGAAGTTATTATACTAGAACTCGAACCTACGAAGAAAAAGTAATAGATTACGTCGAATCTAAGTGTTTTAAATATGATAGTTGGCAAGACTCATCAATCGATCCAAAATATTTGAAACTACATCCCCAAAAGGTGACACGTGTTCAAATTTCTAAGTCAATTCTTTTTGGAAACCGAATTACTGCTGATCGGTTCACACAACAAGAAAATGAATTTTATAACCGTGTTAGAAATCAAGGATTCTGGAAATTTATGGATGTTACTCATGATTATGTCATAGACGGATATACTTCTAGAATCTCGTCATATTGGAGCGAAGAAGAACCGCTGTGGTGGATGAATTCTAGATACTACTGGATCTTCACTCTTTTGTGCTGCACTTGGGTTTACCGCCTTGCATATAATAATGCAACCCAGAAAACATCCTATAAGTTAGTAAAACGGGTGTATGCTGACTAAACAAAAGCCCATATACTTGTGACATTTATTTAATAGGAACGAGTCAATAGAATAGGCAGTTCAATTACTTTGTTTAAAAACTGCTTGAATTAGTTTTTAACGCTTCTAATTCTATTTAATATTTTAGTATTTAGTATTTTTGGGGAACTTTATTTTTATTTTGTTAACTTAGTAATGATATTGAACTTGATATTTAGCGTGGAAATGAAATACAAATACAAATTAATTTCATATTTATTTTAAAACATAAGTCTTATTCTTGTTCATTTATTACCAACCTAAATCGCTATAAATTAAAGTTAAATGACAAGCTAGTTTACAGTATTGGCTGGGGTTTGGTGGTGATCTTATCAATTGAGCGTACGTGTTGAAACGCAACATACACACAAATGAGCATTTTTCGGGTTCTTGTATAGCTGACTATGCGGTATGGGTTTTACTCATTGTTAAATGTCGTAGGATGTATTGTTATACATTATTTATCGTTGCATGAAACCATATGTCAAACATTGAGAAAGAGCAAAGCCACATTTCGTATTGGTCATCGTCACCGCTTAGTACATATGTCAAAGGTTAAGAACAGACAAAGTCACATTAATAATTGGTCACCATCACTTTAGTACAAGTGCCAAAGGTAAAGAAAGAGCAAAGCCAAATTACTTCTTGGTCACCATCACCTTAGTACATATGTCAAAGGTTAAGAAAGAGCAAAGCCACATTACTTATTGTTCATCATCAACTTAGGCTTAGTACATATGTCAAAGGAAAGATCAAAACCACATTACTTATTGGTCACAGTCACCTTAGTACATGTGTCAAAGGTTAAGAACAGAAAAAGCCACATTACTAATTGATCACCATCACCTTAGTACAAAGGTCTAAGTTTAAAAAAAGAACAAAGTCACATTACTTATTGTTCATCATCACCTTAGTACATATGTCATAGGAAAGAGCAAAGCCACATTATTTATTGGTCACCATCACCTTAGTACACGTGTCAAAGGTTAAGAACAGAAAAATCCACATTACTAATTGATACCATCACTTTAGTACAAATGTCAAAGGTTAAGAACAGACAAAGCAACATTAATAATTGGTCATCGTCACCTAAGTACATGTGTCAAAAGTTAAGAAAGAGCAAAGCCACATTAATAATTGGTCATCGTCACCTTAGTACATGTGTCAAAGGTTAAGAGCAAAACCACATTACTTATTGGTCACCATTACCTTAGTACATATGTCAAAGGTTAAGAAAGAGCAAAGCCACATTACTTATTGGTCATTGTCAACTTAGTACATGTACGAAAGGTTAGGAAAGAGCAAAACCACATTACTTATTGGTCATTTTCAACTTAGTACATGTACGAAAGGTTAGGAAAGAGCAAAGCCACATTACTTATTGGTTACAATCACCTTAGTACAAACGTCTAAGGTTAAGAAAGAGCAAAGACGCATTACTTATTGGTCACCATCGCCTTAGTACATGTGTCAAAGGTTAAGAGCAAAACCACATTACTTATTTGTCACCATCACTTTAGTACATATATCAAAGGAAAGAGCAAAGCCACATTACTTATTTGTCACCATCACTTTAGTACATATATCAAAGGAAAGAGCAAAGCCACATTACATATTGGTTACCATCACCTTAGTACATATGTCAACAATTTGTTGACAAGCGATCTAATAGCAAAACATGTTTCGTAGCAGGAAAAATATGCGACCATAAATGTATTATATTGACAAAGAAATATGGTACACATAACAAACGATGAACCGTCTACATTAGTTTCGGGGGCTATGACTTCCATCGATTGCCTTAAACTAAAAAGTTTCTTTTTTCATAAATGATTGGATTTAATGCATATTCGATAATGTGCAGAGTTTTTATACACACAATTCTGTAAGAAAAACCAAAGAGGATACAGATGTGCATCATAGGTTACGGCTATCACTACAAAACCGACAAAATTCAATTTCATGGTTTTTGGACAAGATGTAAATCAACCTAGTAACTAGATCTTATTTTGGTGCAAATAAAAAAAAATATTTCCGCATCTTGTTCAGTACAAATTTGTTCTTTTTTTAATTCCTAAATTAAGATATCTGTATGTATGAACAAAATTTAAAAAAAAACTCTCCCCAGAAAGCTAATCATAATTGCCAGAAAATACATGAAACCCGTCCAGAAATGTCAAAAAGAAAATTGAACATAAAGCTTTATTTCAGAACATATTGAGTATTGGATATTGTCCTTAAATTAGATTTGACCCCGAAAGTACGGATATCTCCGAACTTTACCATCACGGAAAGGTCCGTATGTAGTAGTTGAAATCAAGTCTCATGTGTTGCTAAAGATTAGGTACATTGACCGAAACCTACCTGAATAAAAAGGGTATTCACTGAAATTTCGATTATAAAATCAAACAAAACATAACAGACATACCTGAAATGAAATTTTATAACAGGTAGACAGATTTGTTGTAGATGTAATCCATGCTTTGTTTTTTAAATCCTCTGTATATTTTTGATACACTGGAAAATAATTGCTTTATTATCAAAGGGATATTTGAGCGAGACGTCTTTAGAAGCGCGAAGATATATGACCCATTTTGGCGTTAGATTTTTAACCGACTTTAACATAATGTGAAATAACCAATGCCAAACATTGGGTTTGACTATACCTTTGGTATCTTCCGCTACAACTGAACAGAATCGTAATTTAAACTTCTGAAATTAACCTCTATTGCTGATGAAAATCCTGACACTTTTGAGATAGAACACACACACATTTATTAATTTCAATATATGTTCTTCAACAATAGGCAAGTGTCGAATTCCTCTTTGCGGGATGTGTACAATTGTTGCCAGTTACCAATTCCTTTTTATCTATATTTTGGATGGATAAAAAGTGTATCCGTCTAACAAGTTTTGTCAATGTAATTAATTGATTTGATTAGTGACTTAGTTACATCTCAGTAGAAGCCATTTGTTTCGTGAGATAATAAAATTATGAAATGATCTTCCAAGCCAAACTTGAAGATTAATCCTCTAATTAGATTAAAAATAAAAACTAAAAACTAAATATGAAACAAACAGTATACGCCCTGATAGATTTTTTTTTAAAAAGAGATAGATAGAAAAAAGGGACAGAAATAGCAAAAAAAAAACAAAAACTAAAAAACTGGTGTGAATATGAATATTGCTATAAACTGTACAAGTCCATGTTGCCAATGAGTTTCTTAAACTATACCATGTTCGCTACGAATCACAACCCCGCAACGTTAAAATTGACAACCTGCTGTAAGAAAACAGAATAAGTCGTGTAAATGAAATAGGATAAAATACTTTTTGAACAGAAGTTCCAAGACAAAATTTATCGAAATCTATCTACATGCTTTATTTTTCCAAGTAAAAATTTATATAAAAAAATGTATCAACAATCATACTTCTTCTTTTATTTATGTTTAAAGCATTCAACAATGTCTTACTTTAATACGTAGCTGAATAAATCATCGCTAGACTAATGTTTAAAATAACTACAACCATGCAGTGGCAAAAAAATGATGTGATAAATAGTGTGCCAATGAAGCAACCGCCCCTCCCCCTGTAATGTTAACATACGGTTTAAAGCAATAGGCAAATGTCTACTGTTTATTTTGAGAAATCTGTAAATCTTTTTTTTTTCTTTTTTTCTTTTTTTTTGGGGGGTGGGGGGGGTCTTTTGCAAAAATAAATTTAAATTAAATCTTCTTGGTATGGAAACTAATCAATAAGCTAGATTTGTTATATTTAATTTATTTGATTGGTGTCTTAATTGTATCTCAGTGGAAGCCATGTATATTTTGTGTGAAAAATAAATTGAAATGATCTCCCAAGCCAAACAACCTGATTGGAGAAATTGAAATTTTGAAGATTAATCAACTGTTAGCTCAAATCTTAATTGGATTGAAAATCAAAAGGACACACTTAACATGAAAGAAGAAGTTTTTTTTCTTCTGAAAACAAGCTTGTCAAAAAATAAAAAAATAAAAACTTATAGTTTAATATTCCAAATAAAATGCATTCAATGTAAGCAACACTGAAGCAAACAATTACATAATTTAAATACAAAAAAAAACTGTGTATTGGCATGGAAAATATAAATAGTACAATAAATCATAACCATTAGTCCAAATGATTTATATTCAGGAGAATCAAGCAAAATCATATGATAGTTATATATATATATATATTCTCTACCATGTTTTACTATTTCTCAGTCAGTTTTATATTTTGAATTTATCTGAATCAGTTATTCGATCTATAAATATAACCCAAAAAATCAACGTATAACAACAAATAAAATGTATAACAACAAATACAATGTATAATACCATATACAATGTATAACAACAAATACAATGTATAACAACATATACAATGTATAACAACATATACAATGTATAACAACAAATACAGTGTATAACAACAAATACAATGTATAACAACATTTACAATGTATAACAACAAATACAGTGTATAACAACAAATACAATGTATAACAACATTTACAATGTATAACAACAAATACAGTGTATAACAACAAATACAATGTATAACAACAAATACAGTGTATAACAAAAAATACAATGTAAGACCGCCGTAATTATTTGGATAGTGCAGTCACAATTTCAACAGACAAACGTTTTTTGCCCGACTGTAGTTTTACATTGCACATGCAAGTGTTCTGTGAACATTCCCAGTTTCTATGAATGTTTCCATAATTATTGAATACACAAGTACTATGGTCTAAAGTCTCGGCATTGAAAAGTTCCAAACAGATTTTCACATTAAACACAGCTTGTAATAAATATTTTAGGTAGTAAAAGTATACGCTACTAGAGAGACTTTTGACTCAGCCTCACCTAAAAGCTTTTAACTCCCAGTAAATGTCAAAAATGAAGAAACAACAATTAAAATAGTGTTCCTTTACTTCAATTGTAATAGCAAATTTATTTTTAACTTATTTCATTTCATTCCTGTTTTGTTTAAATTGACATCACTATTGCATTTATTATATGCATTTTATTTACCACCTCTCCGTTTATTTTTCCCTATTAAAGGATTATAGTGTTTGATTAACTCAATTGTATATTTTTTATGTTTATTTTCTGAAAACGTCAGTTTTAAGTTATTTTTGTCTTACAGTTTTTTTCTGATATGTCCGCAAATGTTTTCAAAGTTCACTTTTCTTTTTTTTTTCTTTTACGGCCAATCAAATTTGATTAATTATGATTGTTTGATTAAAATTTGACAAGATTTTAAGTCTTCACTTATTACAAACCAATGAAATGAGATTGTTTTAATCTGAGCAATCACGTTACTTTTGATTGGCCAATAGAAACACTGAACAAACCCCAAGCTGACAGGAACATCTCAAATAAATACCCTGTCATTACTCATTGCCATCATGTCATCTTTCACTCAATGTCTTCCAATTGTGAAAGTAACTTCTCAAAATTTGATATGGAAAACTCAACTACCAGTGCTGCCATCTACGACCAAGATATTCTTACTCTGACACCAACAACTACACTGTCAGATGTTGTCGCTGCCACCATCCACGACATAAGCAGTGATAATGATAGCTGTTGTCTAGATCAATACCTTGGTACCAATGTTAGCAGCAACACAGATCAGCATCAAGGTGCTTCAGAACCATCCTGCCAGTACCAGTCTACTGAAGTTCCGCCACCTGCACATAACAACCATGAAATATCAAGCAACTATGCATACCATAAGTCATGTCAGTTCCAGTCAACTGCAGCCATGGTTACACCAACTAACAAGCGTCGACCATCACCAATTCAGACGACACCTTCATACTTCAGTCCGAGTGGTGACAGCAGATTCAACGATTCACTATCTGGTCTTCTAGGATCACCACCACCAGACAGCCCACTTGCAAGCAACCCATTTTTCGGAGATTTGCAGTATGCGCTCGCTAAAGAATGTAAGCCTACAACAAACTCAATGCCTGATTCGCTGATGTTGACCATGACAACTCAACCACAACCAGATGTATTCTACAGAGAACAATTACTACAGTCGAGGTTCAGCAAGTTGGAGCCACGATTTCCACAAGACGTCAAACAGCTTTCAAACTTTTATCGGTACCAAGCAGCCATCGTAGAAACCGACAGATTTCGAACTCTGCATCAGCAGCCGTATTATGCCGACTACCAAAAATCACTCAACAGATACTTCGATACACAGTTACATCAAATTATGGAAAGAGTAGAGAAGAGCCTAACACTTCTGGAGGAGTCTACGGCTGTCGTCCGACAACAACCATCCATCATCAAACCACGCCCACAACTATCAAAGAAAGCTATCCGTGTGATGGAAGACTGGTACGAAAATCATCTAGAACATCCATACCCATCAGGAACAATCATTGACCAGATAGCAGTACAGGGTAATGTTACAGTCGAGCAGGTCAAGAAGTGGTTCGCCAACAAAAGAAACCGCAGTAACAACACACGTACATTGACTGAGATTGCCCGTCAGAAACGTCGCCGTGCTATGCAGAAAATGTTATGAACTATATAGTGACTATCGAACTATTAATCTAGTGCTACTGTTTGTTATTAATGTTATTGTTTATTGTTAATGATTTGATATCACTGTGCAAAATAAATAAATATGAAACTAAAATTTGTTATTTGTTTAAACAGAAACACCTTATTTCGACCTTCGTACAGGGCATCAGTTTATGAATAACATGTTTGTAACCATGGTCAAGTTTTCCCGTTATTTCTCAATCTTCTATAGTCCGACCTACCCTACACAACAACTCACGTTAATACAAAACCAACAAACGCTACTTCCAAGACTACATTTACACTAACTAAAGTTCAGATGGGTTCTACAAAACACAGAAGCTTAAGTTATTGACTTCCCACACCGTATTCTAATGCAACAACGTTTGTAACGTTCATTTTGATTGGATAACGTCACTTTCTTACATGGCATCAATTGACAATTGATGCTATGGGACGTACGCGCAAGCGCAGACGGCATATGACAGATTTTAAATACATGTTTTAACGTTGTTTTCTGTCAGTTTCATTAGAATGGAGATAACAATATTGTATTTTAAGCTCCGACGGCATCAATTGGGGATTTGATGGTCGCAAATACCCGTTTACCAGTAAACTTAATTTGCGACCATCAAATCCCCAATTGATGCCGTCGGAGCTTAAAATACAATACAGTTATCTCCTAAGTATCACCCACTCAGCTTTGGACTCCGAATTGTGACAATCTTTCGGCTTTACCATAATCAGACAACAATCCGACGACACAAATAACCAGTTCAAAAAGAATTCATCAAAATGAACATTTATACTTTCTTATATAAATTTACATGATTCTGTGCTCCGCATTCCTCATTCACAAAAACACAACATGACATAACCACATCGTTTTGTGCAGAAAGTGGTGTTACACACCAACAACCAGTCACAATTTTAAGCAATCAAATAATAATGATTGATTTGTTGGTAGTTCAACTTCCAGTGGCAAATATTTCGTGCATATTGATATTTATTGATGATGTCGAACCATTGTTTCAGGTAAGGGTGAAGGTTGGTACCTATAAAAACATTCAAACACACTTCATTCGTTTCCACCTGTCCCAAGTCAGGAATTTCACGTTCATTGGTTGTTGTGTGTTGATGTGGTTCATAAGTATGCTTGTTTTCGTTTTTTTTTATATATATATAAGACCGTTGGTTTTCCTGTTTGAAATGTTTTACACTAGTATTTTGTATGCCCTTTATAGCTTACTGTTTTATGTGAGCCAAGGCTCCGTGTTGAAGGCCGTATTGTGACCTATAATGGTTTACTTTTACATACTAGTATTGTGACTCGGATGGAGTCATCTCATTGGCACTCATATCACATCTGCTAATATCTATATCATGCGAGAGCAACGACCATGAACTTTTGAAGACAAGTGATGATCATTCAGGCTGGATAAAACCTGTTTGACTGTCATCGTTTAGATTGTGTCATCATATATACTATACATGCACCGAGTTTACAAGTAGAGCAGCCCTATATATGTCTTCTGATTTTATAACATAACACTGCCAACAGCAAGATTTCCCTTGAACTAGAGTTCACATTTATTGGAGAAAACAGATGTTTTGAAGGGGGGGGGGGGTCATGTTTTCAAGATTTATTTGTTTAATCGAAGGGGTCAATCAATGAACTATTGTCACAGAGGGTCTGGAATTGGGTCTTCAGTTTCTGTATTTTTAAAATTCTGTGGCACGCGCTTTTCTTTGTCATATAAAATGACGCTAACTGACCTATGACCCCGTCTACACTGGCAACGCAATTGAATCGATTTTGAAAAGACCAGTTCGCGTTTAAATTGCACAAGCAAGATATATCGAGATCGATCTGATTTAATCCAGTTCTTTACACTACAATATGAAAAGAACCGATCTGACCTTTATTTTAATATCTACATCTCACATACATAGCATGCAATAAAAATAAGCAACAAATTTTCGAATGAAGTAAAAACAGGCTTGACCAGAGCCAATCTAACTAAAAACCGATCTCTCATCGCTCCTGTTTCTGATATGTCGCTCCCACGCGACATATCAGACACAGGAGCGATGAGAGATCGGTTTTTAATTAGATTGGACCAGAGCAACCAAAAGCAGCATACATGATAAACAGCTCAAGAATTATCTGCAAGCAGGACAGCGACATTCCAAACCGTTCCAGGACTGAACAAGACTTTTAAAATGTGAAAAACTGTTTTCAGTCCTGAAATGGTTTGGAAGGCTGTTCCATAAAGTAGCAACAGCAAATTTGAACGATTTTTTTTACCGTAACGAGTTGACTTTACCTGTGGAATTTCAAGAATATTTACATACCTGAAAGAATATTTAGATTTTTTGACATTCACCAAATTTTGTAAGCACACAGGAGCTATGTTGTTTATAATTTTAAAAGTTTCTAGAGCCATTGTTCTTATCCGTCTGATCTGCAAGGAGGGCACCTTAGCTCTAAGTAAGAGGTCCTCGTAGGAGCTGGTAAAATCCTCATACACAAAACGGAGAGCTCTTTCCTGCACCTTTTCTAGTTTTTTGGAATTTTTCTCAGTGCAAAAATGCAATGCCAAAGGGCAAAACTTATATTTACTAAGAATAAAAGTATGAAATATAGTAAGATTACTAAGTCTATCCAAAACTGAGCCGAAACGTTTTAAAACATTTAATTGCTGTGATGCCTTCCTACAGATTGAGCTGATATGAACATCAAAATTTAGCTGGTAGTCTATTTCAATGCCTAATAATTTTACTGTTTTTTCACATGTGAGGTTCGAATTTTGAATATGTATAGATGGGTTCTTTTCAAAGGTCTTTTTGCCAACAGCCAAAATTCTAGGCCTATTCATAATATCTTGGTCATTATTCTCTAATCTGTAAACCCAACCAGACCCTCATATAAAACATGTTCTTCTATCATTGGAATTACAATTTAAGGGATGAACATTAGGAGGACCATGATGAATTTTGTGATTCATATTTATTCAGCGAGATTCGAGCGGAGTTTTAACAGATTTCTTCTTTCCGGAATACCCAAGTAGTCCGTCTCCGAACCATTTTTAGTTATCGTTTCCGGTTTCACTTTCGTTTTGTTTGTTTTGGTAAGTTTCCTTTGCCAAAAAATCTATCTTATATTACAGACTATTTAAGGTTTATGTACCCTTCTGTAGCCATTTTTGTACGAATTTTTCAAACCTCAATTGTATCAAAACTAAAGATATAATAAATAATAGAGATAGGTTATTTAGTACATGTTCCAAGGGGAAACTTGATGCAAAGCATTATTTTTTACTGTTTCATTGCATTTGATAGAAAAAGAGGACTCTGTGGCAAATAAATCAAGATTTTTATAGAAAATCCACAGCCTTTAATACAGAGATTTTTGTTATAAAATTTGAAACATAAATTACTCACTTGATTTTCTATGATGTGCTAGTGTTTATTTTTTACAAAAAGTTCTAAGTAACCTGTAAATTCCAAAACACCTCGTGCTGAGTCACTAAAGTCGAGCGCACCCTCAAAGGTGTACTTGATTTTGGCCATATTTATACTTGTCTTAACCAATAACTACATTTATAAACTTGTTTTAAGGAAATCAATGCTAGCACTGCATGCAATAATCCTATATCTATCAGTCATCAAATTGCCAAATATGAAAGTACAAAGATAATGGCTGTGGATTTTCTATAAAAATCTTGATTTATTTGCCACAAAGTCCTCTTTTTCTATTAAATGCAATGGAACAGTAAAAAATAATGGTTTGCATCAAGTTTCCCCTTGGAATATGTACAAAATGGCCTATCTCTATTATTCATTATATCTGTAGTTTTGATACAATTGAAGTTTGAAAAGTTCGTACAAAAATGGCTACAGAAGGGTACATAAACCTTAAGGAACATATCGAAATTTAAAGGTCATTATACATACATGTACCTGTATCCCGTATCAGTAAATCTGTAACAGACTTAAGTTAAAGGTAGCTGTGAGTCTGTGACTGTAAATTTAGACAGTGGGACTAATATACAAGTAACTTTTATAGTTATACTTTTCCTAGTGTAAACACATACTTTGATATGCATGTGAGGCACACAATCTATGAAATAAGGACACTAAGAAGCCATCTATCATCACCATCATCATCATCATCATCATTATCATCATCATCATCTATGAAATACTTTCAAGAAATAAAATAAACATGACACTGTAATTTCTAGCGACATAATAGAATGAATTTAAAGCCAAATATTTAGACACGCCGAAACAACTTCCTTAAGTTTTTCAGTGCAAAATTCCTTCATTTTTGTAAACATATGTATAAAACATTTACAATATATATATTAAATCACACTTTGAACAGCATCACATGCAATTATTATAAATGTACTTTTTGAAGAATAAAGTATTTTGTCATATACATGTGGTAAGTAATTCTGCTTTGATAAGATAATTTCATTTATTATAAAATTTAATTAATTTAGAATGTATTGTTTTTGCTTTAATTCCAGTGGCAAATAGTTCATATTCAAGATGAAACCAAATAAACAATTAATGCAATTTAAGCCAAGGTTCTATTATGTTTGAAGTTTGTCTTAATTATACTGTGCAAATAGTATGTTTATGTATCTATTTATTGTAGTACTGAATTTGCCAGTCTTGAGTCCTCTATTGAAAAAAAATATTATTTTATCTTTTGCAGTGTTTAATAATGTGACTTATTACAATTGGTCTTGTTGAAAAACAATTGAAATGGATGAAGAAAAATGTACAGTTGATGAACTTCAAAATGTGATCACTGCTCCAACTGGTGGACTTACAATGTTACCCTCCACTGCTTATGATGAAGTATATCCAAATCTATATCTCGGAGAGGAGTAAGTGAAAAATAACTGAGTATTCCTAATTATTTGTTGGATACCAATTTTTACTGGATTTTATTGGTACAGGTGAACCCCAAATTCAAATGTTCAACAAATTACAAATTTTAAAAGGCTTTGTATGCAGAGATTGGTAAACCATGACCTCAAATATCCAAGAAAAAATGCATGTTTTCAAAATTCCATGAATATTGATACCCCGGAAAATAAATGAATCGACAGTAGTAGTGATTTATTGCACAAGTCATGATTTTACAAGTTTTTTTTTAGGTTAGCCATACATGTAAGTTACAACTTCTGTTATTAGCATCAAAGGCCTAAAAATATTTATATCAAAATTGAAAAAAAATCATTGAAGTTTCTTTGATGTGTATATCTTTTTTTTTCTTCAGTTTTTTCAAAGATCCTTAATATAATATAACCAGCTTCATAGATGAGTTAAATTATTATGCATTGTAAAAAAATTGAAGATAATTGAGAATTGAAACAGGGAATGTGTCAAAGAACAGATAACAGCTCATGGCCCCCAATAGTCTTCAACACAGTGAGAAAATCCAGCACTCAGATGCAGGCTTATGCAGGCCCCAAACAAAAATGTATACATAATGTACTAGTTCAGAGAAAATGGTAACACACTAAACTATGAAGCTTATACATGAACCTAAATGTAAAAAACATACAAGACTAACAATGGCCAGAGATTCCCGACTTGGATCAGGCACTATATATATTGGGGTTCAACTTGTTTTGTGAGATCTCAACTCTCCTCCTATACCTCTTGCCAATATAGAATAAAACAAATAGATAGCAATACCCACAGTAAAACTCAATTTAAAAGAAGTCTAAGCCTAATGTTAGAATACATGTAGGTAACAGAAGAAACTAACAACAGCTTGTTTTCTGATGCAATGCATGTATGTTTGAAATTGATCTTTTTTTTCATAGTACAATAGCTCTAAGCAGAGTAGGCCTGAGAAATTTAGGAATAACTTATCTACTTAATGTGGCACAGGGGGATACCAAGTACCATGTGAATGGAAACGATGTAATGTACCATAAAGTTAACATTGAGTATCTTGGATTAGAAGCTACAGATCAAATGAACTTTGACCTCTCCATTTATTTTGAGAAAGGAGCAGATTTTATAGAAAAGGGATTAAAAAGTGGCGGTAAAGTATATTTATCATTTTAATATGGTTATCGTTTGTAATTCATAAGTAGACCTCAAAGGAAATTATAAAATTGGAAATTTTAGGCAGGTGAATGGGATAGTAGTATACAGATGTTAAACCAATATTTGGGTACCTTGCCTGAGTCTAACAAAGTGGACTTATATGGTTTATGCTTCAGTTTATTGGGGAAAAAAAAGCATACTTTAATAGTTCAGATTATTTTCTCATACAAATTATTTAAATTAAGAATCTATTATCTTTTGATTAAACCATAGGTCACTCATTCTTTAACACCTACGGTAGTTTCTTTTACAGACTTTATAGATATAAGAAGATGAGGTATGAGTGCCAATGAGACATCTCTCCATCCATGTCACAATTTATAAAAGTAAAACATTATAGGTCAAAGTACGTTCTTCAACACAGAGCCTTGACTCACACCGAAAAAGCAAGCTATATAAAGGGCCCCAAAAAATTACTAGTGTAAAACCATTCAAATTTAGTAATTTACTGTTTTTAAATCTGTTTCTCTAAGGTTAAGTGGTTGTACAATGTGTTGTTAACATGTTCAGAACCTGTTTACATGCATCTTAACTAAAACCTCAAGCTTTTAGTCAAAACCACAACATTTTTAAAGTATTTAATGCATATTATAATAGTTTTAAGAATGGTAACTCAAATTTAATGATATAGATTAATTTATGTCATCTTTTCTTCCAGGAAAAGTAATGGTAAATTGTAAGCAAGGGGTAAGCAGATCAGCGACATTGGTTCTTGCATATCTTATGATAAAATGTCACATGACAGCACAAGAAGCTGTACGAACTGTCAGAGCTAAGCGAGAAATTGATCCAAATGAAGGATTTCTACAACAGATCTGTGATTTAAATCAAACTCTTAAGAAAGCTGGACATTTTGGTATACCATCAAGTTGATGAATAGACAATTCTGAATTTGAATAGATTAACATTTGGACATGTGCATTATATTATTTTTTTGTACTTATGTAACAATTGTTTAAGCTCTCACATATATAATGGTAAATAGTGGCAGGGGGAATGGGAAATTTAACATCCCTGTCAGGAGATTGGTCTTTAAATTTTGGGGAAAAAATTGGAAGGCTTCTAACATGCCTATAATCTGATATCTGTTTAGTTGACACCTTTGCATATTGTTTAAACTATTGAATCCAGTACTTCAATATGGTTTCTATTTATAAGCAATATATACTTTTACATGTCTTTTATTATTCAATCTCCTTTCATGCTTTTTTTTTATATAACTTTTATATCATGGTTGTTGTGATTCGTGATCTCAGAAATGGAATGTTCTCAAATATATTAATCATGTCCAAAAGAATACTTATTTACATTTTGTTTGTGCAATTTGGGGTATTTACTCTGTATTTCTTTAAAAACCATGTGCAATTGTTTGTTCTTTTTTGTCAATAAACAATTTTGTATTTGTAACTTTTTGTTGTTATGTTGACCAGCACTGACACTATTATTCCAATTCTGCATGCAAATTAAATGATGTTCTAGTTTGTAATATAAAGGCTCAAATACAGACATGAATACAATTGGCACTCGAACACATCTTAAGTTAAATAGGGTGTAGAATCATATAATATTATATTGTGTGTAAGTGTACTATACCAAGGGCAGCTTCAATATAAAATCCAAAATACCTGTCCAAACAAATTCATGTGGGACTGGAGAGTGGTAGTCACAGATTCAACAATAGGCAACTTTTTAAAATTTGAGGTTTTTCCATAAAATTTCTTATGTCAGAATGGTTATATTATGATGTCCTAAAAAGAACTGATGGTCCAAAGACGTTATTGATTTTGATTTACCTTGGTCAACCAGTGTAACTCATTTATTAAGAACAACTCAAAATTGGTTCATTTAAGAATGTTTGTCCAGAAAAAAAAGTATCTGGTTCATAAACATTTCAGTTTATATCAGTTCATAAAGATGTGGTACTAGTGCCAATGAGACAAATCTCCAATCCAAGCTACAATTTGTTAAGGTAAACAAATATTGGTAAAGTACAGCTTGCAAAACGAAGCATGGCAGCAAGCTGTAAATGGCCCCAAAATTGACTACTGTAAACTATTCAAACAAGAAAACCAATGGTCTAATCTATATAAAAAACAAGAAACACTTATAAGGTCACACTATAAAATATCAACTGAATGTTTATTCAGTACTAAGCTTGCTTCAAATGAACATCACTCACGCTGTATTGAAGACCAATTGGTGGCCTTTTGCTGTTTTCTACTCTGGTCGGGTTGTTGTCTCTTTGACACATTCCCCATTTCAATTCTTAATTTAATAAAACAGGGTTTTGCTCATTGTTAAAGGCACTTACTTACAATATAGTCAGTATTTTGACCTATTAAATAGTTGCTTATATCCACATAATTTGATAGTACATTTAGTCCTTTATTGTCACATTATGTCAGAGGAACATGGCAAGCAAAGCACATATATCTTTTTTATATGTAGATGTAAAATGAATGCAACATACCTACATGTGAAACAGTTCACTCTACAAATAAGTTTACCTCAATATAAAAACTGCCATGGCAGATACAGCACCTTTAGAAAGGACTAGAAATTGATGGCTGCTATGTATCCAGTAGCAAAATAGTGTGTTTCTAACACACTAAATACATGTCAATTTGATATAAATTTACCCTGGTTTGTACTTATACCACTTTGAACAGTCTGCAGAAAGATTAATTATTCTGACCTTGTGTTGACAATTCTTTTTATTACTCCTCAATTGTAAATGGTTGGTAGAGATTTTTTGTTTTTCCCAAGCCCAGAATGCAAAATTATTCATCTTTACGCTTTATGAAGAAAAAACACTTTATAAATTTGTATATGTACAAAGTGCCTTTTGGAATGAACTTTTATCAGGAATGCTAAGATCCAAAAAATTTGAAAGCCAAGGGTGTTAATACCTTAATACATCAGAAGCTATAATATTATGACAGCAAGAAGCTGTCAGAGTGAAAGCAAACCAGATATTTAAACATTTCTTTGTATCCAGGTATTTTTCAATATCACAAAGCCATAATTCCTGAACAGTAAAAGTCCCTCATCAATATTGAACTTGACCTCCATTTTGTCATCAGTAACAATAAATTGAAATTTAGAAATCTGTGGTTTAATGGTTTCTGAGCTATATACAGCCTGGACACAACTGGAAACACCATTTTTTACTCTTTCAAGAACCATAAATCCTGAACAGTGAAAGTGAAAATCATCAATATCAAAGGTAACCTCCATTTTGTCATCAGTAACAACATATTAAAATTTGAAAAGTTTTGGTTAAACGGTTCATAAGTAAATGCATGAACACTTGATTGGCAGCAGCCTGCCATCCTGGATGAACCTGCCCACCTATACTTTATTAAATAACAACAAACTACAAATATATATGTTTACTAATCATTCACAATACTCAACAATATTTAAGCATTAACACTGATACAGTATCTTGCCTCTCTATTTCTTACAAAAATAGCCTCAATACAAAATCTAATAGAAAGCAACTACAGCTGAAATTTTACATATTAGCATAAATTTTCATAATCTATTTGACAAATATCTCAATGAAAACTTTTCAATCAGTAATAAACTTTGAAAAGAGTTTCTGCTTCCTAATGTCAGATGATTTGTCTATTAAAAGTACAAAGTTCAATTCCTTTTCATGTCTATGTTGTCATATTACAGATTAAAAGATTTGGTCTCATTAATAACGCTGCCATACAAAAGAGTTTCTTCCCTTTGACGTATCAAACACCAAAATGATCATTAATTGCTTCAATAAGATCAGCCTTCTTTTTACTTGCTGGAGTGATTCCTTGTTTCTTACATACTTCCTGCAACAAAGCTACTGTCAGCTTGCCCAACTACAAATATAAAATAAAGTGATTAGCAAGAAGAAATTTTCATTTAGACAGACAATAATTTACAAAATCAACTGTTGCCGCCGTCATGTAAAATTGGCACCGTGTTTTTAGTCAAAATTTTTTAAATTACCAGCCACGCTCACTCAAGATGACGTTTTTCAATTAGTAGAATCAAAATCTTTCCATAAACTACTACTGTCCTATCTTTAATTGTTTTTGAACTGTATAATCCTGACCTTCACATTGTCCAAGATTATTTTCAATGGTGGAATCCGACATTGTTATTACTGGAAGTGTTGCCTTGGAGTTTCACATTCAGTTTATTTTCTCGGGTCACTGGGATCTTTTTATCATTTTTATTGTTTACATGCAAAAAGCATGGGAAAGTGTTTTACATCAATGACATGGATTTTACCGGAGAGTTACGAATGCAGGCGCGGATCCAGAGGGGGGGTTCCGGGGGTTGGAACCCCCCCTTTTTTTTGGACGATCAATGCATTTGAATGGGGACATGTAATTTGAACCCCCCCCCTTTGTCCTGGGTTAGGAACCCCCCCTTTTTAAAATGGCTGGATCCGCCCCTGGAATGTTATGAAAATAAAGTATCCTCATAGAAACCATGATGGCGGATTTACAATGAAAATTATCTTGGAAAATGTGAAGGTCAGGATTATACATATAATCACAACAAAAGGTAGGACAGTACTGATTTTGTGGAAAGATTTTTGATTCGCTAAATAACAAATATCATCTCGAATGAATGCAGTTTGCAGTTTAAAAATTAAGACCAACAACATGGTGTCAATTGTACCTGAAGGCGTCTATACATATATAACCAGGGATGAATGGGCAGTGGCCTATGAAAATATCAAAATCTCATTCTATTTTAAAAGTTTTAGACAAATATACGTTTTAAGTCAAATAACTGTAAATTCAGAATTTATTGCAAGGCTATGATTAATGCAAATAGTCTGACTTAGTAAGTATCGCAATAATAACTTAAAATCTGTATACAGCTTGTTCTGATCTCAAATTTTAATTCCTTATGTCAAAATCGCAAAAATATCTGATTTTACAGGAACTGGTAAATGAAAAAGTAATTTGCTATATTTTGTATTTATCAATTAAGGTACACACATATCAAATTGTTCATTACAGTGTATCAAAAGCAGAGAAATAATAAATACCAGAAGAAGTTACATTGATAAATAATATAAAATTATATATCATTACCCTTCCATTTTCAGCCTCTGTTTTAGCATCCAACATAGCCAATGCCCCATCAGTCTTAGCTTTCTTAGCAGCAGGGTCTGCAGCAGCTCCTGCTTTCTACAAAATGATAGCAGTATTATTATTGAGCTGCATTATGTTTATCGTCGCTGTTATGCAAAAACCTCGTATCTCAACATTTTGCGGAAATCTTTTTATCGATTATTTAGAATTAAATATGTATGTTCCACTATATGCGAAAATATCTGACCTTCTAACCAATCATCAACCCGAATTCTGACATGTGACGAAAAAGTGTAGTCGGATTGGTGAGACATTTTGTTGTGCAAAAATATCGTATCTCAAAAGAAAAAAATTTTGCACGGCAGCTGACATTATTACAGGTACAGTTTTATCAATTTTAGGTTCTCAAAGCTAATATATTAGCTTAAAAATAATGAAAATACAATATAGGTGCAGAAATTTTTGCTCGTCTTGGTAATTGATTGGTTAGAAGATCAGATATTTTCGCATACAGCGGAACATACATATTAAATTCTAAATAATCGAAAAAAGATTTCAGATTTTACTGCCTGGTGTAAAATTATCAAAACCTTAGATACGAGGTTTTTGCATAACAGCGACGTTATATTCCTCATCCTGGAAAATTGCATTGCTGTATAACTAACTGGTATTTTACTTTTGACTTCTTCATTCTGACTTCCCAAAGCTTGTGGAAAATGGGATAAATAGTTATGAAAAACTGTTCTCAAATTTAAAACCAGATGCTCCGCAGGGTGCAGCTTTATACGACCGCAGAGTTTGAACCCTGAACAGTTGGGACAAGTATAGACACAACATTCAAGCTTGATACAGCTCTGAATTTGGATTGTGATTAAATAGTTGACACAACATAGGTTTCTGAAACAGAATGAATGTAGTCTAAGAACTTAAACTTAGAAAAACTTAAATATTTTAAATTGGACATTTATCTATTATGGTCCAATATCCAAAATCTAAATACATGGTTAGATTTAGCATATCAAAGAACCCCAAGAATTCAATTTTTGATGAAATCAGATAAAGTTCAATTTTGGACCCTTTAGACCTCAAAGTGGACCAATAGACCACTTTCGAGTTCATCTGTCACCGGCAAAAACTCATCAATTATGCGCGCCTTTATGACGTCATTTACCAGATAGAGGGGATCGCCTGTATCCCTGCACTATTTACGTTCATCAAGCGTCTTAGTGATCGTCTTTGTGCAGGATAAACTAGAAATAATGGTTGTTCTGTAGGTACTTAATGACAATTCCCTAATGACAGCAGTGCTGATTGTCAATTTTGAGAATTTAATTTGCTGAATAATTCGTACAATATAGAATTATAGTTTTCCAACCACTCGCTCAACATTGAAACGGAAGTGACGACGCCCCTAAACGCACAAATGACGTTGACTAAAACCAGAGTTTTTGACGGAAATGCATCAAACTCGAAAGTTGTCTATTTGATAACCGGGCCCAAATATCAGAAATCTAAATACATGGTTAGATTCAACATATATCAAAGAACCCCATATATTCAATTTTTGTTGAAATCAAACAAAGTTTAATTTTGGACCCCGATTTGGACCAACTTGAAAACTGGGCCTATAATCAAAATTCTAAATACATGTTTAGATTCAGCATATCAAAGAACCCCAATGATTCAATTTTTGTTGATATCAAACAAAATTTAATTTTGGACCCTGATTTTGACCAACTTGAAAACTGGGCCTATAATCAAAATTCTAAATATTTTAGATTCAGCATATCAAAGAACCCCAAGGATTCAATTTTTGTTGATATCAAACAAAGTTTAATTTTGGACCATGATTTAGACCAACTTGAAAACTCCAAGGCCCATAATCAAAAATCTAAGTACAAGTTTAGATTCAGCATATCAAAGAACCCCAAGAATTCAGTTTATGTTGAATTCAAACAAAGTTTAATTTTGGACCATGATTTGGACCAACTTGAAAACTGGGCCCATAATCAAAAATCTGAGTAAATGTTTAGATTCAGCATATCAAAGAACGCCAAGAATTCAAATTTTGTTAAAATTAAACTAAGTTTTATTTTGACCCTTTGGACTTTAATGTAGACCAATTTGAAAACAGGACCAAAATTTAAGAATCTACATACACAGTTAGATTCGGCATATCAAAGAACCCCAATTATTCAATTTTTGATGAAATCAAACAAAGTTTAATTTTGGACCCTTTGGTCCCTTTTTGGCCCCTAATTCCTAAACTATTTGGACCAAAACTCCCAAAATCAATCCCAACATTCGTTATGTGTTCATAAACCTTGTGTTTAAATTTCATAGATTTCTATTTACTTATACTAAAGTTATTGTGCAAAAACCAAGAAAAAAGCTTATTTGGGCCCATTTTTGGCCCCTAATTCCTAAACTGTTGGGACCAAAATGTCATACCAATAAATGACCGCAAATTTTTTTTGCGGTCATATAAAAAATGATTGTTTCACATTAGAAATAGTCCACAGCCATTATTTTTGCATCCAATTGAATGGTGAACAGAACACATAAGAGAGATAACTCTTAAATCAGCTGAACATTTCAATCACATTTTTACCCAATGAGAAATCAAGCTTCTCACTAATCAAAATAAGTGTTTGTCAAACTGTTATATATCCAATGACATTATTCCTGTCAATTGTGTAATTCTAATTTCTTAAAATTTTTATTTTTTTCTTAACAAGCCAAATAAATGTTTTCTCAAAATTTTATAAAAATTGCCAAATCTATTTAAGTCAAAGTATTTGGTACCCCCTTAAATACAACATTCTTGAATCATAGTTGATTGCAAAAGAAAACAAGAATGTGTCCTTAGTACACAGAGGCCCTACTTGTACTATCATTTTGTATGTTTAGTGGACCGTGAAATTTGGGTCAAAACTCTAATTTGGCATTAAAATTAGCAAGATCATATCATAAGGAACATGTATACTAAGCTTCATGTCGTTCATCAAAAACTACCCTAACCAAAAACTTTAACCTGAAGGGGGACAAACAGACGGACGAACAGAGGCACAGATTAGAAAACATACTGACCCTCTTCTATTATAGGTGGGGCATAAAAATGGGGGTCAAGGTGCTGATTTATAGGCTATTAATAGAAAACCTAGTTTTTTAAACGCATGAGATAGCAGTTCTTCCCACCATGCATCAAAACTCTATAGAAATTACTGATATAAGAAATTATTGATAATAGAAAAGTAAACAGTGTTTATTTGGTTCAAATTGTACACCCCTGCATTGCATTAACCTTGAATTGGAAAAAAACTGGACATAATTGGTCATGCAATGTAAAGTTGTAAGGAAATAAATTTTTCATCTTTTTATAAGACTAACTTGGAATTCCCTAGTAGGTGCGAGACCACAATTATTTCGTAGTGCATTTCTTTTAGACAATAAATGCAAATTAAAAAAATCCCACCTGCGCTTTCTCAATAAAATTTTTACAGTGTGTCGTACTACTTTTGGGACAAATTATATCAAAATTATAGAAAACTTCATCGGCTCTAACTCAAAATATGGACAATTTTATGTTAAGGGGTCTTGAAATCTTTCGACAGCTTCCGAAGTGCTAATTTTTAACCTTTTTCAACTGGACCAAATCACTACTTTACTTTAAAATTCATTACCCAAATTTTTTGACAGTGTCATTTCATCCCTTGACTTACTATTTGAGGCATAAAACATGGAGAAATACATTTGGAAGGGGTATGTAAAAAAAATTGGCAAGTAACACACTGTCCACACTAGGGACTACATTCGTGGACAACGAAAATCAAGGGACGACAATTGTGGTCTCTGACCAGTTTGAAAATATAAAATGTTTCAATTCTACAGAAGGTAAAAGTCAAGTTAATGCAAAACCCCTGAAATTTAAATTTGAATGAATTTAAACTTTTATAATATTTGTACATGTAGTTGTCCATTTTGTGAATTCTAACATACCGTTATGATTTTTTCAGTGTTTTTTCCTTTAAAAATTAGACAAGGAAAAATGTGTAAAATATTAAATATAGGTCTTTACACTTTAATTTAATTTTCTACTTTTAACTAAATTTCAAATTAGCATTTTCAAATATAAGAGAGCATTTTATGCTCAGTTTACTTTGTCTTGTCACAAAATGTTGCAATTATAGAAGAGTCAAATTTATAAATGGAATTCATATATTATTACTTGATCCTTCATTTTGTAAATTACAAGTTTATATTTTCTATTATTAACTGCCATAAACTATTCTGATAACAAACTACACTATTCAAATGTAGAAAGGCTTAGCCAGTCTAAACTTGCGTTGACATTAACTAAGAATGTGATCACAGTAAAATAAATACTTTTAACTTTAATATAAGATACATACCCTTTTCTTTCCAGGTTCATATCCAGCAGGAAATACCAGATCTTTAAATTCATCTATCAACTTCCCTGCTCTTTTTGTCATTCCTGCATCATTTGGCACTGAAATAAAGTTACTTTTAATACAGAGAACTACAAATAATCACACAATTTACATTGCTTTTCGTATTTTATATATAAAACTAAGTTTTGGCATGACATGAAAGCATCAGCCTGTTGTCTTATTTCGAAAAGTCTTTCAACCAGAATTAATGCAATTTTGTCATTTAAAACTAATGTTTAACAAATCAGCTCCTGATCTGAAGTTACTATAAAACATGAATGTATCCATAGTACACGGTTGCCCCATCTGCACAATCATATTCTATGTTCAGTGGACCGTGAAAATGGGGAAAAATTTCTAATTTGGCATTGAAATTCAGACGGAAGGAGGAACGAACGGACACACAGACCAGAAAACATAATGCCCATAAATGGGGCATAAAAAGTGTAGAAAAGCAAAATTTGCATGACATTTTCTTTGTCAATGGGAGGTCAATCCACCTAAAGTTAGTTAAGGATGTACTTAGGTGAGGTTTTGGAATAAGTGTCAAATGTTCGGGTTCCTTGGTGTTTTTTCCATACGATACAAGGTAAAATATTTTGCCCCATTACACCTATTTATCTTTTAACAGAAGACTTAATAGCTCATAAAAGGTTGTTTGACAAAATTTAAGCAGATTCTTGATTTTCTTTCCTTTGATTTGAGACCCATATAATACCAATGCAAATATAAGGTAAAAGTCCTAGTCAGCCTTTTCCCGCCATATTTTAAAAATCAAATATCTTGAAAAGGAGCTCCATGACATTTTGATCCTTAACTAATACTCTTCCAGCTTAAAGTATCAATTTTGAATTATTGATGTACTTAATTTTACCTTAGCTCACCTAAGTACATCCTTAAGTACAATAAGATGTAGTCATACAAAATCACATCTAACTTAACAAACATATAGCAACTGTTTGCTTTCAGAATGATGGAAGGATGAACAAGTGCACACTGCAAGCCCTTGCCACTTAGACTTAGTGGAAGCTGTAAAAATGTGCACAGTTCTTTCAAATAAGTGAGAAAATAGAAAATATAACCAATGTAAAGAACAAAACTACAAAATCTCTTATATTCTCTGACTTCATTCATTTCATATATTACTAGTTAGTCTTAACATAATAATTACTGTTGTATTAGATCCCAGACTGTTCCATTGCATAATAAGTCGTTTCAATGTTGCTTATTTTTTGTGATAATATAAATAAGACCAAAAAGACAAAATACAAGGCTATTAGGTTTCTAAGTGTGATATTTAATATAAAATGTAAGAATAACTACTTGTATAATCCACCATTTCTTCAGGTTCATCTCTGTCTAATGCCAAAGCTTCTATATTCCTCCAGTATTTCTGTAATACAGGGTTTTCAAAGCTTTCACTGTTGAAAGTAAATGCTAACTTTTTTATCATATCCTTTGCTTTGTCTATCTGTTCTGTATTTGCTGGAAAATTAAAGTAAAAGGAATAAAATGTTTATATTCTTTTCTGATTAGCAGTAATAGAATCTGGTTCACAGATCAAAATCATGTTAAAGTTCCTGGTCAGTAAAAAAATATGAATTGTCAGTAAAAAGAACGAAATAGTCTTTTCAGTCTGTAATTCTGAATATGACATGAATACTGAAACCAAAAAACCACTATTATATCAGGCTGAACCCACAAAGGTCCAATTATTTTATGCTGAACCCAGAAAGGTCAAATTACTTAAATTGAAGTGGACAACACACCTAAACTAAGCCAAAATGAATGTCCAAAGTAAACTTTTATCTATAATCTCATATTCATTTAAGTATTTTTATTTTTTAAAGCTTAACAAAATAAAAGGGATGTACCCATGCAATATGCTATACCTGATATAGGGTTCTAAAGTGAAAACCCTTACAACCCCAATTTTTTTTCAATTCTTATTAGTAATAAAGATTAATTTAAAGCATTTTTAAGGTTCAAATTTTTCTTACCTCTAACTGTTTCATCAAGTTTAACTTTCCTAAAATCATCAGCAAAAGGCAGAATTATGACATGAAATCCTGGTGGAGTTATCTGCACTTTATGCTCATCTAATTCTTCTTCCTGAAAACATGTCCGCAAAATGATTGGAACTAAAATAATCATCAAAAGAGTCTATTGTAATAAACTTGAAAATCAAAGAGCAGATTGCTCTGAGGGATACGATTGCCATTGTTTCATTGACACATGTATGCATGTAGCTGGATAATATTATTTTCAAAACTAATTCAAATGACAAACAGACATGTAAAATAGTTACAAAATAGCCAAACCCGGGTAAAAGTGTATGAACAATGTAATTAGGTCTATTGTGTTTTATTTTTGTACTATCAATACCAAGTTTACTTTCCACAGCAGTCACTGACTGACTCAGAGTGAGAGATGTCAGAGAAGGTATTTTATTTCACTCATTGGTTACATTATATTTTATTAAGTGTCTGTTATCGATGCGCCGACGTATAGTCATCAATGTGCTGATCGATCGTCGTATGATGTAGATGTAGATTTCAATTCGTATCTATCACCTTTTTCCTACGTTAATTCTAGGAGGAACCCCATTCCTAACTCTTTAAATATTTAATTTCCTTTGGGTCAGTCATCATGGCTCCTTTCCGTACACATTTATCGGTTTAAATTGCATTCGTTTTTAATATAATACGACGTTTATTGACAGAACCAGCTAATACTCGACGTCTTGTTTATATTCAGAATTCACGGAAGTTACTGCCGGAAGGGAAAGAACTCGAAACGATAATATGGAAGACTCCATTTCGCCTGAAGGGGTGTTCTAAGATGTGAAATATATTTATTTTAATCTAAATGATGCATATGATTTAAAATTATGCAACAACAATAACCCTCAATAGCAGACATTCATAGAAAAGATCCGATGAGTTATAAATTAATTAATTGAGTGGGGAATCCAGAGCAACCATTCAATCTAAAACCCCTTAAAGTCAAGAAAACTATACGCATGCGCATAATTTCCAAATCAAACCCTGGGGCAAGATATATTAATTGCTTATTAAACGACCTAGATGGTTCTCAATTTCTTTATGGAAGTACAATCTCAAATATCAGTTTCATAACGGTAACATATAAGAAAAACTCCACTTCAGTTCTTATATGACAGAAATAGATTTATCGGTATTCAGAGAACTCTCACATTTTATCAAAACTGGAAATTCCCTCTGACGTGTTTCTAAATTTATAACTACACTAAATATAAATACTGCTTAATTCTGATTTTCCGTGTTGTTAAAAACATGCATCGAAGTCAAGGGAATTATCAAACATGAAGATTATGAAAAGAACATTATAGGAAAGTTGATTAAGTTCAATCCCTTTGTTTGTTTTTACCTTTTAAAGCAAGACAATCATATGAATCTGAGATGTTCCTTAATGTTTAGAATAAAACGATTGACGTGAGGGAAATTGCTCTGAGCCACCGGTATAAGTCTACAGATTGCTTGAAAGCAATCGTATCCCAAAAATCTAGTTTTGAAACTTTCCCGAATGTGACCTATTACCTATCTACGAGTTTATAATAACATGAGCAACACAACCAAGTGCCACATGTGGAGCAGGATCTGCTTACCCTTCCAGAGCGCCTGAGATCACCCCCAGTTTTAACTGGGAGTTGTGTTGCTCAGTCTTTAGTTTAAGATGTTGTGTTTTATGTACTATTGTTTGACTATCAGTCTTTATCCTTTTTAACCATGGCATTTTCTGTTTATTTTCAACATATGAGTGTGAACGTCCCTCTGGTATCTTTCACTCCTCTTTTCATTTTTTGTTTGTTTGTCAATATGTTAAGGTTTTCCATTTCATTGATCAACAATACTGTTATCTTTTTTAAAGTAGACTAGAACACACCCGCAAAATCGCGGGGAAATAGAGCTTATGTAAACTGTAAAAAAAAAAATAACTGGAGAATATACATTACTATAAATAAAGTGTGTTTGCTACTTACTATCAATTCTCAGTTCGTAATCCACGGCGGTTATTGATATATTATATAGACCCTCTCTATTTAATATACTTGGTGACTCGATGAATTTTTTTAAAAGATTTTATGACTGAAGAATTTCAGAAAAGTATCAAAAGTTATAGGTGCTTAGGGACATGACAATTGTTTTTCTAGCCTGGCTCCTAATGTTTTTCCTCCAAAACTCCTATAATTTTTTTCTATAGCATTTACATTACTATAAACAGATAAATAAAGTGCATTTGCTCTTTACTATCAACTCTCAATTTACTAATCGATCCATGGCGGTCATTGACATATTATATAGACCCTCTCTATTTACAAAACTCAGTGACCGCCGTGGATAGTAAACTTGAAAATGATAGCAGATAGCAAATACACGTTATTCATGGTCTTTTGTATGTACTTCAAAGTACAAAAAAAAAAACGCAAACCGGATGTCTTGTCAGACTTAAAATTTTGTCCATTGACGGAAAAATATCTGGACGCAGTTTTTTTCGTTTTTCTCCCAAAATAACCCAAACTGAATAATCATAAGAATGGATGACAAATGTGACAATACATGTTACCTTTAGGACACAGAGGCATGATGATTAATTTATTGTGGAAGGAAGAGAAGAGACACACAAAATGAGGTCTTCTGGTTTAATAGTATAGATAAATAACTTGCTCTTTAAAAATCTTAAGCATTCAAAGTATAATTTTCAAAATTGCAATAAATAAAAATTTTATGATAGGTTTATCACATCAAAGCAATCAAATATAGTCCTCAAACATTTAAAAACAAAGATAAAATAAGATGATAATAAGAACTGACCTGTGGCACTAAAGCAGCAAATTTTGGTGGGAAATTTTTACCAGGAATATATTTACATATAGGCATCACTCCTCTATCCAAGCATTTCTTCAACAAGGCTGAAAACAGTGTTGTACTTCCACTGACAGTCTAAAAAAAAGGGGGGAGAGAGAATGGCTTTATAAGCAGTGAAAAAATATAAATTAAATCTAAATCTGTTTTAAAAAAGACTAGTGCAATTAAGGAAATATTGCCATAAAAAAAATTATATTAGCAGCAAAACCTTGTGAAGACTATAAATTAGAGCAGAATTGTACCATACGACAGGTTACCTACTGTGTGGTAGGACAGCCTCAGTCAAGTTAGAGCATTGTGAAGTTGTAAATTCAAGCATTTAATCGGTACATCAGAAAACAGTTCACTTTCCCCCTAAACTGCACCAATTATATGTTTGATTTTACTTCTTTTGACTTCTCTTAATTGACCGAGTACCAAAATGTCTTTCCGCAGAGTAGGTAACCTGTAAAAAAATAATATAATATCGAGTCAAAAGTTGGTTATATGAAATAGTCTATTGAAGGTGTAAACATTCTAGACTAATCTAAATTTCTGTTGAATGATTACCTAGCCATCACATAAAAACTTATGGACATCCATATGAAAAAAAAGAAACATAATGTCTTCTTCCTGTTTGTTATATTAAAAAGAAATTTTAAGAACAGGTGAAAGTTTTTCAGGGAAAATATATTATAAAGAGTTTGTCAGAACCAAAACCATTAACACTTCTTTTTCACTTACATTTTCATCTGGATATATAAACTGTCCTGGTTTTACATGGTAATATTTCTTTAGACTGGCTCTAGGTTTAAAACCCATCAAATAAAACCCTGTAAAATCATAATATAGATGTAACTGGCTCTTACAATAGATTTTCAATATACATTTATAAATAATATGTATTTATAAAACTTTGGCGTTGAGATTTTAGTGTCTTAGTAACAAAATTATCAGTGAAATTCTACATGTTGCCAAGGAATTAATGATTCTTGCTTTTTATTTACCTTTCATTGGCAGAACTCAACTGTGAATAAATAATATATCACAGACTAAGGCTCTGGAAAATGATTTGTTTATCAGTTTTCACACATACTGTCATCATCCTTTCTTTGATCAAACAGCAAAAAGCAATATCAATAATAGAATTTTCAAGATTCCAGTTATAACATTGTTACTATGGATTCATTTTAATTCTTGGGATACTAATTTTCATATATTTGGTAAAAGTAGACCAAATTTAAATGTTCAAAAAATTACAAATTTCCTATATGCTTGTTTACAGACCTTGGCAAAGCCCAAAAATCAAATATTCATGAAATGCAAATTTTCTTCTATCCATGAAAATTGGTTTCCAGGAAAATAAATAAATCCTGGGTATTTATGTTGTAAACTTAGCAGCATCTAGTATACATCTTATTGCTATTCGAGGCTGACCCGGTCGCTTGAACTTTTGACGTCATACAACAATCACTTTTCCATTGCGGCATCAGATACTTTGTTTTATGACATCAAAATTTTACTGGAACCTGTGTGATATCCAGTAATGCCGGACAAATAGCGATAAGGTATGTTGACATCTAGACCACTCAAAATGTCTAAACTAATGACTTCCCATAATGCAATATCATCCAGTTTTTCTTGAAAGGTCCATTCTACTTCATAAGACAATTCTTTTCATTCTTTCCAAAGTAAGATAATTGTCAATGCTTAGCTTAATATTGAGAAATGGCAGCTTTCTCAACCATACTACAATTTAATTTCAACTTTTACTGGATGTTTATTGATTATATAATGAAACCCAGTTTGTGTGACCAGCATTGTTTGTTTTTAAAACTATTTATCATTGAATGCAAACTGTAGTTCAGAAAAATTTCAGAAAACAGTTGGTTGTACATAAGTTTAACTATCAAACAATAATGTTTTGATAGGAACATAAATAAAATGACTGACCTGGCTCTTCAAAGCGTTTAATTTCAGTCACTTCATCATTTTCAAAACAAATTCTCCTTCCACCATATGTCTGAGCCTTTTTTAAATCTTGTGGCATCAATACTTCACCAGTATCCTAATAAAATACAAGTACAAGTTTCAACATTATTGTGCAAGTCCGTGTTTTAAAACATGAATAAAAAAAATTCCCCAAAAAATATCTAAGTAAATGTGGATATTTTTACTTAAAAATCTCTATTTATTTACTGTAAATTAAGAAATTATTGCATGTATTTATTATTGCGATCATGTCATTTAAGACTAAAATGCGAGTTTAAATTATTGCAATTTTAACCCAGTCACATTTTTCGCAATAATAAAAACATCGCAAAATCATTTAAAAGCACCATATGTCAAAAAATTAAAAATTTTGTATTATTAAATATTTTGATTTCAGAAAACTTTTTCTTGGCCAGTGTTTCTATTTAGATGTAGATGAATCAGCTATAAAAAAAAATTGGCAAAAAGAAAAATTCAAACAACCTATATGATTTCTTAAGTCAATATATATTTGCAAAGATATTAAAGCAGAGTTTCTGGTAATTACTCTACTATTCTTACCGCAAATTTTGTACATTTTGGCTACATCACTTAACATAAATAATCATTGGAGGAATAACTCAAAGCTGAACATACACAGAGAAAATAACTCAAAAACTGCAAACTGTAATTTCTGTACACTATAATTCTGAACAAGTGTATAGTAGTTGCCTTCTTGAATTCATATAAAAAACTTACTTCTAGATAACTTTTGGTGTGAGTTTTCAATTCTTCATTGGTATTTCTTGACAGTTTTACACCATATGGTTTTGGACAGGATCTTACAAGAGTGTACCTGTAAAGCAAAGATAAGTTAATGTAAATCCTCCAAGTAATATAGTAATAATTGGTAAAATATAAATGCAAGAAAACTTTGGAAGCATTTTAAAAATATATGAATTATCTCCCTTCTTTCATAATGCGCTATTAATTTTCACAAAGTTGTGAGGAAATAATTGACAATATGAATATTGGTTTCTCATGCATATAACCCATATTTATTAACCAACTTACTACAATATGTATAGAAATGCCCATGCTTTATAAAAGGAAAATTTCGACATCTGGTCATTATGAACGGAGAAATTGCTACAGCCAGTCATTACGAGATCTCAGTCATGCATTACGAAATCTCAGTCATGCATTACCAAACCACACCCGTGCATTACGAAATCACAGTCATGCATTATGAACAGTTGAAACGGGACATCGATTAAAACAAAATGTCGTTTATTTCTGTAAATAAGTGTGACATTTTTTTATTCTTTTTTAAACTTAATATCATAAAAATAAGTTTAATAAATGATGTTCATTAACATTGTTTTGTAACGACTTGAAACGGAAATATTTCACAGCCTTTTTTGAGAACGATTTTCGATTATTATCACTGTTTCATTCCTCAGAATGCAGACTTTACTGTCTGATTAATTCTTCCCAGCTACTTTTTATTTGCTAGATGAAATGAATTTTAATAGCATAAAATTAAGTACTTGGATGAGAAATCAGAAATTACATCTGACAGTCACAATGTTGACTAAAATTCCATGCGAAATTGAATGCGAAAAGACAAGTTGAAGTTCAGCTATGAAATTCCTGTATCTTCTTCACGGTAAGTTTTTCACTCTTTGTTTAATCGAAGAATAAAACCATTTAATAAAAATTTTATGAAACGGGCTTTTCTGTATTGGTCCTGTTGTAGTTTGTGG
The DNA here is from genome assembly GCF_963676685.1 of Mytilus edulis. Classification (NCBI taxonomy): domain Eukaryota; kingdom Metazoa; phylum Mollusca; class Bivalvia; order Mytilida; family Mytilidae; genus Mytilus; species Mytilus edulis. The sequence continues at coordinate 22,969,372 of NC_092350.1, read as the reverse complement.
ATAGCTGTATAATTTTGGATCCGAGACTCGAAGACTGTTCTTGAATGAAGTTGCCTTTATAGTTGGTTAATAAAAGTATCAATATATGGACTTTTTCATATTGGCCCTGTAACATGCCCTTGATATTAATAATGGCCTCGGACAGTTGTAATGGCCCTCGGCGTTGCCTCAGGGCCATTACAACCATCCTTGGCCATTATTAACACCTTGGGCATGTTACAGGGCCAATATGAAAAAGTCCATACATTAATACTATATTCTAATTGAGTCACTGTCATAATAAAATCTCAGCAACAAGATATGCATATACATTTGTCTGGCATAATATTCCATTAGACCTTTTCATATGCCAAATACAAAAGTTAGAAATGGGATGGTAAGCTGTTACAGAACTTAACATGAAGTATGAAAGGCAAAATCATCTATTTATATAATATAACATCTCTAGACAAAGGTTATTCATCAATTAATCAATTTCCTTGCAATTTAATTGTAAGCTGCTGAAATTGCTCCTAGATAAAAAGCTTGAGATTGTCAAGTTTCACCTCAACAATTTTGATTTTAACAGCAGATGTAGGAAGGTACATAAAAACCAGTAAATCTTTGAATCGGGGCAAATTATAAATATAATTTTGGCAATAATATGTTAATAACATTTAAGAACTTACACTCCAACACCTAAATTCAATCCTTTGCCCAGTGAAAATGGAATTCTTCTTAAAGCTCTCTTCTTATGGTCTTTTGTCCGAACTCTGCAAAATATAAATGAAACATAATCTTTATTTCCATATAACATACAAATTTTATTCTTCGTCACTTCAGCAAGAAGGTACACCCTGTCTTGCAAAAACTAACTCCTACTCATAATTCAAAGTATCAGAATCAGGAAGTAGGTGTCTGATGGATTTTTAAAATTCATATACCTTACAACTGAACTCCTTCTTGTTGAGCTGATGACCAAATATGAAGTAATTCTGTTCATTAGTTTCTAAGAAAAGTGTGACAAAAATTAAGTTCTTCAACAATAATATTTTTTGTTGTTGCAAAATTGAAGTATCTTCTAAATAGGAATCAGACAGATGACATAGAACATTTCATCACTGTAAAGTTGCTGATTGATCAAATATGAAACCATGGCGTTTAATAGTTTCTGAGAAAAGGAGGGGAAAATATTTGTTGGAAGGACAAGGTCATTGCATTATAGTCCCAACCTTGACCTTTGATCCTACCTTGACATTAACTCCTCCAGTTTTTCTGCAGGATCAGGTAACTCTGTAATTTCATCATCAGCTGAATATAACAAATCCTACAATTGAAGGGAAGAATGTTTGTACTCAATAAAAGTTAATTCCAAGTATGGGTGTCTGCATCAGAAAAATGTTTCATTTATAAGCTTAATCAAAACTTTTCAAACAGTTGTTAACTTGGATGTAAAAAGTTATATTTTTATGACAATGGCTTTTATGGAGGATTTGGTTGTTGGTGGCCAATGAACACCACAGTTTGATAAGGCTTTTACTGCTGTTAGGAAAAAATAACCATATTTCTAAACCACAGTCACCCTAACAGTACATCAAAATAGAATTGACTGCAATAATTATAATTTGAACCTCTATAATAATAGAAAATTGACACATTATTAAGGGGTCATCCATAATTGTCAACCATTTTCCAAAGTGTACAAAACGTATTGTAAATTCAGAAATGATTGCGATGTTTTTTTATTTTTGTGAAAAATGTGACAGGGTTATAATCGCAATAATTTCAACTTGCGTTTTGAAAGTATTTATATGAATTAAACAGGATTTTTCTCTCAATATTTCAAAAAAATTAAAATCCCATTTTAGTCTAAAATTTACAAAATTGCAATAATAAATGCATGCAAAAATTTCTGAATTTACAGTACACTAGGGGGAGGTGGTTAAAAAATCAACATTTTTACAGTACATTTTTTTTTTATTATTCATCAAATAAAACAGTCAGATATGTTTAAGTTTATTTTCAATGCAAATTTCTCTATTAAACTACACTATAAAAGACTTGATCATCTTTTTATTAAGAATGATCAAATCTGAAAATGGTTGTACACTTTAAGAGGGAGAATTTTGAAAAAGTGGATGTTTTGTACACTTTGGAAAATGGTTGACAATAATGGATGACCCCTATTTTGATCAGTGATTTAATAGAAGCTATTGTGAAGAAAATACCTTATAAAACTTTGTGACATCAAATGTTTCTCCTTCTTGTATTAAATGCATGAGTTCTAAATCAATTCCTGTCTCATTCAAGTCACTGGCTTTTGTTCTTGCCTGTCTCTAAAATGTAAATGTTCATAATGATTGGAGATTATAAATAAAAGAACAAAATTTTGCATACAATACAAGCAATCAGATACAGCAATCAAAATGAAAGATAATTTTCAAAAAGATGACACTTTGGCAGCCATTATAAGCTCAATAACATATTTCATAATTAATTAAGGTAGGTGATACAGATAAATACAAGATTTTGTTTATAACCGTCAGCATATAATTGTTCGACTAAACAGAACTTCCCCCGAACCTTTATTATATACAATGTCAAAATATGTTTCTGTTGGAACAAATATGCTATACTCAGTGGCTTATCCAGATCTTTTCATCAGTGGGGCCCGATGACTGACCTAAGGGGGGGCCCACTCCAGTCATGCTACAGTGATTCACTATATAATCAACCAAATTTTTCCTATTAAAGGGGAGTGTAGCCCAACAGGGAACCCTCCTGGGGGATCCGCCTATGATACTCTTTATTCCATAATGCTGTAAAATTTGTTCCAATAGAAATAATATTACAGAATATTTCTTCCACTCAGAACTTATATCACGATGGAACTTCTATTTCAAGACAACATACATACATTAAAAACAAATAAAAATTTTATATTTATTATATTAAAAAAAGGGGTAATAATGTCAAAAATTAAACCTAGAAAATGAAAAAGAAACAAACCTGAAGCTGTGGACTACCAGCATGTGGATTGTCATTGTTTGTAAATAACAGGATTCTTTTGGATCCAACTTTCTGTGTACTGTAAAAACATAACAAAAATGAATGTCATCATGTTTAATTTTTTTACAGTAAAATTGCTAATTGATCAGAATTTAAGTTCAAAATTACTAAATACCTACAGCGGATTCATTATCATTCCTACATCTCGTAAACCACAAAATTAAATGTTCTGCAAAATACAATTTTTCTATAGGCTTGTATGCAGACTTTGGAAAAATCTCAAAATCAAATTTTGACAAACTGTTCAGTGAAACATACATTTTTCCTCAATCCACAAAAAATTGGTGACCACAAAAATAAATTAATCCACAGTACTTTCACTTTCTACCTATACTCACCATGTTAACATTATGACATTATTCATCACTTCCAAATTTTGCACTTCATCACAATTTTCTGTAGTATTGTTTTTATTCTGATGATGGTGCACTAGCCATTGAAACATGTCAATCTCATTAAATTACTACAGCAATCCCTAAAGTGTTGTTGTTAAAACTGATTTCACATTTTATATTTTTTAATATAAGTTTTTAATTTCCCCAAAAATCTGCACCCTTTGTTATTACCATGTTTTATGAATACATTTCTAAATGACAACTATACCTGTTTGAAAACATGTTTTGGCAGGTCCATAGCGCTTCATGTAAAGAAAATGCTGTACTGTGTCCAAAATCTTTACCAAACTTCTTATAGCCATCTGTAAAAATATGATAAAAATGAAGTGTTGTGTTATAATTAAAAAATACAATTTCTTGACACTACGATTAAAGATAACAATTCAAAACTTTATCCTAATTAATACATAATTCTCAAGATTTTGGAATACCTATTTATCTTCACAGTACACTGATGAAGTTTGTCTGTAAGTTCTATGATGGACTTAGGGAATCACTGAAGCATGACGGGAGCGGCCCCCTCTTCAGCAGTCAGTTCTTTGAAATTTTCATGGACAGGATTCGGTAGATAGAATGATGTGCTAAATGAACAATGTTTTTTTTTTTTTTTATCTATATAGTAATGATACAAGTCTGGAATGATGATAACTTGCAAGTCAGCCCCATAAGGGGTTTGATAGTATGAATGCAATCTTTGCCCCAAATATTTTAATCCCTATGGTTGAAGGGTTCTCTGTTTATCATCAACAACAGATAAAAAAGTGATTCACAATACACAATGACTGTTTGACACATGGGTATAAAGAGAAGAGATATGACTGAATTAAAAAAACACTAAAGACAGTGATTGAATAGTACTATATTCCTCAAATTACAAGGAAACCAGATCCCTGTGAAAGCCTGTCTTCTTTATGTGGGGGTTTATCCTCCAGCTTATATTCTGCACAAAGACAATCTAACAATTTCACCAATGAGGAATATGTGCTATTGACACTTATATCATGTTAGAGACCTTTGCATTGAGATAAAATAATAAAAGATAACTGTTGCATAATTTTGCTTTAAACACTGGTTAAAAAATAGTTCAAATCCATAGACTGAAAGTAACAGTTGTACACTAAAAATGGCTCAGGTTCCTAAAGCTTGTCAAATTTGTGCTGAAAATATTAAAATTAGGTGGAAATGTTTGAACTGTAAAACATTACTGTGTAATACCTGTGGCCAGAGACATGTACGTGACGAGCTCTACCTTGAACATCAGGTTGTGGACCTTGATAATATTGAGAGAATGCAAACTTACGATTTTACAAAATGTTCTTTCCATCCGCAAAATAGTATTTCACTGTACTGCTGGGAGTGTAAACAAACTATTTGTGTTGATTGCTTGGGGAAAACACACCATGGACACACTTTAGAGACAATAGAAGCTGCATGTGTGAGTATGAAAAAAACACTTTGGAATCATCAAGCAAAAATCAATAGTCAGCATCTAAGTTTATGCTACAGTGAGAAAGAAAAGATACAGAAAGAAATGAGACTCCATAAAGAAAAATTTGAAGAGGAAAAGCAAAAAATTCTAGAATATGATTTATACTTGAAAGAAGAAATATCTCGCAGAACTGAACTCCTTCTAGAGGAACTTAAAGAAGAAAGAAGAACAAGTGCACATGATATTAATACCAGAGCTACCAAACTTGATTATAGAATTAAAATGTTGCATAAAACAAACTCAGCGATTGAAAATAAGAAAGAAAGTTTTGATATTCACACACTGAGGTCAGTCACTGAGCTGTCCACTAATGTACTGAAACTTCCAGTAGATAGTTTTCTTTCCACTAAAATGTTACCGAGCAGCAGCAAGCAGTTCTGTCCAGGTCAGAGTAGACAGGAACTTGAAGACATAATAAAACATTTAGCGGGATCTTTGAAAACAGTTCAACCATGCGTTCCTAGTTCTATTGAATTCAAAAGTATCAACTCATTCAGTACTGATTTGACATCAATATCTTCCATAAAATCAAAACAAGACTGTACAATTTTAATAAGCAGTAAACAAGATACAAATTTTAGACAAGTGGACCTAGAACAAGAAAAAATAATAAGTGAAGAAAAAAATATGAAATTTCATGATATCGCAATCACAAAATCTAACACAGTTCTATTTGCCAAAGAAGATAACAATTGCATAAAAGAGGTGAAAAGTAATGGACAGACTAGTGACTTTTATATATTTTCAAGTGATAATCCTAAGATACCTACAGCCTTACATGTGACAAATGCTGGATTAGTACTTGTAAGTACAATAGAAAAAGGGGGACCGCCTTACACAATTACCGACACTAGTCAACGACAAGTTATGGTTTTATCTGAGTGTGGTGATATACTTAGGATTTATGAGTCTGATCCAATCGGGCATAGATTATTCATACATCCTGACAAACTATCTTCTAATGATACTGGAGAAATCTGTGTTATAGATAAGACCTCTCAGACAAGTGGAATTATAGTGATAATAGACTCAGATCATCTTCTCAAATGGATTTTCCATGGAATGAAAGAGGAAAAGTTTGATCCAATAGACATTGTAACAACTCTCAACGGAAACCTTATAATCAGTGAGTCCCATGGAACATTGCTCATCATGAACTATGACTGTGTTATCCTTAAAAAGCAATCAACAATAGAACTTGGAATAGAATTCCCCCATTGTTTAGATATAAACAATAAAGGGATGCTCACTGTCACCAGTAATAGACAATACTTCAAGCACAAAGCAAAATTATTTTTGTTCACATTTTCTGGTTTCTAATAGAATTTTGTTGTTGCTTTGAAATACAGAATTTTATTTTTTTCATCTTAATGCAAATATGAAGGGGCGGAAAAGATATCTCTGATTCACTCATCCCAACCCCCACACACCGTTAACTTCAAGACGATGATTGGCAAAATAAACTTCCCCATTTTACTTAAGCTCTTCCCCGTATTCCTGCTTCCTATCACCCTCATTCCTATGTTACCATTACTCCTGTCCTTTTTTTATTATTATAATATGAACAATTATTGATGTAGATTGTAGGGTTACTTTCTATTTAATGCACAGAAAACAAGTACATGTATATGTTAAATAGATACCCATGCCACTTTTATTATTCCAAGTTTAGTGAATTAATCTTGCTTTTGCATACATTTCAAAGTTTCTAGTTGCTGTAAGCCTTAAACCAAATACAAAGCTGGACATTAAAACAACCAAGATATTGGGTCTTTTTTATTCATTATAATTAATTTGTCATGATTCAATTCATATGTCTCAGACAAATCTTAATCTATTCCAAATAGTTTGATAAATGTTGTCATAAAAATAAAAATTTCAGTGATGGAAAGCGTTACTTTTCAGGAGTTACAGGAAAAGGATCTTTTGGACCTGAAAAATTGAAAAAAGGTCAAAATTATTGTTGTTTGTGATACAATTTCAGGTGTTGTATTCATTGTGATAATTTATGTTGTGTATCAAAACTTGTTAATTATTTTTACTTTAAAAGAAAATTAAGGAAATACAGTACTGTAGTTTAAGATTTGCCATCTTCAATTACCAGTTTTTTTAAGAATAGACAAAAATGTGAGATTAATTATTGCCATTTTAAGAAAACCTGCGTGACAAATATATGTATCAGATATTAGAATCAGAGTTCTCTTTTATAATAATTTCTAAATTTACAGTACATAAAGACCAATCTGATTAAAACCAAACTTTGGCTGTCCCAGTTTATTGATATATTACTGCCAGACATCATCTGGACAATTTTGATTTTAAAATCAGACTTTGTATTTTATATTAAAAAATTATAAATATGTAAATAGATTATTGTTATCTTTTATCAAGTGGCCTTACACATTGTTAAATGAGCACAATGATAGTATTATCTAAACGCATCATATTTCCAATATATAAACATTGTAAAGGTGGTTTTTTTATACAAAACTAATAGCAGTTTCCTACATAAATGTATTTCCTATCTTACATTGAAATTCTTTCAGGTCTAAGTCATACTACACATATAAGATATGATACCTTCCAAAAGGCAATTTTCAATTTTAAAACAATTTGCAAAGGGAAACAACTCCTTTTTAGAACAACATGTATCCGTTCTTATACAGAGTAAGTGATACAATAAAAGCAATCAACCATGTCTCTCAGACAGTCATCTGCATCTTACACTATTTCTTTACAACAATTATAGTTGGTAATTTCAAGTACAGTTACTGAGTAACACACCTCATCTTCCAGACTAATCCCATCCAAAGAGGTGCAGCACTAGATGAAAATGAGGTCAAGGCTATGTGAAAAAGACTGGCTAACAAGGTTTCATAAAAAATGTTTGCTTTCCTATGTAAATATGTACAATTGATACCAAACAACAAAGCAAAAAGAACTGAATAGAAAAATATAAAACAGAAATAGACAATTCAAGAAGCCTGTATCACAACACTGGTCATCAGTAGAATCATTCCAACATACTTTCTACAGATGATCAATTATCTAAAATTTCAACAGAATGAACATCGAACAAATGTAGTAATATCTAGAAGAGCATTAAAAGAGTAGTTTTTTCTTATACAGTCCATCAAAAGCAAAATTAAAACTGAATGTAGGGGTATATACACAGCCAAGATTTATTAATTCTATGCAAAAGGAATGGGGAAAGTGTCTCTAAGAAGACTTCAAAAACAATTTTGATTTAAATCATGAAGTAGTTTCAAAAAAGGAAGGAGAGATGTAATTTTCCACCCATTTTTTCATAGAATCTATATGTCCTCGTCTCTAATGTTGGTGCATTTACATTCAATTAACTGTAATGGTAAACTAAAAGAGAAAATACTTGCATAAAATATAGGTATCTACAGTTATGACGTGGGGATGTCATAAATGACTATCAACTCTTTCATCTATAAATAAACTTTGATTGATTGTGTCATCATGTTAATCACATGAAATGAAACAAATCATAAATGATTAGAGTATATTTTTATAAGCTGATTTCACTAGCCATTATGTGATATTGTGTGATTTTATGGTAAATGCTCATATAAGAGGTAGTGTATATAGACTTTACTCATATTCATTACAACATAATTATCCAATCATTTAAAGATCTGGAAACACACTACAGCTGAAATAAAGTTTAGGCCAATTGATCATCAACTGTTTTCTGATTTAACAGGTCTCTGAAATAAAATACTTTAATTATCATGGAAAATTCAAGGAGGAAAAGGATTTCTAAAGGACTAAGGAAAAGAATCGGAAATTGGTCTTCATTCTTCAGACATAGACCAAGAACCTACACTTCCACTTTAGATGAAATCAGACAACCGCCTTCCACTTCACAAGGGATAACGCCATGCAACCCTTTGACTCTAGGTCGAGCAACTTTTACAGCAACATCAGACATGAAAACAACAGAAAAGACATATTTGAATAAAAAAATTTCAGCAAGGAACCCATCTTCAGCCCAAAATTCAATAGAAAGAGGAGCACAAGTCCCAATAAATTGCAAAGTATGTAAAGAAGATGTTAATGTACAATATCCTTGTCAGAACTGTCTAATAGCACTAAGTTATACATGTTGTAAGAAACATATGTCTAAGATAAGCCACCAAGATCATCAAGTCATCAATGTTAATGATGGGTCAACAATTCTGAAGCCTATAAATGTCCAGTGAAAACTCACAAGAAAGATGACATTTCAATCTATTGTCAGAAATGTGATAAGTTCATGTGTTTAAAATGTCTCACAGAATGCAATCACCAGACTAGTTCACTTAAGGAACTTGAAACACTCTATTCAGAGAATATAGAATGGCTAAATAAATATCATAAAATAATGGATGAAGATTATAAAAACAAATTCATGGGAGAATTAGCAATAAAGGGCTGCGCTTTAGCGCATGATACGCCCGTTGTTTGAAAGACGACGGGCGTATAAAAATGGCAAAAAAGACTACAATGACAATGAGGAGCAGCAAGAAGATAACAGGGAAAGTGAAGATGGTGAAAGTGACTCTACTGAAAGTTATGATCTAAATGAGGAAGTAAGTGATGAAAGTAAGGATTTCATTGACGACGGGCGTATAAAAATGGCAAAAAAGACTATAATGACAATGAGGAGCAGCAAGAAGATAACAGGGAAAGTGAAGATGGTGAAAGTGACTCTACTAAAAGTTATGATCTAAATGAGGAAGTAAGTGATGAAAGTAAGGATTTCATTGACGACGGGCGTATAAAAATGGCAAAAAAGACTATAATGACAATGAGGAGCAGCAAGAAGATAACAGGGAAAGTGAAGATGGTGAAAGTGACTCTACTGAAAGTTATGATCTAAATGAGGAAGTAAGTGATGAAAGTAAGGATTTCATTGATGATGAAGATAAAGATTTCATTGATGATGAGGCGGCCTCTTCTGAGAATGAAAATGAGGATTTTTCTGATGATGAGGACAGTGATTACAGTGAAGAAGACACTGATGATTAAACCTAGTTCAGCTTTTCAATATTTAGCATAAAAAACAAATATCATTAACATTGGCATATAACATAGAAGTCTTCAATGCAATATAAGGAAAGTGATATATGATTATGGGTTTTAGTAATTCTATGGCTGATTTCCAAATTTTATAGTAGTTTGAAAGAAGGTAATTTTCTTGGGGTATACTGCTCATAGTTAGATTCTGTTGAACACAGTAAGGAATCCATACTAAATTATACAAAGATGCATGCAAAAGTTGTTCAAATGGTGCTTAATTTGGTGGATATGATTATTACCTTTTTATTGTTTAGAATATTCACAAGATGATCATATTGATAAATGTTTAGGAGACTTGATTTCCTTATTTTTTTCATAAAATGACACCCTTTAACATTTAAGGAATATTTAGTCACATGTTCGGATTTCCATGTTGTCACTTGTTCACTTATTATGTGCTATTGTAGACTAGTTATGTTTTTTAACATTTTTTATTTCCCTCAACCCTTCCACCGAAACCGAACTCTATAAAAAAGCTGCAATGCTAAGGAATCATTTGTGATTTCAATTGCAACCAATTTTAACAAGAGTAAAACATCCTATATGCAAAAACAGTATTTGATTTTTATCCATAGCTTAGATAGTAAAAATGTTATCATAAAATGATATATGCCTCAGGGAACAGTTAGTATCTCAGGGACTGCTAATGTGCTTTCATCCTTGCAACCATTCAATAATAGTACAAATGTATGACATTCATGGAACCTATTTTTTACAAGAAATTTAATGTTTTAAATTGAACTAAAGATTTTACAAATTTTATGTTTTCATCAGATTTTATTAAGTAATATTTGTTACATCAATAGATATAAACAATTCACCAAAGTTTCATGGACATTGGTGAAAGCCTTTTTGAGTTATTGTCCGAAGTGTTAAAAATCCCCCTTTTTTTATGAATAAAGCCCCATAAATCCAAAACTTAAAATCTGAAATTTATAAAAATTGAAAGGGAGCTTACATCAATAGATATAAACAATTCACCAAAGTTTCATGGACATTGGTGAAAGCCTTTTTGAGTTATTGTCCGAAGTGTTGAAAATCCCCCCTTTTTTATGAATAAAGCCCCATAAATCCAAAACTTAAAATCTGAAATTAAAAAAAAACGAAAGGGAGCTTACGTCAATAGATATAAACAATTCACTTAAGTTTCATGGAAATTGGTGAAAGTGTTTTTGAGTTATTGTCCGAAGTGTGTACGACGGACAGACAAACGGACGAACGGACAACGGTATACCATAATATGTCCCATCTAAAAGACAGGCATATAAAAATAGAGACTTCGTTAAGGCAGCATGGAGAGTTTTATGAAAAAGAAAAGAAGAAAATAATTCAACATGATAAAGTATTGAAGGAGGAAATTACAAAACATACAAACAAACTTTTGGTGGAACTTGAAATGGAGTTGAAAAAGACAAAAGCCGATCTGGAAAATCAGTCACTTGATATAGAAAGGAACATTTGTAATCTAGTCCAGAGGATTTCAACAATCACCAAGGAAACAAGTAATTCTGATATCATGTGCATTCATGAAGTTAAAAAAGAAATCGAAGAATATTTACTTAATGTTAAACTTTCAAATGTTAATTTACCAACTAAAGTAAAAACATTTTTAGTAGCTGACTTTCATAAGAATAGTGTTGAAAACTTTTATGGAATATTACAAAATTCTGTAATTGATATGGAAATTGTAATTAGAACATACAACACTAATCTTAAGTCAATTACTTCATTATTAACCACAGACTATGCCATTTGTTTAGGAAGCAAAGAAGATTCTCTTATAAGGAATGTCAAAATGGCTAATGGCCATGGCCAGCTGGAAACATTACAAGAAATAAAAGACCTAAAAATGGAACATTTGTCCTTATCAAATAAAGGGAACATTCTTGTGTCTCTTCGTTATGACCCATTTATTAAAATGCTTACAAAATCAGGTCAAATGAATAAGTTTTATAGATTTGATCCAACTGACTGGTTTGGAACTCCTCAGGTGCCACTCTATTTCATCTCCTACAAGATGGTAAGAGAATAATATGAACCAAAGAAATAGACAGAGACTTATTTCAGTTGTCACAAACGAGTTGTAGACAAGTAGCGTTACAATCATCTGACGGTAAACAATTAAAATGCTATGAACATGATAAAAAGAATAACCGATTATTTACTCAACCGTTTCGAATAACCCCAAACTCTACTGGGAAAATATGTACAATAGATCGAACAGATGCTAGAGAAGGACGACTAGTGACCATAGATTCCAAAGGTGTAGTTAAATGGATATATAATGGTCATCCAAAGAAAAGCCAATTAAAGTTTAATCCTACAGATATAGTGACAACTTTCCGTGATAATATTGTTGTTAGTGACATGAACAATGCAATCCATATTGTTAATTATAATGGCGAAATGGTGTCTTTTCTACAAACTGAAACCTTTGGAATCATACTCCCACTGAGTATGGATATATACTGTAAAGATGAACTTTTGATTGGATGTAAACATAACCAGGCTAAATTACATATCATGACTTTCAATGGATTTTAATGCATGTGTATAGGTTGCACTTCTGTAAATATAGACAATGCAATTTCCCATAGGAACTCCCTTTGCGGCTTAAACTGCCACTTCTTCTATGTTTCTTAAAAAATTATATTTTAGAATGGAAAGTTGATATGCACTACTATTTTATCCAAAGGTCAAAACATAGGGCTGTGCGACATATTTTCAATATGCATATGCCCTAAACTTCTTAGAGTTTAAACTTAAACTAAAATTCTGTACTACCCCTACCTTCACTTTGGGTCTTCCTCAAATTAAAATTTTGATGCTACCATGTGTTTTAATACTGGTAACATTCCAAAATTGTCTCTATGAGATGAAACATAGAGATCAAATCTGGGAACCAGTATGTAAACAAAACAAAATATCTATGAATGTCATATACACCTCCCCAAAAAAGGATCTTGGAACCAGAGTGTAAATGAAACAAAATATCTTTGAATATTCTATATCTCCTCAAAAGAGGCGCGGTTTGATTTTTTTATATTTTTTGTTTGAAAAAAAAGAGAACAAAATAATAAAAGATAACTTAACCTAAAAAGATGTATAAAGCTCATGCTTTAAACTTTTTAAGGTTTTGGTAAATATCCATGGATTCCTTCTTCAAATGCAGAAGTTTATATTATATAGATATAGGAAGATGTGGTATGGGTGCCAATGAGACAACTCTCCATCCAAATAACAATTTATAAAAGTAAACCATTATAGGTCAAGGTACAGCCTTCAACACAGAGCCTTGGCTCACACCGAACAACAAGCTATAAAGGGCCCCAAAATTACTTGTGTAAAACCGTTCAAATGGGAAAAACAACAGTCTAATCTATAAAAAAAACAAGAAACAAGAAACATGAATAAATTACATAAACAAACGACAACTACTGTACATCAGATTCCTGACTTAGGACAGGTGCAAACATTTGCAGCGGGATTAAACGTATAAATGGTACCAAACCTTCTCCCTTTTTCTGAAAAAATAGTATAACATCACAACATGGAAAAACACACGATAAAATATCAATTAGAAGGCTTAACTCAATCAAAAAATGTAAATTATTATTTTTTTACTGTTATAACCACTTTTTCTGTTAATTGAGATAAACAGTAGATGTGGTTAAATCAAGATATTTTCAAACATTAATTTTAAACAGTAACTGTGTAGTTATATTGTATTGAATCATATATTTTAACAGGTCAAATACCTTGAAATGATTATATATGTAATCTCATAATAGATAAATATGAAAGTTCTATTGACAAGGACGGAAAGTCAAATTGAACATTAAAACAATTATCAAAAATAAATATTTACAAATACATAATATTATTTTTTTGCTTACTGATAAGTCAATTAGTTTTGGCATGTCATGCATCTATCACATGACCTTTGTTTCAGCATATCAAATGGTATCTTAAAAAACCTCAACCAATTTAATCTGGCTCTGTCACATGACTGAAAACGATTTCATTGCAGACTCCACATAACCTTGACGAATAAGGTCATGTAAATAACAATTCAAATGAAGACACACTTATACATAATTTCTTAACCAAATAACTCAATTTAAAGCTTCTCCTATGGATCATGAAATTGAGAATGGAAATGGGGATTATGTCAAAGAGACAACAACCTGACCAAGGAGCAGACAACAGACGAAGGCCACCAATGGGTCTTCCAAGCAGCGAGAAAATCCTGCTTCAGCTTGGCCCAAAACAAAAATATGTACTAGTTCAGTGATCACAGCAATACCTACAGTAAAACTCAGTCTAAAAGAAGTGCAGGTTCCATGTCAGAATAGGTAACAAAAAGAAACTAAGCAAAATGACAATACATGTAATACATAAATGAACAAAGGACTACTAGTAGTTACTGACATGCCAGCTCAAGTAGTCAAGACATCAATTAAAACTGATTGAAAGATTATGTCTTCATAATATGAAAATCAAGCATAATCCCTCTTGTTAAGGGTTTAGTATTGTACCATCATAATATATAGTGCAAGTTTTCTGTTAAATGCATATTCAGGACTTGGTACATGTTTACCTGAAATGGATATGAATATGAAGCATTCATTGTGCCAGACAGACACACTTCAGCTAGATTTATAAAGTGCAAGTTCAAAAGTTAATAGTCAACAGGAAAACATGTCACTCTACCCAGACATATTTTTCCTGACTACAAGTTGAACAGCCTTTGCTATCACTCCTAATTGCAGCATGCTTAGCAGTAATGAAATATCAATTCTTAGGTAGAAACTAGAAATGGGGGACTAAATTATTAAATTTGTAAATATCTATACAGCCACAGTTTCCCAAATCGGAAATGTAATATTCAAGTCTCTTTTTGTACCACTTGTAATGAACGATAGACAAAAAATGATTATGAATCAACAACGCTATAAGATATAAAGTTTTAATGAATAAAACAAAAGATATCAATGATCAAAGTCAAAACCCAGTATATTTTAAGACAAATATCTTAGCTTTATGTCTGAAATATTGCCTATTTGTACTAACAAGTAATTGCCCCTTTCTGTCTATCCCTAAACTCATTGGATATTCTACTCCTGTGTGTTCTGTGGTCAGTTTTTTAATTATAACACCTTCATAACTGAAAATATATAATGCACCATGTGATTCACTGGCAATTATGTTTCCACTGTTGGATGTTACAATATCGACTGGATTAAACTCCCAATTTGGCTTCCTTTCCAATATGCCTTTCTGATCGCCTCTTGAATCAATTATTACTAATGCTCCTTCCTGAGGAGACATCTTACCCAAAAAACAAATCTCATTATGATCATTTGCGGTCAATTTTACTGGCCTCATAAATAGCCACTGGTCCACTGGATAAATTTTATGAATCCTTAACAGTTTTCCGAATTCTGATAAAGCTAAAACTTGTATTCGACTAATATTTGCAACTTTGTACAGGTCTCCACCTTTCTCAACTGTACTTGCTAACACAGTGCCATTCTTGCATACATGTAAAGCTAACGGTACATGTATCTGCAATCCAGCATTATAGCATGTGTGAAAATCTTTCACTTTCCCTGTTTTTGGGTCCAGTTCTTTAATAGTAGGATCTTCCTCTTTTACGAAAAGTAAACTACATCTTTTACTCACAGCAATGTCAGTGATATCTATATTTTTAAATTCCTGTAATATGTTTTTTTCCTGTAAAGCAACTTGTCTTAATAGGTTTGAATTATTTGTACAAGTTATCCATAGGTTATTTTTCTCATCCACAGTCATAGATCTTATAGATGGTAAATCGGTGCAATAAGAGTCTATGTTTTCACAAGTAATAGTAGCAGAACCAAATATGTCAACACTGACCAATAATCCAAATACAGGATTAATAACGGATGAATTTTTGTCTGTCTCGTTAAGCACAAACTTCTTAGCCATTATATTTACTGGAGCAATAGAGATAGAACTTTCAGCTTGATCGGCAAAAGTTTGAACATCTTTAGCAATTTTTTTAACGGTATTAAAATCAGACTTACAAGTACTTTCGTATTCCTCTATAAGAGATACTTTTTCCAATAAAATTGAGAGCTTCTTTTCAATTTCAGTAGAAGAAGCAGTTATTTTTGCTTGGGTATTCCTAAAATGTTCGTCCAACTCTTCCAAAAGTTGCTCAGTTCGTTTTGTAATTCTTTCTTTCAAATGCATATCATATGTTATAATTTTCTTCTTCTCCTGCTCAAATGATTTGCAATGACTCACCATTATCTTATCAAGTTTATGCTTCTCATTTTCACAATTTTGCATATCATTTTTTATTTTCTTATGATGTAAATTCAAATTTCCAGTAAACATTGAATATGCCTCATCAAGTGTCCTGACGTCATGTTTACGATGCGCTATCTTTTGACAGTTACCACAGATTGTTTGGTAGCAGTCTAGACAATACATTTCAGCTTTTGGTTTATTTATTACATGGAACCAATATTTCACATCTCCTAGGTATGAATGTTCATCTATATCTCTCAAATTAACAACATTGTGGTTTACACTGGTTTTATCATCTGAATGTCTCTGACCACAACTATTGCACAAAATAAACTGACAGTTTAAACATTTCCATTTGAGTTTCGCATCTTTTTCACAAATTTGACAGGTTTGTGGTACTTGAGCCATTCTCAGAGGTAAACCTGTTGCCATTTTTCTAACTACTTTAATCAAAAACTTTATTACACAACTATCATATCAAATAAAACTGATAATTTTGTGATAATCATGACTAAAGTGCAACTTTAATTAAATGTTTAATATGTAAAAAATGTTCATATACAATATAAAGCTTTGACAGGTTATTTATCCACTAATCATGATAGGACTTTCCATTGAATAAAAAAAACATTTAATAAGCATAGTACCAAGTAAAAAAATGTTTGAATTTTTTTTTCTTCAAAACTTCAAAATTGTGCTTCTGACCATATATTTAAAAATAGATTTGTGGGAAGGACACAAATTGTCCAACCCCCCAAAAAATAATGGAAATTATAGAATAAAAGTCTGTAAAACTGTTCACAAAATGTTCAATTTTCAAAGTCCAAGTCTGTTCTTTCAACAAAAATCAACAGAGCGGAACCAAACATGAACTCTATCTTTAACTCATCATAGTAGACTCTTATATATACTTAAAGATCAATTTACCTCTTTAAACCAAAACATCTATGGCAGTTATTGGTGTGTACATATCTTCCTACCAGGAAACAAGTCCTCTATTTTAGAAGGCAGTTAGTTTTGAGTAAAGATTTATCTGGGCATAAAACATAATCTTTTAAAGTAAAATATTAAGGTTCATTACTGTTGGTGGCATACCAATTTTCGTGGATTTTTTGGGTAAAGGTCAACTACAAATTTATAAGTTCAACAAACTAAATGAGATAGACATCCTTTTTCTCTATACTAAAATTTTTTAGACCATATTCCTAAATTCTTTATTTATTTTTACCAATTCATCTCTAATACCCCATAATTAACACCCTGTTTTTCTATATTTGATATCATGTTTGCCTATATTTCTCTCCTTTCTAAAATCTGTGCCAATTATTCTAAACTTTTTATCCTTAATTCTATCCAGACTCACAAAGATGGATACACAGTATCTTATCATTTAGTGTAACTTACTTTCCAACATGTCTTCTAACTCTAATATTCTTGGAGCTCCTGGTTGGTCCAATTCCTTCAAATATAGACAAAATATTCATTACAACAGAAAATAAAGAAACTAACAGTCAGGTTTTTAAATGTAATAGTTTGTCCTCTGTATTCAAGTTTCATTTTTTTTTATGATGTAAATAAGTATTGTTCAAAACAGACAGAGTTATCAACCTTGCACCAGTCAATGGTCCTAATGATAGGTAATGCTGTAATGCCCTGGGCCAAATGCAAATGAATGTCTTTCGGGTTTTTTTTTAAACTCTGATGATGTTTTTGCCATGAATTTACACTTTCTGAAAGCCTATCTTCTAAAGTTTAAACATTGTGACAACTTAATGTATTAAACAATTTTTTGCTGAACAAACAGCCTCAAATAAGCTACCCTACTTTGATTTACTACTGTTTCAAACAGTCCCCAGAAGTAACCTTGACCCTATTAAAACAGTTCATTTTTCATTCAGAGAAACATTTTCTAATAATTTACCTGGTAAATATATATGTGCTTGAAATCACTTGTATTTTTGGCTTTATCCTGAAAATAAATTCAACAATCATATCAAACTAAATTCAGCAAGAATATATTTTCACTAATGGATATAAAACACAAAACTCAGCATTGTGTCAGCAGATAAATTCCCTCTATTTGCCCTCACCTGGCATTTCTTCTAAGTACTTCTTTACTGTGTTAAGCATTCTTTATACATTTTTGCTATCTATGATTTGTTTGAGTGCTTCAAGTATATATTTTATATCAGTTTCTGTGTAAAGTTTTACCTTTTAATAATTTGACATTTTTGGCTCAGATAGTTAAAATGTGTGTTTATATTTTTTAAATCACATTTAAGTCTAGTTTTATCATACTTACTGTTCCAAAGAAAACAACACCAATC
Organism: Mytilus edulis; assembly: GCF_963676685.1. NCBI lineage: Eukaryota > Metazoa > Mollusca > Bivalvia > Mytilida > Mytilidae > Mytilus > Mytilus edulis. The sequence goes on along the minus strand of NC_092350.1, from coordinate 22,950,728 downwards.
AAGTCTTTGTCACTGCTGATAATTTTGTTCTGTAGAGTAGTTTTGGCACACTGAAATGTAAGATGACCTCACTGAGTCATGTGGTCTTAAAAAAATATATGGAAATGACTTCCATTTAAACCCCCTGTTGATAGAATAATCAGATACACAAATCAGAGGGCCCAAATGGAAGTCTTGCCAAATGTACAACCTACGTGTATACTCTAATCAAACTGAAGTGTTTTCCAAATGCTGCATTGTACATGAATGAATCTTATATGGAATAAATAGAAAACAGACATTGAGGAAAGCACTTGAAAAATTTCAATATATCTTTGAGTGTTTTTATTTTACAGACAAATTCTTTAAAACTATTTAAAATACCACTGACATATGATAACATAAAAAAACATTATATATATTACAAAATTCTGGTACACAGAAATTCAAAGTTTTTTCAAAATACAACTGACAAAAAGTGGATATCAAATCAACAGGGTATTTGCAAGCAAACAGTAAAACAGATATATGAACTGTTTTACTGATTATGTGATTGGTGTTTGCTTGAAGATGTTGCATAGTAAAAGGCTAACTGCACATAAAAAAATAAGCAATGTTTACATAATATAGTTACAAAAAAATTCTAAAAATTACCTTTTTTTGGTGCCTAATTTACAAAATGCATTCCCTGGATACTAAGCATGTTTCAACTGACAATCCTAAATATTTAATATCACCCAACTTTTACATTACCTTAATACACAACTGAAAATGGCTTTCCTGTTCGTCTTCTTCACTGTCAAACATTGATTTGGAACAGTCAATAAGAAATATCAAACCATCTTTGGTTGTGGAAGCATACTGTAATAAAGAAACTTATAATATACACAAATTTTGACAAGGCATTGAGACTAGACATCATAAACACATTCAAATCCAATGATGATTATTAATAAGTATGAAAAGATTCTGATTTGAAGTTCAAGTATTGATCTAATCAATCTTTCAATTTTGCTATAGAGGAACCTGTCATCTACAAACAACTTTTCGAAAGTTTTCACTAAAACAGTAGTGATTATACAAATGTATACATAATTACATGTTTGATCTTCATACCGTCTATTGACCTATTTTAAACTGGACATTATCAATTGGTTATATAACAACAAATATCAACTCATTAACTACAAATATCAACTCATTAACTACAAATATCAACTCATTAACTACAATTATCAACTCATTAATAATGATTAACAACAAGTATTGACTTATTAACTACAAGTCTCCACTCATTAATTTATTTACTCCTTGTCCTTCTTCCTCTTCATTTTCCTCATCTTCACCAAAGCGTGCAAAACCAAAATCGGCCATTCTAGAAAATACAACAATATATATATAAGCATATACAACAACAAAATAAGGTTAAGATTAAAAACCTTTAACAATATTTTTTCCATCTAGATCTGCTATTCTTGATTCTCCTAGCAATCCTTTTTTTTTTTTTTATCTTTTATTGCTATTATACAAGTTGGGGAGGATCCTCTAATCCCCCTTTTTTGAATATATGAACCCAAAAACAGGCATCAATTTTCAGTGATACGATTTTTCAAAAAAAAAATTCTGTCACAGCGCAAACATTCAGGTAAATAACATCCTTTCGCCTGGAAGTACCATGACTAAAATATCATTTGGTTAAAGTCTTCAAAAGGAAGCATTTTAAGAAGCAATTATTGTTGTGTTCAATACTCATTTAACGTATGGTCTTAAAGGAGAAAATGGCTATGCATCAATGAGACTTTTTCTTCTTTGGGCCAACAAGGCTTTAATACTGAAGAATACATGATGCACATAAGTGATTAACAAAAACATTATACAAATTCATAAAAATATCTAATAACAATTTTTAAAGTGTTTGTATATACAGATTGTGATTAAAATATAAGTTTTATGTATATGTTTTGGTTTGAATTTGTTAATTTGAAGCTGATCTCTAAAGCTGTCAATAGAGATGGTTTCAATCATAGTTTGAGGTAACTTTGAAGTTCCATTATAATTGAGACAGCAACACAGTGCTTCAAAAACCAGAAAGAAACACAGATGGGTCAAGATGCGTATTAGTTTCTCCATAGGCGGTAATGGTAACGTTTTCCTCTGTTGCTCAGTCCATATCATTAACTTGGATATGTGTGATGGCTCGTTTCGAAGCTGAGACATTTTGACATATGTGGTTTAATTTTTAGGGTACGAAGTGAGATTACTTTTTCCGTAAATTAGCAAACCCAGAGTATCCTTTTGTGATGCGGCTCCTCATGGTAAAAAAAAAATCCCATTTTTAACACAATAAATTCTTTGAAAATTTAATACTTTGAACACATTTAATAGCTCCATAGATTTTACACATTTATTCTGTGTTCCCCTACTTTCTAAATTAACTCAAATGGTTAAGCTCAGTCACTTGTTTATCATAGAAAAGTGTCAAATATCACTACACAGAGATTTTTTGTTTACACATGACTTTCAGGGCTCACACTACTTCAGAATCATAGGGAGAAGTGACTTCTCCTTCTGAAACTAATAGGGAGAAGTGGTGAGATTTGTGCTCCTACGCGTGCTGCGTTACAATGCTTGGATTTTACTATAGTATAAAGGGGCATATGTAAATAATGTTCTTTTTATATTGTTCAATTCATATCTGAGTATACAATTACAGTAACAGTTCAAATTCAAAGTTGGTGAAGTTTAGGTTTTTGTGAGAAACTACCAACTAAATATCTAGCACTAAAAAGATAATTTTTTTATGTCAAAAAGGTAAAGAAATTATGATATATATTAATTACAATTTAATTAAAAACTATCTTATTTATGAAATTCAGTGTTTCTCATCAAATAATATATGCAAAGTTAAGCTGGGCCATAATAAATTGCATTAGTATAATAGTCTCAGAGTTAAATCAATATCTTGAAACAATCCATATAAATTATATGGAATTAAATACACTAATTATAATCAATTAGATGTAACCAAAAGTCTGTTAATGTGTGTGGAATGAATAATTTTCCCTTTTGGGGTTTATATTCTTCTGTGAGCTGTTCCATCCATGCCTCCGTAGTTATTATTGTAAAAATATGTATTTCGGTCATAGCTGGTCCGATTCCGATCCGTAGTTAGAAACGGTTAATGGCGGACGAATGCAAGAAAATTTTGCAAAATAAATGATGTTTGGAAAGGAAAATGACGTTTTTAATGCAATAAATGGATTGAAAATTTACTGGAGACAACTTTTGTCACGTTTACATGAAGTAACAAACTTATTTTGCCGCCGAAAGTTAGGTTGATGTATGTTTTCGAGTATCAAGCACCAGAAGCTACGGAAGTTCATGAAGTCATAAAAAGCTGTCTTTTTATTAAACAACCTGCTACACACTGTAAAGACAATGCTTCATTCTCTTTTCTTAAGAAGATTAATCGCTCATGTCTGAATTTCTTCAATTATCAATTAAAAATTGATGTTTTATCAACTAAAAATTGAAAATGTTTAATGCCAAAGCGACTGAAAGCAAGTATTGTTAACATCCGGGCGACTTGTTTTCGCTTTTTGGGGTTGGGGAAAGCGAAGTGATGGTCGGGAAAGGGACTTCTTAGCGTGAGCCTTGACTTTAGAGTTCTTCATTTCAAGGCGCATTAGGGATATTGTCCCAGATACACTGAATGTTTTTGAGATCATAAATTGCTGATATTTTCTGCATCATGTTTCTGTCTATCTGTATAAGTTTTTAAAGGTAAAAAGAAAGAAGGTTAAAATAATTCAAAAATATAAGAGTTCAGCATACAATCTTCAATGATATAGAAGTGTCCATACAATAGGCCAAGTTCTAAAATTCCCTAGTTTAAAACTTTATGGGTAAATTTTATACGGTTATCATAATCTGTCAATACATCAATTTCCCTGATCTAAATCATAACTTTGAGGTCTTTTACAAGAATACTATCTTAGTTTTTGCTATATAAACTTCTTGCATGAACATGAGGGACTTAATATAAAATCAAAATATAAGAATATCCTCATTTTATTAATTACTTTAATTACTAATTATCCTAATGTCACCAGAATAAACACATAAAAAAAGCAACCACTTACTAGATTTTTTAATCAAGATCAACATTAAAATAGCACATCCTGAACATGTCTGAACTGTTTGTCACTGGACATTAAGCAATCAACAATCAATCAATCTACTATCATGACTATCATGGGACTGGGAGCATATGACATGAGCTCTGGAGAGCATTATAATCGACTTATATGACCTATTTACAAATTATGACAGAATAAAGTACCCAAAAACATCGATATTATATTATTCAACTCCTTGAAAGTGTGCTAAACTGTCTGAATTCATACAAATACAGATTGTAGACGCATTGAATGTTAATGTGCAAGTGTAAAGCAAAATTATATCCGGGTAAAAATTGATTCGGAGGAAAAAATGTCACAGTAGTTGTTGTTATTTTTTTATCCGGAGGAAACTATTTCCCTGGAATATTTTATCCTTTGACGTGAAATTCTATCTGGGTAGTTAACTTATTGAATAGTTATTAGAAAAAAATTATCCTTTAAAAATACAATGAAATAATAATAGTGTATTTGAAATAAAGCGAAATTGTTAAAAAAAAAATATATTATAATGGGAAATAATTTCATAAATTATCCTTGAAAAAATTTCCTGAAATATTCAAGTCAATATCATCCTTTTAAAAAGAAAATTATCATGAAACATAGGGAAGAAAATCAGAAGTAATTTCAAAGATCATAATTGTGAAAATAATATCATGATTAAATAAGGTTAGTGAAATTCATGTAAAAGTGAGTTGTTTTCAATTCTCAGTACAAATAATATGAGGCAGGCATTACCTGTAAATGGGGACGAAGTCTGTATGAATTATTTTTTTGTAACTTAAATATTTGTTTAAAAAAAAAGAAACGGAAATACCGTAACGTTTCCGATTTTGGTTCTGTTGTTAGGGATTTAGTTGTGACGTTATTTAAATCATGACGTCATATGCAATGTAAACAAAGAAACGCTATCATCAGGTAACGTTTTTTCATATCAAGGAATTATCAAAAATGAAATTGGTATTGCGCGTTCCTTCCTATTTTATACTAGACTGATAAATATATATTTTACTCAAAGTTTCATACAAACGAGACCGGAAAAAGGAAGTACATTGTACATTTCTGCGCAGTTCCGGGATTTCAAAACACGACAAAAAAAAATTGAACGATTTTGAGTTCATTAGTACAATGAAAAATTCGGGAAATTTTCCCGAATTTTTTTTTTATTGAATTTTCTACTGTTATTGGGGACTTCGTCCCCATATAAATTTAAAAGTAAGGTAGACATATAGTTGCATATTGCTACTGTTAACAGTAATAGAAAAATTTGATTATGATGATATTTTTAACTATATAAATAGTTTTGTCTGGGGGCAGAGATGTAGTTGTTGATTATATGGAAATCAGATAAATCATAGCATAACAATATATTGGAAAAATAGCATGTCAGCTGGATAGTTTTTACCTGTGAAATGTTATCCGTCTTATTAAATCAAGTTGTAAGTCATCTTTTTATATAAATGAATATATAAAAAAAAAGATTCAAATAAAAATTTCGCTATAAAATACATGTAGATTGAGAAATATATTATATTAATGTCTTTAAAATATAAATTGCTCATAATTACCTCCCTTTGATAAATTATGCAAATTTAGTCTACCTTTGTGAAACATTTTATAATTATAGTCAGGTATATATTGATAGTGAGTAACTTACATAGTAGTTGTATAGCCAGTCAAGGTCGTTAAAAACTTCCATATATATATAATATACATAGTAGTTAATGGGACTCTATTTCACATGGTTCTGTGAAATATAGTACGGCAAATATATACCGGTACATACTATCCACATAACACAGATAGATTTTCACTCCTCTGGAAAAAATCAACGTGTGAAATATCATGCCTGGAAAAAAATTACCGGGACAAATTATCCTCAGGATAAAATATCACAGAGGAAGAAATAAACCGTTACACAAGCAGAGATGTGGCATTGAATCTCTGTATTATACTAGATTCATTGTTGTTTAAAATGTAGTTCAATTTACACAATGAGTTAATTACTAAACGAATGACAAATAACTTATTACCTGGTTAGTGCTGACAAACCAAAATTTGCTCAAAATTTGCCGGCAATATTTATACGGAAGTAGAATTATTAGCTATTTAACTTTTCAGATTACTCAAAAAATTGAAACAAAACGAAACAGTTATTTAATCCTAAAGAAATAATAGATTAGAAGAACTTGACACTAAAACACTACTATTAAGTTTTCTGGTGACCCAAAACTTGCCTAAAAAATATAACTTATTGGTAAATGCGGTTTAAGGATGTACTTATAGGTGAGGTTAGGTAAAAATTAAGAAATTAAGAAATTAAAATTGATACTATATTAAAGCTGGTAGAGCATCAATTAAAGATACAGATAAGCTAAAAATATTGATAGGTCATGGACCTCCTTTTCGAGTTATTTATGATTTAAAATATGGCGGGAAAAGGCTGACTCGGACTTTTACCTTATGTTTGCATTGGTATTATTTGGGTCTCAAACCAAAAGAAAGAAAATCAAGAGTCTTCTAAAATTTTGGTAAATGATTTTTAATGAGCTATTTAGTCTTATATGAAAAAATAAATGGGTGTTATGGGGCAAAATATTTTACATTGTATTGTATGGAAAAACACCAAGGAGTCCGAACATTTGACACAAATTCTAAAACCTCATCTAAGTACATCCTTACAGTAAGCTCAATAGATTCTATTAATTTAAATAAAAAAGTGAGTGGTACAGTTTATCGATCAGAAACATATCAAGTGTTACGCTGTATCATATATATGTCTCTGATGTATGACGTTGTAAAATGGTACTTTCATTAATAGTATCTCATAGAAACCCGGGACATAATGTATTATTATACTTTTCTCAGCTGGTAAAAAGAAGAAAAGCTCGTTTCATGGTAGGTTAGGAGAATAACCTTGAACAGCAACCCCCACACTCATAAAAACCGACACTTTTGAGCTATATTTTCTTCAAGTCCTACAGAATGTAACAATTTGATTTTTAACACACCACGTGTGCCACAGTTGGAGCAGGAACTGCTTATACTCGACCAGATCACATGATATATAAACACCCGGTTTCCTGTGGGGTTCGTGTTGTTCTGTCTTTATTTTTCTGCATAATGTGTTCCGCTGAGTGTTGTTGTTACTTCGTTTTCTAAAAATAAAGATACTTGATATCAGGATAATCAGTTCAGCTACATAAAAACACACAAGTCGAAAAACTCTGATATACCACCTTTTCTGATTAAAAAACAAAAGCAAATATATTGTATCATCAGTTCCAAAAAGCATCCACGTCTGTAACAGATCACCACCATTCTAGGCCAGATAAGGGCTTCAGTAAACATCCACAGATTCCTGATATTAAACTACAACAACAACAAAAATATCAGTAGTAACATGAAAGCAGCTGTGCCTAATAATCTCATCCAAGTTGAAATCGTAAAAGAGTGCAAGAAATCTATCACTCCCATCTTAATTGTAAATCATATTTCAAATATATCACAGTCTTAACCCTAGAGAGATCCCAGATGAGAGTACATGTAGACACGTATAGCATGGTCCAGCGGTATAAAAAGGTGACAAACACGATCCTATAAACTATTCCCTTATATCATTAACATGCATCTGCTACAAACTGTTAGAACATGTTGTAGCTAACAATCTCAAAAATAAAAAAAAATAAAAGATATATAAAACTAAAAACAAGGTTTTCAATCATGAATCCGATTCTGTTTAAAATTCACTTTTTATCAAGACTTAGTATTCAAGATCTAGCAAATTCAAATAAGGAAAACAGTCAAACTGACAATGATAATGGATGTTGCAAAAAAGTTGATCACCATCACCTCATTTAAGGAATCGGCTGCTATGATATAAATTGTAATGCATTACATAAATACAAGACTTTAAACAGAACATAAATAGTAGACCTGGAAATAAAATTCATGTAACAGTTGGAGTACCACAAGGTGTGATTGGACCAATTATATTCTAAATATTTATGAATGATTTTGCAGAATATATCAAACAATACATGGTACATTAAGATTATTTGCAGATGACAGCATTATTTGTGTGGAAATTAGGAAACGACATAAATCTGATTTAGAAGAGGTCAGTAGATGCCATGTGAGCGGGATTGGCTCGTGCATTATTCACCCTGATAAATGCAACATTCTCAGCATAACACAAACACAAAAACCTGTATACTTCACACAAATTACAGAATCACTTACTCAACAAGTTTACTATACAAAATATTTTGGCATAACTCTCCAATCTAACTTGTAATGGGATAAACATATCGATAACATGACATCAAAAGCAAGCCATGCAGTCTCTTGTATTTATATGCAGAAACCTTAAAATAGCCTCACACGACTAAATTTGAAACTCATGTATTCAAAGCTTTTGTCCAACGAAAATTAAAGTGCTGTTCAGACCTTAATTTTGGAGTCAACATCAAAAACAGCAAATTGACTCGAAAAATTTAAGAATCCACTAACCAGCTCAGCCTCAGCTATTGATAAGATGACAGATCTAAATTGGATACAGAATTTGGTTTATTTTTTTTAGAAAATTATATACAAAAGAAGTTTATTTCAAGGTCTGCATTTAACACTTTGATTTCACTAGACAATAGAACTAGACATCCCCACTAATTCAGGCAAATACAAGCATCTCTATAAAGACAGTTATGAATAAACAAATGTATCCGCGAAAAATCATGGTAAATTGGAATCATATTGCAACAACAGATAGTTTCAAGGAGTACACGGTTCTGAAATGGTTTCGAGAGTATGATTCCAAAATCTGCTCTTATCCATATTATCTACTCATAACTGTTGTTATCAAATCACTGAGTGTGGCCATAAGTATTAGTCACTTGAGATTTTTCACTATTTAATTCATATAAAACTATTTTTTTTCAAAAAAAAATATTTTGGGGATTTTTTTTGGTTTGATTTTAAGCAGGACACTTGGTTCCAAGTAGTAATTCGGTAGGTTTATTTGTAATTTGCTTATTTTGTTGTATTTTGTGTGCATCATTTTCATTTTCTCACTATAGATAAACACAAATATTCAGTATTTTCTGTTTTCTGTTCAGAAATTTTCTATATATTTAACAAATTCACCGAATTGTAAAATTTGATGTATAATCACAGTGTTCATAAGGCAAGAGAAAACAAAAACCAGATCAGGACAAAACTATGACCAATAAATAAATATTCTTCACCTTTTAACACCTTAATTGTTGATAAAAATCCACCCACAAATGCCTTCAAACTATTTTTTTGAAAAAATTGCATTTTTTTTTTAAATATATAGCCAAAAAATGAGGGGGGGACGAACATGCCATGTACTGTATCTCGGACACAATATATTATACTAGTATAATAGTTCCAGGTATAATATTCCAAGAATGTATATAGTTTTATCTATTTAAATTGTTGTGTATTTATAACTGCATTTGGGTTCTTCTATATATAACACAACTATACTAAATAAACGTGACTGCTTCTATAGCTACATTTTATTAAACTGAACTATTTCAAAGATACATACATAGAAAAGTATGAAAGATATAGAAACCAGGCCTTATTGTTTACAATGTCAGATTCTCTGCTGTAGGTTAAAAACTGCGTAGTATTTACATTGTTCTAACTATGAGGAGGCTAGAGAGAGGATGAGAACATCTTTCTACTTTATTACAGGAAATATACACATGGATTTAGACACCTTATTAGGAATCGATGAAGAAGACATTAATAGAGACAAGTCGAAATGAGATATTGTGCCATCTGGAAAATTATTTAACGGAGTCTGGTAGATTCAAAAACACTATACAGCAAAAAACACTATAAATCTATATCAAAATTAAGTCAAAATTTTTTAAGCAGCAGCTACCATTTCAATTAAGTACATGAGTGAACATTACATATGTGAAGAAACTACAAAAGAGGAAACGTACACAAGCCACACAAGTGTTTACAGTGTCATTTGGGACACTTACTAAAGACTAAAGACTATAATCCGGTGATTTATAATAGAAGATAAAATAAACAGTGACATAAAATGTCAAAACACTATATAAATGTTATTCTTTAAAGTTTATATCCGAGACTACCATTAACTATAGTAGTCTCAGTGTAGATGCATGCCTACGTTTATCATTTTGATTTTTTTGATTTTTGTTTTGTTTTTCTGATAACTTTGTAAATTACAAATCAAATTCTTAGGAACTCCCGATAATCTTCATCAGTGAATTTGGGTTTTTGTGAGTCTCAAAAATTGTTAAGTGCGAAATTCGGTTTTTCATTTCTTCGTTTCACCCGTAAATTTTAAATATGCTCGCCACTAATGTAAAAAGACTTCCCGCCAGGCATGCGCTGAAATAAAACTACAGGCTGACTACTAAAAATATAGAACATGGCATACAACTATGTTGTAACGGCACATAAGCCGACGGCAGTCAATGCATGTGTTACAGGTTAACAAATTTATCTTTACTCTTTTTCCATCAATGACAGTTTAATGGCAATGTCGTTCATGACTTCATTAAATAAAATGTTAAAATTGAAGGGAGGTAATCATACATTTCTGCTTAGCCGGGCTATTTCTGATATAATTTGTTTATAACTAATTGGTTCTCGAATCAAAGACAATGCTATTCATTATGTAACTTATTTAAGGATTTAAACTCTGTTGAATTTAATACTAAGTTTTGCATAGTAGCACCCTTTTTATTGTTCATGTTGTTTAACCATGGCATGGACCTGAAAGTGACAATAGTTTTGCTTGCATACTTTCCCACCAAATGTTTCAAAGAAGATGGTATTATGTGGCAATACTTTAACCTGCTCTGGTTCAGGTAACACTCGATAATTCGTCTGCTTTTTCCTCCTGAAAATACTTTTATGAACATCTCCAAATCACCCCCAAATCACTGCCTTTGTGATTGGTTAGTATCAGGTCATTCTTTAGGCAGTGGAAATGGCGCTGGTTCTTTTACCCACCTATGCCTGTGATTAGTACTGCCTGCATTCAGTGATTTTTATATAAGATGTTCATTGAATATATATTGAAAATACCACCAAGAAATAGGATTGAAAGATAGAACCCCCTTCAGTATTAGTGGAATACATTTTGTACCTCTCGTTGTTGCATATTTTAACAACTGACCTCAATTTGAATTACTATTGTTGAAGTTGATGCTAAAAAAATGATAATTTTTCCACTATCATGACTAGATAAGACGGATTTTAATGACAGAAAAAAATAACCAGTCAAGGGTGTAACTTAAACAAGTTATCAGAGAAAAATAACATGCATATGTGTTATTACAGACACTTCATGAGTTGTCTACTCTTTTTTCCTTAATCTGTATTAACATATGTTTAAATATTTTATCTTTTGTGGGCACTTGGTAATTCTTGAAAGTTTGTGCAGTAGCTTAATATATTACATGTACTACCTTGATAACTAATTTTCTAATTCCATTAATACAATTTTGATCAACCATAGAAAATCAATGAGACAAGGCCTAAAAGGGAAAGTTGAGCTGTAATAACAAGGCTTAGTTATTAAAGGCATGTAACTTATTATATGAGAGTAAATAAGACACTTGGGAATTACTTGGAATCTTGTGCAGTGCCTCATATAACAGGTTCTGATCATCATTTCTTACAATGAATTAAAATACATTGTGATATATATCTGAGCAAAGGCTTTAAAGAGATGTAGAAAAGCTGTAATAACACCCATTGGTTATTGCAGGAATATAATTTCTGTAATAACAGATGTACTATGCATGATAGGTAAACTATAAACATCATTGTCCCTTTGAAACATGTAACATACATGTGTCATTATCGGTACAGTATTTTGATATTTTAGCCCATAATAACAACATGTTTGTTATTTTTCTCTAATAACTTATTAAAGTTAGACCCTTGATTTGTAAGACTAGCAGCTTAGAACATTCACTATTGACTTAATTTACATACATTATCCTTCTTCTTTAGTACTGAATACCATCAATTTTTTGAGGCAAAGATCACTTTCTAAAATTGGGATGAAATATATGTGCTAGTCTATATTATATTGTATTTGTAATGTTCATGATGTTATTGTTAAACAGATTTTGGTTTGATATTACAGGTAACTTTACATCTTCGGATGACCTCAATCTCATTATCGCCAGAAATACTCGAATGGAGATATATGTTGTAACACCTGAGGGATTAAGACCAATAAAAGAAGTTGGCATAAATGGAAGAATTGATGTTATGGAACTATTCCGACCTCCTGTAAGTACAAATGTATGACAAGTGAAAATATTGAATCTAGTCAAAAAACTACTAAATGCCAACCAAAGATTTAAAAAAAAAGTTTTATATTTAGTAAAAAAGTTATCTACATGCAAGTTTGACACAATTAACCAATTCTTTGTCTGAGGATGCCTAATCGTTCTTGGAAGGGTTTGGTAAGTAGGTAGGGATTATAGTTGTAGGGTCCAACAACATAATTTATATGTTAGACAAGAAAATGTTGAAAAATGCAAAAAAAACTTTTAGACAATTTTTAACAAATTTTTGTCAAAAAACTTTTTGAATTTGTAGGCAACATCAAACAATTATAATTTTAATTATGGTGTTATTGTATGAGAAATGTGGCATCATTTACCAGTCCTAAAGAAACAATTTGTACAGAATTTTATATTATTATATGGATGTTATTCCACTGTTCATAGTTTCTTTGTCAACCTTGTATATGTGAGTTTTGAGAATCTTTGAGCTTTCCCATATAAACATGATAAATTAATCACTTTATACATTCATGTAAAATAAATTAATTTAATCAAAATATGGATTCAAAAAATTTGAAAGTAGAAATATGAAATGATCATAAAATGTTTTACTTTGCAATTATTTATTTTCATGTAATAAGGAAAAGATGTATTTTTGTGGATGCTGGATTTCCCAAAATCTTACACAAGCTTTTTATGAATTAGTGCTTTGTGAAATAAGACTTAAAACTGATTAACCTTTACCATGTTTACCTTCAAAACCAGTACTAATTAGTATTCAATGAATGATAAATTTTACAGTTAAACATTGCATTGTATTCATGAAAGTTTGAATGAGTGTTCACATTTTCTACAGGGAGAATCTAAGGATGTTATGTTTATCTTGACCTCGCGTTACAATGCCATGATATTAGAATGTCAGCAGGATGGGGAAAATATAGATATCATTACCAGAGCACATGGAAACGTACAGGTAAAATATAGATATCATTACCAGAGCACATGGAAACGTACAGGTAAAATATAGATATCATTACCAGAGCACATGGAAACGTACAGGTAAAATATAGATATCATTACCAGTGCACATGGAAACGTACAGGTAAAATATAGATATCATTACCAGTGCACATGGAAACGTACAGGTAAAATATAGATATCATTACCAGTGCACATGGAAACGTACAGGTAAAATATAGATATCATTACCAGAGCACATGGAAACGTACTAGTAAAATATAGATATCATTACCAGAGCACATGGAAACGTACAGGTAAAATATAGATATCATTACCAGAGCACATGGAAACGTACAGGTAAAATATAGATATTACCAGAGCACATGGAAACGTACAGGTAAAATATAGATATCATTACCAGAGCACATGGAAACGTACAGGTAAAATATAGATATCATTACCAGAGCACATGGAAACGTACAGGGACTGTAAAACCTACTTTATAAACACTTTCATATTGTGATAAAGGATAATTTCAAACTATTGACTTCATTCATTGCTGTTTGAATTTTTATTTTAGAATTTTCAAATTTTGTTTATCACTCAGCTTTAATGAATTTAACACTGATAAATTGTAGTAAGATTCACAATCAAAGTTCAGAACAAAATTGCCAATTCTTTCTAGGAAAGATATTGAGTGGTAATTTTTTTCAAGGCATTATATTATCATGATTAGCAGAAATAAAAAGATATCAGGAAAGGAGATTATTGCCAATTGTTAAAACCATTCAGGCTCACATGGAAAGGTGAGATTGATATGGTATGGTGTTTATTATACAGGATCGTATTGGAAGACCTTCGGAGACTGGTATTATTGGAATTGTAGATCCTCTTTGTAGAGTGATTGGTCTCAGGCTTTATGATGGTCTGTTTAAAGTTATTCCTCTGGACAGAGACAACAAAGAGCTGAAAGCATTTAATATCAGGTATGTTGAAATTGATACAAACTAACTGAAATATCATTAAAAGGTTAACATTTATTACTTCGAAAAGATTCATATCTTGAGTATTACAAAAAAATATCTTTAAAGTAATAAAATTGAAAATGGTAATGGGGAATGTGTCAAAGAGACAACAACCCGACCATGGAACAGACAACAGCAGAAGGTCACCAACAGGTCTTCAATGCAGCGAGAAATTTCTGCACCCGGAGGCGTCCTTCAGCTGGCCCCTAAACAAATATATATACCATACGCCATACTAAACTCCAAATTGTACACAAGAAACTAAAATTTGAAATAATACAAGACTAACAAAGGCTAAGCATTTTTGAGAATTTCATCAATTAATAAAGTAAATATTTTTCACAATTATATTATGAAAGTTTTGATAGAAAGGAAAAAAAGATGAGGAACAAAGAAATATAAAATGATCTGACTTTATATTTATTTATTGCCTTTCTTTCTTATTTTCATGATTTTTAAGGAATTTTCCTTCATAGTTTGGTCATGTAAGGAGTATGATTTGAGTTAAGTCAAAAATATAAAATTTTAGTTTTTGTTTCTTTTTGCTTAATATTGGTAAATGGTTCAAATAATAACTCTAATTCTTTATAATGTTTCTCGATTCTGAGTCATGTTGTGTAAGGTACAAGTTTTTACAAGGAATAATTTTTTCATTTACTGTATTGCAGGCTGGAAGAATTGACGGTTATAGATATACAGTTTTTACATGGCTGTACCACACCTACCCTTATTCTTATTCATCAGGTAGGCATATATAATCAGATTTAAGTGTGAACACTTTTTTAGGTCCATGATGTAAAGGTAAAAGAACCAATCATTTGTTTCAATGTAATGATTTTGTCTGTGTCTTATTTTTTTAAGTACTTTAATTTCAGAAATTATTGCATGCATTTATTACTGCAATTTTTGGAGAATAAACAAATTATTGCTATTTAAGGAAGATCTGCATAGAGATCAAAGTACCATATTTCGGTAATGAGATTTCTTATTGTTGCGAAACTCATACAGTCACATTAGTGTAGTTTTCATTAATAAAAACCTTGTAATGATTTCTGTAAATTTCTGAATTGACAGTATAAAATTTTAATGATTTTACTGTGGAGAATAATAGGTATCCATAATGAATTTACATGTTATCTTTTTTCCTAATAATGTTTTATTTATAATGTAGGACCCTCATGGGAGACATGTAAAGACTTACGAGATAAATTTAAGTGTAAAGGAATTTCAGAAAGGTCCTTGGAAACAAGATAATGTGGAAACTGAAGCTTGTATGGTTATTGCAGGTAAAATTTGTATATGCAATTATGTAAAATTCATTGCTCCGTTTTGTTAGATTGTAAATATGGGAATTTAAAATATGTTTCGTCTGTTGAATTTATTTGCAATATAAGTTTAAATTTTTCAGTTTAAATGTTGTTCAGTTGTAAACATTAAATGAATATTGTACAAATATTTATAACTGACAGGATACATATTATGTTTAGATTATTCATAAAGGTTCTCTAGGTATACCATATCCGTATTTTATATTCTAGATCAAAAGTTCAAATACCTCTATACTATGTATAAATTTTATTAGTCATTTGAAAACAGCTTAAACACGTTATTTTATTGTTATAGTGCCAGAGCCTTTTGGTGGCGCCCTCATTATAGGACAGGAATCCATCACATACCAGAAGGGAGATAACTGCTTACCTGTGGCACCACCTGCTATAAAGGTATACCATGTTTAAAAAATAAATAACCTTTGATAACTTTATTTGTCAAAGCCAATTAACTTTTTGAAATAGTATGCACCAGTAGATCATGGGCATCATTAATACAAAAAAAACATCTGCATTTCCTTTAAACGTTTTTACCTTTCCAATCAATGTAAAATTTCAATGTAATTTTCCTGAAAGTTCTAGGATATTCACAGAAGGTGTTGTACATATTTGCATGGTATTAATTTTTTAGCAAAGTACTCTAACTTGTTATGGTAAAGTTGATGCTAATGGATCCCGGTATCTCCTTGGTGATATGAATGGTCGATTATTCCTGTTGCTTCTAGAAAAGGAAGAAAAAATGGACAATACTGTTGTCGTAAAAGATCTCAAAGTAGAATTTCTTGGTGAGGTAAGATATTTGTAATTGTTAAGTTGTTTGTATTGACAATTAGGATATTTGGATGGAATTGCAAGTAATTTTGTCATGAATCTTGAAGTACTACTCTATGTTTCTACAAAATACAATAGGGAGGCTATTTATAAATATTTCCCAACATTTAGTATGATCCTTATTGTGACAGCCTGTCAACAACACACTGTTTTAGAAGAGATCATGATGATGTGGTCATGAATGTAAATGAATAAGGACTTGTTATTGTACACTGTCACTGAATAACCTTAGAAATAACAAATTACTAAACAAAGGTGGGAGATACATAAAAAATATTTACATTAAACTATTGACTATTTCTAATTAGTGATAAAGTCCAAGGACACAGTTCTTGTCCTTTGGTTTACGATGTCTACGAATATATATAGTCCCTAGTGTGAACAGTGTATAACTTGCAATTTTTTTTTTATACACTTTCCCAATTAATTTCTTGATATTTAATGCATGAAATATTAAGTAGGGGGTTGAAATTACATGTTAAAAAAAATTGGGTGCTGATTCTTTAGTAGTGATTTGGTCCAGTTAAAAAGTCAAATTTTAGTACATCTGAAGCTGTCGAACTGAATTTTAGACCCCCTTAAATGAGTATTGTCAATATTTTGAGTTAGAGCTGGTAGAAGTTTCTATAATTTTGATATTATTTGTCCCACTAGTAGTACACTACACTGTAAAAATCTTTTTGAGAAAGAGCAGGTGCGATATTTTTAATTTGAATTTATTGTCTCAAAGAAATAAACTACGAAATAACGGTGTTCCCGGGGCCAATCCAAAGATTGTATCAGATGTATGGGTTATGAAATTGATTGCATTGTTGAGTATTGCATTTTGGGGACCTTTGTTAGCTTTGTTAGCCAAAACTGGAAGCTAATAACATTGTATGACTTTTCTATGCTATTAATAGTAAGCTTTACATGCCTCTTAGCTCTAAATAATTTTATTAAAGTTTAATCAAGTGATTGATTAATTGTGATGTATTTTGTAGACAACCATAGCTGAATGTATCACATACTTAGATAATGGTGTTGTTTATATTGGATCCAGACTAGGAGATTCACAGCTTGTCAAGGTAAATAACACTTAAAAGTTATAATTGATTGATTGTTCAGTATTATAAGATCACCTGTCCTGAAAAATCTTAGCACATTTACCTGATAAACTTTTCTATGCAATAAACCAAAAGGCCTCTTTTCAGGCTTTGAAACAATTTAGGAGAAATCTGTATTGTATTTTAAGCTTGGCCTTCATAAAACGTAGATTTTACTGTCACAAACTAGTTACAAACCCCACCTATGATCCACCTACGATAGTAGAGGGGCATTATGTTTTCTGGTCTGTGCCTTCGTCCCGCTTCAGGTTTAAGTTTTTGGTCAAGGTAGTTTTTGATGAAGTTGAATTTCAATCAACTTGAAACTTAGTACACATGTTCCCCATGATATGATCTTTCTAAGGTACCCTTTCTAATTTTATGCCAAATTAAAGTTTTGACCCCTATTTCACGGTCCACTGAACACAGAAAAAAGATAGTGCGAAGCTTTGGTTAAAAGTTTTTGGTCAAGGTAGTTTTTGATGAACTTAAAGTCCAATCAACTTGAAACTTTGTACACATGTTCCATATGATATACATGTAATCTTTCTAGAATTTAAGTATTGACCCCAATGTCACAGTCCACTGAACATGTAAAATGATAGTGTGAGTGGGGCATCTGTGTACTATGGACACACTCTTGTTAACATTAAGTGAATTGGAAATGGTTTTGTGCTGGATAATATTATGCAATAAACTTGTGTGCAATTAATTAAGAGGAGCCAACTGTATTACAATTCACAAATACTGTTCAGTGTTTTTTTCATAGTAATAAATTTTTGAGTATATTTGTTTATTTTTTGCAGTTAAATGTAGAATGTGATGATAATAATTCATATGTAACAGAAATGGAAAGATTTACAAACCTTGGGCCTATCCTGGACATGTGTGTTGTTGACCTTGAAAGACAAGGTCAAGGACAGGTTAGTATATATAAAAATAATTACTGGATTATGGAACTACTCCCATGTTTATATTTTATCAAGATATTGCATGTACTCGTATAATTTTTGTGTCACTTTTTATACTCTTGCTCTAAAGAAGGCGTAACTATTTACATCAATCCCTCTATTGGTCAGTCCCTTGAAATTTTTTTTTCATGTTCCTAAGAAACTAGAAATCTGAGCATCCTAAAATTTTATAGCAAGCTTCAAGTTACTACGCTATACTGTGTAATGTGTTTTCACATTCGTGGTTACTCAAGTTCCTTTACTTACCAAAGGTAATTGCCATTATTTATTTAGAGAAATTTAAAGTTTTAAGATTGAAATATTGATTAGTTGCTAAAAAAAAACTTTAAAAAAAATTGTTTCCATTCAATATTTGTAACTTATAGAATAACAATTATGATTTCAGTTAGTGACATGCTCTGGAGCTTATAAAGAAGGATCATTACGTATTATAAGGAATGGTATTGGTATACATGAACATGCCAGTATAGATTTACCAGGGATTAAAGGTACAAAAATGTTCTTGTGCATTGTAATTAATCAGCTCTTCTTGTATTTTGTCATTTAAAAGAAATATTATTAAGGTTCTTTAATACTTGGGTTTTAGTTTTCCTGATTTCAGAAAAATATGTTAAAATTTATTTATGAGATGCATTGGAAAGAAATGGACCTTATGCAAGTGCATCTAAACCTTCACATGCATTACACTTTGTTTGATTTGGGAATATAGTAATACGACTGAGTTAGAGGTATTACAGACATCCACAAGCATTTTGTATTTTTGATATGTGACTTGAATTTAAAATGCACTACACATTAATGAATAATAATTGAATTTTCTTTGCAGGTATATGGTCATTAAGGATTGGGTCCACAGATTATGATGATTATATTGTTCTGTCATTTGTTGGACAAACCAGGTAGGAAAGATAATCTAATCATTAAATAAAATTTCACTTTTTAAATATTTGATAATTTTCTTCTGGCTATAAAGTACTCTCCTACAACTCATTCAAAAGAAAGAATCTAGAAAATATGAATCAAACCATAAACTGTAAATTAAAGTTTAATCTGCAAAATCATTCCCTTGAACATAAAAGCAATGTTAGGGTGTAGGAAGGGAATAATTAATTTAATATGTTATTATCATGATTACTGACGACGAAATGGAGGTCAAGTACGATGTTGACAGATTTCAATTAAAGTTATGGCCCTTCCTTAATTGCTTAAAAAATCCACTGTCATTTTGACTATCTTTTGTTGTGTCTTGTATGAAGATACTAAAAGAAATTTCATCCATAAATATTCTTATGAATTTTAGAGTATTGATGTTGAATGGTGAAGAAGTAGAAGAAACAGAGTTAGCAGGCTTTGATTCAGATCAACAGACATTTTTATGTGCCAATGTTTGTCACAGTCAGATATTACAGGTACAGTTCTATATGATCCAATAAAATAGTGTCTTCTGCAGAAAGGAACCAACAAATTTCAATGTAATATAGTATCTGGGCTTTAAAGGAAAAAAAAGGTGGTTAATGTGGTATGGGAGTCTAAATTAAAAATGATAGAATTTGTTCATACTTTGCCATAACGTAGTATCTTTTGAAATATGTTCAAAAATATCATAAAAATTATAGGTCACCACGCATTTTCTAAAGCTACAGGTCGTGACAAAATGACGCATTTTGTGTGGATTATACAGGAAAAAGCACCATAATGCGATTAGAAGCTAAGCTAAATGATTGAATTGTAAAATAAAATACGAAAAGATAGATTTTCTAAAATGCTTTGAGAATATCAAAAGAAAAGATAGGGTCACCCTGCGTTTTTTTCCAGTTAAAATACAAAATAGCAAAATTCCTTAATGATTCCTTTAGAAAATGCACTATTTCAGAGTTAACTCCCCTTAAAATGCCAGTTTAAAAATACTAAAATTCAAGAAGAACTAATCAACACTTGTACAAATATTAATATTTATAAGTTATAATCTTCTAAATTTGTTCTTTTAAATGCAAATTCATATTAATTATCTGCATTCCTGTATCAAATTTTGCTAACTTGATTGAAAATCTGGACCTTAGATTCTCTGTTTTTTACAATCCAAGATGGCGAAAGACACCCATACCACCTTAAGCTGAGTTTTTGAACAGTTGGATTTAAAGAATTTTCTATAATTAGTGAACAGTTGGATTTAAAGAATTTTCTATCATTAGTGGAGGCAAATCCTTAGTACATAAAGTCTGATTATAAGTTATTTGTGTTTATTCAATATGCATAATAACAGAAGAAACTGAACAGGAGGAAAACTAAAAGGATTTAGCAAAGATTAATTCACTCACTTGAAGCTTATAGATTGTGTATGCATTCATGCTGCTATAAAATATTTAAAATGTCTTTAAATCTAGATGGTAGTTGATCACAACAAGAACACTAGAAATCTGTATTGTTTGAATAGATTTTACTTGAAATATTTAAAAAAGAAAAACAATACAAATTTTTGATGAGGATGTAAGTTTTATAGTTTACCATTATATCTGCATTCCAAGACATAGTTTAGAAAATCAATTTTGGGTGAGCAGTTCCATTTTACTGTTTGAAACGGACTTTGTTGATGACTACTGTGGATTTATTATTCTTTATGGGATACCAATTTTCAAATTTCCAGGATACAAGTGAACCACAAATTTAAATGTTCAAGAAGTAAAAACTTTCTATAGGCTTGTATATATGTTGACTGTCAAAATTAAATATCTTCAAAATTGTATTTTTTACTTAATTCATGAAAGGAAATGACTCCACAGTAATATATACAGTTTTGACAATTAAAAAACAATGCTCACTTATAATTAATAATAATTTATTATGCAGGTAACACAGTCAGCAGTTAGATTAATTAACACAGAAAGTAGAGCATTAGTAAGCGAGTGGAAACATCCTTCAATGAAGAACATAAGTCTAGCAAGCTGTAATATATCACAGGTTATAATAGCTGTTGGCAGTGAACTGTTCCTGTTAAATATACTACCAGGAGAAGTTAGACAAATAAGGTAGTTTTCTATTAACTGAATTGCATTGATTTCACAGTTCAATAAAAAAAACGATAATTTCACATGTGAAATAAACGTGATTATTTCACTCTCTGACGTCATACAACAATAGGCCTTGTCAAGCCGTCACATGTTTATTTTGAGATGAAGGTTCTTATCCATGAAGCTTAGGTCACATGTTTATTTTGAGATGAAGGTTCTTATCCATGAAGCTTAGGTCACATGTTTATGTTGAGATGAAGGTTCTTATCCATGAAGCTTAGGTCACATGTTTATGTTGAGATGAAGGTTCTTATCCATGAAGCTTAGGTCACATGTTTATGTTGAGATTAAGGTTATTATCCATGAAGTTTAGGTCACATGTTTATGTTGAGATGAAGATTCTTATCCATGAAGCTTAGGTCACATGTTTATGTTGAGATGAACTTTGTTGTGTGCATTTATTATTGCAATTTTTGTAGATGGACATAAATGTATAACTAGTATTGAATTATTATAATGGTCATACCCACTCATTCACATAATTTCAATTAATTAAAAACCGCATAATTATGAACATATATTCTTATTATTAAAACATATTACAAAAATCGTTTAAGCATATAAAAAATGGCTTTTGTATTTCAGTAAAACAGCAATGGAACATGAGGTAGCGTGTGTTGACATAACACCCCTTAGAGATGGTGAAGAGAAATCAGATTTATGTGCAGTAGGATTATGGACAGATATTTCAGCCAGAGTTCTACGACTACCTTCATTTGAAAGTTTACATGTTGAAATGCTTGGAGGAGGTAAAATATTAACTTGCCATGTTTTAGATGTTTCATTTTAAAATAAGATGCAAGCAAGTCCTTATATAAAATTTTGTATTAAATGCGCCATTTTGTAGTTTACGAGGATGATCGAGATATTAAAGAGAAGAGTTATTGCATGGTTAGATATTAAGCTAAGATGATTTAAATTCACATAATTGAACAACATATTTTGTAAGTGACAAACATGAAATGAAATAACCATCTTTCTGGTGTGCAAATATTTTCAAATTGTAGATTTGAAAGGAAAAAACCAAACATGTCATAAACAAAAGGTAAAAGCTATTAAGACAAACACTATACAGAAAACTCTAGACTGGGTAACTGGAACCTTACCAATAACCTTTGGAGAATTCGTGGTAAACTAAAACAAATCTTTAATGTTATCATCATTCTTTGCAAGGCTTTAAGTACAAGAACATGATGCAATTAACACTGCTTTTTGGGGATTCATCTTCCACATTGGGAAAGTTGACCTGTCTATTTTATTATACTGTATAACACTTGTGTAATTTTATATATTATTATTTTTTTCAGAAATAATTCCTCGTTCTATTTTGATGTCAACATTTGAGAACATTCAGTATTTATTGTGTGCTCTTGGTGATGGATCTTTGTTTTACTTTAACTTAAATGTGGATACTGGTAAGTAAACATATTTTATACAGACTTATGCAATGCCACTAAAAATGCAATCCTCAGACTTCAATCTATCTAGTTAAATTGATCCACAGAACTTTAAATGAGTTATTTACATATAGCTATGTGAGTTCTAAGACTACATTAGATATAAAAATTTATGTAAAAATAATAAGATGTGGTATGATTGCTATTGAGACAACTCCACCTGAGACCAAATGAGAAGGTAACAGCTACAGGTCATTGTAAGGCCTTCAACAATGAGCAAAACCTGTACCGCTTAGAGGTACCATGTATAATAACTTTTATTAAACTTCAGTGATATAAAGTCCTCTAGTTATTCAGGGCTTTAGCTTGAAATTGAAGTAGAAGGCTCCATTAAAATTATAGGCGGCTGTAACATGCGTCTCCGTCTCGGGCTGATATGGGGGTCTTGGGATGATACCCAGGCTGATATGGAAAAGGCCATGTATTAATCTCTATATAACACCTCTATTTTCTGCCTGTCTCAATTACTGACCAATTAGCCTCAACCTTAGGCTGCTTCTAATTATATATATCTTCAAAATTGCAATGTTCAGCAAACTATTGGCTTATTGCTGATAATTTGAAATTAGCTTGGTTACTCTGCTTATGATTCTGTATTGTCCCAACTCACATTTCTTTATTGTCAAATGAAAAACAATGCTATATTATATATCAAACCAAAAGTTTTTGTTTGTCGTTTCAGGTTTTTTCTGTGATAAAAGAAAAGTGACATTAGGTACACAGCCTACAGTGTTACGGACATTTAAATCTCTATCTACTACAAATGTTTTCGCTTGTTCTGATCGTCCAACTGTTATTTATTCTAGTAATCACAAACTTGTATTTTCTAATGTAAATCTTAAAGAAGTGAATCATATGTGTCCATTAAATTCTGAAGGATATCCGGATAGGTATGTACCATTATTCCTTTATTATGATGCAGATTTATAAATGCAGTGTTTTCAAAGCTACTGGCAAAGTCTTTCTGCAAATACTGTCATTTGTGTCTTTAAAAAGACACATATTTACTGATTAACTATTATACAGAATACTACCATGTACCATGTGTAAACTATTATAAAGAATACTACCACGTACCATGTGTTGTTTAAAGCAGACAATATTAAGTGATCAATAAACAAAGATTCTAATCATTGGCACACACATTACATCTGTTTGAAATTAATATATGTACGGTTGTACTGCAAAAAATAACATGAAATATTACTAGGATAAGCTCTCTTATAATCAATACAAAATATGTACATGTGAAAAGTGTGCTTATGCATTTTGTTTTGTTTACTAATGCAGCAATCGCATATATACATTAGATGACACAATAGCACATCACAAAGATAGAACTAAAAATTTAAATCTTGAAAATATTAGTTTTCATCAAGGAAAAAATTGTGCACCCTATAAGAAATTGATGGGATAAACTTTTCAGCAACAAACTAGAAGTTGTAAAACAAATCACAAGCCAGTCTTGATCATATCTCAAAGCAAACACAAGTCCGACCTATCTGCTGTGCATTATTTTAAAAGTGATTGAAGTGTTCATGGCATACAAATATTCCTGGATTTAAAAGGTAAAATAATGTACCACAAATTTAGATATGCAATGCAGTACACATTTATTTAGGCTGGTTCTGAGACTTTAGCAAATGCACAAAGTCAATTGTCCACAAAAATACAAATTTTCATCCATTCACAGGGTTTGACACTAACATTAGAGGTGATGTAGTCCACAGGACTACCAAGAAAAAATTTTGGGTAGTCCTGGTAGTCCACCTCTATCACCGTTGAGGGCCGCAACGCGGCCCGAACTAGCTAGGGGGGTTTGGGGGCATGCCCCCCCAAGAAAATTTTTCAAAATAAGATGCAATTTCCTGCCATCTGAGCACCTCAAAAGCACACAAATGTTCATTTGAGTTTTGAAAATATTTTGGTTTTTTTTCAGATAAATTAAAGTTGACATTCAGTGAATTAATTTTATTACTCCTGAACTTTTACTGTCAGAAAATTTTGAAAAATGAAATGCAAAATCTGCAATCTGAGACAATTTCTAAGGCCTTGTTAGGTGGAGTTATTTGACCTTTTATTCCAGGATTATTTAGAAAAAAAGGATAAAAATAAGTCAAAGTTTTCATTAATTCTTCAAACAGTTTATAAGATTTTTCTTGTAGTGATACAATGTCTTTGTTTGTGAACTAGAGGTCAACTTCATCATCACTGTTGAAAGCAATTCAGTGGATATGTTGCTATTATTTTATAATGGTTATATTCTCCCACTGATAGATTATTGTTGTATTATTTGGAGTGGTTGTGCTAAAAATTAGCTAGTCAGAATAATAAAATTGCAGAAAAGGGCTGCAAGACTTATTTTAGATGCTGATCCACTTTCATCATCAGCTCCACTGTTTAAACAGCTTGGATGGATGACAGTAGAGAACAGAATCTCATACCACGAATCAGTTATGATGCATAAATGCCTTAAGAATGAAGCCCCTGTATATCTCCCTGAAAAGTTTAAAGAAATGCCAGAAATAAACCAATATTGTTTGAGAAATGCCTCTTGCAAAAATTTACAAGTTCCAAATGCCAAAACAGAGCTTTATAAGAAATCTTTTATATATTCAGAATCTATTTTATGGAATAACTTACCAATATCCCTGAAAAAATCAACCTCAAGTACAAGCTCATTCAAAAAAGATTTAAAAAAATTACTTGATGGAACATTAAGAAGCTGTGCATTTTTTATATGCATAATAATTTTCACACATTTACTCAAACTTATGATATTGTTGATGCCAATACTATACATGTCATATATGAATTTGTAACTTTTACCTGTTTTGAAAATTGTATATTTCATAACAATTTTTTATTTCATTATTCATGTATGTATGTGTGTCTGTTTGATATTTTGTAATTGTTTGTTATATTTCATTGTATTTCATGAGGGCCTCAGGGAAGATTAGCTTTACAGCTAACTGTGTAACCCTTTTTAAATAAAGAATTATTATTATTATCATTATTATTAAAACAAAATGCCTTTAATAATTTATACCATTTTGAATGACATATATGGGTTTTTTTTAATAAGAAAGCCACCAAAAAATATTGTTGGCTTTTTTTTTCAGACTACCTCTTCCTGTTTCTTTTTTTAGGGGTAATAATTCTTTTTCCCAAATTTGGAAAGTTTTTTTTTTAACTCTGACACCTACGTTTTTATTGCTGACCTTTGCTGTCTAATCTGCAGTTTCTTCACATTTAGGTTATCAGACATTTTCATTTTACATTGAAAATCCCCATTCGGCAATCCTCGGTAGAATCCGCTACTCGGCCGAGTTGAGACGAATGTGAAAATCCCATGTGTTACAAACACTGTGAAGATTCTGATCAGAAATCTGGATCTTAAAAGTGCTTTCATAATAACAATATAAAATTTACGTTCTTCCAAATGCCATCACTGTCTTTGAAAAATGTAAACATAATTGGGAGGACTTTTATGCCAATTTTTAGCATTGAAATAGCCAGACCATATACAAATTTCCAGGTGGTCCACAGGACTACTGATTAACCATGTTTTGGTAGTCCTCCTAGATTTTAGGGGGCACCGGACTACCGGACTACCGTTAGTGTCGAACCCTGATTCAATAGAAAAAATAATTTCACAGTACTTGACACCCCTGGTTATTGTAACATGATAAGTAATCAGAAAACAAATAACACATACATTTATATATGAAATTGTGAAATTGTGCATTTTAATTCATATTCCATTTCTTTATATTTTTGCTGTATGATGGATTAAGTATGTTTTTTTCTGTTACAGTTTAGCCTTGGCAAACGACAACACGTTAACAATTGGAACTATAGATGAAATCCAAAAACTACACATAAGAACAATACCCCTGTATGAATCTCCAAGGTGAGTAGGATAGCAGAGCTTTGATGAAAATGTCTACATATGACGATTACTTGTATGATTGCCTGTTTACTGTGCCAGCTCTGTTCATGTAGCTTTTGGTCCATATTAATAATTTATTGAAAGTTTATGGAAATGTATTGAATTTTCAGGTTTCTGCAAATGTTGAAGATGACTGATTTATTGCAATATACATATGAATCCTATCTGAACAGCGACATCCTAGCTATTGAGATTAGCTTACCCATGTTGTCACCCCATAAATATGGGTATAACTTCGTTTATGAAACAAATAAAGACACAAGCTATGGCTGTCGAATATTTATTCACATACATATGTCAGTATATTTGATTTATTTTAATGAAACAGGATTCAAAAGCAGAAAATAAATATGAGCATTATGTAACAAGCTTACAACTTTTTACACAAACACTGCGGAGATGTACTTGAAAAAATCTAGTAAACAATGTGTTGAAATTTTTTTTAGTGTTACTAAAAAGGAGTTGAAAGTAGAAATTTCAATGCTAAATGTTTTAATTATAGGCGTATAGCTTACCAGGAGGCATCTCAAACTTTTGGTGTGATATCAATGAGACTTGACCTTCAAGACAGCAGTGGTATGACCCCTACACGACCTAGTGCTAGTACACATGCTGCCATGACAACATCAAGTTCTAGTGGTAAAATGGTCACACAAGGAACAAGTACAATGGGAGAACATTGTGGAGATGAGGTTGAGGTTCACACTCTGCTAGTTATAGATCAGCACACGTTTGAGGGTAATTTATATTCATTGACTAGGTTTTTAGGATTGAGACTACTAAATAATGAATTAATATTTGATATATATGAGAGAAAAAAACAGCAATGATATTCATCATTTAAAATAGTGTCTTAAAAAATTGGGCAGATAAGGAGTCACAAGGTGCGTCTCAAAAGTAGCCACTTCCGTTTTGCAAATAGGTTTTAAAAAGTTACAACACTTATTTGAACAAGCGAAATTTTCATCAAAGTTTTCTTTGCTTTAATGATGAGGAATGATCAATTATGCTCCTGTATACATACTGTCCCAATCTATTACAATCAGCAAATCAGGTCCAGCCATTGAACTGGTTATTTAAGTAGATAAAAAAAATAATCAAAATTCATTGAGAAATTTTGTCAATTGGTAAAAAGTAATTATCAATTTTAATTGTACTCACTTATGGAATTTAATGAAGAATTTTATGGTTCACAGTTAAATGAAACTGTATAAATATGTCCAGGAGTACAATAACACACATGAATTCCTTGTTAGATGAAAAAAAATAAGAGTACATAAAAAATGCCTTTTGATACCAAGTTAAATATCTGAATGACATTTTTTTTCTGTAGTACATCATGCCCATCAGCTCATGACAAATGAGTTTGCAACCAGTTTGATCTCGGCCAAGTTTGGAGATGATCCAAAAACCTACTACGTAGTAGGAACAGCTCTTGTACACCCAGAGGAAGGGGAACCTAAAAATGGAAGGATCATCATCTTTGATTTCAGTGATGGTACGTTCTATTGGTTGCTTGTAGCAAGTGATGTACATTAAAGTTCTATAGGTAACAGGTGATCATATGTCAAAAATTGGATGAATGCAAAGATGTAAAGACTTGCTGACACTGATAAATCTGCTGTAATGATTTGAATGCAGATTAATTTTTTAAAGCAATTGCTTTTATGCCGTCGCGTATGGCCATCTTTGTGACCCAGATCAGAGACTCCGCCCAGATCAAGCCATAGTATTTTGTTAAACAGGCTCCTGGTCAGTCATTCTTTAACACCTATGTATGTTTTCTAATGCAATACATAGCTTGAAACTTTAAAAAAAAGTTAGTGGATTTAAGAAGTTTCAGAATATGTTCTTGTAGATGTATTTTTGTATTTAAAGGGTCAACCGTTTGACTATCAAATAACATAGAAGTCCGAGTGAAAAAAAGTACATTTTTATAAATGCGATTCCGTTTTCCGCCGTTCGTACGATGTTTCAACAAAATATGGATTAATTTTAGTTGTTGATTTAGTATTGAAAATTAAACTGAATTATCTCCTAATAAATACGTTTTTTTATGTTTAATTTGTGTTTCTTTAAGAGGTCAGGTGCTCTTGTTCATTCATAAAATTATCGTTCATTCATACATTTATCGTAAAATCAAAATCACTACACAGGTTAATGCGTAGTGTCAAATTATTACCTGTAATCTAAAAATAGACAAACTTTATTTGCGCAAATAATTTAGCGGAACGAAACCCTTGTTGAAAACACATTACAATAAGTTCGTTTTCCTTTTCTGTCAAAACTCCGTAATATTTATCGATCACCTTACTAATGAAATGGACCCGTCCAAACGTAGTAGATGCCAAGTCGGTCCAGATGAAGAGATATTTACAATTTGGAATTTTCTAGTATATCATAGATTGAAAAAAAGTACGTCTTTTTAAATATCATGATCAAAACTGGGTTTGCATAACAAATGTCAGATGAAACCATTATCCTCGTCTTTTCAGTGAACAAGTCTACTACGTTTGTTGACACTCGACGGTCCACCGTGTAAGCAATTTTATTTCACATGTTTTCGAAATATTGAAGATCATTTTTCGCAATGTTTCCTGAAAATTGATAAATATCAAAGCAACGTAGAGCTGTTTGTTCTTGTTCGTATAATAAAATTGAGAAAGGAAATGGGGAATTTGTCAAAGAGACAACAACCCGACCATAGAAAAACATACAACAGCAGAATTAAGGTCACCAACAGGTCTTCAATGCAGCGAAAAATTCCCGCACCCGGAGGCGTCCTTCAGCTGGCCCCTATACAATATATTTTTACTAGTTCAGTGATAACGATTTAATGTCATGTTTGTCTGTGATGACCCCCCTTTTCGGGATTGCATGAGAATTGTAGTTATCTCGTACCCACATGCACTTGTTTCTATCCATAGGAAGGTCGACTATCCATATAAAACTATTTATATGGATAATCGACCTTCCTATGGATAGAAAGAAGTGCCTGTGCTCGTACCGCATCAGAAGGACATATCAACTGAGCAATAATGTTTGGAACTTAGTTTTAAAAATGATGACAAAGTAACATTATGAAAATATTTTTATTAAGCTGAAATATACATTTATTCTTTACATGTTTATGTCTTGTAAGATATTTTATTTCTTTCCCGTTTTTTAACATTTGCGTCTGGAAAGTTGAAATGTTTTAACTTAATCATTTGTGTTAATGGTTAAATATAAATTATTATGAAAATTGTTAAAATTAAATCAATAAAGGAAATTATTGCCAAGGAAGTTACAAACACTACCAGGGGATAATCCATGGTGATTTCTTTTTGAGTTATATGTTTCAGCACATGTATATTTGACCCCAACTTTAGCCTGGTAAACGTGTTGTCTCCTTGTGAAATATAAAACATATTAAAAATGACTTTCTGCTAAAGTCTTTTATTTATATAAAGTTAAAACCTTCTTACTTTGAACTAGACAACACTCATGTCAGGTTTAATTCTTGTATATATGTGGATGAAAAATAAAAGTCCCCAAACATTAACATGGCAGCAATTGCTTTTACAGCCTTTAAGGCTTTGATTTTCAATGTGTTTGTAAATTTTATTTTTGAGTAATATTATCCGGATTGTTTTATACATTATCAGTCATGCTTTTTAAGAATGGAATTGTAGTGGAAATATATTTTTTATTCAAAAACCTTTTTTAAAGCTAAAAAGACAAAAAAGAAAAAGAAAAAGCTTGTACGGTTGTATGCCTACCAATTTAACAAAAATAATTTGGAATATATCAATTTAATTAAGTCATGTCAATTATGAATGGTTAAAGACTCTTGCCATGCCATTAAAATTTTGTTTATGGAAATTAAAAATTTATGTTTTAGGTAAATTAAATCAAGTTGCAGAAAAAGACATCAAGGGAGCAGCATACAGCTTGGTAGAATTTAATGGTAAACTACTGGCTAGTATAAATAGTACTGTAAGTACCAGTTAATCTGTAGAATTTAATGGAAAACTACTGGCTAGTATAAATAGTTCTGTAAGTATCAGTTGATCTGTAGAATTTAATGGAAAACTGCTGGCTAGTATAAATAGTACTGTAAGTACAAGTTAACCTTGGTAGAATTTAATGGAAAATTACTGGCTAGTATAAATAGTACTGTAAGTACAAGTTAACCTTGGTAGAATTTAATGGAAAATTACTGGCTAGTATAAATAGTACTGTAAGTACAAGTTAACCTTGGTAGAATTTAATGGAAAATTACTGGCTAGTATAAATAGTACTGTAAGTACAAGTTAACCTTGTAGAAACTTTAGTCAGGGATTGTTAGAATGTATTGCTCATTCAGATAACGAAGCTTTGTTACATAGTTTACGCTGGTATAAAATCAAGTGTTTTTTGTTTTTTTTGCAGGTTCGATTGTTTGAATGGACTGCTGAGAAGGAACTTAGATTAGAATGTAGCCATTTTAACAACATAATAGCTTTGTATTTGAAAACTAAAGGAGATTTTGCTTTGGTCGGAGACTTAATGAGATCTATCACTTTGTTGTTGTATAAACCTATGGAAGGGTGCTTTGAGGAGGTTGGTACTTGTACTTTGTAATAAACTTGTTATTGAAGTAAAAGTCAGAAGGGAGCAGTTGATACAGCATAATTATAAATTGAAGGACTTTTATTAAGAGACCTAAAATGTTGCCTTCTAATGTAAATTCCTGATTAAATGAAAATGTTGAATACCTGCAAAAAAGTAGTGCTTATTTATGAATTATTCTCAGACAAATAGTGCAGTCAAAATTTGAAATGTGATACAAAATTGCATTTCTGTAAATATTGGCAATGCAATTTCCAATAGGAACTCCTTTGACAGCTAAAAAACTGTACCACTTTTACTATAAAGTTTTTAAAAAACTGTATCCTAGAATGGAAAGTTCACTACTATGCACTACTATTTTTTCCAAAAGTTGAAACAGAGGGCTTTGCAACATATTTTCAACGTATATATTTCTAAGAGTTCAAAACTTTAACTCAAATTCTGTATCACCCCTACCTTGACTTAAGGTTTTCCACAGATTTCAATTTGACCGCTTTGCATATGTAAATTTACAGGTAACATTCCTAAGTTATGTCTATAAGAGATGAATCATAGAGATCATATCTGGGAACCAGTACGTAAACCAAATTAATCATCTCTGAATATTATATATCTTCCTTATAAAGAGTCATGGTTTGTGAAACAGCTGTATTTACAAAGTGGAACTGCATGTCTTGTTTTGTATTTGTTGCATTATTAAATCAAAATATCACCATTACAAATTGTAAATGACATATAATTTTAATAAGGGGTTATATGAATGATTTTTTTTTTTTTTAAATAAGCTCTTTTAAATTGTTTGAGTTTTATAATCTTTCATATATATGAATGATTAATTTCAGATCGCCAGAGATTGCAATCCTAACTGGATGACAGCTGTAGAAATTTTAGATGATGATAATTTCTTAGGAGCTGAGAATTCATTCAATTTGTTCACATGTCAGAAAGATAGGTTAGTGTTAATTGGTATTTAATAAGTGATATCAAAAATGAATGGATAATAGAAATTATGGCTTGTCCATGAAAACTTGACATGGAAAAAAGAAATTTTCTTGATATACTATGTTACAAGTAGCCTGCTTTACATGAAAATACTAGTTTACATACTTGATTAAGAATAAAATATTTATTAATGTCATTGGATTAACTCTTTTAACTTTAATTTCTTAAACAGTGCTGCAACAACAGATGAAGAACGACAAAACTTACAAGAAGTAGGATTGTTCCACCTTGGTGAATTTGTAAATGTTTTCAGACATGGTAAGTTTTGTTTGGAATGTGAGGGGATGAATAGTAAAAGTTGTTTCTGAAAGCATAATAGTTTAACATGATATGAATTCAGGGCACCTGCAAAATATTTTACACATAATCATCAAAATCTATTCCTTTTAAAGAACAATATGATTAAAGGAGATGTAGAGTAAACATACAATATTAAATGTTCTGGTTGTGTTGGTTTATTAACCCTTTCGCCGATGAGTCCCGGTTTACCGGGATCAGAATACATGTTTTATATTTCCCGCTCAAAACAGTGCAAACATGAGTTATCTTTCTTTGATGAATACCCGGATGAATGTGTAAACATGGCGCTTCCGTTTGTTGAAAACCGTGTCAAAATCAGAGGAATTTTACGGAATTTACGAGAATTTGAAATGAGGGAACATTTTTTTTGAAAGAATATGGAAGAATTGAAGCCAAACTAGTATACTTTTTTTATGTACAAAACACTTCGAATGGACATCGTTCAGTGTGAGGAATTTGTACAGCCTCATAAAATTTTTCAAAAGTTTGCCGTTTTGGGTTAAAAAAATTACGTTTTGGGTCAAAGAGCAGAATTTTGAGAATTTCACCTAGATAATGCTGAAAATTTGAAAATTTCAATATTTTATGAGGAAAAAATTATCAAAACATGAATAAAACTGTGAACATGGTGTTAGTGAATGAAATAAATACACAAATAACTACAAACAAGTTTTTATTGACATTTATTATGAAGATCTCCCACTTGAGCAATAGTAGCCAGGGAAGCCATCGTCTCAGAGTAGCTTCTGTCTGGGCAGCAATCGGTGAAAGGGTTAAACCAAAAGACATGTTAAATAACGGTTCTCAATTGATAAATGCAAATTCAGATTTGTTATTTATAATTTTCTTCCTGTTACAGGTTCGTTGGTTATGCAGCATGCTTTGGAGAGCAGTACTCCTACACAAGGCTCTGTTTTGTATGGTACTGTTAATGGAGCAATTGGTAAAATTTAAATTACTTGCATTTACTTTAAATTTGAAGGAAAATATATTTATTCAATATGGAATCAGAAGTCAGAACAGAGGGGTACCTTATTCCAAGTAGCCAATGCTTTTAAACTCCTGCCTTAATAATAATGCTTTGAACTGACATGATTTATAAGAAATAATAAGCTTCTTAAGTTTATGAATTTTGTAATTGTACTAAAAGTAAGTGAAACTGAAGTTGTTATTTTCTCACATGAAGTTGATTTAAAATATATTGTGTATCTTGTTTTATCTCTTTTATCAAACTTTACTCTGTGCTGCACTTGGGTCAATATCTTTAATTGTTTTTACATAGGCGGTAATGGTAACGTTGTTTCATGTAGCTCGGTCCATATCGTAAACTTGGATATGTATGATAGCTCGTTTCGAAGCTGTGACATTTTCACACATGTGGTTAAATTTTCGGGGTACGAAGTGAGATTACTTTTTCCGTAAATTAGTATACCCCGAACATCCTTTCATGATGTGGCTCCTTGCGGTAAAATATCCCCTGTTTAACACAATAAGTTCTTTGAAAATTTAATACTTTGACCACATTTAATAGCTCCATAGTTTTTACACATTTATTCTATGTTCCTCTACTTTCCTAATCACCACAAATGGTTAAGCTCAGTCATTTGTAAAAAATAGAAAGATTTTTTCTTTACACGTGACTTTTCATTTCGAGGCGCATT
Source organism: Mytilus edulis (assembly GCF_963676685.1). Taxonomy (NCBI): domain Eukaryota; kingdom Metazoa; phylum Mollusca; class Bivalvia; order Mytilida; family Mytilidae; genus Mytilus; species Mytilus edulis. The sequence goes on along the minus strand of NC_092350.1, from coordinate 22,916,023 downwards.
AGGGATGTTGTCCCACTTGATGAAAAGCCAAAACAGAGTAATCAAATATTGGGATAAATACTTAATATTACATGTAATCTTTGTACAACATAACATAGGTTAATTTACTGATAGTTCAAATGATAAATATTTCACTCCAATACAACATACATGATACTAGGTATGATCTATTTACAGGACTGGTTACACAAGTTCCTCAAGACTTCTTCAATTTCTTGTCTGAGATACAGGCTCGTCTGGCAAAGGTCATCAAAAGTGTGGGGAAAATAGATCATTCATTGTATCCTTTTTGTAAGATGTTGAATTTATATTACATTGATCTTATGTAGAAGATATTTGAAGTGTTCATATGAAAATTTAATTGACAATGAAGTTTACATCAAGAATTTTCAGAATAAGAAAAAGATGTACAAATTATACTCCAAAGAAATAGAGATGGATTAGTGAACAATTGCCACAGGAAAATTAGTGGTATAAACTTTTGAATTGGAATTTTTCTGAGGACAAGTATGTAACATTGATATAATATTTACTTATTTTTAATCACACAATGCTAAATTCTAAACCTTAACAAGGAACTCAGCTGGAGATCATTTCACACAGAGAGAAAAACAGAACCGTCAACTGGATTCATAGACGGAGATTTAATTGAAAGTTTCTTAGATCTGAATAGAGACAAAATGCAAGAAGTTGTACAAGCATTACAGGTAATTACAGAATTTTCATATGCAAAAAGAAAATTTAAACCCATGAACTGATTTAGATTTGTAATTACAGAACAAACTCTGATAGAATGAGTTTATGCTTCCAAAACGTACCTAGATGTAATACTGCAGTGTTTTCAATACCAGAGTGTTTTGCTATTTGTTTTGAAAGCAAAACTGACCCCTCATTTAAACATTTTATTATGATCTTTATTATGTTCTGAAAATATTAAAATTGCAGGTCATGTATAAAACATTTAGCCAGATCGCCTTTCTATTGTCCCAACTAGAAATCCTGCACTAATCACAGGATTTGTGTTAGAATTTATAACACATGTTGCTATATACCAAATGATGACAGGTTGTGGTTTTTATACAACCGCAAAAAAATATTTTTAATAAGGAAACAGGGGAGGTGAACAAAAATCAGGGAAGGGGGTGGGGGTAGGGGTGTAAAATTTTTCTCATTTCAGATTTCAGAAATTAAAAAGAATTTTTCTACAAATACTTTTTTTTTAGGGGATTAATATTCAACAGCAAAGCGTATTGCCCAATAGCAAAAAAAAAATTTGTAAGTTCATTAGACCACATTCATTCTGTGTCAGAAAAATATGATGTGTCAACTACTAAAACCAGTACTTAATCACAACCCAAATTCAGAGCTGTATCAAGCTTGAATGTTGTGTCCATACTTGCCCCAACTGTTCAGGGTTCGACCACTGCGGTCGTATAAAGCTGTGCCCTGCGGAGCACCTGGTTTTAAGATATATTGGGCTTCACATAGGATAGAGCCAAAAAATTGCCTGAAATAGTTTGTCACTAGTTAATCAGCTTTAATTTAAATTTTCAGATGGATGACGGTAGTGGGATGAAGAGAGAGTCAACTGTAGATGATATAGTCAAGATGATAGAAGAACTGACAAGGATTCACTAATATTTATTGTTTTTTACTTGTAAATAATGTATTGATTGCCATAGTAATTTTTATTGAAAGCTGCAATTAAGAGTGTTTCTATTCATTATCATTGCATCAAAATATTCTATCCAGTAAGTTCAGTCTGGCATTATCAATTTTCTGACTGCAATTATTAATACTTAAATTCTTTAGATAACTTTACAGCAGTAAATTTGTCCTTTGAAAAACTATGTAGCAGTAAAAAAAAAATCTGCATTTGATATTGATAGTTTCAGACAGATAGTATAGTATAAAATCTTTATGCATCATTCTTTTCATGTAAGTTATGTATATAATAATTCCTCTTTCCTTGCATTACTGGGGGAATCGTATCATGTTGTTTTCCTTTTGTCTCTAAAATTTTTAATTTATACAAAATGAATTTCAAATTGGCATCTGATTATGATAGCTAATAGTTTTAATCAGATAAGAGAAGTACAAAAGCCTAAAAGGCCCCCCCAAAAAGCTGATTTTTTAGTAAACGAAAAAATTCATTGGTCTAAAGGGATAATTTCAGTAGAAGTTTATAACCCATTTGTATTTATATCATTCAATTCGTGATTAATTTATAATGTGCATTGTTTTGCTTAAACATTCATGTATAAGTATAAAACTATTTCTTGTACACAATTTCAGAAGAAATGAATTTTATGTTCAATTGTTCTATTGAACGATTTCAAAATGCACCTCTAAAATTACCAATCTGGATTCTATTGTCAATTCATGTGGGACATTACTTACTTTTTGACAGCATTTATTTCTGATTTAAATATGTATAGACCTTTTGTGTATAGCTTATTTTGATAAAAACAAAATTATCTATAAGAAAAAACAAACTGAATTATGTGAGCTTGAAGCATTTTTTATTAAGATTATGTACAATATGCATAAAAGAATGAAAAAATTAACTTCACAATAAATATATTTGAAATTAAAATTTTGAAGAATAAAGATACGTTAAATATCATTAAAAGACAATGTCAATTTCAAAATATTTTTTGTCTTAAAAAAAGTGCTATTTGGAGAATTGATGTTTGAAAAAGGATGTTTTAAAAGAGAATTCGAAGGAAGTTGTAAAATATTATTGAATTCTTAAGAACACTTCTAACCTATGTATACTCTAGTTATCATCCAACTTCACACATTATAGTTCTTGTTATTTAAAATAACCATTGTTGTGACAAATGTTTTTGCTGTTATTGTACATTGTACTGTTTATAGTGCTGAAATATTTTATAGAAAAAATGAATGAAGTGTTGAAATGAATATCAGTGTTTGTTTATTATTTATGAAACCAACTACATTATATGAATGATAAAAATTCATTGATCTTTGAGGAAAAGCTGTCTCATTGGCATCCCTAATTGAGTAAGTACTTGGTCATCAAGTAACTATTAATGTTCAATTGGTTATCAGACTCCTCAGGTTTAACTCATGTTTTACCTTAGGGCTATTCCAGAAAAAAATGTATTGGGGGGGGGGGGGGGGGGGGGGGGGTTGTGAGGCACTTTTTGTCAGCACCCGCCACCCAGACAATTGCAATTGAGACTTATAGTGCATTATAGTGTGAAAAGTTGCTCTGATACCCATCACCCATGTATTATTAATATAATGTGCCTTCCAACCCCCTCATACATTTTTTTCTGGAATAGCCCTTAAATAATATTACATCCTTGTTCTAACATATTAAGTGTAGATTTAAATAGCCTAGTGAAAACATGACATTTCTCCTTAGTTATGGTATTTATATCTGACCATCAAGATTGTCTAGGAAGGTACATTTGAAATAGGAATCAGATCTCTACTTTTGATCTGTTGATCGCAAACAGTTTGGATTTCAATAAAATTGAGAATGGAAATTGGGAATGTGTCAAAGAGACAACAACCCAACCATAGAGCAGACAGCAGCTGAAGGCCACCAATTGGTCTTCAACACGATGATTAAATTTAGTAAATGTTTTGACTAGTTTGTGTTATCTTAAACCCTGATGTAATAATTTTTCAGTAATACATAAATTTCTCTCCCTAAAATCTAATAATTGTTACATACACGAGCGAATAGTACAAGTTGAGATATATAAACACCATCTAAAAATGGGTAATTAATGATAGGAAATGAAAATTCATCTCTTTTACCATAAATTTTTGTATTAAGCTTCCCGTTTTGCTTCGCCAGCAATGAAAGTCAAAGAATTCAAGATGGGCAACTATTTGTATAAAGCTTTAAATTTCAGAAAACCCCACTGGATGCTTTATACTTTGTATGCAGATACCTAGTATTACAAATTTTTCGTCTGTCATATGTCCATAATGCTTTTGATTTTGTTGTCAAGTGAATACTCCTTTATTACGAGTAACAGGAGAACTAGATTTAGTATACAGGTTCCTTGCAATGTCAAATTGCCTGTAAGATAGGGGTTATTCAAGGATGAGTGATCAAGGCTATTGACCACTATATTTGGTGTATGGAATGATTGTTAGGTGCACATGTCTGACCTTGACCTCAATTTCATGGTTCATGGAACAAAGTACAGTTTTTGTGGTTTGATCCATTTTTTAGTTACTCAATGCTATATGGACGCTATTTGGTGTATGGAATGACTAAGTTTTACTTGTCCATCTGGCCAAGACCTCATATTTATGTATAATATTTAATTTTAGAAGTTAGATCTATTTCTCATATTCTTGAAGCAAGAGGTCTGCTTTCTTTGGTTTATGGAATGGTTATAAGGTGTACAGGTCTGTTTGGTAGGTTTCATATTACCATGACCTCATTTTCATGGTTTTGTCGATTATTCAATACTTTAAGCAATATGTCAACTATAATGGTGGAAGGTGTATATGTTTATATAAAGACGAGATGTGACAGGATTGCCGATGAGAAAACTGAGACCAGATGACACAGAAATTAACAACTAAAGGTCACAGTATGGCCTTCAACAATGAGCAAATCCTGACTGGCAGGATTTATATGACCTTTACTTCATTTTCATGGTTCATTGGTCAATTGCAAATTGAATAATAATGCCTAGTTTGATCGGTTTCTCAGGTACTATGAGGATATGCCCACTATATATAGTTTATTGCCGAGCCTGTGGAGAAAGTTGAAGAGTGCAAGCCATAGGGATGTAATACATCCAAGGTGTAAACGAATTCAATAAAGCTTAACATTTAGAGGGAAGTAACCTAGATTCTTCATAGTTTGTATGCAGATATCTTATGTACTCAAGTGTTTATCTATCATATGTCCATTGTCCTTGAGTTCATTTTCATGGTTCAGCTACTGCTTGAAAAGAATTCAAGTTTTTGTGTTTGAATTTCTCACTTGTTATGAGTAATGGGAAAACTATACTTGGTATATGGATTCCTTGCAACATTAACATGTCTGTCACACTGATTCCCCTGACATCTACCTCATTTCATGAACTGGTGATCATTGAAGTTGGGTGGTCAAGTCTCTGCATCTCAGATTATATGAATAAGTTTAACTTTTTTTTGTATATATGGAAATGATTGTAAGGTGTACATGTTGGTCTGGCAGGCTTCATCTGACCGTAGCCTTATTTTCATTGGTCAATGTTAAGTTTTCATGGTTTTGTCAGTTCATAAGATACTATAAGCAGCTGGTCAACTAAGTTTGGTGTATGGAATCATTGCAAGGTGTGCATGTCTGTCTGGCAGGGTTCATCTTACCCTTGTCCTCATTTTCATGGTTCATTGGTCAACATCAATTTTTCATGGTCTTTTCAGTGTATCAGGTACACTAAGCCAGAGGTCAACTAAATTTGGTGTATCGAATTATTGCAAGGTAGACGTATCTGTCTGGCAGATTTCATTTGACCTTGAACTAATCATTATTTTTCAATATGACTTTTTTTTAACAATTTTCAGCATGTGCACTCTTGTGGGATGATTGTAATGTATACATGTCTTTCTCCCATGGTTGATCTGAATGTCAAGGTTTGTGAATTGTCTACACATCACATGGATCATTGGTAATGTTAAGTTTATGGGATATTTTACATGTATAAGAACCTTCATATTACAGACTTTTAAGTGTCCAATACTGTACCATGGAAGACAATTATAGTACTAGTGGAGAAATATCAGACATACTATTATTTTTTTCTAATGATGATGAATTTCTGTTTAACATCAAGTGGAAAATTTAAAGAGAACACTTTAATGAGATTTGAATATGAACCCTGCTTTGTACTAGATCAACACCCTGAGCCAGGTTTTCAATATGCTTGTAACAGTCTGTGGAAAGACAGGTAACCCTACCAAAACACATTAACCTGGCTAGTCTGCAATATTAATAAAAAGGATTTGGAAATGGATTGAGTATAAACACTAGATCAGCATCACATTAGTTTCCAGAAGGAAGGCATAAGCAAGAAGACCAAAAAATACATGGAGACATACTGTAGAAGGAGAACTGAAGACCATAAATAACACATTAGCAACAGTAGAAAAGATGGCTAAAGACAGACAGAAATGGAGAAAAGTTGTTGCTGCGCTACATGCCAATGGCATTCCAGGAAAATAAGTATGTAAGTAGCTCCTAAATACTGCATGCTTAGTTGAGTCTTTGGTTTGGCTGGGGAACGACCCAAAGACATCCCACATTAGCAGACCCACACTCAAGTCAAGGCCAACACCCTACCATGTGACCATCCAGGCAGTTCATTTGTTTCACTCGATAATTTGGATAAGTAGACACAAGATTTAAAACATTACATGTTAAAATGTTTAAACCTGCTGCACTAAGTCAGGAGCCTTTTGTTCAGTTGTTGTTTGTAAGTTTGTTTCTCGTTTCTCAATTTTTATATACCAGGTTGATTAGACGGTTGGTTTGCGTGTTTGAATTGTTTTACACTAGTCACTTTTTGGGCCTTTATAGCTTGCTTTTAGATGTGAGCCAAGGCTCTGTGGTGAAGGCTATACTTTGACCTATAACTGTTTGCTTTTCATATATTGTGACTTTGGTGGAGAGTTGTCTCATTAGCACTCATACCACATATCATTTATATGACATACAATATATGAAAACCTTGCCAAGTGAAAACACAAAACAAAGTGAATGTAACAAATGTTTAAAAATGATATTTTAACATGATATATAAGGCTTATTTCATAAGCACTGTTTTTAAATCTGTTATAAAAATGAAATTCCAATTCCATACTGAAAACCTCTGTCAACACTGAAAAAGAAATAAAATAATGTTATTACATACTTAACTTTATGCTGAAATTATCTAAAAAGATAAATAACCTAAATATTGAACTCCAATAAATATCAAATCGGAAAGTCCCTTATAATCAAATGGTAAAATCAAAAGCTCAAACACATAAAATGAAAAGAATACAACTGTCATATTCCTGACTTGGTACAGGCATTTCCTGAAGTAGAAAATGAAAGATTAAACCAGGTTTTATAGCTGGCTTGTTCTCTCACTTAATTTCACCATGCCTCTCATTTATTCATATAAATAATTTTCAGTGAAATTGATGTTTTAACTAGGATACATATACTGTTTATAAACTTAAATAGTTTTTGGGTTGCTATCATGTTTTCATATAGATACAAAAATGAAAACAGAAAACTATCTTGTTGTTCTCTTAATTTTTAATTAATAAGGATCGAAAGGCCTCTTTTTGTACATATACATGAAGAACTAAGTAAATTGTTATTACATTGTAAAAAAGTAAAAAGAAAGAAAATATATACATACTTATCTCCATTTTGAGATCGCACTGGTATCACATAATTTATTTCTAATCTAGCTATTCCACCTAATCGCAACACAACACCAAGTCCATATGATAAACGAAATGTTTCTGTGAGATTTTTAAAATTTTCTTTTGCAGTTTCCACTGAAAATTAAAAAAACATGAATAAACTTAAATAGTTTAGCAATGTTTGAATAAAATAAAATAATTAATACTTAAATCTCTATTATCTGAGAATATTGTAGAAATTGTACTGATATATGTTACTAAGTCACAAAAAAATTATCATTGAATATCAGTGCTAAAGAATTGCAGATTCAAGTAATTTCCACATTTGTTCCCCCTAAGTTCATGCTGTTTTAAAATGTAACAGAAAACATGTATAAATACACTAATTTATTACGCATCTACATATGTTTTTTTTTTTTTTTTTATCAAATTTATATTCACAACAGTGCAACTGCTAATGGCTTCCCTAATGTCTTGCAGGCAAGGTAAAGACTTATACATTTGATTTTAACTTCTTTTTAAAAAGTTTTTTTTTCTTTCACATATCAATTTTATCCATTTTTTTAAATAATAAATTTAATTGCTATTTTGTGCATTTCTCCTTTTTGTGATAATTTTTCATATCATGCAACTTGCTCATAAAGTTATCGCTAGAAACAAAGAGAGCAAGTGCTTTTGTCAATGTAAGAATCAACAAAGTCATATATAGTTAAAATAGAAGAGGGGAATTAATTATTGATTTCTTCTTGCAATTATAGGAAAACAATCTCAAAGCAGTACAGAACAGATTGTAAAAGAAAACAAGACCAACCATGATCTGGACTATATAAAAAAGAAGATGTGGTTTGATTGCCAATGAGACAACTATCCACAAAAGACCAAAATTACACAGACATTAACAACTATAGGTCACCGTATGGCCTTCAACAATGAGCAAAGTCCATACTGCATAGTGAGCTATAAAAGGCATAGCATTACTACATGCAATTGATTGAGGTAACAAGTGTACTGAAACATAACTGATGAAAATGATTTCTAAAAATTCACTTCCATAAAAGCCAAGAAACAATTTTCAAGGTAGAAAGATTTCATAAAATTAAATAACTAGAGGCTCTAAAGAGCCTGTGTTGCTCACCTTGGTCTATGTGCATATCACAAACGAATAAAAATTTACAAAATTTACAAAATTTATGAAAATTGTTAAAAATTTACTATATAGGGCAATAACTCCTTAAGGGGTTAATTGAACATTTTGATCATGTTGACTTCTTTGTAGGTCTTACTTTGCTGTACATTATTGCTGTTTACAATTTATCTCTATCTATAATAATATTCAAGATAATAACCAAAAGCTGCAAAATTTTCTGAAAATTACTAATTCCAGGGCAGCAACCCAACAACAGGTTGCCTGATTGGTCTTAAAAATTCAGGGCAGATAGACTTTGACCTAACAAACAAATTTATCTGCGTCAAATTTGCTTTAAATGCTTTGGTTTCTGAGATTATAGCCAAAAACTGCACTTTACCCTATGTACTATTTTTAGCCATGTCAGCCATCTTTGTTTGCAGGCAG